>NC_089761.1:830000-1497500 GCF_040412425.1 Macrobrachium rosenbergii
AATTTCCAGTCATAAATTACGATTACAGTAATATTAAATTAATAGAGTACTTACACTGTGTAACCTCTCTCTTACTGTGTATACTTAGGTAAGGGATTTTACACTAAAAGTGTTCGTTTCTGTCTTGCACTTCAGCTAGCAACTACAAGGGTAGGGATACTAGTTGCTAAAATGTTGCACAAGCAAGATGCAAGATACAGGAACTTACTGGCCAGGTCACCAAATCTTACGCTTGAAAGTGTGGCCCTAGAAAACTTACCACAAGGATGTTGCTGATCTGACTGTATCATCTACAAAGGTAAAATATGATGAGAAGGAACAGGGTCTTAGGGCCTTACTTTAGAGAAATTCTCAGGACAACTAAATTACATGTATTTACAATACAAAATCAGAAGACAATGGACATGGCAGGCCACTGTGGGGTCCTGCAGCACATATAAGGAATAATAGATCTTAACTTGCGGTTGAGGATTAAACTTCAATGGCACTGTTCATAAAGTTGCAATTGGAAATTCGTCGGTGTAACCGACAAGCATACAGTCGTGGCAGAAGGGTCCACAGCGGCAAGCACTCCTTTCTGCAATAGAGAAAGGCATACCATCACTTGATAAATTAATGGTAATAGCAAGGATAAGAGGCTAGTGCTGAGGGAGACAGAAACCCTCTTTACATAAAACACTACTAAATAAATTTATGACATGAATTTAACATGACGGGTTACTTGGAAATGGAAACGTTTAGGAGAAGAAAAAGCTAAGTGACTGGAATACCTCAATTCCTTACTGTACCTTAATTCTGAAGAGGTGGCTCCAGTAGTCATACCAATGGAAGGATGGAGGGTTTGGCACTGGGTTTAAGATATTAAAGTCATTTACTTCAGTCACAGATGGATGCGTTGGCTCTGAAGGAGTGGGTAGTCAAAGATGACTCGCTTGCCGGTGTTCTGTCCACTGATGTCCTGCAGTGGGGAGCCATTTAACAAACTACAGGATTGCTTGATTTTGGCATCCAGATGCAACCTGGGTACATCCAACTTTCTGTGGCGAATGCTAGGCAGTTAATGTCCAACTTTTCTTTGGTGAATGCTGGGTGGTTAAACTGTTCCTCAAGTCATACAAGCAGGCGTGGGTATCTTAATCAGTGCCTGCAGGTCATTCAGGCGCATCTTCTCCCAAGTTCAGCTCAGTGCTGGAATAAGAGGTCATCATAATCAAGGAGCTTCTAGAGAGGATTAGATGCACCGAGTGACAAATAGAATTAGATCAAAAGGGCAAATTTCAATGACCAACCGTCAGCATGTTATAAGCAAAATCTAATTAACAGAGGGTTATTAAATTTGTTTATTGGGATATTTCATTTACTCTTGAAAGGCGAGTTGCCTGGGAGTTTTAACTCTCTAACAATATATATATATATATATATATATATATATATATATATATATATATAATATATATATATATATATATATATATATGTATATATATATATATATATATATATATATATATATATATATATATATATATATATATTATAATATATATATATATATATATATATATATATATATATATATATATATATATATATATATATATATATATATATATATATCTTACAATGGTGCAGGCGTTTAATTCCGCACATAATTATATCTTAATGGTAATCTATCGTAAATAGCATGAGAAGTAGGAGATATAACAGAGGAAAACTGATTAAAGAGAGAGAGAGAGAGAGAGAGAGAGAGAGAGAGAGAGAGAGAGAGAGAGAGAGAGAGAGAGAGAGAGAGAGAGAAGGAGTATGTAGGAGCCTCCTGTTATAAAAAAAAAAAAATACACGGATACTCAACGCCCTGTTAAGGAAAGATGAGGGATGGCAGCTGTGAAAGACCTTGATGGATGGTGGAAAAAGAATTGGCTGAAAGAATCAATAGTTCAGATTTCTCCTTTTCCCTCTGTGCGAAATTTCATCTCTTACTTTTATATAGAACAGACATGCAATAGTCCTTTCTCACTTGTTATTTTCCTCTAATCTGGGTGGATTTTCCTTGGTTCTGATTTGTTGACAAATATCACTGTCATTTCATGTAAATATCTTCAAAATTCTTTATAAATGTAGTTCATTTCGATTGTAAAAATAATTATATACATTTTAAATAGCAAATAGCAATGCCATTTTATGTAAATTTCTTCGAAATTCTTGATAACTGGCTTTGGCTTTCAATTGTATTATAGAAATAATGATATACGTTATAAACAGAAAAAAGGCGACATCATTTGATTTAAAAGAACCAAAATTCAACTTGAAAGTTGTTAATTTGAATTATAGAAATAATGACATACATTGTAAATAGCAAATAACAATGTAATTTCTTGTAAATATCTCCAAATTTCTTCATGAATGTTGTTCATTTTGACTATAGAAATAATGATATACATTATAAATAGCGATGCCATTTCATGTAAATTTCTTCGAAATTCTTGATTGTCGAAATAATAATATACATCATAAACAAACTTTCTTACAGGAAAACCGTAAGACAAACCTCCTCCTTGGAGTATTGAACCACCGAGCAGTGAAACACCTGACATCACTTATCCACTTAGTCACCGATAGGATAAACTGCTTCATATATTTTAAACTCAAAGTGGGTATATTACACCCACATTTATAGTTTCATCTTCTGTAGTTCCAAGGCTATGCAGTAGGTGATATAATTCCCTTTCTTTTACGCGTTCTTTGCCTCAGTTGGTATATATAGTGTTGGCCTGATGTCTCACTGGTCGGCGGTTCAAATTCAGATGCGGGACGGGTAGTGTCCTCTCAACGATGGCTACAAATTCACTTCTCTGCATATTATTTACGTTACTTCTAATGACTTAAAAATTAGTCTTACACTATTTATGCAATAAAAATAAGGAAAAATTTAAAACGTTACGAGAAAAAGAGTAAATAGATAAAAAAAAAACATTAAAAATGGAATAAGGGAAACCCAAAGTTCAAAAGAACACAGCAAGAAATAAAAGAAAAAAGTGAATACAAAACTAACGTGAGAATTAAAAAGATAGAGAAAGGATTGATTGAAAGCCTTCGGCACTGTCAAGTTCTGGCAGTATGAGAGAGAGAGAGAGAGAGAGAGAGAGAGAGAACAGAACAGAAAGTCTTTGACGATCTCTGGGCACGGCAATATGAAAGAGAGAGAGAGAGAGAGAGAGAGAGAGAGAGAGAACAGAACACAAAGCTTTTGACGATTCTGGGCACGGTATGAAAGAGAGAGAGAGAGAGAGAGAGAGAGAGAGAGAGAGAGAGAGAGAGAGAGAGAGAGAGAGAGAGAGAGAGAGAGAGAACAGAACACAAAGTTTTTGACGATCTCTGGGCACGGTAATATGAAAGAGAGAGAGAGAGAGAGAGAGAGAGAGAGAGAGAGAGAGAGAGAGAGAGAGAGAGAGAGAGAGAGAGAGAGAGAGAGAGTAGCCAATAAACAAACCTTGGGATTGGCGTTGGAAAAGAAAAAAAGCAAAAGATAACTTGTCCATGTGAAGAGTGTAACTACCACTTATCTAAGAGAGAGAGAGAGAGAGAGAGAGAGAGAGAGAGAGAGAGAGAGAGAGAGAGGAGAGAGAGAGAGAGAGTAAGAAAAGAGCCAGTATGAAAACTGCATCTGCAACTCATCTGCCAAACTTTCACTCGGAGGAATTTAGTTTCAGAATTTAGCAGCCGAACTTGGCCCACTTATTCCGTTGGGTATTTTTGGGGGGTGCGGCGAAATTCAGTAGCATTTGCAAGTTCATTAAAACAGCTGCCGCTGTAAAGTAGAAGATTTGCCTTGGGTGGAAGGAATTATTAGTCACGTTGGAACATTTCTTTACTTGTAAAGTTATTATGAACTCTGTAATCGCCAATTGATTGATTTAAGTAGACTAATGTTACATTACTGAGGTTCTCGCAACGACGGAAATATTTTGAACTTATAGCCTATGCTGATATAACAGCGAAAATTCATTCAGCAAGCAACCACACAGTCACACACACACACAAGTAACTGACCAGGGTGTGCAAGTTATGTCTAAAAATGGTATAGTTTAATGGAAAGGGTGAGCAGATTAATTATTTCCTGTATAAGGCTAAGGGATAAGAGGAAACTATTGGTAGGGTTTTGATGAAGAAAGTAGCAAATGATGGAAGGGTTGACAGGGAAGAGCAGTGTGGGTTTTAACTATGAAGAGGATGCGTGGATTACACGTTTGTCATTATTAAAGAATAATTTAGAAAGTTGGTAGAAATTATACCTGTGTTATGTGGAGGAAGTTGAGTGAGAATGAAAAAGAAATTGACTTGTAATGAATGACTAAAAGTGTTTAGTTGAAAATAAGTCGTGTTTAGTAGAGATACGAGACTGTTAACACAGAAGTAAGTCTAAGACAAGAGTTTGTTGTTTTAATTTCTACTGAACTATGTAAATTCTTATCTTATCAATAATAAGGAAGAAGCCTAGGAATATCTTCCCAGGGATGGGACTGCTAAGCAAAAATAAAAGTTGTAGAAAGATTTAAAGCAATAATACCAAACCGTGTTACAGAGATTTAGCAGTTAGAACAACAGCATCAGCAACATTGTCTGCTTACAGGAAAACAACACTTTTCAAGGAAGCAAGAAAGAAATAAGAAAACCTTCCTAGGAAGTTGTGCTAAGCAAAAGTAAATATATTGTAGAAGAGCAAAGCAATAACAACACATCGACAATTTCTTCTCCTTACGGAAGAAACAACCCTTTTCCACGAAGCAAGTAGCCCATTCACCCATCAGTGTTGATGGAGAAACCGAGGGTTTTCAAACCTTTCTTTATTTAACCTCATTTGACCAGAAACTGACGTTCAGAGGTCGAGAGATGGAGATGAAAAGAGTCCAATCCGCCCTGATCGGTCAATCAGCGTTAACGACGGCTAATCCGGTCATTATAAGGGGCCGTTTCACACCGGATGCGATGCTGGCGCTACGCCATGCTACTGAGCAATGATAGCTTTACTTCGCTATGCGTGTTCGCCACCAAAGTTATGAATGTTCGCGAACAGTTCATGCAACTATGTGGAGTATCTTTGTTGATCTGTTCACCTTTCAATGCTATATATATAAAATTTAATTATATATTAACTCATGAAATCATCTATGTTCTTGGACATTTTCTTCCCATTTGAAAGTGCCTTCTGCTTAATAATAATAATAATAATAATAATAATAATAATAATAATAATAATAATAATAATAATAATAATAATAATAATAATAATAATAAAACTTGACTGTGTACTAGTGAAAATAAAATTTTACTTTGAGTAAATTTGCTTAGATATGCTTTATACCACACACCCACCCCCCGTTAATATAACACTTACAGTATGTTTAGATTTAATCCATGAGGCGGGAACATCTGCTATGAGACGAAAGTGCACGTGCATACGCTACGCGAGCTACGTCCACAAAAATCTCGCCTCAGGCTGTCTTGGAAGCTATGAACGCTAAGTCGAAGACATCGGTAGCATAGCTTTGCACCCAGTGTGAACGACCTCGCTTAAAACAATGCCAGCAATTAAAAGCCACCTGCCCCAGCATGGCTACCATAGCGTGGTGCGCATAGCATAGCATCCGGTGTGTAACAGCCTTAAGTCTGTTTTGATTAACTTTGGTTCACTCATTTGGGACTGATCTCAGTAATGTCTGAGTTACTTCTTCTTCTTTCTCTCTCTCTCTCTCTCTTGCTCTCACAAATTAAAGTCTTTCTCTGGTATTACAATGCAGATCCTCTGAGGAGAGAGGATAACAAAGAAAGAGAAGAGATATATATATATATATATATATATATATATATATATATATATATATATATATATATATATATATATATATATATAAAGAGAGAGAGAGAGAGAGAGAGAGAGAGAGAGAGAGAGAGAGAGAGATAGAGAGAGAAGCCTGGATTTGAAATCTCCACAGAAGACAAAGCTATAATGAGAAAAAAAGAAACTCAACAAAGTTGTTGACATTTGCATAAACATTGAGATTCTCTACTTGAGAGAGAGAGAGAGAGAGAGAGAGAGAGAGAGAGAGAGAGAAGGTAGAAAGCAATGTAATACAGAGAGAGAGAGAGAGAGAGAGAGAGAGAATTCATGACAGGGCATCCAAAGCAACGCCCATCCTTGTTCAAACCGTCTATAGAGGAAGCGGACATATTGTACTCTGTCAGGAAATCAATCGTAGAATGGCGCTAACCTCCAGAATTAGTTTCCTTAGGCCCAACTTATTCAAACTGGACAGGGAACATGGAAAGATATGTCATCCTAATCTTTCACTTTTATCTTCTAAAACTTTTATTCCAATAGTTTAATTATTTATGCTTATTTCCCTAGTCAATTATTAGTATTAATATGATCAAGAACACTTTATAAAGGTTGGATCAAGTCATTAGTTCTGGAATTTATGGAAATTTCGGAAAAATGCCGAAGAATTCTGAAAGGCAAACGTATGGTAATCGATGAAATAAATGAGGGAATGCGTTAGGAGGTCAGGCCTGACTTGACTCACTCTCTCTCTCTCTCTCTCTCTCTCTCTCTCTCTCTCTCTCTCTCTCTCTCTCTCAAATTGCTTAGTGGGCAATTGTACATTTCTGTTTGGTTTATTCAGATGAGGAATCTCATATCTAATCTCTGTATTGCATGGATCTTGATGCAAAGGCGATGGAACCGGTACTAATGTCCTTACTGAGCTTATGCAAGTAATTTCTCATGATAATGATATTATTCGGGACGATCTTGATAAAGAGATTATTCACAAATATTTAATGAAATTAATTAAAATTTCCAGGTTAATTACTCATATGACGGGTAAATGACCCATGAAATTGCAGAAAGAGAAAATGACTATTTTCAAAAAGCGAGACTGATGGTGATCGATGAATCCGATAAATCCAATTCCGATGGCTTCAGTTGTCCGTCGTGAGGTGTAAGTAGAGGTATTGCACAGGCCCGTGAGGGAAACACATGTCTCTGAGAGTAATTACGCCTTGTACTTGCTGCGAAGAAAGTCCTCTTCGACGGTGAAATGTATGGGGGGGGGGGAAGGGGGGAAGGAAAGGGGGGAAGGGGATGAGGGAGGGGGGAAGAAGATAATTTAGGGGGAGGAGAGTTCAAAGGGAAAATGAGTCATGGCGGTTCTCTGAAATAAATTGCCTTTGTCTCTACCACCCTTGTTTTCTGATGGAGAATTTGTCCAACTTGATCTCTCTGTCTCTGTCTTCTACATACATTATATATATATATATATATATATATATATATATATATATATTTATAAATATATATAAATATATATATATATATACATATATACATGTGTATATATATATATATATATATATATATATATATATATATATATATATATACATATATATATATATAATTTTATCACAATTCATGATTTATATACAGTCATGAAGTTACAAATGTCGTTTAATATCCAATCTGCTTACTTCGGTACCGATCAATTTATCAATTATAAAAGTTCCCCTTCCTGGTGCATCCAATACATGTGCCCAGACTACATCTGGGACAGGTATACTTATGGATCACATTACAGTAGATGCAGATGACCCACTCTGTCCTTAGAATGGAATAAAAGATCCAAAAGTTCTTGGATTCTTCCAGATTAGCTTCAGCTTCAACGCTGGTAATTCCTCATTTTCGCCTCAATTTTGCACATAGACGTAATTTGGGAACCATATGAACTATAGGTAGATCATTCATCTTACGATGGATCAACTTATTGAAAAGATTCATAAAAACGTCGGTTCTTTGAATAACAAAATGTATGCAAAGAGAACACCTTTCCATGAATTCTTGATCATGTATCATCCGAGCTGCTGCTTCTGTCTCTATGTATATATATGTGTATGTATATATATATATATATATATATATATATATAGATATATATATATATATATATATGTATATATATATATATATGTGTGTGTGTGTGTGTGTGTATGTATGTGTATATATATATATATAGCAGAGTATATATATATATATATATATATATATATATATATATATATATATATATATATATATACATGATTTTCCTGGTTTCGGATCTGTAGAGCACTTTAAACAGACCAGCAACGGAATTTTACACACTTGGCCTTGAAAATCTGACTTTACAGTCCAGGGAATCATAAAGAGAAAAGGAAAAGGGATGTTTCATAAGGAGCTTAGGGCTCACTTCATGAGGGAATGTTACGTAAACACTGGGGTAATTAAAGTAATTTGTATTTACAATAAAGATCTAAGAAATGTTAAAGTAAACAATATGGAGGCTTGCAAAGCCTGGAGTTCTTCCTACTGGAGACTTGAATGGTCGCAAGGCACAGCCCAAGAAGAGCCCACGGCAAATGGGTCCCTCTGCAAGAGAGATTTAAGCATTACACGCCAGTAAGGGGAAATAGAAAACATACAGATGGATCGAGACTGCACTGAGGGTGCCAAGGTCTCGAAGAATGAATGAACACTTAACACCAGGACACAAACACTTGAAATAGCACTGGGAAATGGCACAATGGGCAGGGATGTACTGGCACCTGCACAAACACTTCTAAGGGCAAAATGTCGTGAATGAGTGTCAGATGCAGCTATCACCTCAACACTAACTGCTAGGAAAGAGGGTCTGCTACCTGCATGTTGTTATTATTATTATTATTATTATTATTATTATTATTATTATTATTATTATTATTATGAGAGAAAGCTATACATGAACATCCACGAGTAAAAAGAAATCCATTTTATGAAAGTCCATTTTAGTAGAATACCTGTATCTTTCCAAATGGATTTCTTACCAGATTTTTGGAATCTTCAATTGATTTCTAACAGGTTTTTCTTTATCCGTCTTACTCATTCAGTTTTGCATGATGACAAGGCTTGAACAATCTCTAAGCATAATTGTTCATTAGGCTTTGTCTCTATTTGGTCCTTAAATCCCAGGGTATTTGTAGATGAAGTACAATGGAAGAAAATTAGAATTTTATGATCTTCTTTTTTACCCATACTGTTTACCTGGCATCGATATATAAATACACAGAAAGATTCATGCTATTGTTTATGGGTTATCTTTCTTGCGATCCAGAAACTGAAGAATTTTGTTGAAAATTTATTGAGGAAAGTTGCAAAAAAAAGAGAAGCTTTTGTTAGAAATTCTACTGAGAATTTGATCGAAAAAAGTATTTCGTGCTGGGGAAAGTTGCGAATAATTTTTAAAAATCCTCTATTGGAAAGAAAAGGGATCATTGTCCGTTCCTTCTTCTGTCGTGAGATGTTCGGGAAATAAAGAGAAACTTCTTTCCGATGGAAATGGCACATAGAATTTTTCTCCCTGGTTTTCACATGTGAGTTCCTTAGCTGACACCTGCCACTACATGTTTTTCTGTTGCCTGTTTGTGAGATATATTTTAATGATTTTCAATAAGACTTGCGAGTTCTTTCTCTCCAATTTTTTATATTCTAGCTCCGCCCAGTGCCTGAGAACTATATTCTTTTATATGCTATGCCTGTTTGGAATTTCTATAATCTCTTTTTCCTTGCAACCATCATATGGCTGTTTTCTATTATATATTGGTCCATTATTTTCATTTTTTCTACTCAAACATTTTTTCTTTGGTACATTCACATGAGTGATAAAGTTTTTACTTTCTTATTTTTTATTTTATTACTTTTCTATTTTGCATATAACTTGTTATATCCCTTGTATATACATGTATATATATATATGTATATAATATATATATACTGTATATATATACATACAGTATATGTATGTATGTATATATAAATTGGTTTGTGTTCACAAAGGCACGAAAGATAATGTTATTAATTGCTGCTAACCCTTATGTCTTTCACTCTCTCTCTCCTCTCTCGAGGATTCGCAAATGTCAGGTGTCTGTGAAAAAACCACATATGACAATTAGTTAGGTTCCAATGAAAAGTTCGCATGTCTGTGAATTCGCACGACTTGAGTCGTGTAAGATCGAGGTATTACTGTATTATTAAAAATATGTATAATATACTCAAATCAAGTACCATACATAGGTCAGAAAGTAAAAAAATTTTCTATCATTGGTAAACCAATTTATCATATTTATGGACTATGTAAACAGAAAATGGATATGTTTCTCAGATTTATCATGGATTTTTTTTTTATGAAATTCATTCAAGGGTAACTTTCACTTGAGATATCTAGGTTTTATTCTAAGTAATTTTAAAACAAATAATAATGTAACTCTTTAGCTTTAATATGACCACTTTCATCAATGTAGCAAGAAATATACCACTGCACAGAGCAAATAAAAAATTATTGCTATGCATTTTCACTCACTCAGTGAAGGGTGAATGTTCTGAAACAGATTTTGACCCACAAATTCTTCAAGGGGTTAAGTGACTTTACAGCATACATTTCTTCACTGTATATTATTCTATATATTGCAACATCTGCTTTTATGTCATTCGACAATCTTTTTTCTTATTGTTTTTTAAGGCATTTCAATATTTGTTGCTGACCAAGGTAAAAATGCATAAACTGGGCCAATGTAAAAATGCATAAACAGATGTAACTTTATTTTCATTTTTCTCTTTAATTTTTCACAAAAACCACTGTAACTCTACTGAAAAAAAGTATTCTTTAGACACAGAACACTTTTCCTGTGCATCAGTGTTATCAAATATTAATTTTCATAAGTATCATTCCAACAACAGAGCTAATATTACAGTACTGCAAGTAAAACCTCTGACTTCCCTTCCCTATAACTAAGCTTTCTTCAAATTAATAAATACAGTATAACTTATAAACAAAGATACCTTTGCTACACTAATGGTTTGTTGTTCCATTGCTTCATGAATTGCTGCTCGATCTGATTCTCGGACATTACTGAATTCATCTATGCAGCATACACCACCATCCGCAAGGACCTATAAAAAAATGCAGAATAATCCAGTGCATAAGATGATAATGATTATACATACTATATTAGTCTTCAAAAAATTCACAAAGACCCCGAAGCACCTACAGAAAAAGACATGCTGTCTCTTACACCTATGCCTATATCTTGAAAACTTTAGTTACACTTTACTGAAGACTTAGGAACACCATAGGCTGACTTCTGCTGTTTTCAAAACATGCCACAACAAAACCCAAGTAATGATCAATCTACAGTCATCAACAACATATAAGTAGAGTTTTTCGTCATACTTTGCAAATCAAATTCTGAAAAACAGGTTGTGCTGAAAAAGTGGAAGGCTATGTGTAAAGGTCAAACAGGCAACAACAAAATATATTAAAAACAATCAACTATTCTAGCTGGAAATGAATATAACAATAATCCAGATGCCCACATTAAAATCCAATAATTTTGCATGTAAAATCTTACACACCTAGAGTAAAATGATCCTTCAATACCAATGACAGGTCTAAAATCATAATTTTTAAAAGTAAATTGTGTTTTTCCTAACTATACAAACCTGAGGTCCTTTACGTTATGGATTACTTATGGCAAAGCTGGACAAGGCCGTTAAACTCTTGAACAAGGTGGTTAGGCAGTAACTACCGTCAGGTAGAATAAAATACCCACAATCTTGCCCGGATGTAAAACATTCAGTTTGCCTTTGGTCCAGGTTCAGATTGAGGGGGTGGCATGAGGCGGGCATAAAATGTAATGTACAGGGCCTCAGGTTTGTATAGTTAGGAAAAATACAATTTATTTTTAAAAATTGTGATTTGTTCCGACAAAATATACAAACCATCGGTCTTTTACATCAGGAAGACTCACTGGTAGGAGGGAGGAATCTGAGTGAGTCTCTTGAACTGACTGGAGTTCTGCTCACCTGGGCTACTCCTCCTGGTCGAAGGAGCGAGGAGAAGTACCGTGCCTCTGACATATTGATCAGTGTGTAGGAACTGCAAGATCAAATATCAGATACTGGACCTTTTTGCACGAGTGAGGAAACATAACTCATACGAAATAGGCTAGAAAGAATCTAAGTGTTGGAGGCAGTAAGGAAAACCACAGATAGGGTTTTTCTTATTGCCAGTCTCTCCTTCCTCCCCTTGCTAGAGGAAGGAGAAGAATTGTTTCTATGATTCTAGAAGAAAAATAGAACAGGTGCTCGATGTGTAGTCTTACCACATCAGACGCCAGATCCAGCAATTATCGGTTCGAGTCCTGTACTCATCCCAAATGAGGATGAGGAAGGAGGAGGAGGAGAGGCCGTCACTCTCAGAATCCTTCTCACTTCCAGAACCAATGCCTTAGGCAACATGCTACTAGTCCTCTTGAAGGAGCCAGGTAAGAAAACACAACTTGTTGAGCAGCCACCACAGGACAAAGGAAAAAAGGTTCCAAGGGCCCATGGGAAAGATCACAGGAAGAAGACAAGAGTGTGGTCTATGAGACCACATCTTGCTTCCAGACCGACAGAAACTTCTGGAATGAGAGGGATGGACCAAGCCATTGACTTTGTGAGCTCTCGGGTGGAAAGTACCAGTATCAATGTTGCCAGCTGCTGAGTACCTCCTTTGATCATTCATGAAGCCGGGAGAAAGATGTGTCCTTAGACACTTCTTTGTTGGGAGAGATAGTACTAGTGAAAATCTCGACGACAACCAGGTTAGGAATGTCAAGCCCTTTCGGAAAGTACCACAGCTCCCTAATAGAACAAGGTAACAACTGATCTGGATCATCGATACAAAGTCCAAGAAGGAGGGGAACAGGAAGGACTCAAACCCGACAATAGATGCTGATGGATTCAAAGTCCACTTACAACATCCAAGGAGTCAAGGTATTAATCCCCTTCACCTGTTCTTCCATCTTCTATGCCAAGGCCGGAGCGAGATGAGAGATGGTCCTAAGAGGGGACATCTTTGTCCGATGACTCTCGTAAGGGCGCGTGCAGAGCAGGGGACAGGAACCCTAAATGAGAGTAACATGCCACCCAGGGAACAGTTCCCTAGGGACAGCAAGACCGAAGAAGCTTCTCACCTGCAGCTAAATCACGACTGAGGAGAAAAAGGCTACTTCAGATAGAAGACTAGGTTGCACGGGCCTACGTTCTTCACAACTGAAAGGGAGAGAAGCAACCCTTGGTGGAGAAGATGAGGAAGTCCAGACTTGAAGAGCGACTCTGACCCGAGAAGTAGTTCTGTCAACGATACCAACCAGCGAAGACGGATCCATCCCCTGGGGCAGTGTTGCAGAGGACTTCAAGAGATATCCAGCTATATCCATTGCCGTTTGGAGAGAAAGCCGATGCTTACAAGGAAAGCTGGAAGGTCTCCCCGTCCTGAAAACACAGGGATGTACTGCCTGAAGAACCGCTTCTTGTGTAGCTGCTAAAGGAAGTTGGATCAAGCAGAACTCTTCTCGATGCCTCGGAAGCAGAGCGAGGTTGGGCGAAAAGCGAAGTCTTCCAGAATTTGTCTGTAACTCTGGGTGAGCAATGCTTGTGAACTCCTAGCAAAACAGACAAATACGGAGGGAAAAACAGATATTGATTTTTCCCAAAAAGACAGCATGCCTCACTGTAGCAGCCCCTGGGTCTGGTACAAATTATATATATAAGCATCAAAGCTAAAAGAAAGTCCTAAATATCCAATTCAATCTACCTGAAGAAATAGGAATAATATATTTTCCTGATATACTTAACCTGAAGGGAATTTTTAGTTGATAATAAGTTTTCACCAGGGATGTCTCATCTCAACCACACAGCTGTGTTGGCCGTGTGGTTGCAATTCGCATCACTGTAGTCCTGAGTTCTTGTCTTCCTGGTTTTGTTGCCCATGTGAGACTGAAGAACTTATTATCAACTAAAAATTCTCAAGGAAGGCAGGTAACATATGAAAATATATTATTCCAGTAAAAAAAGACAAATATTAAAGGACGTTTGTTTAAATCCTGCTTGTACATGAATCACTGTGCAATGTATAAAAAATTCATTCAATCATATATATATAATATATTAATATATATATATATATATATATATATATATATATATATCTATATATATATATAATATATAAATATACAGTCATACTAAGAAATTACGCTAGCCAGGTTAGGTTTCCCTTCACCCTGCATGGGAGGTGCAATTTGAAGTTTGGCATGGTCTTTAAAAATGCTAATAAATGTTTATTTCCAGAGTTTAAGTACTAAATATGACCTAATCATGCTCAAAGTATTAAGCTAACTTTTAAATGAACTAAAGTTAGTGTAATTTTATTTAAAATTTAGCTTATTACCCCTTAAAAAGGAATACAGTAAATGGTTGACAAAAAATTGAGTACTGCACAGTTTCATAAGAAGCGCATTTACTAGTAGGTGCGCAAAGCACTAATGTTACCCCTAATTCATGGGATGCTGTTTTCTTTGTCACTTAGAGTAAAAGCCGTTTTTTGGCCATTGTCCACTAGGCAAAACGTCACAGTCAACAAAAGTACAATTCCATAAAAACATCAAAAACATGTACATAATGTTCGTTTCTAGAAGGTAGTACAAGTACAGGTAAAATTCAATCAATTTAAAATTATATCTCTGTACAGGTAATGACGACAGTTGTAAATATATGTTTGAGCTAACTAAAGACCAGAGAGGAGAGAGAAGAGAGAGAGAGATCTCAGAGAGAGAGAGATACTGTAATAAAAGTAACTGTACTGCTTTTGTATCAGGGCTTATCTGGAAATATATAAATACAAATTTTCCATTCTGATTTTACACCTCATCATCATCAGGTGCCATATCCCCAGGGCGTTGGCAATCATGGCTCGCCCTCCTCTCTCTATTTCCAGCTCTCTGCAGCAACTGGGCTGCAGACATTCTCTCCCCAGTCATTCTCACCAATCCATCCATATATTTTTGTCTAGGTCTTCCTCTTGGCTGACTTCCATTGATTTTACCAGTGAGAGAGAGAGATGTTCTAGATCTTGTCTTCTCACTATGTGACCCAAAAACCAGATTTGTCTACCTCTCACTGAACAAAAGTTCTCTCTCAATGCCTACTCTCTCTAATACCTGCTCATTAGTTTTCCTTTCTGTCCATGATATTTTCAGCATCCTTCTCCAAAAACCACATTTCTGCAGCCTGTAACCTCTCCTCATCTGCCTTCCTCAAGGTCCAAGTTTCACAGCCATACAACAATACAGACCAAACAAAACATTTCACAAATCTTCTCCTAAGATTCATCTGATATTTTTGAGTTGGTGACTAATTTCTTTATCTTACCAAATGCATCTTTTTGCCATGGATATTCTCTTCCTGATCTCTTTTTCGCATTTTCCATCACTTGTGACAGACAGTGCATCCTAAATAATTAAAACTATCGGTTTGTTTAACTGTTTCAGCATTAATTCTTATCTGTTCTTGAGGGGATTTCATCTTTGGAGATAACCATAACTTCTGTTTTTTAATATTTATTGACAGACCTCTTTCTCTGCTTGACTCAGTGTAAAGTACTGACTAAAGCTTGAAGTTTATCATGAGAACCTGCAAAAGTGCTGTATCATCAGCATATCTGATATTACTAAACATTGACTCCTCCAACCTTAATTCCTTCCATATCTCTGAGATCTCTCATTATCATTTCACTATATAAATTGAAGAGATCAGGTGATAACACACAACCCTGTCTTACCCTCTCTTTGATGTGTTCCGAGTCTCTGATTCACCAGCATTTTCTACTTTCACTGATGCCAGTCTTGATTGCAATATAAATTCTTTATCAATCTTAGATCTTTAGATTTTACACCTAAAAACACGAAAACTTAAAAGATTACTCACACTTTCTACAGGGGTATCATCTTTGAAAAATGCAGGGTATCACATCTTGTAAAAGTACACCAACTGAACGGCTGTAAGATTACATGCACATACAGATTGGACCAGCACTTTTCTCGAGGTGAGACAGAGTAATTTTCAAAGAATGACTGGAACAACTCTTAGTTACATCTCTGATATTACATTAAAGAATTCATTTTATCAAATGAGCGCTGTGAACAACCTCATCTCAAGGTCATGTAAAGTCCCTGTGACAAAGACTTTGCAAATGGACATAATACTTGTATGATATTTATGTGGAGAAATATAAATATAAATTTTCCATATCGATTTTACAGTTAAAAGCGGGCCAAAACTTATAAATGTACTTCAAACATTAAACAAGCATTTTCTGCAGGGTATCATCTTTGAAAAGTGTAGTAACTTTGCAAATGGGTATCACATCTTGTAAAAGTACACTAAGTGAATGTGCTGAAATTACCTTTTGCATCATATTTATGCATGTACAAAATAAAAATAATACATTTTCATACAGATTTTACACATGAAAGCATGAAATGCATTTTCATAGAGATTTTGCACATTAAAACATCAAAATATTTTTCATACAGATTTTACACATAGAAGCATGAAATGCATTTTCAAACAGATTTTACACATAAAAGAATGAAATGCATTTTTCATACAGATTTTACACATAAAAGCATGAAAACAGTAAATTACTTAAAAATTAAACACTTCACTTCTGCAGGGTTTCTCGATCTTTCGTGTGTCTGTGAAAAAATCCGTGCCCCGGGATTAGTTAGGTTCAGTGAAAAGTTCGGTGTGTGTGAATTTAGGAGAAGCAATCATGTAAGATCATATCAGGACAGCCAATATAGGATATATATATATATATATATATATAATATATATATATATATATATATATATATATATATATATATATATATATATATATATATATATATATATTATATATATATATATACACACACATGAGCAGTATTATATTTTTTTATAAATATTCCATCTTCATTCATCATTTAGTAAAAATATCAGGATAACTTGTGGCAGGAAGGCATTTTCATCTGTGCTAATGGAGCTGTGTTCTTCCAGAAAATAACACTTTAGAAGGTATAGGAGCATTAGGACCTAACCCACAGAGGTTTTCACCAAGTCACCTCTGAAGTGAAGGTGGTCAATTGATCCCATCCTTTTCCTTATTCTATGTTCGGCGATGTTTTGTCAAATTTTCAGACTGCCCAAGGCATCCATACTGACTCAAGATATCAGCAATATTTGTTGTATCTTTCGTTAATTTGTCATAGGTCTCCTGCAACGTTTAAGAAAGTTTTTGAAAAATTGATGTATGTCTCCTTGTCTAAGAGAACTATTTTTTAGGCTTTGTCAGATTCAAGAACTTCTAACGATGCGGTCTTGACAAATTAACGAAGAGGGCGAAGGAAGATATTGCTGCTCAATTTAACAAATCAGTCAGAACCATAGGGGGAATAAAAAGACATAGAATTACTAGAAGACATTCCAGGTAATCAACCCTCTCTTCCCTATTTTTACGGCCTCCGAAAACACATAAAGATAAGATTCCTTGAATACTTCTTGCCCATAATATCTAGCAGGGCTCTTTCATGTACAAATTATCAAAATGGCTCGAGACTTGTTATCACCCTTTCTAATATAACCTTCTCATCCTCCTAGTATCAAACATGCAGAGGATTTCATACAAAAATTTAATAGTTTAAACATCCCCTCAAACAACATCAAATTGCTCAGCCTAAACGTCAGTCATTATTTACTAAAGTCCCGATTGCCGATTGTATATTTTGTCTTTCTTAGGAAGTTACAACCATATGAGGACCATTTTCCTCTTGGCATAGATAAAACTTTAAAACTTATCAACCTCTGTGTAACTAATGGGCACGTGTTTTCTTTCAATGGTAATTTTTACAAACAAAAATTTGGCTGTAGCATGGGAAGTCCCTATCACCCTTCTAACAAACTTGTACATGGAATATTTCAAAAATAGAACTTTTGTCGTCTATCAAACCCCATAATATGATCTGGTTAGATACGTAGATGATATCTTTATTTCTGGGACAATAGCTAACATCCACTTTAATGAATTTTTAATAGGCTAAAATCGCTAGTTCCAGTAAAATTTAAAACAGAATGGGAAATAGGACGGAGTTAAACTGCCGTTCCTAGATGTACTGATCATAAGAAAACAGAACAGGTATGCATTTTACAGTTATATAGAAAACCCACCTTTTGCAGCTGTTTCTCATTCATTTCTTAAGCTACCACGCGTCTCCGTAAAAATCATGGTAGGGTGCAACTTATTCCCCAGAGGACTTAGGATATGTTCAAATGAGTACCTGGATAAAGAATTTAACCGATCCACCAACACCTAATATATGCTATATCCACCACACATTATCGAGAGGGCTATTAACAAAGGAATAAAATATACTATAGAGGTCCCACTACAACAGACAAATAGATTTCAAAACAAAATAAATTTTTGATGAAAAACATCCTAAAAGGCTGAACAACTCAGGTCTAACAATCCTTTCATTTTCCATTATCCCAAATCCATCGATAGTTCGCTCATTAACATACTTAAATAACAAAAGGGAAGAAGCGGTTTTTACAAGATACTTGCAATTACATGACATCTCACTGGGCTGAGACAGGTAGAACAATTTTCCCATAACAGAGCACAAAAAGATCAGTACGTTACCTTAATGTTTAGAGTTATATAATTTTCCTATCATATCAGAAATACAGGGCATGTCATTAACTGGAGTGGGGCGGAGTTGGTTTCAAGAGTAGCTGTCCGTTTTTAAAGATGCTGAATCTGCTATCATCAATCAAACCAACAGTATGAACCTGTCAGGAGGACATTGGAAATCGGACGACATTGACACCTAAATCCTCAAACCCCTCAACTGAAGAAGATGATCCAATAAACATACATTTCAATCATCGCCAAATTTAGCTAATGAGGCTAAAAACCACTAGGAATTTGGTCATTCTCCTCCATAAAAAAACACCACTATAACATCGGAGGCCTAAGGCCACACCTTTATGTTTTGTATATATACCATTGTAACTTTCCACCTGTCCATATTCTACCAGTGAACAGGGGCACAGAAGCAAGTGCCAATGTCATATATGGTTTCAACATTTAAATAGTGTTTTATCCTTCTTATATTCATATTACACTGTAGTATTACAGGAAATATTGATTCATATATATATATATATATATATATATATATATATATATATATATATATATATATATATATAAAGGGATTTTGACAGAGGAAAAATCTATTTCTGAGGAAGGTCCCGTGTCACCCGGTGAAATTCCATTACAGCACGAATTTCTAGGTATAACAATGCTAGATATACCAGAGAAAAAGAGCTTTCAGGAAAGCTGGGGTTACTACCCCAGTCGAGCGTCTTCTAGGAAGACGTCAGTATAATGAAGGGTGAGTGAAATACCACTACCACGGAAATATACTCGAAAGATCTCTCCTATCAAAACCTCCCTTACAGAGCGGTGAGCCGTTACAGCCCCCACACTCAACACCCCGCCAGATCGGCGACACCAGCGCCACCTACTTCATTCCATGCTAGCACTAACCCCAGACTTGGCATGTGCAAAAAAAGGGGAGAGTACTAGACTGAGACAGGGAGGGTCACCGGGTGACACGGGACCTTCCTCAGAAATAGATTTTTCCTCTGTCAAAATCCCTTTTCTGAGTTCAGTCCCGTGTCAGCCGGTGAAATAGTGATAGAGAATCATGCCAAGGCTGCAACTACCAGGAAAAAGAAATGGGGGTAATCTGAAGAAAAGGCAAAATTTTACCAAAATAATTTTAATTAAGAATCTCTTCCATGTAGCAAGAATACTAAGACTAAGGCATACTAAATCTAAGGGCACATCAAAAAACTTAATACTATGAAACACTGGGGAGGTCCCCGACACAACGGAGAAGAAGCCCCAAAAATCTTAAAATTACTTAAAGCAAGGTGAAACATGAAAAGTGCACAAAATAACTGCAAATATAACCTTAAAACTATACACGTAAACTTAGGCTAAACACATGTAAGAGACAAAATAATGAGCATTAACATATACAATTATCTGGGGTACGTGGAGCCAAATAAAACAGTCCAGTACCCACATAAGAAAAAACAATCATGGCATGTCAGATTACACTTTTCCATCAAAAGATACAAGAAACATCAATATGAGGAGCCAGGCAGTGAGGCATAATCAACCAGGAGAATAAGCAGAGAAGTAAATGAGGCAGGCGGGCGGGGGAAAGGAAAGGATAAGGATATGATTAATTAAGGTGGGAGATGACACTTCCCACAGCTATGGTAGAAAATTTCAGGGCTTGAGTGATTTTAAATAGTGGCGTTTAAACACTAGAGGTGATTTCCAACCCGTATATTTAGATAACTCTGAGAAGTCCATATTATGAAAATAATTAATGGAAGTAGCAACTGCTCGAATATCATGAACCTTTAGGAACTGAATCTGGGTTGGCCTGTTTAATGAAATACAGAATTTGTTGTCTTATAGCATTTAGTGAAAGAGTACCACCTTTCTCCCTGATAAAAAGAGGACCCGACTTACTCTGTGGAGTTCTTAAAAGGTAAGATTTAAGTGTATAAACTGGACATAAAGACTGGTCTTGAGGAAGGGGCACCACCTTCCAAGGAGACCACCTGTCCTGTGGGTCTTCGTTTTTAGCTAAAAATCTAGGGTCAGGGAAAGGAGGACCTCTCCAGACGGGAGGAAGTTAACAAATAATTATCACCTCTAGTGAGAGCCGACAGCTCTGAGATTCTAGCACCTGAAGCCAAGCTAATCAAAAATAAAGTCTTCCTTAACAGATCCTGATAAGAGCAATGAAAGTTATCCATCTCTGATGCTAACTTAAGGACGTCATTGAGAAACCACGTAACAGACTGTGGGCGTGATACTGGTCTCAGACGAGCGCATGCTCTGGGGATGGATGAAAAATAGGAATCTGTAAGGTCGATTTTAAAGCCGTAAAGAAATACTTTCTTCAATGCTGACTTGATTGTGGTAATAGTGGCCGGAGCAAGGCCTTTCTCAAACAATGATCTAAAGAAGGAAACTCCTAAATTAGTGTCATGATTTTGGCTTCAGATGCTTTTAGGAAGGAGGCTAATTTTTGACTGCTGAGTCATACTGTCTAATAGTAGAATCTCTTTATCTGATTCTAAAAACAGAGTGTTGACAGGGTCAATGTTTGCTCCTTTTTGAGCTGCGAACTTTATAAAGTCCATAAAACTAGGGCATTCTGAATTCTTGAGGAAGCTGACACAGTCTTGGTTTGTACTGTCTGAGTCAGAATGGGCTTGGGAATCAAGACTCCGTAATCCCAGTTCCTGAAGAAGAGGGAACCAATTGCTCTTCGGCCAATAGGGGGCTACTAGGGCTGGTTGACCTTTGAATGTCCTGAGTTTGTGTAAAACTTTCAGCAGTAAATTTATTGGAGGGAAAAGATAAATCTTCTCCCAATTGTTCCAATCTACTGTCATTGCGTCTGTGGCGTACGCCTGAGGGTCCAGGTTGGGGGCCACATAACAGGGGAGCTTGAAGTTGCTCTCCGTTGCGAACAGATCCACTTGGAGGCCCGGAACCCGGCGGCAAATCCATTTGAAAGATTCCACGTCCAGGGACCACTCCGTCTCCAACGGAGTAGTCCTGGACAGGGAATCCGCCACCACGTTCCGTACCCCCGCTAGGTGGGTGGCTGACAGGTGCCAGCCGTGCTTGTTCGCCAGGGAGAAGATAGCAACCATTACTTGGTTTACTCGACCTGATTTGGAGCCGCCCCTGTTGATGCAATGAACTACCACTGCGCTGTCCAATACCAACCTGATATGAATCCGGTTGGGGGGGCGGATTTTCTTCAGAGTTAGAAAGACCGCCATAGCTTCCAGGGTGTTTATATGGAACTGCTGAAACATTGTGGACCACGTTCCTTGTACTTTTGTTTTGGTGAATATCCCCCAGCCGCTTAGGGAAGCGTCTGTGTGGAACAACTAGTGCCGGAGGGGGAAATTGAAGTGGAACTGTTTGGACAGGCCCTGACTGAGGTCCAAGGCCGCAGTCTTGTCTTTAAGATTTGAGGAATGGAGGAGACCTTGTCTCTGAGCTTGACATTGGCTCGACTCCGCCACACTCTGTTTATGTCTTTTAATTTCGGCTTTTAAGAGCAGGTCTGTCACTGAGGCAAATGAAGAGACCCAAGGACCCTTTCTTGGGACCGGCGGGATGCTGATGGATTTTTGAGGAATCTCCTGGTGAGAGATGCTATCTCTTTCCTCTTGGGAGGCGGGAGAGACAGCGTGTGAGATGACAGATCCCACTGGAGACCCAGCCACTGAAACCGGGACTCCGGAGTCAGGCGGGACTTCTCCTGTTCAGCTGAAAACCCAGCGACTCTAGGAAATTGATGACTATGGACGTGGCTTTCTGACACTCCGAACTGTTGGTGCCCAAATTATCCAATCGTCCAGGTATGCTGCTAGGGATATCCCTTGGGACCGGAGTTGTTGTACTACCGTGTCCGCCAGCTTGGTGAATATCCTGGGCGCAATGTTCAGACCGAAGGGCATGACCCTGAAGGAGTAGGCTTGATTCCCGAGTCTGAAACCGAGGAACTGAGAGAAGTTCCGCGCAACCGGGACGTGATAATAAGCGTCTGAAAGATCGATAGAGGTGGTGACGGCTCCACGCGAAGTAGAGTCCGGACCTGAGCTACCGTAAGCATGCGAAATTTGTCGCATTTTATGTAGAGATTTAGACGCGACAGATCCAGGATCACTCTTTGCTGATCGGAGTCTTTTTGGGAACAGTGAATAACCTGCCTTGAAACTTTAGGTGCCTTACTTTCTTTATTGCTCGTTTGTTGAGCAATTCTGTCACATAATCCTGTAGGATTGATGTGGGTGGCTGGTAAAACCTGGTTAGAGGAGGAGGGTTCTTGATCCAGCTCCATCCTAGTCCTTTGGACACAATGCTGTGTGCCCAAGGGCTGAAGGTCCATTGGTCCCTGAACCAAAACAGGCGACCGCCTACCTGTGTTTCTCAGTGGGAGGGAGCGGGTTTATTCCCCTACCACGTCCAGGTCTTCCCTCTTGGGGTGGTGTTGGGCTTTTCCTCTGTGAGGGGCCTTGCCTCTTCCTCCCCTGCAACCCTGTTAAGGCCGTGAAAAAACCACGGCCCTCATATGTGGGGTTGTATGCTGGTGAGGATAACATAGAGGGGTGCAGCTGGTTGGACCAGCACATACTGTTGGGGGTGAGCCTTGAAGTAGATGGCTGTGCCACTGCCGAGACCGGGACGGCTTGAACTACATCGCCTGATGGTGGGGCCTCTTATGCCTCCTGAACGCTTTTTTTCCTCTCGTCTGGGGGCCGGCCGATTCTGGGGTCTTGCGCTTATAGGCCGAAATGCCCCAGCGAGAACGAAGACTCTGGTTGGCCCGTAGCCTCGGCCATAACATTTGTGACCTCCTCTTCAGGGAAGAGGTTAGGTCCCCAGATCGAGCTTTTAATGAGCTTGTTAGGCTCGTGGCGGATAGTCGCGTCAGCAAAGATGAACTTCCTGCATTCCAGTCTGGCCATGATAAACTCAAACAAGTCAGACTGGAAGCCGCCAGCAAGGACTTAGCCAAACCTGGAAAAAGGGCTTCGTCCGAGCAGGAGACGGCAGTAGCTTCAGTAAGGCAGCCGGAGTTCAAGGACCGGGCTAACTTAGTCCGGGCATCAAACTCCGCCTTTAACAATGATTCCGGCAGCTTGGGGAGTTGCTCACTAAACTGGCGTGGAAGCGCAGAGAGGGTCCAGCTTCCCTACAGTGAAAGTGGACGGGCGTCCATCCAGAACTCATTACTTCCTGGGAATACCAGGGAAGTAGGGTCTGTTTCCCTAGCTGTGGTAACGGGTTACCATCAAAGCATGCTCGGGCCGTAGCCAGAGCAACTTTGTCCAAGCAAGGGTGGGTAGGTTGTTCACCAGGGCAAACATAGTGAAAGTTGCCCTTGAAAGGAGTCAACTTTGTGTTGTCTCTGCCTGCCACTCCGTCAGAGTGCGCAGGAGAGCCGACTGAGCTTGGTCCCTAGGGATGATGACAGTCTCCCTAGGAACCTTGTCTGACCGAATCCAAGCTTCCTCCGTAAGCCTCACGAAGCCTGGATAAGGGGGCAAGAGATCGGGGGAAGAACTCCAACTCCTCCAACCGCCTCGTGCCAAGACCATCAAATGTCAGTTTGCCATCATGTTGGATGGCCCGGAGTGCAACGCCAAGGGTTACCGACATCGAACGGCGGGAGGTCCGCAGTGTCGGGGATAACATACTGTGGTTCGGCTGGGGGTGGGTGAGCCAAACCTTCCAGTATGTTATCATGACTGGCAAACTTTTTGAGATCTTCTTAAATCTCGAATCTAGGTCCTCCGTGAAACTGTTTGTAAAGTTGAGTGGCAAAGGCCTCTGCATCAAAAGCAGGCTGGCGAGGAGGGCTTGGTTTTGCAGCCCTCTTACTCGCGCCTTTGCTGGAGGAACTAGACTTGCTCCCGGAGGCTACAGGTCCTGAAACCTTAGCCTTCGACGGGGGGAAGGGCGATGCCTTCTTGGAAGTCGAGGACTTATAGCCCTTCGCCTTCCATGAAGTCTTCAACTTCAACTTGGGGATAGCAGACGGAGCTCTATCACCCAAGGAGGAAGACTTCACAAAACCTGAAAAAGAAGACATGATGAAGCAGGGGAGTCAAACAAAGAGGGGCCCGCCCCAACAACCTCACTTACCTCACCACTTACCACCTGGTCCTGCTCTACATTCATTGGTTCCAGGTTGAGATCCATGGCGGCAACATCCTCCGAGACCTCAGCGTAGAAATATCCACTTGGGGTGGCTGGGTCTCATCCCGGATCTGCTGGATGATAGGGGTGGCAAGATCTTCAGGCACTGCGGCGCCACCCGTGCGCCGGGTAGAGCAAGTCCCTCAACCTGGCGTCGAGGACGTAGGGCTTCCCCGACGGAACATTCCTGCCAAACCCAGCCACCCAGGCCCGGAGGGATTCCAAGGCAGACTTCTTGGAAGCTTCATCCGCCTGCAAGAAACCAACAATTAGCTAAGAACGAAAAACAGACCGGGAACCTATAAACAAATACCATATATAATATGAGGAGCATGGAAAGCGGGAGGAAAGAAGACTGTCACTTACCGACTCATCCTGGATGGTTGAGCAGAGAGCGAAAGCAAACCTCACAACCATCAGGGTGCCAGAAACAACCAGGTCGTCCAGTCGGACCGCACAACCAGCGTGGGTCCGCACACTACGTGACCGTAGGGTTGTTGAAGGGAGGCGGTACACCCGGCTCCTCACAGCGAACAGTCTGTAAGGTAAAAAGTACATGAAACCTCCCACTCTAAGCAAAATAAAGCTGGCAAGGCCGGAAACTCAACTGCAACCGGAATACTCCGGTGGAGAAGAACTACCCTAATCATAAACTGGGCCAATAAGCTCTAAATTACACAGAGTGGAAGGTTAAGGATTCAGACCCGGAGGACTCCGGGAATGAAGGAAAGAGAACCAGGAACCAACCATAAGGGCTGCCAGTAAAATAACGGCGGAGCCCCCGGTGTAGGACCGACTCACGTATAATATATAAAAAAAGGAGAGTACTCCTGTAGATAAACAGACTTATCTAAAACAAAAACAAAATAATAACAGTAATAAGTGATGGTAAAACTCAAGAGGACGGAGGGATCCGCCTATGCTATAAATGAAAACCATCCGCACCTATCTTCCCCAGTGGAGAAACAAGACGGGTAAAATGCTCAATATGTTCATAACATAGGCTGAAGCAATACATTTTTACCAATCAACGTAACCCGACGGGGAGACGAGAGGTGAGGGATAGTGATCGAACACGCTCGAGCAAACAAACCACCAACCCCAACACAGCGATGCTAGGGACGACATGGGAGGGAGCGAATCCTCAACCAACAGGAGAAGTCCCTGAACTCGGAGAAAACGCCATCTAGCGTCACCCGCACGAGTAGAGCAAGGCTGGAGGGGGGAGGGGAAGGAGGAGAGTAGGCTACCAGGAAGGAACAGGAGACAAGGAGAACATGATACCCGCTCAACTGCACCCTTACCTTCCCAGAATAATGAACTTGGAAGGGTAGCCTACTCTGGAGCAACACAACCCAAAGCCCGACTCTACCTAGGCGAAGCCTAATATGGACCTAACCTAGCATAGGCTAGGAAAAGGGAGGGGTGCAAAAGGAGAGGAGGAAGCAACAGGGAGAGAAATTTTGTGCCGAGAACCAACCAGGATCGAGAATGGGGGGCAAGGGGGCGACTAGCCTAGAGGAAACACATCCAAAGAACTCGATTCCCCAAATGGAGGAAGAGAACTAAGGGGCTCACTCTGCCCACCAAAAAACGACCCGGAGGAAACAGCAACAAAACTCCTCAACCTGATGGATCTCCCACCCAGGGCAAGGGGATGGAAGCAAAACAAGCCTACTCCACAAAAATAACAATCAACAAAAAAACTAAAATGTGCTCAATAGAGAGCGTAGCCTACCTCGGGGAATTCGGTTAGATCTGAGGCTGCATCAGCCAAAGGTAAACAACAAAACAAAAAATAAAATAAAACTAAAAATAAAACTAAAAGAGAGCACCATCTTCAAGAAAAAAATAATTAGCCTAGTAAGACTAAAAATAAAAAGGAACCCAACCTGGTGGGGGGGTACCTGGACGGGCATCACTCCCACAAAGGCCGACAGGCCAATGAAATGTAATTCATAACAAAAAAAAAGGGAGCCACCGCAAGGAACCACCAGGAAGGGAACCAAGGGGGCAAAATCTATCTATAACGACGAGGAGACAACTCCAACTGAAAAGAACAGAAGGAGTCGCCTCATGGTCGACATGGCTGGCGGGGACGCCGTGGCGGCATCATAATAAGATCTCAATATTTATGAAAATACGAGACCAAAACAGCCAAAAATAGAACAAAACCCCACAAGAAGATGGTACTTAACTTGAGATGGTAAAGCTGCTCGATGCCATCGTAGATGAAAGCAAAAAATCCAAAATAATGGAAAGACGAGCACACAAAAGAAACAGCGATTTCACGTGCTAGAAAATGGAATGAAGTAGGTGGCGCTGGTGTCGCCGTCCCTGGCGGGTGTTGAGTGTGGGGCTGTAACGGCTCACCGCTCTGTTCCGGGGGTTTTGATAGGGAGAGATCTTTCGAGTATTTCCGTGGTAGTGGTATTTCACTCACCCTTCATTATACCGACGTCTTCCTAGAAGACGCCGACTGGGGGTAGTAACCCCAGCTTTCCTGAAAGCTCTTTTTCTCTGGTATATCTAGCATTTTATACCTAGAAATTCGTGCTGTAATGGAATTTCACCGGCTGACACGGGACTGAACTCAGAAATATATATATTATTGATATATATATATATATATATATATATATATATATATATATATATATATATATATATATATATATATATAATAAAATATTATTCAAACTGGATGGTATCTAATGGAGTTTTTATTCAAAACTGTTACAAGCTTTCTTGGACAAATAGTCCAGAAACAGACAGTCATTATCAAAGTATCCATATCCAGTTTGAATGAATATCACAGAATTAATAATTCTACTAATATAAGAACAATTGTGTATGTGATAAAGTTAATAATTATATATATAAATAATTATATATTATCAAAAGTGATCTATATTAAAATAAATATGGACAGTAGAACAAAAAGTTCATTCTCATTCTAGCATTTGTTTAAGAATCGTTTTTCGACAAAATTTGAGTAAATTTTAAATTTCATTGTCAATAATTACAACAAACTGCATTCATCAACCCAGAATTATATGATGTTTGTAGAAAAAAATTAAATTACCTGAGACTAGTTGGCTTTGTTGGTGGGGTTCTTCCTCTTGCGTATTTAAAAGCATTTAAAGCCCACACAAGCTGCTGCTGCTGTTGTTTGCAGAAGTATACCTTCAAACAGGTATATTATAATTTTCACTGCTTTTGCAAAGTGGAATTTTCATTCCAATCATCTAAAATATGTTATGAATCATATTTACTGAAAGATGTTTTACAGTGAATTTGTACACTATTCCAGTAGACTCTGTATGATACAAATAAATACTGAAATGTTTATGTAATTAGTACAGATACACCAAAGATATGTGTGCGCTCATGATTTGTTAACATACTGCCACAATCTGCCAAGTTCCGACGTAATTTAGAAATTTTTCTTAATTTTATGATAACAGACATACAGTAATTCCTTGTTTATAAATACTGTATTATTAATTTAATGTGATAATGTTGGCTTGTTTTTCAATGTTATCATTATTAACAACAGTTTGAAATTGTTACCTGTTAGCAGTACATTCTGGTAGTGCCTATTTTAAGGCACCTAGCCTAGATATGGCGCTCGTTATATCATCGGTAATATAGGGTTGGTCAAAATGAATTTTTTTGATACAGTGTGCATTTAAAAATGTAAAAAGTGCTTCTGATATGATAAGTTATTCAACTCTGAACTTATTTAATTGTAATATGTGTAATGTTTTGTATAAAATTTTTGGGGTAATGACTGGTGGTCAGGAATTGATTAATCCATTTTCAGTTATTTCTTATGGGAGAAATTAACTCAGAATTTGACAAAATCAATTGCGACAGACTTCTGGAGCAAATTAGCATCGAAGCAGCTCCAATTCTACTGTACTATAATAAGACCGATATATAATACCCACTATATATAGCCTATGGATGTACAGCTGGTACCCAGATGGCTTACTTCAAAGTGTTCATTCTATCCAAATGATTCACAGACTTTAAAGCTGGATTTCCAGTTTCCATTACAAAGCATGTATATTATAAGGAAAATGGATGATAGGATTTTCCATAAAATTTCAAAATATGCACCAGCAAGTCCCCATTTCATTAATTCCATTAATAAAAATTAATATCTGCTAGTACTGTTGGTTCATTGCATTATGACATATAATTCAGTACAAAATGAAATTAAACAAAAAGACAAATGTGATCAAATGATAATTCATTATAGTACTAGTAAAAATTAAACTGAACATGAAACGAATCAGATGCAGTCTGACATTGTCATATTTGAATGGTGTAAGGCTGCTGATGGCTACATAATACTATACTAATTAAAAAATACAAAAATGTAATGATTGTGCATCTTTTCCATGGATCTTTTGTACTGCATCCAATAATATTGTTTGTTGCAAAAATCACATCTCGAATAAAACTATACTACTACAACAAAAAAGCATAAAATATGCGTAATAGTATATTTGAATTATGAAACAGCATATAAGATAAAGTATGATTGGTTCCATTTGATAGATGACAAATCAGCTCCCATTTTGTAATCTCGCCTGTGATTGGTGTTTTGACCATTTCTCCGACCCAAACAGCTTTCTTGTCTCTGACCCAGCATCTTCTTCACATGCCAAAAGGGGGAAGCTCTCTATCAATAGATAGATGCTGTTTACATTACCAGTGCTGTGTGTGAACAGTGTGTGTTTTTAAATTGAACTTTTTTTAACTTTGTTTAACCAGCTACAATGGCTCCCCATTCTGTTGAAGGCTGGTACTGAGCAATAATAGCCAATACTAGACACAAATGATAATCAAAAATGAGAAGGTGACACTTCGATATGTTGAAGGAAGACAATATGAAGTCTGTAATGCGTGGCCCGCCATTTTGGAGTAAACGAATCCACCGCATTCTACATTAAGAAGGATGAGCACACAAATTATTGGCAGCTTTCAGGTCCTTTACAAGTCTGAATAAAGAAAAATACCTTATTCATGTGCCCCAATAAAACGACTAATCTTATTCTATGGAAGATTCAATCTGGATTGCCGAATGTCAAGAAGAAAATAGCCTTGGATACAAACACCATCCAAAAACATCTTTGAGGTTGTATTAAATCTCAGGCAAAGATCAACTCAAGATGATGGCGACCAAAAACTGAAGAAGGAAAAGGAAGACGACGAAGATGATGTAGATGAACCTCAAGCAGGGACATCCACTGATTCCCAGCCTCCAGCTTGACGACGTTTTACCGCCAGCAAGGATGGTTCATGTGTTTCATGAAACGCTCGCCTTATACTCTAAACCTTCCCCATTGCCATGATAGAGCTGGAGAAGATGACCAGATATGATTCGCTAATTCTGAAACTAGCGCCTCAACACTGAGGTGACTGTACTCTTCTAAACTTATGTGTTGATACAAAAAACAAGTCTTTAATATGGACAGATAACCAATTTGTTTTGGAAGAATGAACATGCCATCCTTAACTTTCCTGTTCAAAGAAGAAGCCCTGAGCACTTTAAAGCATTCAAAGATCGTTATTTAATTGTCATGTGTGGCATGATGCTGGTCCATTTTAACATGGTCAGGGCTTACAGTCCATAAGTCTTAAAACCCTTAATGCTTTAGAAAAATAAAAATAATGAATCTCTCCTTCCCCTGCTTCTACCGGATGCATAATCCAAAAGCATGGATTCTTTAATGCTGACCAGGTCAACTGGTTCCACCAGTGTTTTATCCTTCCCAGTCAGTAAATATCTCTTAGAAGAAGGGCTTGCCATTTAAGATCCTTGTCTGTTGGATATAATTGGTGGACTCTGTTCATTCATCTTTTAGCATGAGGGCATTCCCGTTGAGTTCCTGCCACTCAACACAACGTCCTTCCTTCAACCGATGGACCAGCCTCACATTCAGTTCTGTTCATTAGTTCTACACTGAAGAATCACTTTGGACCTCCTTGCGTGTGTCAATGCACTGGACAGAAGATGAGGATGAAACATTCAATTTGAAAAACACCCTGGCGGATACAGTACACTAGAACTGTTACGTGCCTTCAGAACATCAGAACAGCACTGCAAGAAATGAAACCATGGTTCAACAGTTAACGCCGAGCTGGAGGAAGTTGTGGTCAATGTTTACTTACAACTTACTTTCCTGCATCATTCAACACTCTGCAGTCTGGAAATCTTGCAGTTGGCTGCAATAATTGGAGGTCATTTGGTTTGGCGACATGACAGACGGAAGACGTTGAGTTGTTGGACTGCCATTCCAGCCACTAACTGGGCATGAACCTAGCCCCCTCAAAGACCTTCCAAAAATCAGCCAGTGAGGAAGAAAATTGTGGAAGAGACCCAAGAAGTTGTAAAAACTGGCTTAACATTAGAAGGTAATTAGCTCTGCAATCTTGTATGGTCTGAGCTGAAAGAATTGTCAAAAGAATGGAACAAAATTTAAACCATGGTTCTTGACCAGTTCTGCAACAAAATCGTCTCTTCTGCCAGAGACTTGACCATTATTGGGGACACCAGGCTACTGAAATGACTTAATTGGTGGAGACTTTAGAAACTTTGGAAGGAGGATAGACCTAAGGTATGAAGTTGAGCTGAAAGAAATTGAATGTTTATTTCTACCTGCCTCACTTACATCCCTACCTTCCTCCTCCAGATCGATGGCCATTGGTTCAATGTGGATATTGATGTTGGCCACTAAAACTCACCACTGTCCTCGAAGTTTTTGTTCTTCCGGATAACTTGGGTCTCAAATCTAAATCCTGTTAATCTTTATCCGCCATATTTGAGCTACTGCTGCAGAGAACCTGGCTCATAGGATGTTGGATGTTACAAATGTCCTTTGTGCCACTTTGCACATATTTATATTGCTGACCAACATTGATTAACAAGAAAATACCCAGATCTTCAGTGTCAAGAGATGAGGCTTGGCAACTGACCTTTTGGACCTGAAACCAGATATAATGTCAATATAGGGAATTGACAATGCCAGTATTATAGGAGATGCACTTCAGACCTGTTTGAAATATGAATCCCACCCTGCCAAAAATTAAACGCTGCCTTTTTCAATCACGTCAACTAAAGGTCCTCTAAAGCATACATTTGCAGCCATCTGGATGCCAGACCTTTGATCATCCACCTGAACTGCAAGCTGGCTGAGACCTGATGCACGTGTAGCACCACAGGGTTGCTGTAAATAAGCACTACACATATGCTTCTGACAATGAACCACCTGTTAGAGGAATTGATATCAGTGAGTATCAAATTTATAATTTTCATCTTCAACAGTTTCACCCTTTGGGAAAAGACTAAAACTAATAAAACCTTAAATTAATAATTTTTATATTAGTTTCTGGGGTAAACAATAAATTACTTTTAACGTTCCAGTACAATCAGAACAGGGAGGCCAGGCCTGAATCGATTATAAAAATTATGACGCCGAGGAATAAAAAAATCCTGTTAACCTCACAGAAATCAACAACCCAGAACAGGAAAAGGCTGCAAAAGTTTTTCTTGAACCAGGTTCCAGTAACTTTTATTGGAAATACTGTTCTAGAAAATAGGTAATAACTAAAATTAAAGTTAAAACTTCAAGTTTGCATCTCCACAGATTCCGCCATAAAAGAAGGCACTGGAGCTTATTTATTCCTAAACTAAACAGCGTCAGTAACGTTTCCAACAGATCCGGATGAGCGGAACAAGCAGAGAAGTGGGGGCAGAAAAAACATGGCGGACCTGTTCAACAGGTCAGGTGCTTTAACACCTTCCAGTGATCACATATTATCTCAACCAAAAAGGGCAAATGAGCATTTTCCCGCTAAAATGCCCCAAATGTTTAGTGATGTAGACAATTGTCTGATAAAATAGGAGTGAGAGAAAACACGTGAAAAGTAAACAATAGATAATAGTGTATAGCCAGCCTAACCTTTGGATGAACACCTGGCCAGGTCCCCTAGGTCATTATTCATCCAGTGAGACGAATGAGAAGGGCACTTGCACCTTTTAATGAAAGGCAGATCCAAGATTTTGATGAATCAAACTGGTCAGGAAGGATGGGCATACACCATACCTGCTGAGAACTGAAAGAAGCCCACCCAAGAAAACCTATCTTACCTAGGCCTAGAAAGCCAGGGTAGGATGGAAAATCTGAAAACTTAGCCTACCTTCCGAGATTCCGAAATCGTCAAACTGGTCAAAAGGTTAATGGCAACACTACCATATATCAGACTAAAGGTATAGAAGAATGAAACTTAATAATAATAAAATTGAAATTATATAATAAAAAAATTAAATGCACCTATTATTCAGCCGGAAAGGATAGGCTAGGCTTTCACTTTCCACTATTCTAAAATGTAATAATATGAAGATGATTGTATCCAAACAGCGAAAATTAAAACTATCAAATATATAAAAAGGAATATATAATAAAAATTTTAGAACATAAGACGACAGCCGATTAATCACATGAAGAAGTTGGGACTAAACCTCTTTATCTCAGGAATAATGTCAGAGCCGACAAACTATATTAAACGGGACAAAATTGTCCAACCGAGTGTTGAGTTAAAATTGAATACCAACTTAGATGAGGATGCGTCTTGATTGATTGAAGCCATGATGATTAATCCAAATGCTTTTGCCAAATAAGGAAAAATAACACAAAATTTTCACATGGTAAGAAACCAGTGTGTTGCTAAATTTGCTATGATCATGAGGATGAGCTGTTCTTGGGAATTCTTAAAAGTAATTGCGAACCTTTGAAGGATCAGTGAATAACCACCCCTTAGAGAGGGTTTTGAGGAAGGAGAGGTCTAACAAAAGCATCTGTGGTTGGCCAGTGTTTGCATTCCTAGATGACATACCACATCCTGTGAGGATGATCAGAAAGGTCCAAGTAACTCTGGCATCCATTAGCCTGTATAGCTTTTTCTCTGGTATATCTAGCAAATATTTATACCTAGGTTTGTGCTATATGGGACATTTCACTGGGACATAGGTCTGATCCTACAGAAAATTAAACTTTGTCCCTGCACACTTTTTTGGGAAATTCACTAATCCGAACCTATGAATGTTTATATAATAAAATAAAGGAGTGAAAAAAATTCTAAGTGTTTTGTTTATTTAACACTCACAATTATTGTGCTCTGAAAATGCGTCCAGCTTTGTTTTTGTTGATCCTCTTCAACTGCATTGTGGTTCTGATAAGAATTTTTTCCCCTTAAAACTGCATTGTGGGTAGTTACGTGTTGTCTGGGAGTCACTTGACCTAGTGAAAATCTTACAGGTGTCAGACATTTTCCCTTGTCATTTGGTTCAAGTCTGTCATAGAGTGAGGTTATGTCCAGTCTGTGTTCCAGTAGTAATTTTGATTATTTTCCAGTTAATTCACGATTTCTTTGAAAAAAAACACGATGCATTGATTTTTAAAGACAAAAAAGGAGTTTTAAAAATCAGCAGTACAGTTCAAGTTTTACACCAATTTTTTTGAAGCTGCTAAATTATATCACCTTTAAGTGACACTCAGCCACCATCACCAAATGAAAAAATCATTTTCTGATGATTGATGAAATATGTAGATGAGCCACAAAATCTTGTTCTGGATATAACCCATAAAAACGTTTGTTAATTGTCCATCAAATTAAGGTAAATTTATAATTGTTTTTAAAATATTGTAACATGATTTACCTTCTGTAAAGTAAGTGGCTAAAAGATTTAAAAAATCAACATTACCTCTTGCCAGTAAAATGATTATGCCAAAAATCTTTATAAATGCGGATAAAAGAGCTGCTAAAATTCACCATAAATCCCACTTAAGAACTTTAAAAGATGTTAATGCTACATTACACTGAATGATGCTGACTGTATGGCTTGTTAGATATGCTATGATTTACCTCATTTTATTCATTAATTCAAATGCTGTTTTTTATATCGATGGATGATTTACTATGAAAACCCCCATTCCCAACAGGGTCCCTGAACCTTGTTGGATGTTTAGGTGTATAGGCTAGTAACTCAAAACATATAAAATTCCCCATGTATTACTATCATAACCATTCAAACAGACATTAAAACATTACATGAAAATACACAATTACTTTAGAAAAATAGAGTTGGAACTGTTGTAAAAATTTACCCAATTTAATTCTGGTATATATTGTGACTCACCAAAGTAATTTTGAGTAGAAATTTATATTTATATTCTGGTTATTATGTTTTTTATCATTATTATTATGATTAATAAAACCAGATCCACTTAAATTATTTCTTACTAATTTGCCCAAGTTTATTTTCGTTTTTTTCCGACTTTAAGGAATAATAATTTTCTGAGTCGATTTCAGGCCTTTCTTGATTTGTAGATGGGTAAAAGCCTTTGTGACTGATATTCCAAATTTTTATCTCCCTTCAGACATGGATACTGGTAAGGTTCTACAAAGCCTGAAATGAAAGATCACTATGCTCAAACTGAGATTCCGATGAAAATGAAGTTGCTTCATGCTAAATACTTTAAGAAATATGATAATGTATCATATCATATCATTACCATAATGACAAGTAACTGAGATACCATCTATTCTTCCCAGTGAACTTTATGAAAAAAAACTGTAAACAAAATTTTTCTGCATGACTCATTCCAGTTTGTAATTTGGAGGTTAACTTTTCACTCCACAAATGTTTTTATTTCTTAAGTGAAAACTTAGTACTATCATTGCCATTTGTCTGCAACATTAGACATCCTTTTGAGGAATGAAGCGCCTTCAGCAAAAAAATTTTTCAAACAGCATAAATCAAAAACCAAGGGACCCAGTTGCAAAATGAAGTTGTTGACATGTGTTCTAGATATGTTCGTGGACTTATGCCTGAAATTTATTGAACAACAAGTGCAAATGCATTTCAAGCATGGGAAAGGAAGAAGGTGGACCTCTGAAAGCAAAATATGGTTGCATTTGCTCTGCACTTTAAAAGCCCAGCATCTTACAACTTTCTAATAACAATGTTTGCTCTTCCTCTCTTACATCCTTAAGAAGATGGCTTTGAAATTTTGTAGATAAGAATCCTGGATATAATGAAAATTTTTCTCAATATAATGCAGGCCAATTTTGACATCAATGGATGCCCTTGAAAATTGTAGTGGTTAGTTTTGATGAAATGTCACTTAGTGTAGGTTTGAAGTATGAAAATATGATGATCTGATAGTTGGATTCCAAGATTCCAGACCTGGTATTAGCAGAACAACCACAAGAGCTAGTCAGGCATTAGTAGTAATGGTAAGGTATTTGTTTGATAAGTGGAAACAGCCTATTAGTTATTTTCTGTCTGGTAATGTCATGAAAGGCCATGTTCTAAAACAAACAATAGAGGAGGGGGTGAAAAGGCTCTTAGAGATTGGATTTGATGTTCGGGCTATTGTGGCTGACCAAGGTTCAAATAACAGAAGTGCACTTATGTCTCTTGGCATAACAGAAGACAAACCTTTCTTTCACGTAGGCCAGCATCATGTATGGTGCTTGTATGATTCTCCTCATTTAATAAAAAAAGGATTTTGACAAAGGAAAAATCTATTTCTGGGGAGAGACCTGTGTCACCCGGTGAAATAACCATTCAGCACTTATTTCTAGGTAAATCTATTGCTAAACATACCAGAGAAAAGCTAAATGCCAAGCTGGAGTTACTACCCCCAGTGCGAGCTCCATGAAATGGAGTCGTGTATGAGAAAGGGTGAGATTGTCACAATCACAGGCCTCCGCCCTGTAAACATTCCCAATGTCAAAAGTCCCACCGAGTGAGGTGCCGATACAAACCCCCGCACCACTCGCGGACTGTAAACAAACCAGCGCCACCTACATTCCATGTTAGCACCCCCATCCTGGAATGGTATTTTATCAAGGGGGGGAAAAAAGAATCAGAGGTGGGTCACCGGGTGACACAGGTCTCTCCCCAGAAATAGATTTTTCCTTTGTCAAAATCCTTTTTCTGGGTTATCCGACCTGTGTCAGCCGGTGAAATAATAACAGAGAAACAAAATACCATCCTGAAACAACAAAAGAAACTTGTAGAGGAAAGAAATAAAACTATAATTCCAAAGAGTTTTAATTATCCAAGTAGAAAAAATATAATAAAGTACTTAAATATATAATATAAAAATGTACATAAAGTATATACATAGGATTAAGGTGGGGGAAACATAACTATGTTTCAAAGACAAAAGAACACAAAAACGTAATTAAATGTAAACACAGGGAGACAATACAACACTATAACATGGTCAGGAGACAGGCTGTGAAGTATGCCTGACCTGGAGGTGACCGGAAAGGGAATAAATGAGGCAGGTAGGAGGGAGGAAAGTGACTGAGTAAAGAAAAATGGATTAAACAGAGGGAGGAACAATGTTTCCTGCCGCCACTGTGGTGAATTTCAGAGCTTCTAGGGATTTCAAATAGTGGCATTTGAAAACCAGGGGAGACTTCCACCCTGTATATTTTGTAAGATCCTCAAAATTCATATAATGGAAATAATTAGTGGAGGTGGCCACCACCCTAATGTCATGTACTTTTGGAACTGAGTCTGGGTTTGCTTGTTTAATAAAATACAAGATCTGTTGTCTGATGGCTTTCATAGAAATAGTTCCTCCACCTTCCCTTACAAACAGAGGCCCCGAAGTTATCTGTGAGGTCCTGTCTAAATAAGGCCTTTAAAGTTAAAGACTGGGCATAAAGACAGGTCTTGTGGGAGGGGGATGACCTTCCAGGAGACCACCTATCTCGAGGATCTTCATTCTTAGCTAGAAACTTAGGGTGAGGAGCTAGCAACACTTCACCTGATGGAAGGAAATCAATATGATTGGGTTCTCTAGACAGGGCAGACAGTTCAGAAATTCTAGCACCTGAAGCTAAACTAATTAAAAATAAGGTCTTCCTCAATAAATTTAGGAAAGAACAATTTTGATTATCCATTTCTGAAGCTAATTTAAGGACATCATTTAAGAACCAGGAAACCGTATGTGGACGGGTTATTGGTCTTAAACGAGCACAGGCTTTAGGGATTGACAAAAAAATAAGAATCTGTTAAGTTAATTTTAAACCCATGTAAAAATATCTTTTCAAAGCTGATTTGGCTGTAGTAATAGTACTTGAGGCAAGACCTTTCTCAAATAATGACCTAAAAATGAAATTGCTAAATTTGTGGTCATTACAGTTGCTTCAGATTCTTTTAAGAAGAGTGCTAATTTCTTAACTGCTGAGTCATATTGTCTGAGAGTGGATTCCCTTTTTGTCTGATTCTAGGAACAAAGTGTTAATAGGATCAATATTAGCATCCTTCTGAGCTGCAAATTTCATGAAATCCACAAAGCCAGGGCATTCTGAATTCTTGAGGAAGCTGACACAGTCTGAGTTTGTACTATTTGTGTCAGTTTTGGGTTGGGAATTTGCAAGCACCGAAGCTTCAGCTCTAGAAGAAGTGGAAACCAGTTGCTCTTCGGCCAGTTGGGAGCCACTAGGGCTATCTGACCTTTGAATGTCCTGAGCTTGTGAAGGACTTTCAGTAACAGGTTTACTGGAGGAAACAGATAGATCCTTTGCCACTTGTTCCAATCTATTGACATTGCATCTGTGGAGTGAGCTAGAGGGTCCAGGTTGGGAGCTACATAACAAGGTAGTTTGTGGTTGCATTCTGTTGCAAAGAGATCTACTTCGAGACCCGGAACTTGACTGCAAATCCATCTGAATGATGTTTTGTCCAAGGACCATTCCGACTCCAGCGGAGTTGTCCTGGATAGGGAATCTGCAATGACATTCCGGACCCCTGCAAGATGGGTAGCAGACAGATGCCACTGGTGTTTGTTTGCTAGGGAGAATATTGCTATCATAACCTGGTTGATCCGACTCGACTTGGAACCTCCTCTGTTTATACAATGTACCACTACTGCACTGTCCAAGACCAGTCTTATATGAATCAGATTGTTTGGACGCAGCTTCTTCAGGGTTAGAAAGACTGCCATAGCTTCCAGGACATTGATATGGAACTGGCGGAACATGGTGGACCAAGTCCCCTGTACTTTCTTGTGTTGAGAGTATCCTCCCACCCGCTTAGGGAAGCGTCGGTGTGAATTACTAATGCCGGAGGGGGAAATTGAAGAGGTACTGAATTGATAAGCTCTTGACTGTCGTCCAAGGCCGGAGTCTCTTTTTCAAAATTGGCAGAATCAGAGACATCTTGTCTCTGAACCTGACATTGGCTCAGCTCCGCCATACCCTGTTTATATCCTTCAGTTTGGATTTCAGAAGTAGATCCGTTACTGAAGCAAACTGAAGAGAACCTAAGACTCTTTCTTGGGTACGGCGGGAAGCTTTCTTGTTCTTGAGGAACTGCCTGGTTGCCTTGGCTATTTCTCTCCGCTTTGGCCGGGCGGAAGAGATAGTTTGTGTGAACACAGGTCCCACTGGATCCCTAACCATTGAAAGCGACTCTCCGGGTACTAGGCGGGATTTCTCCCCTGTTTATTTGAAAGCCTAGAGATTCCAGAAAGCCGATTACTATGGCTGTCGCTCTCCGGCATTCGTTGGCGTTGGATGCCCAAACGATCCAATCGTCCAGGTATGCGGCTAGCATGATCCCCTGAGACCGGAGTTGCTGAACTACCGTATCTGCCAGTTTGGTGAAGATTCTGGGGGCTATATTGAGACCGAATGGCATGACTCTGAACGAGTATGCTTGATTTCCCAGTCTGAACCCCAGATAAGGAGAGAACCTTCTCGCAATCGGGAAGTGATAGTAAGCGTCTGAAAGATCTATAGAGGTGGTTATGGCTCCACGGGGCAGTAGGGTCCGAACTTGCGAGATTGTAAGCATTCGAAACTTGTCGCATTGAATGTAAGAATTTAGACGAGACAAGTCTAGAATTACTCTCCGCTGACTGGAACCTTTCTTTGGAACACTGAACAGTCTGCCTTGAAATTTCAAGTGTCTCGCTTTATTGCCCTCTTTTGTAATAGATCTTTCACAAAGTCCTTCAGAGCCTTGGACGGTGATTGATGGAACCTGACTGGGGGGGGAGGACCCTTGCACCAACTCCACCCCAGTCCTTTGGAGACTATGCTTTGGGCCCAGGGACTCAAGTTCCACTGGTCCCGGAAATGATACAACCTCCCGCCTACCTGAGATATCTCACTGGGCGGGAGAAGGTCTGCCTCCTCTGGAGCCTCTGCCTCCTCTTCCTCTGGAGGAGGAGCGAGGTGTTCCCCTACCTCTAAAATATCCTCTGGCCCTAGTTTCCCTGCATTCTGTATTGATCGAAATGCCCCCTGGCTTTCATATGAAGCATTGAAAGCCGGGGAAGAGACATATGAAGGGGCAGCGAGAGGCTGATGGGCTGGTTGAACCAGCACATACTGAGGTTGAGGTTGAGAATGAGAGGTTGAAGGATGACCAGGAGCGGGAACCTGGACAGCCTGCAAGACGGTCTGAGCCGGAAGCCGTTTGAAACTTTTTGAACCTCTTCCCGGACTTAGGGTGAGGTCCGGCGGGCTCAGACTGTTTCCTCTTGAACGGACAGACCCCAACGGGAGCGGAGACTTTGATTGGCCCTAGTTGCCTCAGCTAGGACTGCATCAACCTCTTCCTGGGGGAAGAGATTAGCTCCCAGATGGAACTTTTCATAAGCCTGTTAGGCTCATGGCGGATGGTGGCTGCCGAAAAGATGTGCTTCGGCAGTTCATCCGGGCCTTGATGAAGTCATACAGGTCCTGCTGAAAACTCGCCAAGAGAGATTTCGTCAGGACCTGGAACAAAGCGTCTTCGTTGTATACCACCGACGTTGCTTCCGCCAAAGTGAGAGAGTTTAAGGACCTGCTAAGCCTGTCCTTAGTCTCAGCTTCAGCTTTCAGGAGCGACTCCGGGATCTTAGGAAGTTGCTCACTGAACAAGTTAGAAGCGCAGTCAGGGTCAAGTCGAGTCACCGTGAAAGTGGCTGGGGCTCCTTCCCAAAACTGAGAATCTCCGGGAAGACAAGAGAGGTGGGATCTGTCTCCCGGAGATGAGGAAGAGGCTTACCCTCCATGCAAGCTTGGCTAGTGAGGGAAGCCACTTTTGAGGTGCAAGGGGTAGGAAAAATCTCTCCCAAAGAGAACATCGTAAACGCACCCTTGGCCGGGGTGAGTTTGGTGTTCTCCGCCTGCCACTCCGTAAAGTCCTTAGCAGAGACGACTGGGCCTGGTCCTCGGGAAGATGACAGTCTCCTGGGGACCTTATCGGACCGAATCCATGCCTCCTCAGTGAGTCTGGCAAAACCTGGGTAAGGAGATTCCAGACCAGGAGGGAAGAATTCGAGTTCCTCCAACCTACAGGTGCCTAGGCCCTCGATAGTAAGGGTACCCTCATGCTGGGGAGCATAAAGGGTCAGGCGCCAGGGGTTCCCTTATCAAAGGGAGGAAGGCTGGAGGTGTCCGGGACGGAGAAAGATCTGGTGGTCGCCCGCCACGCATGAACCCAGAGATTAAGTTCCCTTGGGACTTAACCTCTTGTGACAGGGAAAGCACGGAAGCATTAGATGATGACAGCTGATTCAAGAGTTGTGACAGCTTGTCGTCAACTCTCTTGTCGAACTTCTGCATAAGAAGCTCGGCAAATGCTTCTGCATCAAAGGAAGGAGGGGGAACCTCCTTACTTTGTTTGGTTGTGAACCCTTCCCCCAGAGGTAGAGGCCTTGCTCGTAGATGGCACGGGGCTAGGAGCCCGTGACATCTTCGAGGGAACCCCCGAGCGGACTTTCTGGGACTTCAAGGTCTTTTTCTTAATAGACTTAACCTTAGGGACGGTAGACCTTGCACCAATGTCCATAAGGCAAGAGGATTTCACGAATCCTCTGAAAGAAGAAGCAGAAGAAGAAGGAGAGCTAAACAGATATTCACCTGCCTCACTTACCCCCTTACCTGCTTGGAGATCCAGGTCCACGCTCATGGGCTCCAGGTTCAAATTAAGAGCCGCAACATCTTCAGTGACCTCTCCGCATGCAGCCACTTCTTCCTGGGAGGGGCTGAGTCATCTCCCGGATCCCAGCGATCAAAGGGGGTGGCTACCTCGTCAGCAACTGACGCTGAGATCCAGGCACCGGGAAGAGAACGCTGCAAATGTCCTTGAAAGGACGTAGGGTTTCCCTGCCCCGACGTTCCTCCCGGCCGCTGACCCAGGTCTTGAGGGTCAGCGAAGAGTCACGAGAGCTGCGGTCAATCTGAAAGAAGGAGAATGTCAGGTGACCAAATCTCCAAAAGGAGAATATCTTCCAATTATCCATAAGAGACAAAACTCAAAGAAAAGCATGAATCGAAATGGAAAAACTAACTTACCGACTCATCCAGAACCCGCTCATAGAGAGCGTAGCACACCTCACAGCCATCAGGGTGCCAGACGACCAGGTCCCCTACGTGGTTTGAACGGCGCACCCGGAGTGGGACCTCTGCAAACTTCATGTCCGCTGATAGGGCTTGCTGGAGGACTGCTGTGCATCCCTGCTCCTGACAACGCACCATCTGTAGGTGGACGGGTACATGAGTATGCAAGATAAGGCACCACCGGAGTTAATCCGGAGCAGTATCTTAGGATAATAGATAATTAGACCAGATAGACCCTACCGGAGCATACCGGAAGGATAAGAGGTCTACTAGATCATGCAAGATCAAAACTGGAACATGCAAGAACAAAAAAACCTAAAGGGACCGCCGGAGTTAATCCGGAGCAACAGGAAGGTCCCAATAAAGACATGTAAAAATAAAAAATATATATGCTAGTGGAAAGGTCAACAATAAGTAAGGTTGGGTGTTTCCGCTTGGAGCCGGGGAGTCCTGTTACTCTAATACAGTGACAGCGGAGGAGGTGTGGTGAGCACCGACCGACCATACACCATACCCACCGGAGTGGTAAGAAAGGAGAACGAAAGCCTGACTACCTAGCGGAAAACACAAAATTAGCTAGTCGGAAAGGGTAGATACTAGGGAACGGTACAAGTTCTAAATGAATATAACGAAGGAAAACGTCAATGGCGTGTAAAAATAAGACAGAAGACAGTCAGGTGGGAAACTCTAACTGGCTACATGTACACAATTTTTTCCCCGAGGTGACGGTCTGGGAGAACGACACCCTGGCTGGGGAAAAACAACGCACTGACGCTAGAGGGAGGGGGGAGAGTTGGGAGAGGCCAGGAGAGGGGGACCAGTAGCAGCGACCAGGGGGTGAGTGAGCACTCCCCGGGCTCCATGAGGTCCACCTTTCTCTCTCTCTTGACCGGTCGAACATGTACGAACGATTAATGAGAGAGGAGAGAATGGGGGACCCTCAAAGGCCAAATGAGCAAGGAAAGGTAAAAGGAATGGTGAACAGGAGTGTGGGGGCACCCCCGGTCACCAAACAAGTCCTTGACAGGGTGCCGACCGGGTAAGGTCGGAAACCCAGTACCGAGAGGACAAAACCAATCAATGCAGAGGAAGGGGATGTAGGCTATAGCGTAAGGATCAGGGTAAAAGCTCTCAAGCCTTGGTAAGTTAACAAAGTACATGAAAGCGAACCAAGGGGGAAGAGAGCAAGGAGGGGGGAAAGGAGGTAGGAGAGGGGGATATACATGAAGTTGGAAAGCTAACCCAAGGTGCAGTTCGGACAAGGGTAGGCTACAATAAAAGATACCCTCGCTATTCCAGCTTAACCTTACTAGGACTCAATAGTCCAAACGGAAAGGCCGAAACAGGGAGAGGAGATAACGCAGGCCAAACACCTCTACCCAAAACACAAACCAAGGGAAGCACCAACCATGAGGCCCTCCAACACATCTAAACTTCCCTTCCGAGGAAGGGAACAGAACGCCATAGCCTAACTCCTAGGCTAACCTAACACAGCCGGCTGGCTGCAGGAGGTAGCCCAGGGGGGAAAAAGTATCTACCAGACTAGCCTAAAAAGTTAACCTAACCTAGGCATAAATAAAATAATTCAAATATAATTCAAATAATCATAAAGACACATGTAGAAGGGAGGACCAAACCCAACGCGATAAGAGCGCGGAGGGAAAATGGCCGACCTTCAAAATTAAAAACAAAGGACATAATCCGTAAATATCAAAAGCATCCGTGCGCTAGGCCTAAAATAAACCTAATAAGCATAACTGTACCATCTCAATTAATATACCCAAATGCTGGAGGAAGTGAGGGTCCAAAATACAACACATATAAGACTTGATAAGGAGCGGACAGGCCCGAGGGGGAAACTCGTAGCCTAAACGACAAGGACCCGTACTTCCCCAGAGAAGGGTAACACAAAAATAAATAATAATGCCAAAATGAATATAGGATAAGCATAAGGTACAAAACATAAGAAAATGAAGGGGAACGAAGCCCCGACAAAAAAAATCCCGCACCGAGACTGAAGGTCACATGAGGCCGGGAGTAAGGTGGATGAGGCGGGCGTTATAAATCCCCCTAATTATTAAATTAGAGGGAAATAAGGAGCCTCAACCGCCTAAAATAAAAAAAGAGATGGTACTCAACTTAGGTGAAGAAGAATCCTGAGACGGCTTAAGCCATGATCTCGGAAAAAATTTAGGCACAAAATAGCGCACAAGCAAAAAAGCTACCAAAGCAAAGCGTGCTAAAAATGGAATGTAGGTGGCGCTGGTTTGTTTACAGTCCGCGAGTGCGGGGTTTGTATCGGCACCTCACTCGGTGGGACTTTTGACATTGGGAATGTTTACAGGGCGGAGGCCTGTGATTGTGACAATCTCACCCTTTCTCATACACGACTCCATTTCATGGAGCTCGCACTGGGGGTAGTAACTCCAGCTTGGCATTTAGCTTTTCTCTGGTATGTTTAGCAATAGATTTACTTAGAAATAAGTGCTGAATGGTTATTTCACCGGCTGACACAGGTCGGATAACCCAGAAAAGGGATTTTGACAAAGGAAAAATCTATTTCTGGGGGAAGACCTGTGTCACCCAGTGAAATGGTTCCATTTAGCGCTCATTTCTAGGTATAAGAATTGCTACATATACCAGAGAAAAAGCTATCTAGAATGCCGGGGTTACCACCCCCGGATCAAACACCTATAATCAGTGTCGGTATACACTAGAGGTGAGCGAATACCACTATCACAGGCCTTCGTCCAATAGATCCCTCTATTCTCAAACTCCCAAATTGGGTGTGCCGTTACAAACCCGTAACCAAGGATACCCACCCGCTCACCCACTAAGCGTCATCACGAGACCGCAACGTCATTCCAATTTTAGCACATCTGCGAGAACACGTAAAAATTTTGTTTGGTGATTGTGTTCCCTATTTTGGCAGCTCATCATGTCTTCCACTGAGATTTTCTCACCATCTAAGTTGAGTACTAATTCTGGTTGGATTGTTTGTCGCAGAGGCAATGTATTTTAGGTTTTACGTAGAATTTGATTACCGATACAAACAGCGCTGCGTCATATCCACGTGTGAGCTGTGTGTTTGCCTCTTCTCGTTTTCGACTTTCAATCTCAACTTTTTTGATAATTGATCGAATTCTCCTAGTTTTTATATTTACTCCATCTAGTTTGGAGCTTATGTGGAGAATTTACCGTGTTGCTGGTTGGGGTTGAGAATCGAGTTTTTGTCTCTTCGCTATCATGAAGGCAATAGGCCCCCCATTATCTGACAATAGAATTTGGGTCCTTTTATCGGTCTCTCTTCTCCTCCAGCGTACTGGTTCCTTCTCGTTGGTGTAAATTATTTTTTCATGATGTTAGCTGTTATGTACAAGGAAGGATGACATATATATTCCTAGATTAAGTTTTGCATACGATTTGGCGTCAGGGAGGCCATTTTGGGTACCTTACGTGTACCCAAATATGACCGAAGCTAAGGCATATTCCCTGGCCTTCCCTGTCGTCGACTCAACTATGTATTTATAAAGGTATTTAGATATGTTTAATCCTACCCCATTTCACGAATGTTTTCTATAATATTTTGTTTGTCCCTATTTTTGGTGTGTTATTTCTAGATAAGGTAGTTATCTAGCCTAACCTACTTAGGCTAGGCGTGACAGTGCACTTACATGATGTTCAGGCTACCTAACTCTCCCGACCAGTCCATTAGGTTTGGGAGGTTAGGTTAGTCTTGTATGCGAGTTCCTTTAGCGTGAGGGATCCTCACTTTTTATTTTCCTCCTGTCCAAGTTTTTTCCAGTCTTGTGAGGGTGGCTGAGCTAGGACCTAGGTCCTTCTCTCCCCACACCAGTGGCATTCCCCCTGGCCTCCCTGACTAGTCCAAGAGGATTGGTTTTTGGAGAGTAGGCTACGATCATTTAACTCCATACTCTCGTGTATGTAGCCTAGTTACCGTCCTTTTACCTTAATGATTAGAATTTGGTGACGTCACCTGAGCGTTATCCTAAAAAGGGGGGGAAGCCGTTCGCTTATGTTCGGCACCCCCGTAAGGTGGGTATATTCGGCGTCTGGAGGGTGCTACCCACCCGACCAGTCGCTGTTTCGCCGGTTTTCTGTCACTTACTACCTTTTCCATATGGGCGTTGTTTCGTTAGCTCGCTTCCAGTGGTTTTACTGGTTGGTAGCTGGAGCGTCGAACATTGTTCCGTGAATGCATGATAACAGATAGGGTATGTTAGAATTCATCTCTCCGCCGGTCTAGTCCGGTTTTTCGTTGTTCTTATCCAATTAATCACCCTGGTGGTAACAGTCACGGTTGTTGGCGGTTCCCAATATCTGGTCTCCGCCCTGGCGGTTGATAAGGGGCCATACACCGCCCCCCCTTACTCCGCCACGGTGACACTGCCCCCATAAATATAAGACACAATAAGTTTTCAGTGGCTATTCACGGCGGAATATCATAGAGTACCTGTTTATATCATTTATATTTCCAGTTAGAACATTCGTCAGTTTAAGCAATAGTTTAGAATTTGCTGCCGGGATCAGTTCCAGAGGGGTTTTGCCTTGTTTCACTTGTATCATTTTATAAGCTAAGTTAAGGTATTCTCTCGTCACTGGTCCTATTCCGGCGGCTCTTGCTTTAATGATACTCATATACCATCATTCCGCTTACAGATGGTACGTTGTCAGGAACCTGGGTGCTCGGCCATTCTCCAGCAATCGTGCGGACACGTAGTGTGCCGCTCGCCTCTCAGCTGTGCAGTGCATGTTGGGGATGTGATCGTTTGGCACCCAGACGGCTGTGAAATCTGTTATGCTCTTTACGGACTGGCGTCCGATGAGTCGGAAAGTGATGAGAGCCTGCTAACCTTTAGCCTCTTTCGGTATTGATGCCTCATATAGAAACATACAAATGAGAAGAATGTTTTCAGTTAATCCTACCTTCTTTTCCAGTCTAACCCGGTAATCCGTGCCTCAGCGCTGTCGTCCCTGAAGACCTGGGTCGGCGGATTCGGGAGGAATGTTGCGTCCGGCAAACCTTACGTGCTCTCGGAGGAGATCTGTAATCTCCTCTACCCTGGTGCCCGGGTCTCCGCCGCATTACCGAGGGAATTAGCCGCCCCGATCATTGAAAAGATCAGACTTGAAACGCAACCCTCCCAAGACGACACCCTGTGCGGAGAGGTGGCGGCTATTAACATCCATCTGGAGCCCATGAGTGTTGATGACCATCAAGTAGAAGGTAGGGTGGTAAGTGAGGCAGACGAGGTTAGTCTGGATAATTCTTTTATTAATTCACCTTCTTCTTCCTCTTCCTTCCAGGGATTTCCGGAACCAGCTAACCTTGGGGACAGATTTCGGTTTGTTATGCCCAAGGTGAAATCTCAGAAAAAGAAGGACTTACCAAAGTCCTCTAAACCTCAAAGGTCTAATCCGCCAGCTCCCTCTAAGTCGTCTCCGGCTCCCAAACCGGTGGCGTCCACAAGTAAGGCTACTCCCCCTTATAAGGGGTCGAGGTCCAGAGATTCAAAATCTAAGTCTCCACAGCCTGGTTTTGATTCTGAGGCCTTTGTCGATCTGCTAATGCAGAAGATCGACTCAAAAGTGGAAGCTAGGCTAAAGGATCTGGTTACAAGCTTACAGCCTTCCGGAGAGTCAATGCAATCATTGGCACAAAAGGTGCAGGCCCAGGAAAGCTTGCTCTCCGGGTTCATCCAATCCGGAGCAGCACATCAGTCCCATGTTGTCCCGGATGCCTCCAAACTACCCCCCTCTGATAAGGGAAACCCATGGCGACTGGCCTTACATGTCCCCCTGCATAACGGCGCATTGACCATCGAAGGTTTAGGCACTCGTTGTCTGGAGGAACCGGAGTTCTTTCCAGCCGACTTAGTACCCCCCTATCCAGGTTTTGCCAGGTTAACAGAAGAAGCCTGGGTTAGGTCTGATAAGGTCCCTAAAGAGACAGTTATCTTCCCAAGGGACCAAGCTCAATCCACCCTGTTGCGGCTTCTCACAAGTTGGGAGTGCGAGAACACGAAGCTCACCCCCTTCAAGGGAAGTTTTACGATGTTCTCTGTTGGTGATGCCATTCCTACCCCCTTGCACTACTAAGATTACGGAGTTGACCCTTCAAGCGGGGCTAGATGGCAAGCCTATGTCTCAACTCCGGGAAACGGATTCTACTTCTCTTCTCTTCCCCGGAGGAGATTCGGAGTGTTGGTTGGGAGCTCCGGCAACCTTTACGGTGGGGAAACTCGACCCCGAGTGTGCCTCCACCCTGTTTAGCGAGCAACTTCCCAGAATTCCGGAAGCTCTGCTCAAAGCAGAATTTGAGGCCAAGTGCAGGTTGAGTCGCTCCCTGCACTCAGTCACCATCTCAGAGGTAACGGCATTAGCTTACAATGACGAGCCTTTGTTTCAGGTCCTTACGAAGTCGTTATTGGCTTCCTTCCAATCGGATCTTTATGACTTTGTGATAGCCAGACAGAACTGCAGGAAACACATCTTCGCAGAGGCCACCATCAGGCATGAGCCCAATAGGCTGGTGAGAAGTTCTATCTGGGGACCTAACCTCTTTCCAGAGGATGAGGTCAATAATGTTATGGCGGAGGCTACTAGAGTGAACCAGAGTCTCCGCTCTCGTTGGGGCCTTCCTTTCAAGAGGAAATTCTCTGAGACCTCCGGACCTCAATCTAAAGAAAGGAAAAGGTTCAGGAGGTTCCAGGGCTTTAAGAGACCTCAAGCCCCAACAGTGCTTCAAGCGGTACCGGTCTCGCAGGTCGGCCAGCCTTCTACATCTAAGGCGCAACCTCAGCAGCAGTTCGTACTGATGCAGCCGACTCAGCATGCTTCCGCTGCGCCAACTTTCGTGACGTCCCCAGCTTTCTTCAACGCCTCGTTTGAGAGCTCTGGGATATTTCGAGGCTACAATAGACATGCGAGGGGAAGCAGGGCTAGAGCCGCCTACAGAGGTAGGGCAGCATCCAGGTCCCTCACATGGAAGAGGAGGCCATGGAATCAGAGGAAGTAGGACCTCCCCCAATCAATGAGACACCCCAGGTAGGAGGGAGATTGTATCTCTTCAGGGACCATTGGACCTTCAGCCCATGGGCCCACAGCATAATCTCAAAAGGTCTGGGATGGAGCTGGAGCAAAGGGCCTCCTCCATCAGTCAGATTCCATCAACACCCATCCCAAGACTTACAGGACTTTGCAACAGAACTCCTGCAAAAGAATGCAATAAAGAAAGTCAGACACTTGAAATTTCAAGGCCGTCTGTTCAGTGTTCCGAAGAAGGACTCAGACAAACGAAGAGTAATTCTGGATCTGTCCCGTCTCAATTCATTCATTAAATGCGACAAATTTCGCATGCTTACAATCTCGCAGGTACGGACCCTACTTCCTCGTGGGGCCGTCACCACCTCTATAGATCTTACAGACGCATATTATCACGTCCCGATTGCGAGAAACTTCTCCCCTTACCTGGGGTTCAGACTAGGAAAACAAGCATACTCATTCAGAGTCATGCCATTCGGGCTCAACATAGCGCCCAGAATATTTACCAAGCTGGCAGAGACAGTAGTCCAAGAGCTGCGGACCCAAGGGATCATGCTGGCCGCGTATCTGGACGACTGGATAATTTGGGCATCCAATGCCAAAGAATGTCAAAGAGCAACTTATATAGTAATCAACTTCTTGGAGTACCTGGGTTTCCAAATAAACAGAAAGAAATCACGCCTAGTTCCAGCAGCTCAATTTCAGTGGTTAGGAATTCATTGGGACCTAAGCACACACAAACTGTCACTGCCACCAGCAAAAAGGAAAGAAATAGCCAAAGCTACCAGACAGTTCCTCAAAAACAAACATGCCTCTCGTCGTACCCAGGAGAGGATTCTCGGCTCTCTTCAGTTCGCTTCAGTAACAGACTTGCTGCTGAAAGCCAAACTGAAGGATATAAACAGAGTATGGCGGAAACGAGCCAACAGGAGGAACAGAGACAAGCTGTCTCTGATCCCGCAGATATTGAGGAAATGGCTTCGACCATGGTCGACAGTCAAGAGTTTGTCGAGATCAGTACCTCTCAGTTTCCCCTCCTTCACTTGTGATCCATACAGACGCCTCCCTGAGCGGTGGGGAGGGTATTCCCAACACAAGAAAGTTCAAGGAACGTGGTCGACAGTGTTCCGCCAGTTCCATATCAACATCTTAAGAGGCAATGGCAGTGTTTCTAACATTAAAGAAACTACGGCCAGCCAGACAGGTTCACATCAGGTTGGTGCTGGACAATACAGTAGTAGTACACTGCCTGAACAGGGGAGGCTCCAAGTTGAGCCATATCAATCAAGTGATGATCGCAATTTTCTCCCTAGCAAGGAAACATTGTTGGCACCTGTCAGCCACCCACCTGGCAGGTGTTCGGAATGTCATTGCAGATTCACTGTCCAGGACAACCCTGCTGGAGTCGGAGTGGTCCTTGGACAAGGAGTCGTTTGGGTGGATTTGTCTTCAGGTACCGGGTCTCCAGGTAGACCTGTTTGCCACAGAGAGCAACCACAAACTTCCGTGTTACGTGGCTCCCAATCTGGATCCTCTAGCTTATTCCACAGATGCAATGTCAATCGACTGGAACAGGTGGCAAAGGATCTATCTATTTCCTCCAATAAATTTGTTAATGAAAGTTTTACACAAACTGAGATCATTCAAAGGTCAAGTAGCACTAGTGGCACCCAACTGGCCGAAGAGCAGTTGGTTTCCTTTACTACTAGAGTTGAAGCTCACTCCCAAACATATCCGCAACCCACAGTTGACACAAGTAGTACAAACTCGGACTGTGTCAGCTTCCTCAAGAATTCTGAATGCCCTAGCTTTATGGACTTCATGAAATTTGCAGCACAAAAAGACGCTAACATTGACCCTCTTAATACATTATTCATAGAATCAGATAAGAGAGAATCTACCCTCAGACAGTATGACTCAGCAGTTAGAAAGTTAGCATTGTTTTTGAGGGAATCCAAAGCCATGAAATGACCACGAACCTAGCGATCTCTTTCTTCAGATCACTATTCGAGAAAGGATTGGCCACTAGTACTGTTACTACAACAAAATCTGCCTTAAGAAGAATATTTTTACATGGTTTTAATATTAATCTTACAGACTCCTATTTTTTGTCAATTCCTAGAGCATGTGCTTGTCTTAGACCAACAACCCGTCCACACACGGTCTCCTGGTACTTAAATGACGTACTTAAATTGGCATCAGACACTGATAACGGTTTATGTTCATACCTGAGTCTGTTAAGAAAAACATTATTCTTAGTAAGCCTAGCCTCAGGAGCTAGAATTTCTGAACTGTCTGCTCTTTCTAGAGAGCCCAATCATGTTGATTTCCTCCCGTCAGGTGAAGTTCTGTTATCTCCTGACCCCAGTTTTCTAGCAAAGAACGAAGATCCACAGAATAGATGGTCTCCTTGGAAGATTATTCCTCTTCCACAGGATCTGTCTTTGTGTCCAGTCAATGCTTTAAGGGCATATTTAAATAGAACATCTAAAAGAACTTCAGGCCCTCTTTGTGTTAGGGAAAATGGAGGTAATATTTCCCTAAAAGCCATCAGGCAACAAATTCTTTATTTCATTAAACAAGCAAACCCGGAATCAGTACCTCGGGTTCATGATGTTCGTGCGGTGGCCACCTCAACTATTTCCATAATATGAATTTTGATGACCTTAAAAAATATACGGGCTGGAAATCACCAACAGTATTTAAATGCCACTATCTTAAGTCTCTAGAGGCTCTTAAATATTCCACAGTTGCTGCAGGAAGTATTGTCTCTCCTGGTCCAGCTCAAGTTTAATTTATGACTGTTCCTTGTCCTTTTTTGCCTGTTGGTATAGTCTCTAGCCTTCCTGTCTCGCCTGCTTGCCCTGCGTCTAGCCTTGGGTCAGCTCTGCTTCACAGCCTGACCCATTCACATTCCGCAGTTACCTTGTTGTTAGTCATATTTTGTTAGCCTTAAGTGTCTTGGTTTGGTTAATTTTATAAATTTTTTAACTGTGTGCCTCTTAGTTTCGAAATTGTGATTAATTTTATAAATTTTTAACTGTGTGCCTCTTAGTTTTGAATTTGTGGTTGATCTTATAAACTGTCAGTGTTAAAACACAGTGAAGTTTTCTCTAAGTTTTATTTAGCTCCATTGAGTAATCTTTGAGGCGTGCCACCAAGCTCTTGTATGGCTGATTCTCTGTTACACTTTCACTGGGTGACACAGGTCGAGCCCAGAAAAGGGATTTTGACAAAGGAAAAATCTATTTCTGAGGGAAGACCTGTGTCACCCAGTGACCCATCCCTACACTTCTTTCCCACCCGGGTGATATACTAAGCTTGGTGGGTGCTAATATTGGGATGAAATTGCTCAGTGGAGCCATATTGAGGCCTTTTTCAACAAGACTCACAGGCACGTACATTTGCCTTGGCCCCAAAGCTAACCAATGCACACGTCTTTACTCCTGCTTTTAAGAAAATGCGTGTTCGTTTGGCAACCCAAGTCCTCAGTCGGACTGTAGCAGCTGCACTAAGCACTTATGTTTCTGTAGGGAAGTTACCCAGCTCTGCTGCTCATACAGCCGAGTTTATTGCTATGTGGAATGATATTTTTGACAGTGTGAATGGAAGAACTTTTAAAGTAGGTGAAAAGTTAAAGAAACCAGCAAAAATCACAGGTCCTCATCTTTCCATTTGGGTGAAAGCAATTGACTGGATCAAGGGAATGCATTTTAATACTGCTAATAATGTACATTGTCTTACTGGGTGGAAACTAACTCTACAAGCAATGATTGGCCTGATGGGGGAACTACAGTCTGTTGAAGGTTTTAAGTTTCTACAAACATCCCGCCTAAACCAGGACTGTCTTGAAAATCTGTTCTCTGTGATCCGACAGAAGGGAGGTAACAGGGATAATCCAGATCCTAATCAGTTTCGTTTCACCTTCAGACATATTCTGTGTAACTCACTCATAACACCGTCTTCCTCTTCCAATTGTGCACCAGATGCTGATTCTTTACTCTAAACACTTTCAGAACTTAACAAAGTTTCCAAACAGTCACGTTCTGCTTTCACAAAATCACCAGCTTCCTCCTTTTCAGCTACTTGTTTTGATACTAGTGACTTGTCGTATGAATATGACGGTGACGTATTGGATTCCAATGGCGTGAATTATGTTTTAGGATATGTGCTGAAAAAGCTTAATGTATCATGTGACACTGACACATGCAACACGTCTTTGTTTTACAGACCTGAACCAATGAGTGAGTCTAGCCAGTTATTTACACACATGAAAACTGTCAGCACTTCCAACAGAGATTTTGGTGGTCTCACAGTCCCATCAGAGGAACTGGTGCAATCATTTCACTGTGTCCACAGTTCTGTGATTGAACCATTCCTTTCTGACATGTCAAACCTTATTGGAACTAATGTAAATTCCAAATTAACCAAGTGTGTTATGGGGAACTTGTCACAGCTTGCACTGTGTAGGAGCTGTTTGTTTAAAATTGTCAACGCATATTGCAGGATAGGAATATATTGGAAAATCCATAAATTAAATAACCACTTTCGAGCTTCTCAAATGCAAAAACAAAGCAGGAAATCTTTGATTCTGAAACATCAATAGTTCGATCATGTACACACAATTCTTTGCTAAACTATGATCAAAGTTACTAGAAAAGAATAGTCTCCTGTTGTTATTTCCTCTTCTTCTAGTGATGATTATTATTATTTTTATTATTATAAATAACTGGAACAGTAGTGGTTGCAATTTCCTACAGAGAGCAAAAAAGCTAACCTAACCTATTCAAAATAATATTGCCAATTTATTATCAGTATTATCATCATGATCATTAACAGCACCAGTGTTCTTTATCAACGTCATTATATTCATCAGTGCCTTCATGCCTGGCTGTGGAGTAACTTTTTTTTTTTTTTAAGTTGGGGAATAATACTGTACTGTTTAGAGGGAGTTAAATTATTATTTTCCAGCTGTAAAACTATGTTTTACGTAAGAACTAGTCTGCAAGTACACTACGGAGTGGGGAAAACTCCCATTTCATGCATCCAGTACAATACCTGGAGTTCATTGTTCTGTACTTTAGATATCCAATAAAATGTTTCAACCTAATGTCTGTTTTTATTTATTAGTTTCTATATCTATATATATTGGATATATTACTTTTTATATCTATACTGTAGTGTCAGTGATATATAATAGTTAAAAACAGGTAGCATTGTGTTAGAAATCCATCATTCTTAGTGAAGAACTTGAATAACGGGAAGTTGTATTGTTCAGACAGCTAATTTCATCCTTTAGTTTAAAGATATATGTATGATTTTTGGAATATTGTGCATATACTTTCCATACGTATCCAAATAATTAGTCAACAAAAGTCTGCAAAACTCATACAAATTACTGTAAAACTAGGCAGTGAGAGTGAGTGATTATCCCTGTCTACTGCTAGAGGCGCCACAGTCTGGGGGAGAACGAAAAATTAACACTGAGTGGGCAATCCTTAAATAATAGAATATCGCTGGTAGCATCAACATATGCAGGCATTCATGCCATCCCAACGAGTGTGTGACCCATCTATGACCGTGTGAAATGCATTTCAATTTTTCTCACTGGAAATAACTGATTATCCATGAGCTTCTGAATGATGCAATTTTTGGTTTACACATGGCATTGTGGAACACATCCTTGTGTAGAAAATGAAATGAACAGCCTGTATTCATTTTCCATATTCAGAGAGTAAAGAGTACAGTAGTATCATCTTTATAAGCCTTCTGTAGCTTTCTCTATGCATGTACTGTACAGTATATAAAAAGTATCATAATACTGTACAATGTACTCAGTTACACTGTACAGTATCAGTTCACGGTATTCTTTGCAGACCCACAAGCAGCCCTGCAAACCGCATCAACATCAACATCACTCTCTATAATAAAAGTTACAGGTGGTGATACACACATTCCACCTACTGGTACTTCATTCTCAATAAAGCGTAGCTATTCAGACAGCTCGGCAAAGGATTTGAGTAGGCCTACTACAGCTCCAGGCCCTAGCAAAAATGTAAGCATTTTAAACTGTGGAGTGAGGACTACCAAAGAGGAGAAGGAAAAAATAGATGAAAAAATTGCAACAAGGTGTATCCAACAAATTGTTCTTTTAAAATTGTGGAACATTCATCCTTCATGGACATGGTAAATGTATTGAGGCCAGGATACAAACTGCCCAGCAGGAAAGATATTGGTGGCCCACTGTTAGAAAAAATATACGCTAAGGAGTGTGAAAAAAGTGTAGCAGAATTAGAAGGTAGAACTGTCTGCATGAGTCTTGATGGATGGACAAATAATTCCAATGGGGCTGTAATATGTGCCTCTGTTACTGTTTACTCATCTGCAAACACAAGCACAGTGTATCTTGTGGACACAATTGACACATCCGGTCATCCACATACATCAGATTACCTTAAAACTGTTACTAAAAGTGCAACAGAAACAGCTGGGCAGAAGTATAAATGCAAAGTAGGTAGCTTTGTAACAGATAATGCAGCAAGTGTTGCAAAAATGAGAACTGAGCTACTGAAAGATGATGAGTGTGATTTGATATGTTGTGGTTTTTCAGCACATATTAAATCTGTTGGCAAAAGATTTAGAAATTGCTAATGTAAAAGAACAAGTAGCAAGTATTGTTAAGTATTTTTTGAACAACCATACAGCCTCAGCAGCCTACAAAGCAACTAGGGGTTCAGCCCTTATCATGGCTCAAGATGTTTGATGGAATACACTAACTGACTATTTAGAGGCTTAATTGAACAACTGGCCAATATTAGTATCTGTATGTGGTGGTAAAAAGAGACACCAGTTGGACTCAAATATTAAAAGGAAAGTGATATACTAATATGAAACGGTGTTCAGAGGACATGCTAAAGATTTTGAAGCATATTGCAGTAGCACTTGATAAAGTTCAAAGGGATAGATGTGACACTGGTGAAGTGACTGAGGTATGGAAAAACTTACAGAACAAGCTTGCAGAGGGTCAGTTCGGTCAGGTGATAGTGCTGTCATACAAGATCATTTTATGAAACATATGAAACTTAGCCCTCACGCCTGTTCACTATCTAGCAGATATTTGACATCCTGCTTATAAGGGTAAAAATCTAACTGTGGATGAAGAGGACATGGGGATGAAATGGGCTCATGAAAAATACCCTTCAGCACTGTCACTGATAATGACCTATAAAACAGAACTTCCCCCTTTCCTGCCATACACGTTTTCTGACCAGTCAATTAATGCTGGACCACTTGCATGGTGGCTTTCTTTAGATAAAATAATTGGAGATTTTTCTGATGTAATAAGAAAAATATTTACAACAACAGCTTCAAGTGCTGGAGTAGAGAGAATTTTTTCTTCTTTTGGCCTTGTTCAGTCTAAACTTATAAACAGATCAGGGACAGAAAAGGCAGCAAAGCTGGTTTTCATTTACAAAAATCACAATTTGGACTCTTAACAGAAATCTTAGTAAATCTGGTTGGTTCCAAAATTTCTCTTTTTTTTCAGTTACCAGTTCTGAACATAGTACTTAAAATGATTTTTTCTTTTTCATATCAAGTGCTGGAGTAGAGAGAATTTTTCTTCTTTTGGCCTTGTTCAGTCTAAACATAGAAACAGGTTAGGGACTGAAAAGGCAGCAAAGTGTTGGTTTCTGGTTAGTTTTAAAATTTCATATTTAATGTTAAAATTTATAAAAAAAAACTATCCACAAGGTAATTTTAGTTTAGTTTGAAGCAAGCAGCTGATAGACTTTAAACTTTTATTTTTTTCTATTACTATTAATTTTTTTCAGTTTCCAGTTCTGGCATAAAGTATGTACAGGTACTTGCAATTTTTTTTATATCAAAATAAATAGATACAGCACAGTTATGCTCAAGTTTTTGTTAACCTCCAAAACATATTTTTCAATTTGTTTGCTTTCAAATAAAAAAAAATCATGATTTTTAATGAAAAAATTAATGATTTAACCACTTGATTAAATCAGTTTGATTTAATCACTATCAACCCTTACTAAGGGTAATCTATATTACTTAACAAGACTAGGTTTCAAGTTAAATTGAGAACCTAAAATAATGTCAAAGATCTTGAAAGAGGTCCTGTCAAGAGATGATAGAGCATGTCATGGTACAGATAGTTACATAAATGATATTATTGTAAATGAAAACATCGTTTCTGTGGAAGAGGTGATTTCTCATCTGTGTAAGTTTGGGTTAGAAACAAAGATTCCGGAGTCACTGGATGATGGATGTATGTTGGGACTGTCTTTATCGTGGTGGTAGTGGAAAACTGAAGTTTAAGCATGGCAATCTGATCCCTTCAGTGAACAGTGAGATATTGTTACGCAGAAACTTGTTTTCTATTTGTGGTAAGCTTGTGGATGGCTTCATGTGGCTTGAAGTTACATGAAGAGAATAAGTGAAGGTTATTATTATTATTAAAAACGTTTAACTAGACCACTGAGCTGACTATCAGCTCTCATAGGGCTGGCCCGAAGGATTAGGATGAAATGACAAGTCTAGGCTAGAAGCCCAGCACTGGGACCAAATAGGTCACTCCTTAATGATGAATGAACGAAAATGAAACTAAGAGCTGTAAAAAGGCATAAGCTTTCATACTGGAACACACTCGCACAATAAATACATTTATAGTCATGTTTCCATATATACTCTTTAAAAAGGTATATTAAAATTCAAAATATATTAAGTAAAATCTTAAAATTTACTTGTTTTAAAATTCATTATCCTGATTGACTGAACATTAAAATGGGCATTACTGAAAATGTTGAAGATTTCAACAAAATTTTTTTTATTGGTCTATTTCCAAAATTTGATGAACACTGAAGGTTATATTTTGGACATTCACACAGTACATGCTTAACTGTTATCAACACATTGCAATCTGGGCATCTGGGAGGAGGGCCACATGGGCTGCTCATTAAGTGTCCATGTGTCACACAAGTATGGCCTGTTTGAAGACGCATCAGAATTACTTGCGTGTGTCTCTCTCTCTGATATGACGAACTCCATTTTCCAACACTGGATTTTATCTGTTTTAATTTATTATCTTCAGGTTCTTCGTCCCATATATTTTGCCATTTACCTACAATGACTGTTTTTATATATCTTGTATAGTCACTAATAGTGATGTCTACATTTGCTCTTGTCATGTGGACCGCTTCTTTAGCTGCTTTATCAGCTTCTTCATTTCCCTTAATCCTTACATGGGCAGGGATCCAACATATTTCAATATTTTTCCCTTATCATACAATTTATGGAGTGAAAACTTTATATGTGGTACAATAGTATTTTTTTTTATTATATCTTTGAATGGCTTCTATAGCACTTCTGGAGTTGCTATAAATCACAAAATTATTACATGAGGCTTCTCTAATTATTTTTATGGCAGATACTATTGCACATAACTCAGCTGTAAATACTGAGGCATTATGTGGTAGAGAGAACTGATACGTTTTGTCTTGGGATACTGCAGCATATCCCACTCCGTATTGTGACTTAGATACATCGGTGTATACTGCACAATGTGGACCTTTTCAGATTATATGTTCTACTGTATGTTGTCTATGGTATTCTGGAGTATATGGTTGACTTTTTGATAAATATTTCAAGTGTGTACAAATTCTTATTTTATGCATTGTCCAAGGAGGAGATAATTTTAATATTAAAGGTAATTGTATATTTATATTTAGTAACTCAAACAATCTTGTAGCTCTGATTGGGAAAGGCGGTGGATGATTGTTTATAAACACATCTCTTGATCCAAATAATTTTTTGGCTGGCGAATCATTTGTCTGAATTCTCAGAGCACGCTTCATCGTTACTAGCTCTCTATGGTGAGAGAAAGGTAGTTCATTGCATTCAACTTGTAAAGAAGACGTTGGTGATGATCAAAAAGCTCCTGAACATATTCTAAGGCCTTCATTATGAACTGGGTCCACCATTTTCAGCGTTGCGTCTGATGCCGAGCCATATATTTCGCTTCCGTAATCAGTGATAGACAGCACTGTTGCTTTGTACAGTGCAGTAAGGGTAAGTCTATCGGCTCCCCAAGTAGTGTTCGATAGTTTTTTACTTAGGTTTAATGCTCTTTTACATTTTGATTTCATGTATCTTATGTGGGCTTTCCAGTTCAAGTGAGTATCAACTACTAATCCGAAAAATTTTGCTGTTTGGCCAATTGGTATGGAATGATTTCTGATTTTTAAATCTATTTCTTCACCTTTTTCCACTTTTTATTTTTATAAGACATGATTGCTTGAGTCTTTTGTATAGAAAATTTGAACCCTACAGATAAGGCCCATTCATTTATTTTTACTATAGTTTTATTAATGATTCGCTCTGCACGTTTTATGCAAGATGCTGAATAATATATGGCAAATTCATCCATATACAAGTTACTTTTAATTCCAATTGGTAGATTATTACTGATATCATTTATTGCTGAAGTAGACAGTGTGCCACTAAGGATGCTTCCTTGTGGAACACAGTTTTCAAATGGAAATGTACTTAATACATCATCAAAAGTGCGATTTGTCAGAATGTTTTGGATAAACCTAGGTAAATGTCCATGGATGCTATTTTTATGTAACATTTTTAATACTGCATATCTCCATGTAGTATCATATGTCTTTTCAATGTCAAAAAGACAGCTATAGCAATTTGTTTTCATTCAAATCCTCTTCGTATGTGGTCTTCCAAGTTAGACAGAGAATCCAGTGTAGATCCATTGTGACCAAAACTGACTGGGAGTCAAAATTCTATTTTCTCGAATGTGTCATGTTAAGGCCTGTCCACACTAGGAAACATTGTTTGGAAACATAGTTTGCAAACTGTTTGAAAACAGTTTCTTGGAAACTGTTTGTAAACAGTTTGAAAGCCATTTCCAAATAGCTTGGAAACTGTCTGCAAACAATGTTTTCTGTCAGACCTCAGTTGTCGTCAGGATCCCTGCTGGTGCAGCAGCCTCTGTATTTTACTTGGCAATTTTAATCAAAAGGATAAGAGAAAGTAAAGAAAAGAGATGGGTGAGGAAGTTTTTAGGAAAAGGAGCGTTCAAATATACATATACATATATACATATGTATAAGTATGAATGTTTAAGTGTATATATGTAATTATATATACACATACATATATACATGTATACATACATACATATATATACGTACATTATACATGTGTATATACATATATTCACACAGAAACACTAAATGTTTTCCATTCTGAATGGGAAACATATACAATAAAAAGTGTTTCTAAACTGTTTCCAAACAGTTTCCAAACTTTGTTTCCAATCAATTTCCAAACTGTTTACAAACTTTGTTTCCAAACAATGTTTCCTAGTGTGGACAGGCCTTTAGTCGAGCATTTACAATTTTTTCTAGTAGTTTGCATAAACAACTAGTTAAAGAAATTGGTCTGTAATTGTTTACATTACAGGGATCTTTTCCAGGTTTGGGGATAGGAATAATTATAGCTTTACGCCATTCATTAGGAAATAAATTTCGAAGCCATAATAAATGGTAATAAAACTCTAAAAAGTATGTCTTTGCCAAAGGTGCTAAATGGCAGATCATTTCGAAACAAATACTGTCACCTCCAGGGGCAGATTTATTACTGTTCAACAGAGCAAATTCCAACTCTTCAATATTATATTTTCTATTATAATATATATATCTCCTATGGTTTCAAAATTTATTGTTATTAATTCTATACTATTTTTCTTTGTGCAGAAATGCTCATCAAAATTTTTGTCACTACTTACTTTTGCTAAATTTTCTCCTATTATATTACTTATTTCTTTAGGATCAAGTACTCTTTTCCCATCTTTTATTATGGTATGTCTAGGTGGTTTAACATGGGTACCATTTATTTTCCTGAATTTTTCCCATATTTTTTGCATGGGGGTATTATTAGAGAGATCTGATACATATTTCCTCCATTAAGTGATTCTTCCTGGAATTACTTCTCTTTTAAATTTGGCAGATATTTTGTTATAGAGAGGTTTTAATGTATCAATTTCTAATAATAATATAGTCAACTTTTGTAAAGTTCCTTCTAATATCAGTAATGTTTTGTTTATTTTACTGAACTTTCTATTCAAATTATCTAATCGTCTTCCAATTTGGTGTTTTACTTTTATTAATTCTGTTAGTTTTTCAGACCACCATGGGACTTTGTGTTTTGTTGGATGAGATTTGGATTTTGGTATTGTTTTATCAGCAGCATTTTTAATGAAATCAACAAGAAATTTATTAGTTTCATTATGGTCTTTTAAATATTCAAATGGTGGGATATTCCTAGTGTGGAATTCATATTGCTCCCAATCTGCTTTATAAATGTTATATTGAGGGACATGCTTGGTGGGATTATTTTGTAATAATGAAATTAATATTGGGAAATGATCATTTGTATGCAAGTTGTCAACTGTATTCCAATCCAATCTGTCAACTATGTTTGTTGTACACAGAGTTAAGTCAATTGAAGAAAATGTTCAATGTGTTTAGAAAAATATGTGCTGATTTCGTTATCATTTATACAGCACATGTCATATGAATCTATGAATTCTTCTATTTTACTTCCTGCTCTATTTGAGTCTGTACAATTACACTCCCACATTGGGTTGTGGGCATTAAAATCCCCTACTATTAATGTAGGTTCCTTAGCATTATTAAGTAATTCTTTAAGTTTGTCAGTCATAATTTTTATTAGGTTGGTTGTATAAATTATAAATTACATAATTATCGTTTTTACTCGTATTCTAATAATCGATATTTGCAGATCAGTAAAGTTTACAGGTACTTTGTCAAACATACTTTGTTATGTACATATATATCAGTACCTAAATTTCCTTCTTCCTCTCTGGATGAGGATGCTAAATTATATTTACCTATTGTTGATATTGTTTTGTTGACATGTTGTAAACATAATATCATTGGTTCATATTCTTTTAGTAATCATTGTATTTCTCCTTGTTGTAATCTGGTCTGCAGACCATTTATGTTCCATTGTATAATATAGCCATTGAAAATATTTTATTATAGTGGACGAGTTTTACTCTTTTTTTGTATTATCAACTTGGATTTTTTCTAATAATTTACTCACGACATGCATTTGTTTTTCTTTATGATATACTAAGTGCTCAATGCACATGCAACCTTTTCCATGGGTACTCAAATCCGTGGTTTCTTTTTTTATATATTCCATGGGTACTCAAATCCGTAGTTTCTTTTTTTCTATATTTCATAAAATTTCTTATAATGTTTGTTAAACCATCTTTTGATATGTTTTTGTTATTATTGCACAACGCAATGAAACAATCATTACATCCACAAGTGTTGTCATGTATACTTCTTTCTTTACTTGTTGTACCAATTATTGGTGATGGAGTAATCTCTTCTCCTTTGACATATTCATTGTCGTCTATGGTACGGTTGTCTTCCACTTCTTCGGTATTTTGGATATCTGTATCCATAGGTTTTACTATTATTTTAGGAGATCATGGGATATTCTTAACTTGTTTTTGTTTTTGGTCTTTCTTCATATCTTTTGTCTTTGGTTTGACTGATGTTTCTCTAACAATTGTTGGTTTCTTTGTTTTGGGAGGTGTTCTTTCCAATGGCCTTTTTTTATCTTTAATTTCCAGTCTATCATGTCCCTCCTCTGTTACTTCCGTAGTAGCGTCCTCCTGTGTTCCTATTTGCATTAATATTTCAAATGAATTTGATAAAATATTATCGATATCATTTGTACCTGTTTCTTTATTCTTTATCATTTTAGTTTTTTCCTTTGAGCATTAATTTCTTCTTGCAATTTACTTTACTGTGCTCCATTACTTCTATTTCCATTTATTTTTGTTTCATTACTGGTTCCTGTTATTGAAGAATATATATGTTTCTTAGATGGATCTTGAATTCCTCTCACTTTTAATTCCAACTTAGCCTCTTTTATAGACATCCCTGTTCGTTCTTGTAACATTTTCAATTCTGTATTGTATATATAGTACATACATTCTTTGGACCTTGCATGACGATCTTGTCCACAGTTTACATGTTTTGGCTCACTACATTTCCGTTGTGTGGCATGTTCGTAAGATCCACAATAAGCACATACAGGTTCATTTCGACAGTTTTTCTTTGTGTGTCCATATTTACTACAATTTTGACATTGTAGTGGCTTTGGAACATAAGGTCTCAGTTCTCTATTTTGGCCCAAAATTCTTATTTTTTGAGGTATATCTTGACCCTCAAATTTTATTTTTGCAATTCTTAATACTTTATGATTCTGTTTACTTGGTATTACATATACCTCACAATCTTGGACTTTGGAATATCTCATTTTAAGAGAGTCCAACAGCATATTCTTATCAACCAGTTCATCACTATTTTCAGGAAGTACAATGGTACCCTGAATGCTGTTCATAGTGTCAAGCTTCATTACTTTTACAGTTACACTGTCGATACTTTTTATGAATGGATATTCTTCAGACTGGTTTTTTTTATAGCGTAGTCGCTGTCTCGTCCTCAAAGGAGTTACCCCCCATGGTGTGCCAGTGCGCCCATGGTGACTAGACTAGTATCAAAGAAATATTTTTCTTGCCTGATCTTGTAGCCGGGTATTGTGTCGTAATGAAAACACTATGACACGTGATAGAGTATAATGGACTCAAAGATAAGAGGGCATTTTCCCTTATCTTCAGCAGGCTGAACCCAGTTTTTCCTACGTCAAAACTGCAAGAAGTGACTATTGCGCATGCGCGTCTGCCATCTTGTTTACGACCGGGCAGGCAAAAAGACCAGTTCCATTACCCTCTGCTAGCGCAAGTGATACACTTAACCCGTCAGTGCTCCTTACTGTTTTCAAGAGTGTAAAGCAGCAAGTATTATGGAAACATCCAAACACGAAAGTTAAGTGCTTATTTTTAAACTTGAGTTCTAAAAATGGTTAGTTTTAACTGTGGAACAAATGTTTTTGTGTATGGGATCCCCAAAACTAAACTTTGTTTTCGCAGCACATGGCCGGTGCCCTCTCATGATCTCTGGTATTTGCGAAAGCTCTAAAAATTTTGATGTTCTGATCATTCAGTTTATAATGTGTAACTGAAGAAATGTTCCACAATTTAGTATTAATTTTGATAATCCTTTCAGATAACGGTGTCCACAATAGCCTAGGCGGTAGCCTACATGAGACAGTAGCCTAACAAATTCAGTCAGAATAATGTTAATGTAGTAGATGTTGTCCATAGCCTATATCCTAGGATTACATATCCTAAAGGTGATTTAAATAATCTGGGTTAGATAGTAACCCAATTTAAGGTAAGTAAGAACCTTTTAAAATATATTCTTTTACGGAACTAGGCAACAGCCCAGTTTACACCAAGGATCCAAGAATTCGGTAAACAGGAAACTAAAAATTTTCCCGTCTTTATAATCTCGGAACTTGCGTACGGTCCATATAATCTAGGACTAGGCAGTAGCTATATTAGTTTAAGTTAAACTTACAAAAACACCCCATGATTGGACAATCACTTTACTTGGTAGTAATCTACTAGATGATAATCTAGAACTAGATGAAAATAGTAACCTATACAAGATGAGATAGTAGCCTAGCCTCAAGGCTACATACTAAGGCATTTGTGTTTTATGTAACCATACCCTTGTGAAATAATTAGCCCAGATTAGGCAGTATCCTAGATTAGAGTAAGTGATAACCTGACTATAAGAGTTTACATTATTGGCCTACTATATGATATCATAGACCAAATAACCTAGGATTGGACACAATCAAGGGAAGTTGTCAACTTGGGCTAGACAAACATAGTAGCCTAACTGTGCTTACTTATTAACAAATTGCTAAGTTTATATAGCTTATATATTTGTAATCTATAAAAGTCTGGATTAGCTAATACCCTAACTAGGCTAAGAAAGAACAAGCCCAGTAGTGCATATAAACAGTATTCTAGGGTCAATAACATTAGTAAGATCTTATGAAGCCTATACCCTTACAGGTGATATAAACTTAGAACAGACAATAGCCTAACCAGATTTAGTGGAAACCCCTCAAGGAAACGTTCCGATTGTTAATTTAGAAACAGAGCGGCTGAGTATCAGACAGAAATGTAGTCTCAGCTGCACGAAACAAAAAACCATTAAGAAAATTAATTTTTTGGTATAGCTTATATCCTTAGGTTCTTAATTAAACCTAGAATAAGAAACGACCTAGAATAGGTTAAGCGAGAATCTTCTAAGAGATCTATGCTTAGATTAAAGCAGATTATACTAGAACTATTAAACTAAGCCATTTAAAACAGTAGCTTGGTTTACCTGTTAAACAGATTAGTTTATAGAATAGTCCTTATGGCATGACAGGAATTAAAATTTCACATAAGCCACTGCAAAAGGACTAACAGCTTAAGTAATGCAGCCCTATATGCTGTCAGTCAACCTAAAACCTACAACAGTTCAAGTTAACTCGCATATTTTGTAACGTATTACATTTACACATGGTAACCAAATTAACCTGTAAGATGTAATATATTAATGGCACAAGGTTTTTTACAAAGTGTCTGTTCTTTCAAAAAACGATTTATTCTAAATTAGTTCCTAATAACAACTTGGCTCTTTCACTACAGGACCACCACTATGCAGGACCCTCAGCTCAAGTGTTCTGTAGCAAATTGCTCGGTTCGCTTTTTGCCAGTGGGTACGACCCATTCCACCTGCCATGAGCATAGTCCTTGTTAAAAATCAGGACAGATTTGCCTGGTCACCAGATATGTGTTGAAAGTTTGCAGTGTGCTCTTGGCAGCAAGTTTCAAGGATGAAACAGCTCGTTTCAGGCTGTCTCGATGGGTCCTAGGGCTCAGCAAGGGAGAGGAAGGGGAAGATTATATCTTTCCGGCAGAACTCCGGCAGCATATATTTAACCCATTCTCAGAGGATCCATATTCGGGCCAAAACCCAGTAACATAAGTCCCCAGGACCTCCCAGGCAAACCCTGTGGAGAAAATGGAGGAAGTTCCTCTTGGAGGTGATCATCATTTAGATGAAATTGATATTGCTACCAAAATGTCCTTGCTGAACCCAGAAGGACCAGGGACACTACCTTCAGCTTACCGGGTTAGAAACTTTCCAGAAGGAATTCAATCCCCCATGCAACTTTCAGAAGCTGATCAGGATCCTTCCCCCAAAGGGATACAAGGATCCAGTTAACCCCAAGTGAAATGACTACATATTCAGTGGGGTATAGTAAACCTCTAACGCCCTCTGCCTCTTTTACAAAAATCTCCCATATGCCAGCGTTATGCTCAATCAGTTAGCGCCTTGCGGAAAAAAAGGTTTTTTTTAAAAAATCACAGCACTCTTAGTTTTTAAGATTAAGAGTTCAATTTTGGCTCCTTTTTTTGTAATTGCCTGAAGTTTAGTATGCAACCATCAGAAATGAAAAAAAATATCATTATCATATATAAATATTAAAATATATGACAGCAAAAAAAAAAAATTTCATATATAATTTTATACAAATCGCGCTGTGAGCAAAACGGTTAAAGCTAACGGGTTATTTTTTTTTCTTTGTATTGTACACTAAATTGCGATGATTTTGGTATATAACAAATTGTAAAATGACCAAAGCAACACAGAGAAAATATTATCACAAAATGATGCATGAATTCATAATGCGCGGACGTAAAAAAGTTTTTTTTCAAAAATTCACCATAAATCGAAATATTGTGCTAGAGACTTCCCGTTTGTTGAAAAATGAAGCTAATTGATTGAATATTACTAGACTGTAAGTGTTTTAGCTTACAATTGCAGTTTTCAACCATTTCGGTCGAGTTAAAGGACCGAAAGTCGAATTTTCTATTTATCGTGATTTATATGAAAATATCTCAAAACTGATAAAAGCTACAACCATGAGTTATTTTATACTGTATTCTACATGAAATTGCGCACATTTTCATATATAAAAGTTTATGTAACGACTAATATAAAACGGTGCAAACATTACAACAACGTGACTTGAATTTCTGAGATGTTGGCCGAGTTACCGAAAGCGGATGAAAGGAAAATGTTTTTTCAAAAATTCACCATAAATCGAAATATTGTGCTAGAGACTTCCAATTTATTGCAAAATGAAAGGTAAATGATTGAATATTACTAGAATGTAAGATTTTTAGCTTACAATTGCGTTTTTCGACCATTTCGGTCGAGTTAAAGTTGACCCAGGTTGAAATTTTGGCAGTTATCGTGATTTATGTGAAAATATTTCAAAACTGATAAAAGTTACAACCATGAGTTATTTTCGGTTGTATTCTAAATCAAATTGCTCACATTTTCATATATAAAAGTTTATGTAACGACTAATGTAAAACAATGCAAACATTACTCAACCTGACAAAAGAATTTCTGAGATGTTCGGCGATTTAGCAACCCCTTCAAAAAAGAAAAGTTTTCAGAAATTCACCATAAATCGAAATATTGTGGAGACTTCCAGTTTGTTGCAAAATGAAGGTAAATGATTGAATATTACTAGAATGTAAGATTTTTAGATAATTGCGTTTTTCTACCATTTCGGTCGAGTTAAAGTTGACTTGAAATTTTACGCAGTTATCGTGATTTATATCCAATATTTCAAAACTGATAAAAACCATGAGTTATTTTCTGTTGTATTCTCAGAAAAAGTGCCATTTCCATATATAAAACTTTATGCCCGACTGATATAAAATGGTCCAAACATTACCTCAGTGTGGAAACAAAGAAAAGGAAAAGTTTTTCAAAATTCACCATAAATCGAAATATTGTGCTAGAGACTTCCAATTTATTGCAAAATGAAGGTAAATGATTGAATATTACTAGAATGTAAGAGTTTTAGCTTACAACTGCATTTTTACCATTTTGGTCGAGTCAAAATTGACCAAAGGTTGAAATTTTCGCAGTTATCAGTGATTTATATGAAAATATTTCAAACTGATAAAAGCTACAACCATGGTTGTATTTTGTTATATTTTATATGAAATTGCGCACATTTTCATATATAAAACTATATGTAATGTGCTAATATAAAACAGTGCAAAAATTATCACAAAATGACGAAGAATTTCTGAAATTTTCAGTGGTTACAGCAGCGGACGTAAGGAAAAATTTTTTTTAAATTCACCATAAATCGAAATATTGTGCTAGAGACTTCCAATTTGTTTGCAAAATGAAGGTAAATGATTGAATATTACTAGAATGTAAGAATTTTAGCTTATAATTGCGTTTTCGACCATTTCGGTCGAGTCAAAAGTTGACCAAGGTTGAAATTTTTGTAGTAAAAGGTCAAATGCGTCACTAACCCAACAGACAATTTTAGTCACAGAGTATGATACGTCCAGTCAGCGTTTAAGGGGTAACTCACCCAGGACTTCTACTCCCTGGGTTACAGGCAGTCACATTCCGGCTGCAGATGCTCAGTCAGAATATACAAGGTCCCCCAAAAGGGATACACAGTTTGCAGTATTTGACCAGTTCCGTAAGGAAATTATGTGCAACATCAAAGATGCCCTTGCCACAGACCAGCAGTACATAATGGACATTTTGCATGATTCCGAACAGGATATTAGAGAAATAAAGTCAGTGATGTACACTCCAAAGTGTAAAAGTACTTCATCCTGCAATCAAAAAGGGAGAGTGGAAACAAACTCTGACCAAACAAGATTCAAGGCTAATTATAAAGCTTCAGGTCAGAACACAATTCAGGCTCCAACATTTCTCCCCTGATGATGATGCCAACAATCCTTGGCGAGACGCTTTCAATGTGAATTTTCTCTCCTGATGGTAAGTATCTTATTAACAAGAGAAAACACCATGATTGATGTTGTACATGTGGAGTTTAGAGACAGGCAGCATTTCCCTAATACAGAATGGCGCCTGATTCCACCTTTACTGGACATGGAGAAACCTCAAAGGAAACAGTTCTCTTATGTGGGAACACAGCATTAAAAGCTGTTGATGATGCCGTTACCAGATCAATGGTAAACAGGATCTATACTCCCATCATGAATAAAACTCAACTAGCTCACCAAGTACCTCCAGCCTTCTGTCCCTTCACCTTTAAAATAATTAACCATGTGAAGACAAACTTCCAGAATATGTAGTAACTAAGAAAACAGGGAGCCATTGGCAGAACTAAACCATTTGTCACAGTCCACCCGGTTTCAAAAATTCCACCGAGGAGTGGGCAACACTTCAGCTCCTTTCAAAAGGAAAGCTCCCCTTGGATGTTGCTACTCAACAATTTGGGACTCCTATGAGAAGAATCTCAGATGAGACAGCTTCATCAGAATTCCGTGCTAGGAATATTCTCCTCAGTATCTTGACCTCTTCCACCTTGCTAGAAGCTGCCACCAAAAGGCTTCTAGAGGACACCAGGACATATTTTGCTTCTGTGGCTAAAAGTCTTATGAGAACCCTATGGGAAGCACTCTATGACTTTTTAGACTGGCGCTTGAAAGCGCGAATGGAAACATTGGAAGGCTCCAACAAGTTACTTCCTAATGTAACTGCCTTATTACAGTCTAATCCCTTCTGTAGGGACCTGTCTGAGGATTCTGTGGTAACACAAGTCAACGAGCAAGCACGACAACAAAATTGTACAGTGTATGCTCTTCTGGGAAAAGGAGAAGTTGAGAAACAAAAAACCCGAAATTTCCTTTACCCAACTCAAAAAAGGCTCGTTTTGATAAAAAATCATAAAAGCCTGCAATCACCTCCAAATCTTTTCCTCACAAACAGGTAAGTAGCCAGAAAGGACAACCTCCTTCAAAAGTACAGCAACAGCCACATAAGCAAGGACATCCTTTTCATAAGGTCCAAAAACCATCGTACACAGGAAAAGGAAAAGCAACGCCTGGAATGCCCATCAAAGGAAACGGTAGAGGAAGAGGGGGGATATCAAAAGTAATTGTTTGGTTGGGGGTCGACTCCAAAGACACCACAAAGAATGGAAGTCTTCTCCTTGGGGACACAGCATTGTTCTCAACGGACTGGGGTGGACATGGTCCCACCCTCCCCCACCTTTAAAGGGGTTCTTTCAAGCATCAAACCCCTCTCTAGAAGATTACGTGCAGAAGGCCCTATTAAAAGGTGCCATAGAGAAACATGCATATATTCGCCACCAGGCACGTCTCTTCAGTGTTCCCAAAAAGGATTCCTCCGAAAAAAGAGTGATCCTTGACCTGTCAACATTGAACAAGTACATTCTTTGCCAAAAGTTTCGGATGACTACCGTTCAGTCATTCCAAAAAGGAGTTGGACAGTTTCTATAGATATGAAAGATGCATACTGGCACGTCCCTATTGCCGCTCCCTTTCGCCCCTTCCTAGGGTTCCAGATAGGGAAAGAGATGTACAGGTTCAAAGTCATGCCCTTTGGACTAAACATTGCCCCAAGAATTTTTACAAAACTAGCAACGGTAGTCGTCCAGGAGCTCAGGAAGGAAAGAATACAACTAATAGCTTACCTAGACGACTGGTTAATCTGGGGGGCCACAAGAAAAGAATGCCTAAAAAACTTAAGAGCAGTGATCAACAGACTCCAGTCAAAAGGTTTCCTAATAAATTGGGAAAAATCCCATCTCACACCCAGCAGACATTTTCAGTGGTTGGGACTGTGTTGGGATACTCTTCAGGGCCTGTTGTCTCTCCCCATCAAAACTCAGAACAGGATAAGGGAAGACCTCAAAAGGTTCCTAGACCAGCCCAGAGTTTCAAGACGGCAATTAGAACGCATGATGGGTCTACTGCAATTTGCATCCACAATAGATCCAATACTCAGATTGCAATTGAAAAACGTGAACAAATTTTGGCTGTTGCACATGCAAAAAAAAGCTGCAGACAGATCTCACAAAAAGAATCAAAAAGTCGGGAGATACTTCGGCCTTGGATCCAGAAGGAATCTCTGGCGAAACAGGTCACCCTGACTCCTCCATCTGTAAGAGGACATTGGGAGGATTGTCAGGTGGCAGGGAGGTGGTCAGTTTCTCTGAGGAAGTGTCATATCAATTTCCTGGAACTGATGGCTGCCTTTTTGTCTCTCAAAAAACTCAAACCTTCAGAAGAGACACACATTCTGTTGATTCTAGACAACACGACTGCAACGTCCTGCACCAAGAGATCGGGATCACGTTCACCTCTTCTCAACATGGTAATGCTTGCCATTCTTCGGATGGCACAAGTAAAGGAGTGGCACCTGTCTGCAATTCACCTCACAGGGTCTCTCAATGTAATAGCAGACTCTGTATCGAGGAAAACGACAGCCTCAATGGAGTGGATGTTGGACAACCACTCTTTCCAAACAATAGCCAACATAAGCTTCCACAACCAGAAGTGGACCTGTTCACATACAAGAACCACAAACTTCCAGTATATGTATCTCCGAACTTGGACAATCAAGCAATAGCAAGAGATGCCTTCCTACAATACTGGAACAATTGGAAGACGATATATCTTTTTTCGTCATTGTCCCAGATTTCGAAGGTTTTGAGCAACCTCCTAACCTTCAAAGGAACAGCTTACTTAATAGCCCAAATTGGCCAAACAGACATTGGTTCCTATCACTTCAACAGCGGATAAAAGATCAATTCCACTGTCACTGTGTTGTATCCCAGAAAGTAGGAGGGAAAAATTATTTATGCATCCTCCTTTCTGAGCCAAGACCTTCACGTGTGGATTTTTAAACATTATCTACCATGAAAACTACTCACCCAACATTGCTAGGTACCTAATGCAAAAGTTACGGACGTCATCTATCCGACAATACCAGTCCGTATGGAAGATATGGTTAGATTATATCCATACTGAGAGCCCCGTTGAAATTTCTATAGGAACACTTTTAAATTTTATGATATATCTTTCTGAAGACAAACGCCTTTATGTGCAGTTACAACAATCATGTCATACAAGACAGCATTATCAGAACCCTTTGCTTTATGGATTCGGGATTGACTCCAGCATAGAAGTCGTTACTTCCCTTCTACTGTCTTTTGCTCTACAAAGACCTGCTCCGAAAGACTCCCAATTACTTGGTCCCTGAACAAGGTACGTGGACTTCTATCTAACTCCTCAGTTCAGTGGACCCAATACAACCAAATCACAAACTACAAAAGGCGATCTTCCTAATTGCATTAGCACCAGGGGTCGTATTAGTGAACTGGGCTCTCTTAGATGGGGATGATATATCACACAAACTGTTGATAATCATTTATTATTGTCCCCAGGCCCATCATTCCTGGCCAAGAATGAGGATCCTTTAAAAAGTAAATCTCCTATTCTTATAAGGAAACTTAATTTAGCAGACAAAACATTATGCCCAGTTCAAGCACTTAAGGGTTACCTAGAGGTCACGGCAAACATCCCAGAAGGTCGATTTTCCCTACACCCTAGCACAAATAAACCACTCTCTCTACAAGGGCTAAGAATAATTTTAGTGTCCTAATCAAAAAAGCAAACCCAAACTCCTTTCCCAGGTCACATGACATAAGGAAAGTAAGTACATCATTGGCCTTCTTCAGAAATGTCTCCTTTGAAGAAGTCTCTGAAAGTACAGGGTGGGCATCAGAGACAGTGTTCTTAAAACATTACTGCCATGAGCTCAACAACAAATTCATCTGCACTGCATGTCAGTAGGTGGAATTTTTAGTCCCGACCCCCATAGGCTCTACAGCAGAAAACCAGGGTCTTCCTAACAGGTGAGTATGCTGACTATTGCTGGGAAAGATACGAAAAGACTGCAACCACACCCAGCATACTTAGGTAAGTCACTACAGAACTTCACCCTAAAAATGCAAGTTCTTGTTTAGTTTCTCGTTTCTTGTTTCCAAAACCCAAAAAGGTTTTTTAGAATAAGGAATGGGGCTTGAAACTTGTGGCTTGACCTTGGACCATAAATGTTTTTCTTTTGGGTTGTTTGGAATTTAAATTTTAAGAGCTTAAGCCTTTGTCACCTGTCAGTTTCTTTTTGTAAAGCTCCTTTGAGGACAAGACAGCAACTACTATGCTATCAAAAAACAGGTTTTGACGTGGGAAAAACCTATTTTTGGTAGTTGCTGTCGAGTCCTCAAAACCTCCCACTTCCTGACAAAAGGCATGGGATTTGGGCAAGGGATAATCCTACATTGACCAGCAGAGAGTAATGGAGCTGGTCCTTTGCCTGCCGGTCATAAACAAGATGGCAGACATGCATGCGCAATAGTCACTTCTTGCAGTTTTGACGTGGGAAAAACTGGGTTCAGCTTCAGCTGAAGATAAGGAAAATGCCCTCTTATCTTTGAATCCATTATACTCTATCACGTGTCATAGTGTTTTCATTACGACACAATACCTGGCTACAAGACCAGGCTAGAAAAATATTTCTTTGGTACTAGTCTAGCCACCATGAGAGCACTGGCACACCATGGGAGGGTAACTCCTTTGAGGACTCAACAGCGACTACCAAAAATAGGTTTTTCCTATGTCAAAACCTGTTTTTTAACCATGCATAGTACTGTAATTTTCTCTTGAGAATACTTTGCTCATTTACATAGTTTTTTCTTGAGCCTAAAAATTGTTATACAGTCAACCCCTGGTATTCTCCAGGGTTAGGGACCACAACCACCCGTGATAAGCTGAAATCCGCGATAAGTTGGTTTACCTCTCTAAAAATGCTTATAACTGCCTATTTTCATTGTTCAAAATCAAATATACCTTAAAATGTCATCCAACAACACTTTAATATCATTTCAAAGTCATCCCACAACTTTACCCTAAAAAATATAAGGCTACAGCTACTTGTGAAAGCTAATCAAGTTCCCCCTATATTCAGGCAAAGCCATTTTCTCTCATACAGTATTCAAGCCATCCCATTTCTTTTGACAATGTAAATAGGGAAAACATTGGGAATTCACAAGTAGCGTTAAGTACTGTACCTAAATATTTAAATATGAATTAAAAAAATACTAAATTATAAATGCAATCAACAGTGATACAATATGTGTGTTAATAATACATAGAATCAACTAAACTTGTAGTAAAAATGGTACAGTAAATCAAGCAAAGGAAAAAAATTATAACATGTACATATGTACAGTATGCAAGCACTCATTTGTGAACTTCTTGGAGTTTTAGTTTCGTTTTTTACGTTTAACATACAGTCATTCAGTTTCATTAAAGGATATGTACAGTACTGAGAGAGAGAGAGAGAGATGAGAGAGAGAGAGAGAGAGAGAGAGAGAGAGAGAGAGAGAGAGAGAGAGAGAGAGAAAACTGTTTTTACATCAGTGAAACAGCTGTTTTGTGATTTTGAGGGATTTTACTTTTGCTGTTTTACTGTGTTTACATTAATATTAGTATTTGGAAATTAGTAAATAATTTTTTATTATAAAAATGTATTCAGTCATGAAACAACATGAAAATACAGTAATTAGCAAATATTACTCTACAAAAAATCCGTGAAATAGGGAATTTTCTGCGATTTATTTGGATTTACGTTCCACAGAAAAATCAGCAACTAACTGAAGCTGGGAACGCTGAACTGTGATATAGCAGGGTCTGCTGTATAGCTCAATGATTAGGCAATTTTGGGAGTATTTTGCCTAATAACTTATATATTGAGTTAAAGATTTAAATCTCTTTGAATTTCCATTATCCCTTGTGAACTGCTGTAAGGCATTAGAACGACTCTTAGATAAAATGAACAATGGTTATGATAAGCAAGTAATTTTGACTGATCTGAAATGAAAGTGTGCTTAAAAGGCTAGTACTGTAAATTCAAATATCTGCCACAGAACTACAGTATCATTCTCTTGTCAATGCTTCAAGTTCCAGTGGTCAACATCATTAAAGGCTATTTGCCAGTTTACAGACGTGGGTTTAACTTCGGTATCATAAGTTATTTTTGTGTTCATGCAATGGAATGATGCATAGAATAAAGTGAAATGATAAGGAAATCTTGTGATCTGAACAGTTTGTGGGCACAGGTCTACGTGTAACCTAGGCTATACCAGTGACAAAACATAATAATTATAGAAAGACCATCCTTCAATTATGTTTGATACGAGTACAGCGGACCCCTGCTATGTGGTGGTTCAACATTCGCAGCTTCAGTAAGTCGCAGTTTTTTCCGTGGAACGCAAATCCAAATAAATCGCGGAAAATTCACTATTTCGCAGATTTTTTCATAGAGCAATACTCGCTAATTACTGTATTTTCATGTTATTTTCATGACTAAATACCTTTTTTATGATAAAAAATTATGTACTTATTTTGAAATAATATTAATGTAAACAGCAAAATATCAATAAAATGTATTTTTCTTAAGAAGTAAAATCGCTCAAAATCACAAAACAGCTGTTTCCTGATTCGTTTTACTGATTTCAAATACCTCAGTTCACACTCTCTCTCTCAGTACCATACATATCCATTAATGAACTATGAATTATTGTATCATAAACATAAAAATACGAAACTAAAACTCCCAAGTTCACAATGCATAAGAATGAGTGCTTGCATATGTATGTACATGTTACGATGATTTACTAATTTTCAAACACAGTAATACCTCGATCTTATACGATTCGAGTTGCGGGAATTCACAGACACGCAAACTTTTCATTGGAACCTAACTAATTGTCATACACGATTTTTTCACAGGCACGCGACATTTGCGAATCCTCGAGAGAGGAGAGAGAGTGAGAGAGATAAGGGTTGTCCTTACTTAAGAGAGTGAAATCATTTATCAATTATTATGGAGACAGAGAGAATAACATGAGAGAGATAACATGAGAGAGAGAGAGAGAGAGAGAGAGAGAGAAATTGTCTTTACTTGAAATATCAAATTAAATTATTTATGAATTATTACGTAGACAGAGAAAACAACATGAGAGAGAGAGAGAGAGAGATATTCTTACATTAGATATCAAAAGATGGAAATTCATGATTTATGAAGTAAAAAGGAAGGAGAGAGAGAGAGAGAGAGAGAGAGAGAGAGAGAGAGAGAGAGAGAGAGAGAGAGAGAGAGAGAGAGAGAGAGGACCCAAAATCCTTGGACACTCTGGGGGCAATGATTGACATATATTTGACAGTTTTGCCCTCGCCCCCTCTCTTCAAAGGTTTCACAAAAGATCAGGAAATGACTTTTTTAAAATATCACATAATTTACTATAGAAATGTATAAATTTTCTAATTACAGTTTTATTATTATTATTATTATTATTATTATTATTATTATTGTCATTATATTTAATCTTTTTAATATTTGAAAAGCAGTACTTACAGTATTACTAGGTACATCATTTATTTATCGAAAAACAAATACAAATACACAGTTACATGTAATCATGAAAATTCTCTCATCTCAGTAAGAGATGAGAGAATTTTTATGGTTACATAATATGTTTATTTGTTTTGTTGATAAACAAATGATTTGCCTAATAATAAGTACTAACTTTCATATATTAATAAGATTAAATAATAATAATATAACTGTAATCACATTTCTGTAGTAAATTCTGTGATATTTTAAACAAACAAATATAATTTCATGATCTTTTGTGAAAATCTTTGCGAGGGCAAAGCTGTCAAATATGTCAATCATTGCCCACAGCATGTCAAAGGATTTCTGGTACTATCTCTCTCTTTCTTCTTTCTTTTTATTCACAAGTCATGAATTTCCATCTTTTGATATCTAACATAAGAATAACTTCTCTTTCTCTCTCTCTCCCTCTCTCATGTTATTCTCTCTGTCTCAATAATAATTCATGAATAATTTAACTTGATATTTCAAGTAAGGACGTCACAATTTTATTTTGCTCTGCTGGATTTACTGTACCATTTTTATTACAAATTTAGTTGATTGTAAGTACTATTAACACACACAACAGTACATAAGAAATATTTTATCACTGTTGATTGCATTTATAATTTGGTATTTTTTCAAATGCATATTTAAATATTTACATACAGTACTTAATTCTACCTGTGAATTCCCAAAGTTTCCCCTATCTACACCATAAAAAGAAAATGGGACAGCTTGAATATTGTGTGAGAGAAAATGACTATGCCTGAATATATGGAGAACTTGATTAGTTTTCATACGTAGCTGTAAGCCATATATTTTGTAGGTTAGTGATGTTTAAGATGGCTTTGAAATGACAATAAAGTGTTTCAGGATGATAGTTTAACGTATACAGTGAAACCTCGCTTTAACGGACGAATGGGGGGGGGGAAGGTCGTCTGTTAAAAGGCAACTGTCTGCTAAAGTGAACCAATTTTTTTTTGTGTCTTACATGATGTTTATCGCTAGGCTAGCCTCAGCCTAGGTGTGATAAACACCGACACACATGATAAGATTCACATTATGAAATAAACTGACAATAAAGGTAAAACCCTTTTTACCTCATATATTGACATATCCTCATAATAAATAGCCAATTTGAGGAATTATTCTGTATCAATAAAATCAACTTTCATCTATGCGAGGCCAACTGACAAAATGTAAACACTGAGTTATGGTTGCACTCACAGCAACCTTTACTTTCAGTAACCTTTCAGAAATTTTAATGACAGTGTAATTACGGTAGTAATAACATTTAACATAATATTAATTTTTCATTAAAAATTCACTATCATTTTGGTGGTAAATAACTGTTTAGAACAATTCAGTCATACGAACAATTACTGTGTATGATAATTACTGTATATTATCGTATTGTTTGTGATTGGCGATGAAATGGAAACAAGTAGGAAAAACATGATATAAAATTGGCTTTGTTATTTCATTTATTTTGAAATTCTAGTCATACAGTAAGAAAAACAATATTTGTAATAACATCATCTTTACATAATCAATATTTCAAAAGATACCTGTTGTTGCAAAGCTAGCCTATACACAAATGGTTTTGTAATTTAGCATTCGTCTTATACCATCGTCTTATGCTACAGATATGAGATAAATTCATGAAAATCTGCCATAATTTTCGACCTCATTTTATCTAAAAGTTGTCTTATACACTGAAACACGTCAAGTTCCAATTCCGCACCAATGCTGAGGTTAGTGCGAGAGTAAACGTAAACAACAACAGCCACTGCCCTTGGCCGGATTTTGTCCATTAAATCCGACATCCATTAAAGAGAGGTTTTACTGTATTTGGTGTAGGATGATAGTTTAAGGTATATTTCGTGTTTGAACTATTAAAATAGGCAGTTATGTGTTTTAAAAGGGGGTACCAACTTATCGCTGATTCCAGCTTATCACAGGTGGCTGTGGTCCCTAACCCCCGCAAATATCGGGGGTCAGCTGTACAATGTCTGATACAAGCTTGCCTTTCTTGAGCATGTGTAGCTACACTATCGATAATAATTGGCCTGTTTATGTTTTATTTAAGAAGGCATGAGGTTCTTGTATGTATAAAAAAAAAAAAAAAAAAAAAAAAAAAAAAAATATATATATATATATATATATATATATATATATATATATATGTATATATATGTATATAGTAGAACCTCGGACCTCGGCTAATTCGTTCCAGAAGAAGCATCGAGATTCGATTTAGTCAAATTCTGAGTTAATTTCTCCATAAGAAATAACTGAAAATGGATTAATCAATTCTGACCACCAGTCATTACCCCAACCTTACCTTTTATACAAAACATTACACAAATTACAATTAAATAAGTTCAGAGTTGAATAACTTATCATATCAGAAGCACTTTTTACATTTTTAAATGCACACTATAAAAAAAATTGGCCTACGACCAATGCGGCTGTATTACCGATGATAGACCGAGCGCCATAGGCTAGGCTAGGTAGCCTATAGGCACTACCAGAATGTAATGTAACGGGTACACACGAAAACTGTTGTTAATAATGATAACATTGAAAAACAAGCCTGATTATCACATTAAATTAATAATACAGTATTTATAAGCCGAATTACTGTATGTCTGTTATCATAAAATTAAGAAAAATTTCCTAAATTATGTCGGAACTCGGCAGCTTGTGACAGATGTAAACAAACCACAGCGCCACCCTCGTGGTGTATTGCAGTACTAATTACATAAACATTCAGTATTTATGGTAAATATCATACAGAGTCTACTGGAATAGTGTACAAAATCACTATAAAACATCTTTCAGTAAATATTATGATTTCCTAACATATTGGGACCCATGACTGGATGAAAATTCAGTGCAGAAAGCCAAAAAAATGATATATACCTGTACAAGGTGTACTTCTCCAAACAACAGCAGCAGCAGCATTGTGGGCTTTAAATGCTTTTAAATAAGCATGGGAAGAACGCATACCAACAACCGCCAACTAGCAGCAATGCCGCTTAAAACTCTTTTTCTACAAACATCATATGATTCATCGGGTCGGATTCCGGTTTGTTGTTCGAGTTCTGACGCAAAATTTACTCAACGTTTCGTGTCGAAATCCGATTATGTCGAGTTCTAGTACGGTCGAGGACCGGGGTTCTACTGTGTGTGTATATATATATAATATATAATATATATATATATATATATACATATATATGATTATTATCACTTTTATCGTGATTCATTTATCACACATTACCACAGGTGAAAAATAAGAAACTGTAGGTCCTGACCGGTTTCGACTTTATTTCCAAGCCATTGACGAAGGACTGATACAGAGTGTGAGAAGTCACAAATATATATACTAAGAACAGTACTGACGAACATACACAACCGTTAGAGGCTCCATATCCCCACTCAGGCGGTGTCGAGGTAGGAGTGGCCTTTAAAACTCATTTGGCTAAAAATCACAATAGACTCTCAGGGGACATTGCTGATAAACAGACCATACCCCACCTCAGATCCACACCTGACAGGTGTCATGGAGGCGGAGTTTGGAAACTCATTAACCTTACTACCCTCATACTGTGTTTACAAATATGATAATCCTATTTTCATATATCTCTACTGCCTACCTTAAAAGTTTAAACAATTTACAAATTTCTTTTGATATTAAAGGATCAAGTTTATACATCCCTTGACTGATATTCATATTATGGTTGTAACTTTCTTTTATGAAGCTAGATTCAATGATGTTCCTTTCCAGTGCATTATTAGAATATACAATCCTTTTGCCCCTTCCCAGTTGATAGCATGATTGTTCTCACTAACATGTACAAATATACCACTGTTCCCTTGTGCATATCTCACACATTTCTTATGTTGTTCAATTCTTTTTTCCAGTGCTTTCCCGGTTTGGCCAATATAAAAGTTGTCACAAGACTTACACGGAATTTTATATACACACCCTTTAATATTGTCTGGGAGTTCTTGATAAGTACATTTTTCATTGTTGTATTGTTCTTAAATGCGACATTAACACCAAAATTCTTAAGAAGATGAGGATATCTTTCATACTATTATATAAGGCAGAACAAGCAAATTTTTTTGTGTTGTAAGGTTCTTTCTGGTTTTGATACATAGTCTTTTTGCCTTCATATGCACTGTTTAATACACTATCAGGATATTTCAATTTTTGCCTGCATTCCCTAATCTTATCTATTTCATCATCAATATATTCAGGGCTACATACCCATAATGCTCTTAAAAACATAGATGAAAACACTGACTTTTAACCTTATTGCTTTGTCCAGAATAGAAATGCACATAGGAAGAAATGTTAGTGGGTTTTTCTATACACACTATATTTAAACCCACTACTATTTCTTCGTATGAGGACATCCAGAAACAGTAGCACCCATCATTTTCCATTTCCATCATGAATTTAATTGATGGTACTAATTGATTTAACTTAGCAAAAAGTTTTTTTTTACATCTTGGTTCCTGGCCATACACAAATTATGTCGTCAACATACCTAAACCATGTTACATTACATTGGGATTATGTTGTTTAATATCTTCTTTTCAAAAAATTCCATATATAAGTTACTTAACACTGGGGATAGAGGTTTCCCATTGCCATACCAAAATTTTGTGAGTAAAATTTACCATTAAATTATGTGTAAAAGATTGTAAATTTGAATTTAATGGTAAATTTTACTCACAAAATTTTGGTATGGCAATGGGAAACCCTCTATCCCCAGTGTTAAGTAACTTATATATGGAATTTTTGAAAAGAAGATATTAAACAACATAATCCCACGTAATGTAACATGGTTTAAATATGTTGACGACATAATGTTGTGTGGCAAAAAATAGGGAACCAAGATGTAAAACTTTTTGCTAAGATTAAATCAATTAGTACCATCAATTAAATTCACGATGAAATGGAAAATGATGTGACAGTGCTTACCATTTTCTGAATGTCCTCATACGAAGAAATAGTAGTGGTTTAAATATAGTGTATAGAAAACCCACTAACATTTCTTCCTATGTGCATTTCTATTCTGACAAAGCAATAGGTTAAAAAAAGTCAGTGTTTTTTCTCTATGTTTTTAAGAGCATTACGGGGTATAGCCCTGAATATATTGATGATGAAATAGATAAGATTAGGGAATGCAGGCAAAAATTGAAAATATCCTGATAGTGTATTAAACAGTGCATTTGAAGCGGCAAAAAGACTATGTATCAAAACCAGAAAGAACCTTTACAACACAAAAAATTTGCTTGTTTTGCCTTATAATAATAATATGAAAGATATCCTCATCTTCTTAAGAATTTTGCGTTAATGTCGCATTTAAGAACAATACAACAATGAAAATGTACTTATCAAGAACCCCTAGACAATATTAAAGGGTGTGTATATAAAAATTCGTGTAAGTCTTGTGACAACTTTTATATTGGCCAAACCGGGAAAGCACTGAAAAAGAATTGAACAACATAAGAAATGTGTGAGATATGCACAAGGAACAGTGGTATATTTGTACATGTTAGTGAGAACAATCATGCTATCAACTGGGAAGGGGCAAAAGGATTGTATATTCTAATAATGCACTGGAAAGGAACATCATTGAATCTAGCTTCATAAAAGAAAGTTACAACTATAATATGAATATCAGTCAAGGGATGTATAAAACTTGATCCTTTAATCAAAAGAAATTTGTAAATTGTTTAAACTTTAAGGTAGGCAGTAGAGATATATGAAAACAGATTATCATATTTGTAAACACAGTACGAGGGTAGTAATGTTAATGAGTTTCCAAACTCACTCCATGACACCTGTCAGGTGTGGATCTGAGGTGGGGTATGTCTGTTTATCAGCAATGTCCCCTGAGAGTCTATTGTGATTTTTAGCCAAATGAGTTAAAAGGCCACCCTACCTCGACACCGGCCTGAGGGGGATATGGAGTCTCTAACGGTTGTGTATGTTCACACAAAACTTGTAGTGTAGTATATATTTGTGACTTCACACTCTGTATCAATCCTTCACAATGGCTTGGAACAAAAGTCGAAACTGGTCAGACCTACACCATTTCTTATTTTTTGACCTGTGTAATGTGTGATATATATATATATATATATTATATATATATATATATATATATATATGAATATAAGAAGGCCCATAAAACACTATTTGAACATAGCAACCATATATTTCGAGCACTCCTTCTGTGCCCCTGTTCACTGGTAAAATATGGACAGATGAAATGTTACAGGAGTATATATACAAAGCATATGTAGGTGCGGCATTAAGTCTCCGATGGTATGCAGGTGACCGTTCCCAAGAAGGAGAGAAATAAACGATTCCCTGGTGGTTTTTGGCCTCATTAGCTCCTGTTTTGCAATTTGTCTGGTGGTTGTGTTTCCTGGAGCACCTGTTTGAGAAGAGGTTTAAGGATTAACCCGTCAATTTCATCCGCTTTCCAATGTCCTCCTGACAAGTTCATATTGTTGGTTTGATTGATGATAGCTGATTCCAGCATCTTTCTTTTGTATGGACAGCTACTCTTGAAAACAGTCCCACATCAGGTTGTGAGCATTAAAAAGGGATTTTGACAACGGAAAAATCTATTTCTGGGGGAAGACCTGTGTCACCCAGTGAAATGGTTCCAATAGCACACATTTCTAGGTATAAATATTGCTAAATATACCAGAGAAAAAGCTATCCATAATGCCAGGGTTACTACCCCTGGATCGATTACCACAAAGGTGTCGGTATGCACTAAGGGGTGAGTGGTAGCCACTATCACAGATGCTTTGCCCAATAGATCTCTCCATTCTCAAAGCCCCCATCATGGGAGAGCTGTTCTACCTACTACCTTCCATTCGCTGCTCCTACTACTCTCGCCCGCCATCTTTATCCCAAAATTAGCACCCTCCAAGCTTGGTATGCTATCCAGGTGGGAAAGGAAGTATAGGGATGGTTCACTGGGTGACACAGGTCTTCCCCGTGAAATAGATTTTTCCGTTGTCAAAATCCCTTTTCTGGGCTCGACCTGTCACCCAATGAAATAGTAACAGAGAATCAGCCATACAATAGCTTAGTAGTATCATCTAGAGTTTACCTTAATGGAGCTAAATAAAACTAAGAGAACAATACTGTGTTTTAATAACCCCAAATATAAAGTTCAAAATATAATTAAAAACTATAAGGCACATAGTCTAGAAATACCAAATGACCAACACCAAGATACTTAATGCTAAACAGATTATGTCTTAAATACAGGATATCAATGTTACAGGCAGGAGTCAGGCTGTGAAGCAGACCTGACCTGAAAAACTAGAAAGTAGGGCATGCAAGCGAGGCAGGTAGGCGGAGAGAATATACAATAGGTAATTTAATCAAGAATTACATTACAATAAGGACAAGCAAGAGTTATATATACTAGTCTTGAGCTGGACCAGGAGGAACAATACTCCCTGCAGCTACAGTGGAATATTTAAGAGCCTCTAGGGACTTAAGATACTGGCATTTAAATACTGTTGGTGATTTCCAGCCCATTATACTTTTAAGGTCATCAAAATTCATATTGTGAAAATAATTAGCTGAGTAGCTACCCTGGCAGAATATCATGTACCAGTACTGAATCAGGGTTAGCCTGTTTAATAAAATAAAGAATTTTTGCCTGATGGCCTTTAAGGAAATGGTACCCCCATTTTCCCTAACAAAAAGAGGGCCTGAAGTTCTTTTAGAAGTTCTATTTAAATAAGCTTTTAAAGTGTTAACTGGACATAAAGATAGATCCTGTGGAAGGGAATAATCTTCAGAGGAGACCATCTATTTTGTGGATCCTCATTCTTTGCTAGAAATCTGAGATCCGGAGACAACAGAACTTCTCCTGACAGGAGGAAATCAACATGATTCGGTTCTCTAGAAAGAGCAGATAGTTTAGAAATTCTAGCCCCTGAGGCTAGACTTACTAAAAATAACGTCTTCCTTAACAGACTCGGGTATGTACATAATTCGTTATCAGTGTCTGATGCCAATTTAAATCGTCATTTAAGGACCAGGAAACCGTGTGTGGACGGATTGCGGTCTAAGAACGAGCACATGCTTTAGGAATTGACGAAAAATATGAGTCTGTAAGATTAATATTAAAGCCATGTAAAAATATTTTTCTTAAAGCAGATTTTGTTGTAGTAATAGTACTAGTGGCCAGTCCTTTCTCAAATAATGATCTGAAGAAAGAGACTGCTAGATTCATGGTCATTTTCTGAGCTTCAGATTCCCTTAGAAATAATGCTAACTTTTAAACTGCTGAGTCATATTGTCTAAGTGTAGATTCCCTCTTATCTGATTCTATGAACAGTGTATTGAGAGGGTCAATGTTAGCATCTTTCTGAGCTGCAAACTTCATAAAGCCCATAAAGCTAGGGCACTCAGAATTCTTGAGGAAGCTGACACAGTCCGAGTTTGCACTACCTGTGTCAATCTTGGATTGGGGATCTTCTTGTGCCGGAGTTTCAACTCCAGTAGAAGAGGAAACCAATTGCTCTTCGGCCAATTGGGTGCCACAAGTGCTACTTGACCTTTGAATGATCTGAGTTTGTGTAAAACTTTCATCAATAGGTTTATTGGTGAAACAGATAGATCCTTTGCCATCTGTTCCAGTCGATTGACATCGCATCTGTGGAATGAGCTAGAGGGTCTAGATTGGGAGCAATGTAACCACGGAAGCTTGTGATTGCTCTCTGTGGCAAACAGGTCTATCTGGAGACCCAGTACCTGAAGGCGAATCCACTCGAGCGATGTCTTGTCCAAGGACCATTCCGACTCCAGCGGGTTGTCCTGGATAGTGAATCTGCAATGACATTTTGAACACCTGCCAGGTGGGTAGCTGACAGGTGCCAAAGATGTTTCCTTGCCAGAGAGAAAATTGCAATCATTACATGATTGATATGGCTCGACTTGGAGCCCCCTCTGTTTAGGCAATGTACAACTACTGCGCTGTCAGTACCAGTCTGATGTGAATCTGTCTGGCTGGATGTAGTTTCTTTAATGTTAGAAATACTGCCATTGCCTCTAGAATGTTGATATGGAACTGGCGGAATACTGTCGGCCATGTTCCTTGAACTTTCTTGTGTTGGGAGTATCCTCCCCATCCGCTTAGGGAAGCATCCGTATGGATCACTAGCGATGGAGGAATTGAAGAGGCACTGACCTTGCCAAACTCTTGACTGTCGACCATGGTGAAGCCTCCTCCTCAATATCAGTGAATTAGAGACACCTTGTCTCTGTTTCTGCTCTTGGCTTGTTTCTGCCATACCCTGTTTATATCCTTCAGTCTGGCTTTTAGTAACAAGTCTGTTACTGAGCGAACTGAAGAGAGCCTAGAACTCTTTCCTGGAGTACGACGAAAGCTCTTTTGTTCTTGAGGAACTGCCTGGTAGCTTTGGCTATTTCCTCCTCTTGGCTGGTGAAAGTGACAGTTTGTGTGTGTTTAGGTCCCATTGGATTCCTAACCACTGAAACTGAGCAGCTGGAACTAGACGGGATTTCTTCCTGTTTATTTGGAATCCCAAGTATTCCAGGAAGTTGGTTACTGTGATTGTTGCTTTTCGACATTCCTTGGCGTTGGATGCCCATATTATCCAATTGTCCAGGTATGCGGCCAGCATAATCCCTTGAGCCTGTAGTTCTTGAACTACTGTCTGTGCAAGTTTGGTAAATATTCTGGGCGCTATGTTGAGCCAATGGCATGACTCTGAGCAGTATGCTTGTTTTCCTAGTCTGAACCCCAGGTAAGGGGAAATTTCTACAATCGGGACATGATAAAATCGTCTGTAAGATCTATAGAGGTGGTGATTGCCCCACGAGTAGGGTCCGCACCTGCGAGATTGTAAGCATGGAAACTTGTCGCATTGAATGTATAAGTTCAGACGAGACAAGTCTAGAATTACTCTTTGCTTGTCTGAGTCTTTCTTTGGGACACTGAACAGACGGCCTTGAAATTTCAAGTGTCTGACTTTCTTTATCGCCATCTTTTGCATAGTCCAGTAAGTCTTTGGATGGAGGTTGATGGAATCTGACTGGCGGAGGAGGCCCTCTGCTCCAGCTCCATCCCAGACCTTTTGAAATTATACTGTGGGCCCATGGACTGAAGGTCAATGGTCCTGGAAGACATACAATCTCCCGCCTACCTGAGGAGGCTCATTGATTGGAAGAGGTCTTACTTCCTCTGCATCCTCGGGCTCCTCTTCCACGCGAGAGAGGTCTGGACGCTGCTCTACCTCTGTAGGCGGCTCTGGCTCTACTACCCCTCACATACTTATTGTATCCACGAAAAGCCCCCTGGTTTTCAAACGAGGCGTTGAAAGCTGGGGCGTCCACGAGCTGGCGGGCCGAAGCTTGCTGAGCCGGCTGCACTGGTACATTACTGCTGCTGAGGCTGTGCCTTGGATGTGGAAGGCTGTCCGATCTGCGAGACCGGTACCGCCTGAAGCACAGTCTGAGCCTGAGGCTTCTGATAGCTCTGGAATCTCCTGAACCTCTTCCTTCCCTTAGATTGAGGTCCGGAGGTCTCAGAGGACTTCCTTTTGAAAGGAAGACCCCAGCGAGAGCGAAGGCTCTGGTTCGCTCTGGTTGCCTCTGCCAAGACGTTATTGACCTCATCCTCTGGGAAGAGGTTAGGTCCCCTGATAGAGCTCTTCATGAGTCTATTGGGCTCATGCCTGATGGTGGCGTCAGCGAAGATGTGCTTCCGGCAGTTCTGCCTCGCAACCACAAAGTCATAAAGGTCCGATTGGAAGGATGCCAGTAATGACTTTGTGAGGACCTGAAACAGTGGTTCGTCAGCATAGACTAGTGCAGTCACCTCTGAGATGGTGACGGAATGAATGAAGCGACTCAACCTGCATCTTGCCTCATACTCCGTCTTCAGCAGAGCATCCGGAATCTTGGGAAGTTGCTCGCTGAACAGGGTGGAGGCACACTTTCGGGATCGAGTTTCCCCACCGTGAAAGGTCGCCGGAGCTCCCAACCAACATTCGAATCTCCGGGGAAGAGGAAGTAGGATCTGTCTCCTGGAGTTGAGTATGGGCTTGCCATCCATCCCAGCCTGAAGGGTCAGCTCTGCAATCTTAGTAGTGCAGGGGGTCGGAATAGAGTCACCTACAGAGAACATAGTGCAACTTCCTCTAAAGGGAGTAAGTTTAGTGTTCTCGCACTCCCAGTCAGTGAGAGCACGCATCAGGTTGGATTGAGCTTGGTCCCTAGGAAAGATGACTGTTTCCTTAGGGACCTTATCGGATCTAATCCAGGCTTCCTCAGTTAACCTGGCAAAGCCTGGATAGGGAGGCACTAGGTTGGCTGGAAAGAACTCTAGTTCTTCCAGACGACGAGTGCCCAATCCCTCTATGGTCAGCGTGCCATTATGTAGGGGAGCATGCAGGGCCAGCCGCCACGGGTTCCTCTTATCAAAGGGGGGCAGTCTGGAGGCATCCGGGACAACATGTGACTGTTGTACTGCTTCGGACTGGATGAATCCGGAGAGCAAGCTTTCCTGGGCCTGCATCCTCTGTGCCAATGACAACACTGACTGTCGGAGGGTCTCTAAGCTTGTGACAAGCTGAGACAAGAGATCTTGTAGCCGAGCTTCAACCTTGAATCGATCCTCTGCATCAGCAGGTCGGCAAAGCCTCAGAGTCGAAGCTAGGCTGTGGGGGCTTAGCCTTGAAACTCTGGTCCCGACCCCCTTAGACAGGGAGTAGCCTTACTTGAGGGATGTCACTGGTTTGGGAGCCAGTGACGACCTGAGGGAGCTGGCGGATTAGACCTTTGAGGTCTGGAAGGCTTAGGTAAGTCCTTCTTCTTCAGAGATTTCACCTTGGGGATAACAGACCGGGATCCGTCCCCAAGGTTAGCTGACTTGGAGAATCCCTGAAATGAAGAGGACGAAGATGGTGAACTGAATAAAATTGACCTACTTCTACCACCTTCACCTGCCTCACTTACCACCCTACCTTCTACCTGGTGGTCGACGCTCATTGGTTCAACGTGAATGTTGATGGCCGCTACTTCTTCCGCCACCTCTTCGCACATATTTTCGTATTGGGGGGTCTGCGTCTCTTCCCTGATCCTCGCAATGAGTGGGGCAGCCACGTTTTCGGTACTGCGGCGGAGATCCGAGCATTCGGATAAAGGAGATTGCAAATCTCCTCCGACAGTACATAGTGGCGGCCAGACGCCATGTTCCTTCCAAATCCGCCGACCCAGGTCTTCAGGGTCGACAGCGAAGAGGCTCGGATTGCTTGGTTAGACTGGAAGAGAAGGTAAGACTTGTACTGATTGCTAAAAATATTCTCCAATTTTTTTGCATATATCCATATTGAGCCATTAAAATCAAAGGGACTAAAGGTTAGCAGTCTCTTGTCACTTACCGACACATCTGTTACCAGCTCGTAAAGAGCGTAACAAATCTCACAGCCGTCCGGGTGCCAAACAACCAGGTCTCCAGCCTGAACTGCGCAGCTGGAGTGGGAGCGGCACACCTCGTGTCCGCAAGGTTGTTGGAGGACAGCTGTGCAACCTGGCTTTCCTGACAAGCATTAGCCATCTGTAAGTGGAATGATGGTACATGAGTATCATCAAGGCAGGACCCGCTGGAACTGAGTCCGGCAGCAAAGTCTATTTTAACATAGATTTATGCTACATACATGGTTAACTAACTAATATTTGTATTATAAGCAAGTACTCTATGTTACTCCGCCGTGACTTATCACTGAAATCTCATTGTGTCACATAATTATGGAATCGGCGTAATATGGTGAAATAGAGTGTTACGCATATAGCCCATCTCTCAAATCGCCCCAGGGCAGTAACCAAATAATGGAAACCGTAAAATATGCCAGAAACCATACCCACCGGGTGGTTAATTGGATAACATACAAAGAGACCCGACTAGTCGGCGGAGACTCTGCGCCTCAAAGCAGGCGTTGTACATAAAGTACCTTTAAAACAACTAATTCTATCATATCGTAACTCCTATTTGCTTTCACGGGACAGTGTTAGACGCTCCAGCTACTAACTACTATAGTAATTAGGTAGCGAGCTAACGCCTTACCGCCCGAACTAGTCTGGCCCGGATAGGGAAAGGAAGGTGAGTGGCGGAAACCGGCGGAGCGGCAACCGGTCAGGTGGATGCACCCTCGAAAGCCAAATACAACCTCCTATACGGAGGTGTCGAGCGCATAGCGATCGGCTTTCCTTACGAGGATGTCGCCAGGCAATGGCGCCAATTCTAATCGTTCAGGTAAAGAAGGACTAGGCTATATACACGAAAAAGCAGGAGGTTAAACTTCCTTGTTCCTAGCCTACCCTCTAAAACCAAAACTTTGGCCTGGTCAGGAAGGCTAGGATTGAGCGCTACAGGTGTGGGGAGAGTAGAACCTTCGTACTAATCTAGCCTCACCCTCCAAAACCGAATCGGCCTGGTCAGGTGGCTAAGTGTGAATTGAGGAACTCTCTCACTAGCCTAACCTCACCCTCCAAAACCTAACGGCCTGGTCAGGTGGGTTAACCGTAAGTTGAGCCCTCTCACACTAGCCTAACCTCACCCTCCAAAACTTAACGGCCTGGTCAGGTGGGCTAAAGTGTGAATGAGGAACTCTCTCACTTTGGCCCAACCTCACCCTCAAAACCTAACGGCCTGGTCAGGTGGGTTAAAGCGTAAATTAGAGGACTCTCTTACTGCTATAACTTCACCCTCCAAAACCGTAAAAACGGCCTGGTCAGGTGAGCTAGGTAGCCTGAGCATCGTGTAAAGCACATGACATGCCCTAGCCTAACCCTCCAAAACCGTATCACGGCCTGGTCAGGTAGGCCAGGCTAGTAACTACCTTATAACCATCTTTTACCAGAACAAAATAATATATAATATAATGTTAACCACCCATGACATTGAGACTATATATAAACATAAATGATTCGGTGGCAGAGAAGGAACCCGAAAATTATTCGTAGGTAACTTTAGGTACCAAGGTGGCCCACCTCTGACGCTGAATCACTCACATAAACTAGTCTAATTATACACATCAGCTATAATCATGATAATAATAACACCATCGAGAAGGCACCAACTCGCTGGTGGAGGAAAGGAAACTAGTAAAAAGACTCAAATTCTATGATCAGAAATAATTGAGCCTGGCTCAAACCATGATACAAAGGTTCCCTTGCCTCTTCACCAGCGACATGGTAATTTCTCTCAATAATATGCTCCAAAAACCGAAATGGAGCAGTTGGATAATATCCAGCAGATCTTCGTTCTGTTAAATATAATTGCGGAGACTGAAGGTTGGAAACGCAACAGAGGCAAACATAGCGCTATGTTCGGCTGCGCACCTGTGGTAAACATATATTACGTACAATTCATAAATACTGTGCCTCTCGCGTTTAAAACCAATCAGATAAAATACTCAACTTAGACGGTGTGACATCCTCACGGGACGACATGATTACAGCCGCAATTAGTTTAAAAACACCAAAAGAAAGGGACACGGCCCTCTCGTGTTGTGCTAAATTTTTGGAATAATATGGCGGGCGCGAGTAGTAGGAGTAGCGAGCGGAAGGTAGTAGGTAGAACGGCTCTCCCATGATGGGGGCTTTGAGAACGAAGAGATCTATCGGGCAAAGCATCTGTGATAGTGGCTACCACTCGCCCCTTAGTGCATACTGACACCATTGTGGTGATTGATCCAGGGGTAGTAACCCTGGCATTATGGATAGCTTTTTCTCTGGTATATTTAGCAATATTTATACCTAGAAATGTGTGCTATTGGAACCATTTCACTGGGTGACACAGGTCGAGCCCAGAAATCACCTACTATTAATGTAGGTTCCTTGGCATTATTAAGTAATTCTTTAAGTTTGTCAAAGTCATAATTTTTATTAGGTTGGTTGTATAAATTATAAATTACATAATTATTGTTTTTTATTCATATTCTAATACTCGTTATTTGCAGATCAGTAAAGTTTACAGTTACTTTGTCATAACAAACTTTGTTATGTACACATATAGCAGTACCTACGTTTCCTTCTTCCTCTCTAGATGTAGATGCTAAGGTATATTTACCTATTCTTGATATTGTTTTGTTGACATGTTGTAAACATAATATCATTGGTTTGTATTCTTTTAGTAATCGTTGTATTTCTCCTAGGTGTAATCTGGTCTGCAAACCATTTACGTTCCACTGTATAAAAGGATTTTGACAAAGGAAAAATCTATTTCTGGAGAGGGGCCCGTGTCACCCGGTGAAAAAGTCCATTCAGCACTTATTTCTAGGTAATTCCGTTGCTAGATACCAGAGAAGCTAAATGAAATGCTGGAGTTACTACCCCAGAGCGAGCTCCACTAGATGGAGTCGTGTATGGAAAAGGTGAACTACAAAAACACGGAACCTTATCCTATAGAGATTCCCAATTTCAAAAGTCCCAATGAGAGAGGTGCCGATACAAGCCCATGCACCACTCGCGGACTGCATACAAGGCAACACTAGCCGCATTCCATGTTAGCACCCACCCCACTAGAATGATGTTTACCATGGGAGGAGAGAATGAAAAACAGGGGTGGGTCACCGGGTGACCACGGGCCCCTCTCCAGAAATAGATTTTTCCTTTGTCAAAATCCTTTTTCTGGATCGAGTCCCGTGTCAGCCAAAAATAATAACAGAAAATAAACATCATTCTTATGCTATTAAAGACTTAAATAGAGACGTTGAAAACTAGGAGAATTCTACCCTGAACATTAGTAAGGTTCTCTAAATTCATGTAATGAAAATAATGTAAGTGGTCACCGTCTAAGATCATGAGCTTAGAATAGAACCTGAATAGATTTGTATTAAGAAAATACTTCCTGCCTAATGGCAGACACAATGACAGTAACCCCCCCCTTTTTTAAAAGAGAGGATCTGACAAAATTGTGAGGTCCTGTCTAAAAAGCCTGTAAGAGAAAAACTGGGCACAGAAACAGACCTTGTAAAAGGGGAGTACTTTCCAAGGTGACCACCGAAAATGAGGACCTTCAATTGTAGATAGAAAGTTAGGGTGAGGAATTGCAACACTACCCCTGATGAGGGGAAACCAAAATGATTGGTTCCGCTAGACAGGGGCAGACAGTACAGGAAAACTAACACTAAAAGCTAAGCTGATTAAAAATTTTTGGGTCTCCCCAACAAGGAAAGGTAAGAACAAGATGATTGTTGGTTACTGAAGCTAACTCCGATACATTACTCAAAGACCAGGAAACCGAATGTGGACGGAGTACTGTTCTTAGACGAACACAGACCTTAGGGATGAAAGGTAAAGCCTGTGAGTCTGGTTCCAACAAAACACTTTCCTCGAGGCCAATGTGGCGCATCATTGCTGTGGCTTGAAAACTATGTGAAGAGTGCTAGTTACTTAACTGCAGAACCATACTGCAGTAGAGTAGGATCCCCATTAACTGATTTCAGGAAAACAGTAATAACAGGACCAATATCAGTTTCCTCTAAACTGTAAGATTCACAAAGACCACAAAGCCAGGACATCAGAGCTTGAGGGGGCTGGCGCAGGCTGAGTTTATACCAGACGTGACAGCTTGATAGTTTAGTGGCTGAATTGGGTTGCAAACAGACCTACTTCCAGGTCCAGGAAAAGGTCACAAGACTACCTGAATGACGCTCGTCTAGGACTATTCCGACACCAGGGGAGGCCCTGGGTAGGGAAAAAAGTAGTGACCTTTTTGGACCCCTGAGAAGGGTGGTAGACAGAGGCACTTGTGTCTGTTGGTTATGGAGAAGAATGAACCATAACCTGAATGAAGCAACTCGAGTCCAAAACCACTTGTTTACGCAGCGCACTATTGCTGTTTTGTTCAGAACCAGCCTAAAATGAAACCTCTTGGGGGGAAGAAGTTTCCCAAGGACAGGAAGACTGTCACCGCCCTCCAAAGCGTTGATATGGAACTGCCGAAACGTGACCGACTAAGTTCCATGTACTTCATTGGGCACAAAAAATATCCACCTCACCCGCCCAGAGAGGTGACGGTGTGGAATACTGAGGCCAGAGGGGAAAGCTGGAGAGGAACTGACTTCAGTAAGCACTTGATAGTTGTGCAAGGTCGGAGGCCACTATTCAAACAGGAGGAATCAGGAGACACGTCCTGACTCCGCCATACCCTGCCAAGATAAACTCCAGCTTTGACTTCAGAAGGAGAACCGTCACTGAAGCAAACTGGAGAGAACCCAAGACCTTTTCTTGGGCACGGCGAGAGGTATGCTTGAGTTGATGAAATGATAGGTCGCCCTTGCTGTCTCTTTCCACTTCCACTGGATTCACAACTACTGAAGGCTACCCTCCGGAATCAGGTGGGATTCCTTCCTGTTTACTTAGAAGCCCAAAGACTCTAGAAAACCGATTATAATGACCGGCACCCTCAGGCAATTCCCGGCTGGGTGCCCAAATGAGCCAGGCAACTAGATATGCAGCTAGCATAGCCTTCTAATACCGGAGCTGTTGAACTACGGTATTGTTCAAACTGGCAAAGACTCTGGAGCTGCATTGAGGAGGGCACGAACCTGAAGGGGTGCGCCTGCTCCCGAGTCTGAATCCCAAGAAGGGATAGGACCTTTCTGCAACCAAGATGTGAAAGGAAGCGTCGGAAAGGTCTATAGAGCGATTCGGCTCCACGGAGCAATAGGATCCGAACCCACAAGACTGTAAGCAACCGAGACTTGCCAGCATTGAATAAGGAAAACGGGACATGCCGGAAAATTTTCAGTGGAAGGAAACTTCCTTGGCAGACTGAAAAAGCCTGACAGGCCATTCACAAAGACCCCCAGAACTCTGGCCGGAGGCTGATTGAACCTGATTGGGGAGGACAACAGTCCAGCTCCACCCCGGCCTTGATAACTATCTGGGCCCAGGGACTGAAGTTCCAGTGGCCCCGGAAAATGGTACAAGCTTCCCACCCACATGAGAAATACTACAGGGAGGAGGCTTGGTGCCTCCCCTGAAGCGTATGCCTTCCCAATTTCTCGGAGAGGAGTAGGATGCTTCCCTGCTCCTATGATAACCCCGAGGTCAGAGCCTCTGGCCAAATGTCTAGTGAAAATCCTTTCCTTAGGTTTTCGTATGAAGCAAAGAAAAACTCCGGCGGAGGCAGAGACACACGGGGGTGTTACAAGGGGCTGATGTGTTGGCTGAACCCGCACACATCGAGGTGGAGGCTGGGAGTGAGAGGCTGACGGCTGTCTAGGGGCAGAAACCTGAAGAGCCTGCACCACTGCCTGAGCAGGGGGGCTCTTGAACTACATGAACTTCTTGCCGGACTTGGGACAGGGCCCGGCAAGATCAGACCGTTTCCGCTCGTAAGGTAGACACCCACGAGAACGGAGGCTCTGAGTAACATTAGTAGCCCCAGACAGGCCGTAACAATGCCCACCTGGGGAAAAGATTAATTCTCCAGGTGAAACTGTTCATAAGATTTTTCGGCTCAAGGCGGAACAGGCAAGCCTGACTTACACCCTGCTTCAGCTTCCGGAAATTGACTCCGGAAGCTTAGGGAGCTGTACGCTGAATAAATTAGAAGCGTAGTCCGGGGTTAGAAGATTCACTGTGAACGTATCTGTGAAATCTGTCTCCCGGAAATGCCTCAGCAATACATTTTCAAAACAAGCCTGTTGATAAGAGGGGCTACAGTCGGAGCACAAGGGGTAGGAAACATAAATGAGGGCTCACTTATGGATCCTGCCAGACAGATGCCATGCTCGTTCTGACAGTCTGGCAAAACCCGGATAAGGGGATACCAGACCGGAAGGGAAGAAAAGCCCTTCCACCAACCACCGTGTGCCCACACCCCGACAGGAGGGTGCCTTCATGCTGGGAAGCATAAAGGAAGGCACCAAGGTTCCCCAGACTGGAGGGAAAAGAGGTGGAGGTGTCCGAATGATAGAATTCGGAACGGAGCAGGATTGAACAGGTGATCCATTGACAATGAGTCTTGAGATTAATCTTTTGGGATTTAAGCTCCTGGGAAAGGGAAGGCACAGACCATGAGGTAGATAGATGGTTTAATAGGTTGACAATGACTCTCAAATCGAGCTCCTTATAAGGAGACCCGTAAAAGAGTTTTCAACAAAGGAAGGAGGGGTAACCGCCTTGCTTTGATTGGGCCGTGTCCCTTTCCAGAAAACGAGGCCAAACTTGTAGACGGCACCGGATTAGAGATCCGAGACGTCCTCGAGGGGGCCCCGGAGCTGGTCTTCTTGGTTTAAAAAGCACGCGTTTTCTTTCACACGTAATTTCGTTGTGATCCTTATTTTGTGCTCTATTTTGGATTTTTTATGGCATCCTCGCAAGGTTCTTCTTCAAACTTGAGTACCAGTGTTTTATTGTTTTTTAGGCGATTGAGGCTCCTTATTTTCCTTTAGTTTAATAATTAAAGGGATTTATAACACCCGTCTCGATCTCCTCTCACGGCGTCTCTTGGCCTCCCTTGGTCTTGGGTCAGCATGTTTGTTTTGTGTTATTTATTAGTATCCCTTTTTATTTGGGATATTTTACCAATTAATGATCCCTAACTTTAGTGGGTTTGATTAATTTTATGTTTGTTCTGTACCCCTTTACTATGAGAAGTGCTGTTTAGCATTCGCCTTTTATCATGGCTTCATTACGAGAGTGATGTTTAGCGTTTAGGCTACGAGCTACCCCCTCGGGCCCATTCGCTTTTTATCGTGGCTTCATTACGAGAAGTGCTGTTGAGCGTTTAGGCTACGAGCTTCCCCCTCGAGCCCATTCGCTTATTATCATGGCCTCATTATGCTTTATTTTTGTCCCTCACTTCTCTTAGCCTTTGGGGATCTTATTTTCACTGGTACTGTTACGGCTTTTACTTTGTTTTTACTTTGTTTTTATAATTTTGTTTATTTTGTGAATTTTGTGTTCCCTTCCTGGTCAAGTGCTGTCTTGCTGTTTAGGCTCGTGGTTCCCCTCCGGGCCTATTCGCTTCTTATTTTGGCTTTATTTTTGCCTTGTTTTAGACTCACTTCTCTAAGCATATGGGAACATGATTTTCATTGGTACCTTTAATTTTTTACCTTGTGCTTCGATGCTTTTGAATTTTGTTAATTTTGGGGTACTTTCATTTAACTGGAAGTCGGTCATGTCCCTTCACGTTCATGTCGTGTTGGGCCTGCCTATCCTCCTACATGTACCTTATAGAAAATTTTTGTTTTATTATGATTTATTTGAGTTATTGGTTAGCCTTTACCCCCTAGGCTTCCTTCCTTTTCACCTCAGTTAGGTTAGCCTAGGGGTTGGCTGTATCACTTTTTCCCTTCAGGGAAAAATCGTTAAGGGAGGGACGATCTCGATCTGTACGTATGAGTTTCATGTCTGTGATCTCGTTCTGTACATGTGTGTTTTATGTCTGGTGCTTCCCTTTGTTTGGTTTTGACTTGGATATGTTGCCTACGTCCACCCTCTCCCTGTTTCGGCTTTTCACTTAGGCTAATATTCCTAATAAGTTAAGCTGGAATAGCGAGGGTTTACCTGCGTAGCCTATCCTAGTTCAATCCTTCTTTGGGTTGCTTACCAATGGTGACCGGGAGTGCTCTCCCCACTCCTGTTCACACTTCTTTTACCGACTATATATATATTATTTTGTGGTATTGAGAATCCCCTTCTCTCCCTTTTATCCTTTGCTCTCTCTCTCCCCCTTGGTTTGTTTTCAAGGTTTGTTAACTTTCTAAGGCTTGAGAGCAATTTATCCTTATTTTATGTTGTAGCCTACATCCCTCCTCTGCATTGATTGATTGTCCCTCAGTGTGTCTGAGTTGGCACTCCACCTGGACCTGGAGGTGACCGGGAGTGCTCTCTCACTCCTGTTCACACTCCTTTTATCTTTCTTTGCTCTCCTGGCCGTAGAGGTTTTTGCCTTCCTCTCCTTTTCTCTCGCTCTTGTCGTGCAACACAGCTTACATAGCGAGGGGATCTATGAGAATCTCTGGGCGCCGGGGAGTGCTGTCCCACCCTGGTCGCTACTTTGGGTTACCAACCTCCCTGGCCTATCCTTCCCTTCCTTTTCGCCGACTGTTTCCCTTCGTGGTGCTTCCTACATGTTCGCACCTCACTGTTGGGATCTCATACGAGGCCAGTTAGCGTTTTCCCACCTAATTGTCTTCTGTTTTATTTACTTTGGCGTTCCCCCTCCTTTTTGCTACTACCTGTTCGGTGTTTCGTTATCTTGTTGGGCGCTCTCCTTGCTTACTGCTCCGGTGGTTTTAGTGTTTAGCGGTTGAAAATATTTTATTATAGCGGTTGAGTTTTACTTTTTTTTTTTTGTATTGTCAACTTGGATTTTTTCTAATAATTTACTCACAACATGTATTTCTTTTTCTTTATAATATAATAAGAGCTCAATGCACATGCAACCTTTTTCATGGGTGCTTAAATCAGTGGTTTCTTTTTTTCTATATATTTCATAAAATTTCTTATAATGTTCGCTAAACTATCTTTTGTTATGTTTTTGTTATAATTGCACAATGCAATGAAACAATCATTACATCCACATGTTATCATGTATATCTCTTTCTTTATTTGTTCTTGTTGTAATCTCTTCTCCCTTGACAGTCACTGTTGCCTAGGGTACAGTTTTCTTCCACTTCAGTATTTTGGATATCTGTGTCCATAGGTTTTACTATTATTTTAGGAGATAATGGTATATTCTTAACTTGTTTTTGTTTTTGTTCTTTCTTCATATCTTTCGTCTTTGGTTTGACCGATGTTTCTCTAATAATTGTTGGTTTCTTTGTTTTGGGTGGTGTTCTTTCCAAAGGACTTTTTTTATCTTTAATTTCCAGTCTATCACGACCCTCCTCTGTTTCTTCTGTAGTAGGATCCTCCTGTGTTCCTATTTGCATTAATATTTCAAATGAATTTGATAAAAGGTTATCGATATCATTTGTACCTGTTTCTTTATTCTTTACCATTTTAGTTTTTCCCTTGAGCATTAATTTTTTCTTGTGGTTTACTTTTCTGCGCTACGTTACTTCTATTTCTATGCATTTTTATTTCATTATTGGTTCCTGTTATTGAAGAATATGTATGTTTCTTAGATGGATCTTGAATTCCTCTCTCTTTTAATTCCAATTTCCAACTTAGCCTCTTTTATAGACATCCCTGTTCTTTCTTGTAACATTTTCAATCCTGTATTGTATATATAGTATATACATACATTCTTTGGACCCCGCATGATGATCATGTCCAAAGTTTACACATTTTAAGAGAGTCCAACAGCATATTCTTATCAACAGGTTCATCATTATTTTAAGGAAGTAAAGGAAGTACATGCTTCTTAACTTTTATATTCACATAGTCGATACTTTTTATGGATAAATAGTATTCAGACTGGTTTTTTGTAGTGGCTTCTATAAGCCATGTCTTTATTCTTATTTGTCTGAACGACATTTCTGTGGTTGAGTGTCTTTTTAATAAGAAGTTTTCCAACTTTAGGGCTGAAATTTGCTGTTCTGTTTCCATGGTTAGAAACCTTGACCAACTTCCTCTCCCAAAGAGGGAGTCGAAATGAGTCAAGGTTGGGTCAAGATAATATTTACTTCTTATGGATTTGTTTTGTACTGGAGCATAAGGTTCCAGTGTGATTACATTAGGATTTTCTGATTTTCCTAAAGAAAGGTTGTTAGAGGAGGTTCGAACGGTGTCAACTGTGCCGAGTCACTACCATCAATGGGCCCAAGGGTACTCGAATCTTTATAGTCACTTACCATAAAGATTTGAGGTAAAAAAATTAACCTGAAAACCTTAAAATTATATTGTCAGCTTTTCATGGAGTTTTATTCTTCCACCAATGGCACAAGTGAGAACCGACTCCCAAATGACTGACTGATTGATTACTCCCAAATGTATGTGCCCCTACCCTACCCCACAGGGGATTGCACAGCATGATTAGAGTGGCCCAAGTGTAAGCCAGACCCGCTTGCTAGGACTGAAGGTATTACGAGAATACTATCATCCGCCCCTCTAATCATGTTAAGGGCAAACTGGATAGAATGCCAAGAGTCTTATCCCCAGAACCAGACCCCCCTGGAATCCATGGTCCAGCCCTAAAGAACAGTTCTGCCTGATATCTCTCAGCTCCAAACATAATCGGGCAGTTGATGGTTCTACCACAGTTCCCACTATTTAGCTTTGGATATAAACCCAATCCCAGTTATGATATCTTTTCCTATTTATCAGGTCCAATAAATTTTAGCAAAAGCAGAAAATTCCACAAAAATTAATTCAGATAAATATGTAATGGTATATGGGACTGTTGGACTCAAACCTGGGAACAGATTCCTGGGGTTCAAGAGCCCCCTCACCACATCAAAGTGGTCCCAAATCGAGGGGGATGGACAACAGGTGACCCAGAGCTACCTGCCTCTGCTGAGCAGGTTGGCACCCCATCCCAGCTGGGTAAAGACAGAGCCCCTACCCAGGAAGAGATGCCATGAGTGGTCATCAGCACTTGGTGATGACATCCTCACAGGTCACAGTGAGTTTGCTAGCTCATGTGTACGTGGGCAAGGACTACCCCTTGAGTGTGCCAAAGTCTTCCTAGAAATCAAACCCTCTTCTAAAGAGGGAGGCAACACAAGGAACCTCCTCTTGCTAGTTCTGGGTGACTGAACACCATGGGTTCCATCACTGTCCCATGATCCCTGTGCCACTCTGGTAGCATAGTGGGTGGGGGAATGCAAGCACCTGCCTACTCTCTCTTTTCTGCACCTGTACCTGGTAGGGGTAGCAATGCTAGCACCTGTATATGTGGGACCTGCATAATCTAGGGAAACCATACCAGTTGCATTTATGAATAGAGGGCCAGATGCAGAGGTGTGAGAAGCACCACTATCGTGAGCCCCATCAGTCATCTCTGCAGAGGAAGACCAACCACTCAAAGCCTTACCACACTTTTTGTGGGGACCAAGAGATGCAGCAGCCTTCTTCCTCCTCCACTTACTTAAAAGCTCTGAAGGCAGAAAGTGAGGAGGCAGTGGAACAAGACAACAACTTCCTTCTGTGCTTCTTCTTCAATTTCTTCCTCCTAAGCTGAGATGATGCTGAGGTTAGTGCCAAAAAGAGCTCACAGAGGACTGCCCCTATAATGGAACAGGTCAGTTCCTCAACATCAGGGAAGATGTGTGCAGGGATACTATGTAGGTAGGGAAAGCCAGAGAGCCTGAGGACAATGTGGTTAAGGGGTTCACTTTCCCAGAGGAGAGGTGACTGAGCACAGCAGAGATACTAAGTTTTCCTGAAAGACTCGGGGATGGCCATAACTCCTTGAGCTTGTCAGTCTCCACTGCACCTAAAAGTAGAAGTCTTGTTAATATTTGAGACCTCCCTCTCAGAAAGAGAGGGCTCACCAGAGGATACCTCCCCTTCCAAATGAAAGGAAGTCTTGAGAGAGTTCCAGAGTGACTATCCTCCCCACCTCTAGGACTCTTATCAAAACTTGTTCAGCAGGAGCACCCAAAGGAGAAGCTACATCCTTAGGCTTAGCAACAACAGGCTGCAGCTTGGTACAAGGGAGGAAGGTGCCAAAGAGCTCCCTCAGTGTGTGCTACATTCCAAGGACATGGGAAAACTTCTTAGATTCCTTCCTCCTCTTCAACATAAACCTGACCTATTGTTCAAATGGCCATTCTTTACATTCCAAACAAGGACTGTTACATTTACATATGTGCTTCCTTCAGGAAACACATAGAGAGTGAGGATCTATTTCCACTGAAGACACGAACTTGCTGCAGGGCTTGGTTGTCCCTGGGTGTTGCCTCATAATTACCAGTCTTCATCCCCTTAGATGAAGCAGGTGTACGTGAATGACAGGTATGCCCTTTACTCATCATCAGCTATACAATCAATCAACCAGGAAAAGGAAAGAAAATACTCAGAATTTATTCTGAATAACTGGGCTGAACAGCAGAAGTTGGGCAGAGAGCTAGGAGAGACGTTTGTACTTGATGGCAGCTGGAAGCAAAGTGGAGTGCACACCGAATGGTGACAGGGCTTTTCCCATACCTGTAGGTAGTTAACTACCTTGTCATTTAGTCTAAATGGCTGTCTCCAGTTCATGCTTGGAGTAATCTCCTATGTAAAAAAAACTTCAGGTTTGTACTTATACAGGAACAAACAGTGGTTTTAGAAAAGGCAGAAGTTGTACAGATGCCTTCTGCTGATTATGAGAGGGCATTTTACAGTGGCCACATAAATATTACTGAAGGTCTTCCGTCACAATAGTATTCCCATTAAATATGAAAAGCTGACTGAAATTATCCATGTACAAAGTATGTAGCTGCAAAGTTAATGTTGAAAGGACTTATCCAGTTAATAGTGAGGTGCTGCAAGGGAATTTTATTTAACCTTTGCTTCAACCATTCTCATAGATTCCATATTAATAAAAGTTGTCAGAGATGGTTTAGACTGATGTAATGACAGAAACTTGTCAAACTTATAATAAGCAGATGATGTTTTAATCAGCAAAAACACTACAAGATTCACAGTGTTTGCTTAATGGAATATATCTATATCTAGAGAGCAGAGACTCAAAATAAATCTAAGAAAACAAAGTAACAGTAACAGAGTATGAGCAAAAGTATGAAATATCACCACATGAATCTTGAATTTTTCAAATATCTATGATCAATAATCAAATATACAAAAGTCTTGAGTTGAAATTTAGTGAAAGAATTCAAAAGACAACTCAAACAATATGGCAAGCAGAATAAGATTTTGAAATCAAATAGTATTGTATTCTCCAGAAAATGACCCCAAGGGATCACTGAAATTCCAGAAATCCAAGTTACCATTACACCTGACAATTACATAGCAAATGAAAAAAAAAGATTTAGCTTGAAAACCACAAAAATGGCAATACTGCTACCATTAAAGGATGCTTTCACATCCAGGTGCACATATGGCAAGGCAGGAACAATTTTTCTTCCATTTTTGAGCATGTATAACAAATGACCTGCACACATTTGAGGCTATCTCATAGTGTGATGGGTGGTATAAAAACCTAAAAAGATTGCTCATGTTCCAAGTAAGATGTTTAAATATATTTTTTTTTTCCTCCAAAAGTTACATACCAGAGCTCCAGCTTCTAAAGCCCATTCTCCATCATCTCTCACTGCAGACACTGTTAGACCAGCATTGGTGGTGCCTATACCAGTAGTCAGCACACAGCGTGGCACCAACTTACAAACATACTTCAAAAACTGACTCTTCCCGGTTCCTATAAAAATATATACTTATTTAAATTTATAAATATAATCACTGGAAAAATACAAAAATAGAATCTTTTCACAGATGCAGAAGATACTAATCCATAAATTGCTAATGGGTGAACAAATGGGTAAAGGATTTCATCATTTCAATAACCACAGCTTGATATTTGTACTAGTATGAGCATCCAGGTGCAAGTGACTTTTTTTTATTAATGCGCGTGAAGACCCAAATTAATTAATGACTCTACACCACTATAGGCCATGATAAATTGTGAAAAATTCTGAGTTGATCAGTAAAGGCAACAAGAATGTTAATGAGTTAAACAAATAACAATACAATTATTTCAGATACAGACAATCCCTGGTTATCGGCGCTTGTCTAGCAACGAAAATCAGTGATTTTTGGCGCTGATATGCACTAATTTCTGCTTATCAGTGCCAATACATACCTAACAGAGACCCCGACAACCGAAAATATGTGATTTTCAATTATCGGCGATTCTCTGCCCATCGTCATGCCATCGGAACAGAACCCCCGCCGCTAACTGGGGACTGCCAGTAATTGGAATACAAACCAAAAGTCTTTCATATGGATATACCTTTTTGGCGCAAGCTATTTTATCCATTAAAGCTTGGTAACAAGCAGTAAGTAGGTGAGGGGGCAGGGGTACCAACCACATATGCTTGATTGTTAGCAATTTGGACAAAGACAACTTGGTTAGAGGTGACATTAAGAAAAAAAGGCATTCAGGTTTATTTATAAAAATTGCAATTCCAGTAATCTTAAAAACAGGTTTTGACAAAGACAAAAACAATTTTTGGTAGCTGCTATGAGTCCTCAAAGGACAGACAGACCAACCAATATCAAAGAATAGTTCCTTTGATAGGACACAGTGATAGAGTACAAAAAGACTCAAGGCAAGAAGCACTCTTTCCTTTGCCTACAGTGTTTACCTCTGTTTTTCTCTTTGTCCTTTTCACATGTGGCAACAGCACGCAAATCAGACAAGACTGCCATCAGGGCTCAGCTGCTACAAAAAAAAAAAAAGATAGTTCTACAAAAGTTTTTTCTTTGTCAAAATCTGTTTTTTGATGGCATAGCCACTGTTCATCCTCAAAGGAGCATATGAAAGAAACTGACAGGTGACAAAATGGCCCAGCTCCTGATTAAGAGATCCCAACAACCCAGACAAAAAAAAAAAAATGGTCCATGGTACAGTCATGTAAGTTACTAATAACCTTTTTTTATCCAGGATAAGAAAAAGAGAACCTATACTGTGCATGTGTTATTTTATGTGATGCTAAAGTGACTTAGCTAATTATGCCAGGTTGGGATACAGGAGTGTTGTGCCTCCTCCCTGGCCACATCTCAGAATTACCATACATAATCAAGGAGACCATTTGCCCTCCACTAAGGCACCTATGTGTTGGGACTTCCCACACCATCTACTAATACACAATGTAGTCAAAACTGCTTGACATCGTGACAGCAGTGCTTCAGGAACATTTCCTGCAATGGTCACCTTGTAAACTTAGAGATTCTTCAAAAGAAATGGCTCCAAAGAAAGACAGGGATATACCCACCCTACAGACATCATGCAACCCAGAAAGGGAATGGGGTTCTGCCTCTCTAGTAGTAGTAGTAGTATTAAAGTAGTTTAACCAGACCACTGAGCTGACTTTCAGCTCTTATAGGGCAGGCCCGAAGGATTAGGCCTCTCTAACTAGGGACACTTATGACAACTCTCACCCCATGAAGAGAGAGTGGCTTTTTTGTGACAGGATGCAAGAAAAAAGGACCATTCGGGATGTTTCCTGAGACATCTAGGTAAACCTGAGTGTTCGGACTAAGCACGATGTCTCATCTGTAATACTCAGTTCCACAGAAGAACTGGTGATTTCTTCTAAGGTTCCTCAATTTTGGCCATTAATGACAGACCAAGAGACAACAGCGATGGTAGGTGTTTGGATGATAATACTTCCCCATCTAAAAAAGCTGAGATGACAAGGCAGTCAAGAGGATCACCTTTTGGAGCCTACGAGTTGTAGTTGTATCAGGACTACAGAACTGAGGTGACAGGGGTCAGAGAACCTTATTCAAGGACCTGGTAATGAGAAGCCTTGCAGGAGCCAGTCTTTTTGCAAGGCAAAGGGCTGGAGAAGGGAATTACAAACCTATACATTTGAATCACTGCCAACCAAAAAAAACAAGGTGCTCCGATATTGCAGCCCTGTGTATCATAACTGTAGTAGCATCAAGTGCTTTTCCTCATGCAAGTAGATCAGAAATATTATATTTTCATAATAAGGTTAAGTTTCATATATACTTACCAATTAATTACATAGGTATAGTTTCTAACTCCCACGACAGCCTTTTATTTAAAAAATTGCAGTAGCACTTCGATTGTTTAGTGTAGGTGACAAGCCCCCGCCCACTAACGGAAGTACTGGAAATGACTTAGCAGATAACGTCATTCTTTTTGTGCCCTTATGTCCATGAGAGGGGAGGAGGGCGGGCTTCGATTCTGTAATTACTTGATAAGTATATATGAAACTTAATTTTATTATGAAAATATCATTTTCATATAAATAACTTACCAAGTAATTACATAGCTGAATCCCACGTTGAATGAGGTGGGATACATGGACATATTCTATTCCAAAACATTAAGTCATGGTAATAACTTAGAAATAGAAAATTTGCTAGCATTGAAACAATGCTTTTCGTTTCCTTACCTGGTAAGAGAGCTACTTAAGGTGAATACTGCCTCTGGCTGGTGCTCATCTTAACCTGTAGTGGCGTGGCGGTTGAGCCGTGGGTCACCTCTACTGTACTTAAGTGGGAGCCTTGCAGTGGAGGATAGGCCTGATCGCTGGCAAAGCATACACAAGCGCCCTTGCCCATGGCGCAGTACCAATATAAAAAACAACCAGATGATGCTGTCATCTACACTGCAAACACCACAACCCATCCACTGAGACTGGTGGGTATTCTAGGTACATTGTACCCCCTGGCTCCCCAAAATGTGACACTTTACTTCAAGGAGAAGAGATAGTAGGAGAAAAAGAGAGATTCCTATGCTTCCTCCCCCAATACCATGCCAACCACTGATAATGGCCCCTAGGTACTGCAATTTTCAAATACTGTTTCAACTTCTTTAAAACAGTGAGATGCGAAGATCGGTTAGCACTTCCAGTAGGGAAGTGAGGGACATGTTGTGCCTGAAAGCTAATGAGGTAGGGACTGCCCTGATGTCATGAGCTTTCACTTTAAAAGTAGGCAAAACGTCCTCCTGAATCTGAGAGTGTACCTCAGAAATTAAGTCCTTCAGGAAGAAGGACAATACGTTCTTAGTCAGAGAGTGAGACTGGTTCTTGACAGAACATTAGAAGTTACTGGATGGCCCTCTGATCTTCTCAGTCCTGCTCAGGTAATACCTCAAAGCCCTAACAGGACAGAGAATTCTCTCTTCTTCCTCAGAGCCAAGGATGTACATTAAGTTCTTGGATGGGTCCTCATTCTTGGCTAAAAACCCAAGGGTAAAGGAGCAAACTGCGTCTCCTTGTGAAAAACCTACCCTTTTGCCAATGGCTTGGCTCTCACTAATATGTTTGGCAGTAGCCAAGGCGACAAGGAAGAGTCTTCAGGTAAGGTTTCTCCAAGAAGAGGAATATAAGGGTTCAAAAGAGGGACCTGTTAGCCACTTCAACACTATGTCTAGGTTCCAGGGGACTGGATCTTCCTTCCTTTGTTTGGATGCATCAAAGGACTTGTTGAGGTTATTAAGATCTGGGTTTGATGAAAGATCCAGGCCTCTGCGCTTACTAAGCTATGCATAGCTCGATACCCCTTAATGGTGGAGGATGAGAGATTCCTAGATCTCCTCAGATAAAGGAGGAAATCCACAATTTGGGTCACAGATGTCTCAGAAGAAATGTTGTGTCTGAGACACCAGCTTCAGAAAATCGCCCACTTAGCCTCTGCAGCACGTCTTGAAAACCCTTTCACTCTGACAAGCTTCTGGACAGTCTGAAGCCTGTCAGGGTAAGAGTGGACAACCCTCGGTGATACCTCTTGAAGTGAGGTAATCTGAGTAGACTTGGTTTTTGGGGAAGGAGTCTTGGAAAGTCCACCCACAACCTTAGCAAGTCCAGGAACCATTCTTTCACGGGCCAAAACAGGGTTATGAGGGTCATCGTAACATTGCGATGAGTCCGAAACTTGTTCAGCACTCCCCTGATCATACTGAAGGGGCGGAAAGGCGTAGAGGTCCAAGTTGGACTAATCTTGCAGCGTGGCATCTGTTGCCCATGCTAGAGGGTCTGAGGCTTGAGAACAAAAGAGAGAAAGCCGATAGTTCCTTGAGGTGCATACAGGTCTAATGTGGGCCTGTCCCATAGTTTCCATAGATCCTGACAGACCAGGGGATCCAAGGTTCACTTGGTGGGAAGGACCTGATTCCAATGGCTCAGTTCGTCTGCCAGAACATTTAGTTTGCCCTGAATAAATTGAGACTAGAATCAGTCGATTCTGATCTGCCCACTGTAGAAGGTCTCTTGCTGTCTGGTAGAGAGAAAATGAGTGAGTGACGCCTCACCTTCGCATGTACATTAGGGCTGTGGTATTGTCTGAATGGACTACCAGTCTTGTTGTGAACTAGGGTCAAGAAGCTCTGAAGCCCTAAGTGAATTGCTTTCAGCTCTCTGATGTTGATGTGGAGGTTCTGTTCTTCCAGGGACCAAGTCCCGGAAACTTCCCAGTTCCCCAAGAGGGCTCACCAACCTAGATCTGAGGCATCTGAATAGAAGTCTAGGTCTGGACTCACACGACGAAGGGACTTTCCTTCTGGGAGTCTTTGTTCGGACAGTCACCATTGCAGGTCCAACTTGATCTCTGGGTTTTTGGGAAACATAAGTGTCCAGCTGTGTTTCCCTGTCCCAGTTGGCCTTGAGGTAGAATTGCAAAACTCTCATATGAAGTCTGCCTAACTTGATGAACGTCTTGATGGATGACAGAGTCCCCAGAAGGCTCATCCACTGATGGGCCGAGCAAGACGAAAGGGCTAGAAACTTGTGGACCATTTGAAGGCAGTGGGCAATTCTCTTGGCAGACGGAAGAGCCCGAAAAGTCCAAGAGTTGAGACTCATCCCCAAATAGAGGATCTCTTACGACGGGGCCAACTGGGACTCCTGAAGGTTGATGACAATGACCAGTTCCTGAATGAGAAGAATCTCGTTCAAGTCTTTGTGCTTTTCCCGTGAAGGGGACCGAAGAAGCCAGTTGTCCAGATATAGACTGACATTTATGCCTATTAAATGAAGCCTTTTTGCTAGAGGAGTGAGGACTCGAGTGGACACTTTAGGTGCCAAAGAGCCCGAAACTGAAAGATTTTATCCTGCAAGACAAACCTTAGATAGTTCCTGGAGTCCGGATGGACAAGGGACAAGGATGTGGGAGTATGCATCCTGCATATTCAAGGTCATCCAATCGCCTGGTGAATGGATGAAAGGACTGACTGGTTCGCCTCCATCTTGAACTTTGTCTTCCGGACAAAGAGACTGAGGGCACTTACATCGAGGACTGGTCTCCAACCCCCGATGATTTGGGGATCACAAACAGACAGTTGTAGAAGCCCTCTGAGTTGATGTCCTCGACTTCTTCTATGGCTCTCCTTAGAAGGAGAGAGGAGACCTCCAAAAGGGTTGACTGTTTCTCCAAGCCTCTTGAGTAGGCCGTCAATACGATGTGAAAGGTGACTAAAGTAGCCCTCCCTCAGAACCTTGACAATCCACTGTTCTGCCCTCTAATACTTCACTTCTCCCAAAACTCAAGAAGTCTGGCCTCCACTTAGGCACGGAGGACTTCTTCCTTATTTCTTGGGTAAGGACTTGGTTGAGCTCCTCTTGATAGTTCTGGCCGAGAAGTGGACATTGGAGTGGGTCCTAGACTGTGACTTGGCTTACTCCCATGAAAGGGATGTTGCTGGAGAGGAGAGACCATCTTAGGAACAAACACAGATGAATCCTTGGGGCGTTTGGAACAATGAGCCAGAAGATCCTGAATCGACTTCTTTTGGAGGTCCAAATTCTGGGTCTGAGTGACTCCTTTTGTGGTAAAGGAGTGCCATAATTGTCTTTTCTTCAAAACCACCAGAGAGGAAAGAGCCGCTTCCTGTCGAGCTTTAGCTATCTGGGCATCGACCCAGTTATCCAATGCATCTCCCCTGAGACTCCTCTCCCAACCAATCTCTACGAAGGTTAATAGTCGCCAGCATATGTAGACATGGTGCTGTTGGAAGGGGTACACCAATAAGCACTATGCCGTACAGTGGTTGTATGGGATTGGCAGGAATGGTGAGTACCAGACAAATGGCATTGATTCTAAGTATAATGGTTGTTTTGTAAAACAGATGTAGGATTATGAAGTGAGAACCAAGATGGAGCCACAGGTTGCGAGTCTGCGGAGCCACCGAGGTAGACTCACCAAGGCAGAAAGTAGGAAAGAAGGGCCAAGACAGTCCTCAGTTTGCGAGGCTAAGGGAATCACCAAGGCAGAATATAGGAAAGAGAATGAAAATAACTAGTTGCTGGTCCCGAGGGACATAGATTTGTTCACACAAACGCTTGTGGCTCTAGGCTGGATGCTTGATGATGGCTGTGGCAATGACACTAGAGGCCAAGTAGTGGGGGAGTGCCAGGAAAAGTGGCACTCATGGTAAGTTTTGGCAAGGAAAGATCCCATTTGCAATTAAGCAGAGAGGAAGATGGCACTAAATCTGCATAGTTTTGTTGGGGAAGTCTGGCGGAATACACCAGCTTCATGATGATTCTAGGGGTTCACTTCTCGCGACATTAGTACTCGTTGAGTGCAGGGGGGAAGTTCAAAAGAACAGGGTTGTGGCACTGATAGTGCGAGGTTTTTGTTCGGAAAGAACAGGTCTTAGTGTGGGTCCATAGGACGTTGGCTAGTTCACAAAGAATGGAGCTGTGTTCAAAAGAACACAGATGGCACTCGAGGTGCGGACTCGTCCCATAAGATCGAGTGTGAAGTTTGGTTGCCCCGAAGAATAGAATTTGGTTGTTCTAAAGAACAGGATTTGGTTTTATTCACGCACAGACAGGGCCAGCTATAGCACAAAAGTTAAAGATGTTCCTTGGAACACGGGTTCTCGTTCAGAGAATATGGGTTTTGGTTGTTCAAAAGAACGTTAGGGACTTGCACACGGACGAAACCAGCTACTGTACAAGTCTGTTAAGCTGGTGTTGAAGGAACATGGGGCAACATGCACATGGGCTGGCACCAATGGCAGTGCAGAGGTTATGTGATAAGCTAATACTGAATAATTTAAATGTACAAGAGTGCAATTATTTGATTGCAAGGCACAAAGTGTGCACATTGTTCTAGAAGAACAATTTGGTTAAGCTCACACAAGGCGATCAATTCAAGCCAAACGCGCATAGGCTGGTTGCTTACTGCAATTAATTAGTCACACATATCTGACAATAGCCCATACGTGGAGTATATAAACAAAATGTGTTTAATTTGCTCATGGTTACTGAGGCAATTTGGAACAGAGGTAATAATATCAATATCAACACACAATACTGTGGAATACAAGGTAAAATAACAGCAACACACAATAATGTGGAATAACAGTAAAAATATAATCAACACAGTCATGGGGAATCATATAATACAATCAACACGCAATAGTGTGGAAAAATATAATCAGTACACAGTAATGTGGAAAAATATTAAAATTAAAATCAGTGCGATAAGCACAAAATGGTAATAAATACAGATTATAGACCGTAAGGTTTGCTCCAGGGAAACAAAAATAATATAAACACCAGTAAAATATGCAAGTGATGAGTGAGTTCAATAATTGAACTTATAATATGCAAAATGTGGAATCGTTCTGAAGAATCAAGTTAAATGTGTCTTTCGATATTTCACTAAATCAATAAGTGGGCCGTGAAAACATGGACAAATTAAAACGTCTAGGCACAACAATACAATATACCTTAATTTTGCGGTTAGATTTAAAACGGAATCCTTGATAGTAGCTTTATGCTTAATGAGGTTTGACTATTACAAGTCAGTTGGTAAAGCTTATGGTTTGTTTCCCAATATAAATTTCCAGTTTTAAAAGTTACATAACATAAAAGAATATACTGCTCTCACACAGTGTAAAAGCTTTAATACCTCCTGCGTGGGTATATGTAAGTACTGTACACTAATACCAATAATGATATACAAATGATAATAATGCGAAATTTCGTGAGGTGTGACAGTTAAATTTACTTTAGAGAGTGACAGTTGAATCAACTTTGCTGTGCGAGTACAGTCTATCATGTCGGGTGCTGTTGGAGTGAGATAGAAACCCCAGATGACTTTCATGTGTTGTCGTTAAAGGAATGCGAATACTATTTCACTCGTTTTGTTAACATATGAGATATCTTCACAAATGTTTATGTTAAAATTAATATCATGAAGGTGTGAAAGAGGTAAGATGTGAATAATTAAGCTGAACAAGCTGGGATGTCGTAGAACAAATAAAGTCTTAAACGACTATTTGGCTACTGAGAATAGAGATAGACGGCGTCGAGGCAATGCAGTGTGCTGACTGTCTACTCGACAGGTTGCCAGATACCTCTTCATAACTAAAGGGTTATCATAAGTTCGGCAGGAAAATTTTTATACTTTCCCTGAATTACAACACTTAACACTATCACTGCACTGCCTAGCTATTTCCTACCAACTAAAGACACACAGTCTCGAAACAGCATGCACTAAGGACAAATACAGCTAAAATACATGCATGTACAGTATGGCAATAAGGTCTTTCTCTCACTGAATGGATTCAGGTGTACGACAGTGTTCCTACACTTGAATACGCTACGAACATCTTACATACGACGTCTACCGTACTTTGCAACAGAAAATCAAATGAGAATACTTACTGATGGGAATATGAGGTTCCTTATGATTGTAAATGCTCAGACCTACCCAGCAAAACCTGATTAGCTATTCTACTAAGATTGAAGGGGAATGTTACAAGATTGCAACCTTGCAGCTTGCACCAGAGGCTTGCAACAATCCTGGCATTCGGTCGCCAGTTTCACGGCGTGGCCGGGGAATGTATATCTAGCTCTAATCACAGTTTTAATATCTGACTGATTTGGCCACACAAACACACACTTAAAAAGAAGTATGTTAACAGTAAATGCAATGAAAGTTAATGGAAAAACAAATTTTCACTCAGTAAATTATAATTACAAAAATCAGAAGAAAATTACACAGGAACTAATCACTTGGTCGATACTGGAGCCATGCGTTCGGTGTTTCCACCTTCAGGATAGGACCGCAGATGACTGCCGGACCCAACTACCTGCCTGACAGCTGCAAACGGATCCCCCATCCTCTCCTACGGCACCAAGCTCCTGTCGATCTCCATCCTTGGCCGGAGGTACAGCTGGGAGTTCATCATTGCGGACGTCAGGACTCCACTCCTGGGGGCGGATTTCCTCACCCACTTCAGTCTAGCATGCTGGGCACCCAGTCCTGCCAGTCCCTGCCCTTGTCACCTGGTCCCTGGGAGATCTGTTCCATCCTGGTTCCCCCTGAAGGAGTTCCCAGAGGTCTTCAAACACGCTGATGCCCGGGACTCTTGCCAAACACGAGATATACCACCATATCATGACGGACGCCTGCATAGTTCCAACGGTTTCCCAGCCTTTGCAGAGATGGAAAGGATGGGCATTATGCAAAAGGCTCCCAGCCTGTGGCCTTCCCCTCTTCACATGGTGAAAGAAAGCAGACAGCACCTGGAGGCCCTGTGGCGACTTGAACCTGGCAACAGAACCAGACCACTACCCCCTGCCGAACATGCAGGACCTGATGGCCTCTTTCCACGGGGCCAGGATATTCTCCAAAATGGAACTACTAAAATCTTATTTTCAGGTCCCAGTAGCGCCAGAGGACATCGCCAAAACTGCCATTGTCACGCCCTTCAGGTCCTACGTCTTCGCCTTCTCCACCTTCGACCTGAGGAATGCGGGCACGACCTTCCAGAGGTTGATGGACAGCATCCTGGGGGACCTGGACTTCTGCGCCTGCTACGTCGACAATGTCCTAATCTTTTCCAGATCCCGGAAGGAACACCTGCGACACATCCGTAAGGTCCTGCAGCGCCTGCAGGAGAGTGGCCTCATCATCAGGTTCGACAAATGTACCTTCGGCGTCGAGAAGGTGGAGTTCCTGGGCCACGAGATATACACAGAAGGCGTCCGCCCAATGTCGTCGAAGGTTGAAGCCATAGAGAAGTTCCCCACCCCTACCTCCATCAGGGCCGTACAAGAATTCCTTGGGATGGTCAACTACTACAGAAGATTCATCCCGGGGATTGCTCACACCATGGCCCCCCTGACGGAGGTCCTGAAGGGACATCCAAAGACCTTAGTGTGGGGCCCAAACCAGCAGAAAGCTTTCCTCCTGACGAAGGCCTCCCTCGCCAAAGCGACATCTTTGGCCCACCAGGACCCCAGCACTCCCCTCCAGCTGACAACGGATGCCAGCAACGTCGCCTGCAGAGCAGTCCTGGAACAGGTCATCAGAGGGACCCCTCAGCCCATTGCCTTCTTCAGCAGGAGGCTAAACCCTGCCGAGTCCCGCTACAGCACCTTCGACCGAGAACTCCTTGCAGCATACCAGGCGGTACGGCACTTTAAGTTCCTCTTGGAGGGGACGCCCTTCACAATTTGGACTGACCACCAGCTGCTGGTCCACGCCTTCATGAAGCTGGGCGATGCATGGTCCTCTAGGCAGCAGCGGCACCTCGCAGCCATCGCGGAGTTCACCTGCACCATTAAATACCTCCCCGGCAGGAAGAACCTGGTAGCCAACGCCCTCTCAAGGATCAAGATTGATTCCATACAGCTCTGGATCGATTACGAGGACCTTGCCCGCGAACAAGCTGCTGACCCTGAGATCCCAGCCTACCGTACAGCCGTCACGTCACTGAAGTGGAAGGAGGTGCCCTTCGGCTCAGGAGGATCAACATTACTGAGCGATGTCAGTACCGGACGGCCCCCGCCCCCTGGTACCCACCTCCAGGCGTCGGCTGGTTCAACATCATCCACGACCTATCCCATCCCTCCGGAAGGACAACAGCCACACTGCTGACGGAGAAGTTCGTCTGGCATGGCATATGGAAAGACGCGACAGCCTGGGCAAGAAAGTGTATGCAGCATCAGACAAGCAAAGTGGGACAGCACACCGAAACGGGAGTGGGCGAATTCCCCCAGCCAAAAGACGTTTTGGGCACATCCACGTCGACATAGTAGGACCTCTTCCCCCATCAGGAGGAGCCAGATACCTACTGACAGTTGTTGACTGTTCCACCAGGTGGCCCGAAGCTACGCGCATGGAAGAGGCCACCTCCAGTGCATGTGCGGAAGCCCTCCTCTCCAGCAGGATCAGCTGGTTCAGTGTCCCACATAACATAACAACAGACAGGGGGCCCGCTTTCCTGTCCAAGCTGTGGACCGCCCTAGCACGTCTAATGGGGACCACTCACCACAGCACCACCACCTACAACCCCGCAGCCAACCGTCCCTGAAGGCGTCCCCCATGGCTCGTTGCTCCTCTGAAAACTGGAAGTACCAGCTGCCCTGGGTCCTCCTCGGGTTGAGGACTGCCCCCAGAGCCAACGGCAACCCCTCCTCAGCGGAAAAAGTCTACAGGGAGACTCTGGTAGTCCCGGGGGAACTCATTGCAGAGGACAGGTTCAACATAGGAACGCAGAGGCTCTGAGACAGGGTTGGAAAGTTCACCCCCTGCCAAAAGACATTCACTGACAGGATGTCCCCCTTCATGCCCCCCGGGCTGTCCTCCTCTACCCGCGTCTTCGTCAGGGACAACGCCGTATGCCCACCCTTGACTAGACCCTACAGGGGACCTTTCCTTGTACTGGAAAGGAACAAGAAGGCATTCCAAATATCCACCCATGGGCGGGAAGACTGGGTGTCAGTAGATCGTCTCAAACCCACATTCCTGGAGGGGGGGCAACAAAGGCGGAACCCAAGATCTCCTGCAGGATGCAGCAGCCCCTCAAACAACCCTGGTCGCAGGGAGGAGGCGAGGGCGTCCCTGGAAAACCCAGAAACCTGACGGAAAGACATCCCAACCAACCATTGCAGAGGACATCGGGGAAGGCGACAGCCCTCTCCAGTTAACATCTAGAAAGAGAGGCCCCCTTCATCACCCCAGGAGATATCTGCTTTAATCAGATGTTGCCTTCGTCTTGGGGGGGGAGGGAAGTGTTGTAAATTCCCCGCTCAACGCGTTCTCTGTAGAGAACATCCTGTTTTCTGCAGTGCCTTTTCATCGACCTAAAGTCGATCGGAATATATATTTATCATCATAATTGTAAACTGTGTATATGCTGTCTTCCTAAACAATCATGTATCATGTACAAGTAACGACTTATTTATGTTATGTGTCAGACATTGTTGTTCACTATGTTCTCTGTATGAACCTGTCCTGTTTTTTAAGGAATTAGTTTGACCTTAGGTCACCTGTAAATCTTTGTACCAGCGGTCTCTGCAAAGTATGCAGATGTCCGCATCCCGCTTTATAAGCAGCCAGTTTTCATCAATAAACCAGCAGTACTTCTCTTCCTGCTCATTATTTTGCACCTCTCTCACATTTCTTTTCTCATTTGTTTTGGTACCAATTACTGGAGACTGAGTAATCTCTTCTCCCTTGACATAATCATTGTTATCTATGGTATGGTTCTCTTCTACTTCTTTGGTGTTTTGGATATCTGCTTCCATAGGTTTTACTATTATTTTAGGAGACAAAGGTTTAAGCTTAGCTTGTTTTTGTTTCTGTTCTTTCTTCATATCCTTTATCTTTGGTTTGACCAATGTTTCTCTGATAATAAATGGTTTCTTTGTTTAGGGTGGGGTTCTCTCCAAAGGTCTTTTTTATCCTTAATTTCAAGTCCATCACGACTTTCCTCTGTTACTTCTGTAGTAGCATCCTCCTGCTGTCCTATTTGCATTAATATTTCAAATGAATTGGATAAAATATTGTCCATCTCATTTGTACCTGTTCCTTTATTCTTTACCATTATAGTTTTTATTTCTAAAGCATTAATTTTTCTTGAGATTTACTTTTCTGTGTTGTTACTTCTATCTGTATGTTTTTCTTTCATTATTGGTTCTTGTTATTGAAGAATATGTTTCTTAGACGGATCTTGAATTCCTCTCACTTTTAATTTCAATTTAGCTTCTTTTATAGACATCCCAGTTCTTTCTTGTAAGGTTTTTAATTCTGTATTGTACTGTAAATATAATACATACATTCTTTGGACCTTGCATGATGGTCTTGCCCACAGTTTATACACTTTGGCTCACTGTACTTCTATTGTGTGGAATGTTCTTCAGATACACAATACATGCACACAGGTTCATTTCTACAATATTTCTTTGCATGCCCATATTTACTACAATTTTGACATTAATGACTTTTGGACACTGGTCCTATTTCTCTGTTTTGGCCTAATATTTTTATTTTTTGACCTTCAAATTTTATTTTGCAACTTTTAACATTTGCTTATTTCTTTGCTTACTTGGTATATTATATACCTAACAATCTTAAACTCTGGGATATCTATTTTTAAGAGAGTCCAAGAGAATACTCTTTTCAATTGGTTCGTCACTGTTCTCAGGAAGCACAAAGGGATTTTGACAAAGGAAAAATCTATTTCTGGGGGAAGACCTGTGTCACCCGGTGAAATATCCTTTCAGCACATATTTCTAGGCAAATTCATTGCTAAATATACCAGAGAAAAGCTAAATGCAAAGCTGGGGTTACTACCCCCCAGTGCGAGCTCCATAAAATGGAGTCGTGTATATGAAAGGGTGAGTTTGTCACTATCACAGGCCTCCGCCCTGTAGACATTCCCAATCTCAAAAAGTCCCCGGAGCGAGGTGCCGTTACAACGCCATCGCACCGCTCCCAGACTATCAACAAACCAGCCGCCATTATCATTCCATGTTAGCACCCCCCCTACCCAAGCATGGTATTTTATCTAGGGGAAAGGAAAGAATAGAGGTGGGTCACCGGGTGACACAGGTCTTCCCCAGAAATAGATTTTTCCTTTGTCAAAATCCCTTTTCTGGGTTCCGACCTGTGTCAGCCAGTGAAATAATAACAGAGAATTAAATATACCAGCTTGGTGAAGATCAAATGAAACTATTGTAATGGAAAGAAATAAAACTATTAGTCCAAGTGAGTTTTAATTATCCAAAACGAAAACATGTAAGGACATAAGAACATTAAGGTGTGGAAACCATGCCCCACAGCAAACATGAAAAAACATAACATTAAAACATAATTAAACTATACTTAAATGCTAACAAAAGGGGACAAAGACAATATGCAACATGGTCAGGAGACAGGCTGTGAAGCATGCCTGACCCATAGGAGACGGTAAAGGGAATAAATGAGGCAGGTAGGTGGGAGAAAGAGTGACAGAAAAGAATGAAATATATAGTGGTATCATTCAGAGGGAGGGACAATGCTTCCTGCCGCCACTGTGGGAAATTTTAGAGCCTCTAGGGATGTCATGTAGTGGCGTTTGAAAACCAAAGGTGATTTCCACCCCGTATATTTCTTGAGATCCTCAAAACTCATATGATGGAAATAATTAGTGGAGGTGGCCACCGCCCTAATATCATGAACCTTTGGAACTGAGTCTGGGTTAGCTTGTTTAATAAAATACAAAATCTGTTGTCTGATGGCCTTCATAGAAATAGTTCCTCCACCTTCCCTCACAAAAAGAGGGCCCGAAGTTATATTAGAGGTTCTGTCTAAATAGGCCTTTAAAGTAAAGACTGGGCATAATGATAGGTCTTGTGGAAGGGGGATAACCTTCCAGGAGGACCATCTATCTCGAGGATCTTCTTTCTTAGCGAGAAATTTAAGGTGAGGGGCTAGCAGAACTTCTCCTGACGGGAGGAAATCAACATGGTTCGGCTCTCTAGACAGAGCAGACAGCTCAGAAATTCTAGCACCTGAAGCTAAACTAATTAAGAATAAGGTCTTCCTTAGCAGGCTTAAGAATGAACAATTCTGATTATCAATTTCTGATGCTAATTTAAGAACGTCATTTAAGAACCAGGAAACCGTATGTGGACGGGTTACTGGTCTCAAGCGAGCGCATGCTCTAGGGATTGAACAAAAATAAGAATCCGTTAAGTTAATATTAAAACCATGTAAAAATATCTTTCTCAAAGCTGATTTGGCTGTAGTAATGGTGCTAGAGGCAAGACCTTTTTCGAATAATGACCTAAAGAATGAGATTGCAAGGTTCATGGTCATTACTGTTGCTTCAGATTCTTTCAAGAAGAGTGCTAATTTCTTGACTGCTGAGTCTTATTGTCTGAGTGTAGATTCCCTTTTGTCTGATTCTAAAAATAAAGTATTAACTGGATCAATATTAGCATCTTTCTGAGCTGCAAATTTCATGAAATCCATAAAGCTAGGGCATTTTGTACTCTTGAGGAAGCTGACACAGTCCGAGTTTGTACTATTTGTGTCAATTTTGGTTTGGGAATCTGTATGCATCCAAGCTTCAGTTCTAGAAGAAGAGGGAACCAGTTGCTCTTTGGCCAGTTGGGTGCTACCAGAGCCACCTGGCCTTTGAATGTCCAGGTTGGGAGCCACATAACAGGGAAGTTTGTGGTTGCATTCTGTTGCGAAGAGATCTACTTCGAGACCTGGGACCTGACTGCAAATCCACTCGAATGATGTTTTGTCCAGGGACCATTCCGACTCCAGCAGAGTTGTCCTGGATAGGGAATCAGCAATGACATTCCGAACTCCTGCCAGATGAGTAGCTGACAGATGCCACCGGTGCTTGTTTGCTAGGGAGAATATTGCTATCATTACTTGGTTGATCCGGCTCGATTTGGAACCCCCCTGTTTATACAATGCACCACCACTCGCTGTCCAAGACCAGTCTGATATGGATTAGTCTGGTTGGGCGCAGCTTTTTAAGGTTAGAAAAACTGCCATTGCTTCCAGAACATTGATATGGAACTGGCGGAACATAGTGGACCATGTTCCCTGCACTTTCTTGTGTTGAGAGTATCCTCCCCACCCGCTTAGAGAAGCATCGGTGTGAATCACTAATGCCGGAGGGGGAAACTGGAGTGGTACTGACTTTGATAAGCTCTTGACTGTTGTCCAGGGCCGGAGTCTCTTTTTCAGAATTGGCGGAATTAGAGACACCTTGTCTCTGAACCTGATGTTGACATGTCTCCGCCATACCCTGTTTATATCCTTCAGTTTGGTTTTCAGAAGTAGATCCGTTATTGAAGCAAACTGAAGAGAGCCTAAGACTCTTTCTTGGATACGGCGGGAAGCTTTCTTGTTCGTGAGGAACTGTCTGGTTGCTTTGGCTATTTCTCTCCGTTTGGCCGGCGGAAGAGATAGTTTGTGTGAACATAGGTCCCACCGGATCCCCAACCACTGAAAGCGGCTCTCCGGAACTAGGCGGGATTTCTCCCTGTTTATTTGAAAGCCTAGAGATTCCAGAAAACCGATTACTATGGTTGTTGCTTTCCGGCATTCGCTGGCGTCGGGTGCCCAAATGATCCAATCGTCCAGGTATGCGGCCAGCATGATCCCTTGAGACCGTAGTTGTTGAACTACCGTATCTGCCAGTTTGGTGAAAATTCTGGGGGCTATGTTGAGACCGAATGGCATGACTCTGAACGAGTATGCTTGCTTTCCCAGTCTGAACCCCAGATAAGGAGAGAACCTTCTCGCAATCGGGACGTGATAATAAGCGTCTGAAAGATCTATAGAGGTGGTTACGGCTCCACGGGGTAGTAGGGTCCGAACCTGCGAGATTGTAAGCATGCTGAAATTTGTCACATTGAATGTAAGAATTTAGACGAGACAAGTCTAGGATTATTCTTTGTTGACTGGAACCTTTCTTCGAACACTGAACAGTCTGCCCTGAAACTTCAAATGTCTCGCTTTATTGCCCCTCTTTTGTAATAGATCCTTCACAAAGTCCTTTAGGACTTTGGACGGTGACTGATGGAACCTGACTAGGGGAGGAGGGCCTCTGCTCCAACTCCACCCCAAGCCTTTGGAGACTATGCTGTGGGCCCATGGACTGAAGGTCCATTGGTCCCGAAAATGGTATAACCTCCCACCTACCTGAGAGATCTCACTGGGCGGGAGATGGTCTGCCTCCTCTGGTACCTCTGCCTCCCCTCCCTCGGGAGGAGGAGCGAGACGCCGACCTACCTCTAAAGTAGCCTCTGGCTCTGCTTCCCCTGGCATTCTGGTTAATCGCCCGAAATGCACCTTGGCTTTCATTTGAGGCATTGAAAGCTGGGGATGAAACATAAGTAGGGGCAGCAAGGGAGTGATGAGCTGGTTGAACCAGCACATACTGAGGTTGAGGCTGGGCTCGAGAGGTTGAAGGCTGACCAGCTGGGGAGACCGGAACAGCCTGCAGAACAGTCTGGGCAGGGAGCCTCTTGAACTTCTTGAACCTCTTCCCAGATTTGGGATGAGGTCCGGCGCACTCCGTCAGCTTCCGTTTGAAGGGGAGACCCCAACGGGAGCGGAGACTCTGGTTAGCCCTGGTCGCTTCAGTTAGGACCGAGTCCACCTCTTCCTGGGGGAAGAGATTAGCTCCCCAGATGGAGCTCTTCATGAGCCTATTGGGCTCGTGCCGGATAGAAGCTGCCGAGAAGATGTGTTTCCGGCAGTTCATTCGAGCCATGATAAAGTCATGTTGCCTCAGCCAGAGTCAGAGAGTTTAAGGACCTGCTCAGCCTGCCCTTAGTTTCGGCTTCGGCCTTCAGGAGCGAATCCGGGATCTTCGGGAGTTGCTCACTGAAGAGGGAAGAAGAGGGAAGAAGCGCAATCAGGGTCAAGTCTTGTCACTGTGAAGGTGGCCGGAGCTCCCTTCCAAAACTCAGAATCTCCGGGGAAGACCAGAGAGGTGGGATCTGTCTCACGGAGTTGAGGAAGGGTTTTGCCCTCCATGCTTGTCTGACTGGTGAGTAGGGCTACCTTAAATGCGTGCATGGGGTAGGGATAGCCTCCCAAAAGAGAACATCGTGAACGTACCCTTGGCTGGGGTAAGTTTCGTGTTCTCCGCCTGCCACTCCGTTAGCGTACGCAACAGGGTGGACTGTGCCTGATCCCTCGGGAAGATTAGTCTCCTTTGGGACCTTGTCAGACCTAATCCAGGCCTCCTCAGTAAGCCTGGCATAACCTGGGTAGGGGGGCTGCAGACCAGGAGGGAAGAATTCTAGTTCTTCCAACCTGCGGGTGCCCAGACCCTCTATGGTAAGGGTGTCTTCATGCTGCGGAGCATAAAGAGCCAGGCGCCAGGGGTTTCCCTTATCAAAGGGAGGAAGACCGGAAGCGTCCAGAACAGCCAAGGATCGAGCGGCCGCTCCGCCGCGCATAAACCCAGAGATCAAGTTCTCCTGGGTTTTCACCTACTGTGTTAGGGACAGCACGGATGCATTGGAGGTAGACAGTTGGGAAGAGAGTTCTGACAGTTTGTCATCAACCCTCTTGTCTAACTTCTGCATAAGAAGTTTGGCAAAAGCTTCAGCATCAAAGGAAGGAGGAGGGGGACTCTCCTTACTTTGTTTAGACCGTGCTCCCTTCCCAGAGGAGGAGGCCTTGCTCGTAGAAGGCACGGGGCTAGGAGTCCGTGACGTCTTCGAGGGAGCCCCGGAGCAGACCTTCTGGGTTCTGAGGGTCTTTGTTAAGGTCTTTGTTCTCACCGACTTAACCTTAGGGACGGTAGACCTTGAACCGTCCATAAGGTAAGAGGATTTCCCAAACCCTCTGAAAGAAGAAGCAGAAGAAGAAGGAGAACTAAATAGAAGATCATCTGCCTCACTTACCCCCTTACCTGCTTGTAGATCCAGGTCTACGCTCATCGGTTCGAGGTTGATGTTCATGGCAGCAACCTCCTCCACAACCTCTCCGCAAGCGGCCATTTCTTCCTGGGAGGGTTGTGTCATCTCCCGGATCCCAGCGATCAAGGGGGCGGCTACTTCCTCCGGGACCGACGCTGAGACCCAGGCGCCGGGGTAGAGGACGCTACAGATCTCTTGGGAGAGGACATAGGGCTTCCCCGACCTGACGTTCCTCCCAAAGCCGCTGACCCAGGTCTTGAGGGTCAGCAACGAAGAGTCGCGGGAGCTGCGGTCAATCTGAAAGAAGGAGAATGTCAACTAACGAGATCTCCCGCTCCCATAGAATTATCCACAAAAGACGCAAACTCATGAAAGAACTATGAACCGGAAACCCACAGCTTACCGAATCATCTAACACTCGCTCGTACAGAGCGTAGCACACTTCACATCCATCAGGGTGCCAGACGATCAGGTCCCCAACATGAACTGCGCAGCCGGAGTGGGACCTGCACACCTCGTGCCCACAAGCCTGTTGCAGGACCGCCGTACACCCCTGCTCCTGACAACGCACCACCTGTAAGTGGACGGGTACATGAGTATGCTAATAAGGCACGCCGGAGTAGGGTGCTGGAGTAGCGTCTTAGGATAATAAAGACTGACGGAGCATGCAAAAGTCCGGTCAGACACCGCCGGGAAATCCCGGTGAAAGGTTGGGGTATAACTATCTTATACATGCTAAATAAAAGGGACCGCCGGAGTTAGTCCGGAGAAACTAGAGGTCCCTCTGAGGACATGCGTCAAAAACTAAATAATACTTAAACATTCAAAATGAATGGTTAACCTTAGCTTATAAAATAAAAGGATTTCCACTTGGCGCCGGGGGAGTCAAGTTACACCATAAGTATAGTGACGGCGGGGGAGGCGTGGTGAGCACCGTCCGACCATACACCATACCCACCGGAGTGGTTATCAAGAAAAGAGGGTAACGAGAAGCCCGACAACCTAGCGGAAGACATTATAAAAAGATCTAGCCAAAGTCAAGATAGATACCCAGAGAGAAAGGTCAATGTTCTAAAGGAATAGAACGGTGAAACAAACAAGGACGATAATAACTAGCAGACGTGCGGACATGTAAACAGAAGACAGTCAAGTGGAAAACTCTAACTGGCTACCGTAATTATTCTCCACGGGGTGACGGTCCAAGAGAACGACTACCCTGGCTGGGGGGACTCGTCACACACTGACGCTAGGGAAAGGAGGGGGATAGGCCAATGGAGGGGACCTACTAGAGGTGGCCAGAGAGTGAGAGAGCACCCCCCGGACGCCTGAAAGCCCACTCCCCCCCTCCCGAGGAGCCGATCATGAGCGAACGACTACCACGGAAGGAGAGAAGACAATGAAATCCTCTAAAGGCCAAAGGAACGCAAAGAAATGGTAATCAAAGAATGGTGGCCAGGGGTGGGGAAGCATCCCCAGACACCAGACGAGTTCTCTACAGGGTGCCAATCAACAGAGATTGGTAACCCTGGGTAGAGAGAACTAGGGAGAACCACTCAATGCAGGGAAAAGGGTAAGGAATGTAGGCTATTGAGGGAATGGGAAGGGCTCACAGCGCCCAAGCCTTGGCATATTAACGATGCATACGAAAACAAGCCAAGGGTGGAATGAAGGAGGGAGGAGAGGGGGAGGGTGGTAGGAGAGGGGGAAAACTCACGAAGCTGGGATGCTGTCCCGACATCGACAGCTCGGACAGGGGTAGGCTACGAATAAGAATACCCTCGCTATTCTAGCTTAACCTTACTAGGACTCAAGGGTCCAATCGGAAAGGCCGAAATAGGGAGAGGGGGAAAACGTAGGCCTAAAACACCCATCCGAACCAAACGAAACATCGGGAAAGCGCAGAACATGAGACCCTCCTACACACCTAACCTCCCTCCGTAGTGGAAGGGAGCAAGAGCCGCAAAGTAGCCTAACTTCCTAGGCTAACCTACTGAAGCCGACCAGCGGCCAGGGAGGGTAGCCTGGGAGGGAACACGGGATCTATCTGACTAAGGTAGTAAAAGTTAACCACACAATAATATATCATATAACAAAGAAATAATTAAATAAAAGACACATGAAGAAGGGTGAACCAAACCCAACGCGATATGAGGCGCGGAAGGTAAAATGGCCAACCCTTACGAAAAATTGTAAACCAAAATAATCCATAAATATCTATATCATCCATGCGCTAACAGTGTAATGAAACTATAAGGCATAACCGTACCATCTCAGAGAATATACCCGAGAGCTGGAGGAGGTGAGGGTCCAAAATTAAACTAAATAAGACTGAATAAAGATCCCAAAGGCAAGAGGGGGAAACTCGTAGCCTAAGAGACAAAAGGACCCGCGCCTCCCCAGGGAAGGGGTAAAATAAAAGAACTAATTATAAAATTAAGTAAATATGAAATTATGCAAGACATACATAAAAACATATAAAAAAGAAGGGGGGAACGAAGCCCCACCAAGACCCGTACCGAGAATGAAGGTCACATGAGGACGGGAGCAAGGCGGCCGAGGCGGGCGTTATATTTGTCCCCCAAATTATAGAATTAGGAGGAAAATAAGGAGCCTCAACCGCCTAAAATAAAAAGAAGAGATGGTACTCAACTTAGAAGAAGACATATCCTGCGAAGAAGCCATCACGAGGAAAAAGAAATGCCAAAAACAGCGCACAAGACAAAACACAACAATTGTCGACGCGTGCTATAAATGGAATGATAATGGCGGCTGGTTTGTTGATAGTCTGGGAGCGGGTGCTGGCGTTATAACGCACCTCGCTCCGGGGACTTTTGAGATTGGGAATGTCTACAGGGCGGAGGCCTGTGATAGTGACAAACTCACCCTTTCATATACACGACTCCATTTTATGGAGCTCGCACTGGGGGTAATAACCCCAGCTTTGCATTTAGCTTTTCTCTGGTATATTTAGCAATGAATTTACCTAGAAATATGTGCTGAATGGATATTTCACCGGCTGACACAGGTCGGAACCCAGAAATAGTATCGTGAATGCTGTTCATAGTGTCATGTTTATTTTATTTTTACCTTCATATTACCTACTGTCATTATAGACATATATCTCACACAGACTCTTTGTTGTGGCTTCTATAAGCTATGTCTTTTCTATTATCTGTCTAAACGACACTTCTGTCGTTGAATGTCCGTTTAATAAGTAGTTTTCTAACTTTAGGACTGAAATTTTCTGTTCTGTTTCTAAAGTTAGAAACCTTGACCAAAGGGAATTGAAGCGAGTCAAGGCTGGGTGAAGAGGAAATTTACTTTTTTTTTAGGATTGCTCTGTACTGGAGCATAGGGTTCTAGTGTAATTACACTAGTTTTTTTTTTAGATTTTTCTAAAAGTTTGTCAGAGGAGGTTCCAGTGGTCGTTATCTGTGCCGAGTCGGTAACATCAATGGGCCCAGGGGTACTCAAACCTTTATTTTTACTTATCATAAAAACCTGAGAGGAGAAATAAAAATTTAACCTGAAAACCTTAAAAAGATATCATTAGCTTTTCCCGGAGGTTATTCTTCCACCAATGGCACAAGTGAGAACCAACTCCCAAATGTCCACGTCCCTACCCTACCCCACAGGGGATGGCACAACATGATTATAGTGGCCCAAGTGTAAGCCAAACCTGCTTGCTAGGACTGAGAGTATTACAAGAGCACAATCATCCCCACCTTAATCATGTTATGGGTAAACCAGATAGAATGCCGAGAGTCCTATCCCCAGAACCAGAACCCGAATCCATGGTCCAGCCGTAATGAATAGTCCCACCTTTCAGCCATCAATCTGATAACTCTCAGGTCTGAACATTATTGGGCAGTTGATGTTCCTACCACAGTTCCCACTATTTAGCTTTGGATGTAAACCAATCCAAGCTATGATATCTTTTCCTATTTAACAGATCCAATAAATTTTAGCAAAAGTGGAAAATTCCACAAAAATGAATCCAGAGAAATATATAATGATATACGGAACTCTTGGACTCAAACCTGGGAACAAAGTCCTGGGGTTCAAGAGCCCGTCACCACATCAAGGTGGTCCCAAGTCGGAGAACACAGGATTGATTGATTATATCTATTAAAACTGGCATTACAACATCTAGGTTATTAATGCCATAATAAATTTAAATAGAAACTAAAACTAAATTAAGTTTAAAAAGAATTTCATATAAAAATATCTAAATAAATGTGTACATATTGTAATCATATTATCAGTACTTACATATACAGTACTTTATATGTATAATTTAAATTTTGCTGAGGAGACCCACCTCCCACATAAAGCTATATAACTGGCCTACGTTACAATCCTCTGTGAGGATTGTAGCTAGAATAAAATGACCTCTGTCACAACCCCAGGACAGGAACCTCCATCTCAAATTCCCAAGGCTAGGACACTTCACCAGCAAATGACTTACAGTCAAGGGCACGATACAGTCATTGCAAATTGGAGGATTTTCACAGGACATCAAGAACCCATGAGCAAGTCTTGTATATCCAATCCGCAATCTGCATAACATCGTTTCTTGTCTCCTTGTCATATACAGATATGATTATGGAGACCCTGACGACATAATACGGCCCATTTTTTTATTTGTTGCAATATTTTCCCATTGGGACTGCCAACTCTTCTTAATTTTCTGACCTACTAGAGAATACAAATCTCGATACGGCAATAGGCATCTTCTGGGTTCTAGGGAGCTGACTGCTGACTTTGCGAGTAGGTCAGCTTTCTCGTTCCCAACCACCCCAAACATGGGAAGGTACCCAACAAAAATTTACTTCTTTCCCTCTTCTTTTCACTAAAAGCAGCCATTCCAATATATCTAAAATCAGAAAGGTTTAAAAGATTCCACTGACTGAAGAACACTTCCTGAGTCACAATATATAATAAAACTATTTCCATTCTGAATTAAAATTTACTTTAAAGCATTTAAAATTGTATACAGCTCTGACAGGAAGCAACCTGGCCAATAATCTCACTTTGTTTGTGCCCTTATATCCAGAAGAGGGAAGGAGGGCGGGCTTTGATTCTGTAATTACTTGGTAAGTATACATGAAACTTGATTTTATTATGAAAACGTCATTTTCATATAAGTAACTTACCAAGTAATTACATAACTGAATCCCACATTGAATGGAGGTGGCATGGACATATTCTACTCCAAAACATTAAAGCATGGTAATGATTTTGAAATATACAAATTTGCCAGCATTGAAAGCAATGCTTGTTGTTTCCTTACCTGGTAAGAGAGATACTGCAGGTGAATACTACCTCTGGTTGGTGCTCATCTTAACCCGTCGTTGAGTGGCTGTTGAGCCATGGGTCACCTCTACTCAACTGGGAGCTTTGCAGCAGAGGATATGCCTGATGGCTAGCAAAGCAAACAAAAGGTGCCCTTGCCCTGGGCGCAGTACCAAAATTAAAACCAGACAACGCTGTCACCTACTCTGAAAAACACCACAACCTGTCTACTAAGACTGGTGGATATTCCAGGTACATTGTAACCCCCAAGCTCCCCAAAACTCAAAAACCGTACTCCAAGGCAAAAGGATAGGAGAAAAAGAGTGCTTCCTATAATTCCTTACCCAATGCCATGCCAGCCAACAATAATGGCCCCAAGGTACTGCAATCATCGAACACTGTTTCCATTTCCTTCAAACAGTGAGAGGCAAAAATAGACCTGCACTTCCAGTAGGTAGACTGAATAGTAATGAAAGCCAAAGAGTTTGACACTGCTCTGATATGAGCTCTCACTTTAAAATTTGGCAAAATGTTTTTCATGATCTGAGATGTGCCTCTGAAATCAAATCTCTCAACAAGAACGACAAGGCGTTCTTTGACAGAGAACAAGAAGGGTTCTTAACCAAACACCAAAGGTTACTAGAAGGACCCCTGATCTTTTCTGTCCTCTTCAAATAGTATCTAAGAGCTCTGACTGGACAAAGTTCTCTCACTTCTTCCTCATGGCTGAGAATACCCATTAAATTCTTAATGGTAAATGAATGAGGCCATGGCTTGGATGGGTTCTTGTTCTTGACCAAGGAGCCTAGGGTGAAGGAGCAAACTGCATCTCCTTGGGAAAAAAATCTACCCTTTTATCAATGGCTTGAATTTCACTAATACGTTTAGCTGTAGATTCCTAAGGGAAGCAGAATGAAGGGGCTCAAAAGCTGGACTGGTCAGCCATTTCAGGGCCACATCCAGATTCCAAGAGACCAAATTGTCCTTCCTCTGTTTTGTTGTATCAAAGGACTTTAGCAGGCCGTTAATATCTGAGTTCGACGAAAGATCCAGACCTCTATGTTTAAATACTGAGCTAAGCATAGCCCAATACCCTTTCATGGTGGAGGAAGACAAATTCCTAGAGTTCCTCAGGTAAAGGAGGAAATCTGCAATCTGTGTCACAGAGGTCTCAGAAGATGAGACATTGTGGTTGTGGCACCACCGACGGAGGCTGACCATTTGGCCTGGTAGATGAGGCAAGAAGATTTTCGCCTGCATCATGCAATAGCCTCTACAGCGCTCTTTGAAAAACCTTTTGCTCTAACAAGCTTACGGACAGTCTGATACCTGTCAGAGCAAGAGCGGACAACCCTTGGTGTGTCTTCTGAAGTGGGGTTGTCTGAGTAAAGAAGGTTTTTGGGGAAGGAGTCTTGGAAAATCTACCAATAGCCACAGAAGGTCTGAGAACCACTCCCTCAGGGGCCAAAATGGGGTATGAGGGTCATAGTTGCATTGTGGTGTGTCTGAAGCTTGTTTAACACTTCCCTGATCATGCTGAAGAGTGGGAAGGCATACAAGTCCAGGTTGGACCAATCTTGCAGCATGGCATCTGTTGCACGGGGCTGGAGAGCAAAATAGAGGAAGGCAGTGGTTCTTGGAGGTGGTGAACAGGTCTATCATTGGCCTGCTCCACAGCTTCCAAAGATCTAGACAAACCAGGGAGGGGATCCAGGGTCCACTCGGTGGGAAGGACCTGCTTCCGACGGCTTGGCTCGCCACCAACACATTTAACTTCCCATGGATAAATCGGGTGGCCAGTCACTCAATTTTGTTCTGCCCACAGGAGTAGCTCTCTTGCTGCCTGGCAGAGAGAAAAGGAATGCGCCTCGTTTGCGGATATATGCTATAGCCGTGGTATTGTCCGCATGCACTACTACCGTCTTGTTGAGGGCCATGGACGAGTAGTAGTATTAAAGTAGTTTAACCAGACCACTGAGCTGACTTTCAGCTCTCATAGGGCTGGCCCAAAGGATTAGAATAGAATACCACACAGGCACACATTCTCATACCATAGCACATACACACAATAAATACATTTACTCATGCTTCCACACTAAAAAGGTATATTAAAATTCATAATAAATTAAGTAATATTTAAAAAATAATTCAAATTCAAATTCAACAAATGCTATAAGGGTTTTTGTGCTTTTATTAATTACTTATTTTTATATTTTATTAATTAAACCACAGTTTCTCATGAACAACAAAATCAGAACTGAAAATGTAAAAGATTCTGACAAAATTTCCTCCACTGATTTATTTCTAAAAGTTGACAGTCGCTGTTGGTCATACTTTGGACACTTACACAACAGGTCTGACCGTTAATATCACCTTGCATTCTGAGCACACAGGAGCCGGGCCATGTGGGCTGCTCATTAAGTGTCCATGTGTCAGACAAGTACGGCCTATTCTGAGACGTGTTAGAATTACTTGTGTGTGTGTGTCTCTCTCTCTAATATGATGAACTCCATTTTTTAACATTAGGTTTTATTTGTTTCAACTTATTACTTTCAGGTTCTTCATTCCATATATATTGCCATTTATTTATGACACCCACGTTTATGTGTGTTGCATAATCAGTAACAGGGATATTCACATTTGATCTTGTCATGTGGGTTGCTTCTTTGGCTGCTTTATCTGCCTCTTCATTTCCTTTGATCCCTACATGGGCAGGGATCCAACATATTTCTACATTTTTTCCATTATTATATAAGTTATGGAGAAATAATTTAATTTGTTGTACAATATTATTTTTTACTTGTAACTGAATAACTTCTATAGCACTTCTTGGGTCACTAAAAATTACAAAATTATTGAATGAATGTTTCTTTAATTACTTTTATAGCTGATGCAATTCCACACAACTCTGCTGTGAATATTAAGTAGAGAGAACTGATAAGTTTTGTCTTGGGACACCGCAGCATACACCACTCCATGCTCTAATTTAGATCCATCTGTATATATTGCATACTGTGGACCTTTTCGGTTTATATGCTCTATTGTATGTAGTCTATGGTGTTCTGGTATATACGAGCAACTTTTTGATAAATACTTCAAGTGCGTATGAATTCTCATTTTAATCACTGTCCAGGAGGGGGTGATTTTACTATCAAAAGTAATTGTATATTTATATTCAGCAACTCAAACAGCCTTCTAACTCTAATTGGGAAAGGTGGTGGATGGTTATTTATAATACATCTCCTAATTCAAATAATTTTTTTTGTTGGAGAATCACTTGTCTGGATTCTTAGAGCAATTTTCATTGTTACTAGCCCTCTATGGAGAGACAGAGGTGGTTCATCACATTCAACTTGTAAAGATGATTTTGGTGATGATTTAAAGTATCCTGAGCATATTCTAAGGCTTTCATTGTGAACAGGGTCTAACATTTTCAGCACCGCATCCAATGCTGAGCCATATACTTAGCTTCCATAATCAATGATGGACAGAACTGTTGCTTTATACAGTACAGTAAGGGTATGTCTATCAGCTTCCCAAGTAGCGGTCAATAGTTTTCTAGTTAGATTTAATGCTCTTTTACATTTAGATTTTACATATGTTATGTGGGCTTTCCAGTTCAAGTGAGTATCAAATACTAATCTTAAAAATTTTGCTGTTTGGCCAATTGGTATAATATGGTTTCTGATTCTTAAATCTATTTCTTCACCTTTTTTCCACTTTTTATTTTTTATAAAACATGATTGCTTGAGTTTTATCTATGGAAAATTTGAAGCCTACAGATGAGGCCCATCCATCTATTTGTACTATGCTTTTATTAATGATTCGTTCTGCATGCTTTATTCGAGATGCTGAATAATATATGGCAAAATCATCCATATACAGGTTACTTTTAATGCCAATAGGTAGATTGTCACTGATATTAATTGCTAAAGAAAACAGTGTGCCACCAAGGATGCTTCCCTGTGGAACACCATTTTCAAGTGGAAAGTTCTAGACAGATCATCATCAATTCTCACCTGAAAACTGCGATTTGTCAAAAAGATTTGGATTAACCTAGGTAAATGTCCACAGATGCTGTTTTTATATAAAGTTTTGAAATACAGCATGCCTCCATGTAGTATCGTAGGCTCTTTCAATGTAAAAAAAAAAAAGACAGCTACAGTAATTTGTTTTCGTCAAACCTCTATGTACATGGTCTTCTAAGTTAGAGAGAGAATCTAATGCTACACTGTGACCCGAACTGAGTGGAGTCAAATTTTATTTTCTAATGTGCCATGGCAGTCGAGCATTTACCATTTTCTCTAGCAATTTGCATAAGCAACTTGTTAAAGAAATTGGTCTGTAATTATTTACATTACTGGGATCCTTTCTAGGTTTGGGATAGGAATTATTATAGCTTTATGCCATTTATCAGGAAATAAATTTCGAAGCCATAAATGATTATAAAACTCTAATAAGTATGAATTTGCCAAAGATGATAAGTGGTAGATCTCTCAAAACAAATATTGTCACCTCCAGAAGCAGATTTGTTGCTGTTGGAGAGAGCATATTCCAACTCTTCCATATTAAATTTTCTATTATAATATATTATATCTTCTATTGTTTAAAAATTTATAGTTATTAATTCTATTTTAATTTCCTTTGTGCAGAAGTGTTCATCTAAATTTTTATCACTTCTTACATTTGCTAAATTCTCTCCTATTTTATTACTTATTTCTTTTGGATCAAGTGCTCTTTTCCCATCTTTTATGGCATGTTTAGGTGGTTTAACATGGGTACCATTTATTTTCCTGAATTTTTCCAATATTTCTTTTATGGGAGTATTATTAGAGAGATCTGATATGTATTTCCTCCATGAAATGATTCTTCCTTGAATTACTTCTTTTTTAAATTTTGCAGATATTTTGTTGTATAGAGGGTTTAATGTATCAATTTCTAGTAGTAATATTGTCATTTATTTTACTGAACTTTCTATTCAAAATATCTAATCGTCTCCCTATTAAGTGTTTTATATTTATTAATTCTGTTAACTAATTAGACCAGCTTGGAACTTTGTGTTTTGTTGGATGGGGTCTTGACTTTGGTATTGCTTTATCAGCAGCATTTTTAATGAAATCAACAAGAAATTTATTAGTTTCATTATGGTATTTTAAATATTCAAATGGTGGGATATTTCTAGTGTGCATTTCATATCGCTCCCAATCTGCTTTATAAATGTTATGGTGAGGGACATGTTTTGCAGGATTATTTTGTAATAAGAAAATTTATATTGGGAAATGATCACTAGTGTGCAAGTCATCAACTGCATTCCAAATCTTTCTACTACACTCAAGGCACACAGAGTTAAGTCTACTGAGGAAAATGTTTCATGTGCTTTTGAAAAATTTGTGCTAATTTCGTCATCATTTATACAGCACATGAACTCTTCTATTTTACTCCCTATTCTAACTGAGTTTGTACAATTACACTCCAATATTGGGTTGTGAGCATTAAAATCACCTACTATTAATGTAGGTTCCTTGGTATTGTTAAGTAAATCTCTAAGTTTTGTATGTTCCTTGGTATTGTTAAGTAAATCTCCAAGTTTATCAATGTTGTAATTTTTATTAGGTTGGTTGTATAAATTATAAACTATGGAATTATGGTTTTTTATTTGTATTTTAATACTTGATATTTGCAAGTCAGTAAAGTTTACAGGTACTCTGTCATAACATACTTTGTTATGGACATATATAGCAGTGCCTAAATTTCCTTCTTCTTCTCTAGATGTAGATGCTAAGGTATACTTGCCTATTGTTGATATTATTCTGTTGACATGTAAACACAATATCATTGGTTCGTATTCCCTTAGTAATCGTTGTATTTCTGCCAAATGTAATCTGGTTTGTAGACCATTTACATTCCATTGTATAATATAATTATTGAAAATATTATGTTAGTGTGTTCAAGTGTTATTTTCTTTTTGTGGATCATCAATTTGCATTTTTTCTCAAATTTTATTTACGATATTCATTTGTTTTTCTTTATAAGATAGGTGTCCAATGCACATACAGCCCTTTTTGTGAGTGTCTAAACTAGTAGTTTCTTTTATTTCTGTATCTTATAAAATTCTGTATAGTGTTTGTTAAACTGTCCTTTGTTATGCTTTTGTTTTTGTTGAATTCAATGAAACATTCATTACATCCATGTGTTTTCATGTGTCGTTTTTTAGTTTACTTTTGCTGCACCTATTACCGGTGATGGAGTAATCTCTTCTACCATTACATAATCATTCTTGCCAATGGTTTGTTCCTCTACTATTTCTTTGATGTTCTGGGTATCTGTTTCCATTGGTTTTATTATTACTTCATGAGTCAAAGGTATATATTCTTATAATTTTTTTATTTATGTTCTTTCTTCGGGTCTCCCGCCTTTATTTTAATGGATGTATCTCTAATAATAGTTGGTTTTTGTTGGTCTTGGGTGGAGTTCTCCCTAAAGGCCTCTTTTTTTTTTTTCTTTAGCTTCTAATTCATCACAACTATCTTCTAATATTTCTGTGGTGCTAGTATTATCTTCTAGTGTTTCCATTTCTCTCAATATCTCAAATGAATTTGAACAAATATTTGTATACATTTCTTGGTTCTTTGCTATAGTTTCTTCTTGCAAAGTGGTTATTTTTCTTTGAGGCTGATCTATCAGGGTTTTGTTACTCTTATCTATTTCCATTTTTGTTTCCTTGTTTGGTCTTATTACAGCAGAAAACTTTTGTTTCCTAGTGGGATCATACACTCCTCTAACTTTTAATTCTAATTTGGCCTCTCTCATAGGCATTCCTGTCCTTTCCTGGAGCAATTTTAATTCTGTATTGTATATATACAGTGATCCCTCGCGCACATCGCGCTTCAACTTTGCTGGCTTCACTGCATCGCAGATTTTTCAGAAATATTCATCGAAAAATTAAAATTAAAAAGTACCGCCATATCGGCAGCCATGTTGCGGAAAACAGCGATGTTTCATCATGTTACGCGAGAAGAATGGCTTACAGACTGACGCAAGGACTGGAAGCTTCATTTATACCCACAGGCACTCGGACAAGGCACGTGGATTGGTACACAAGAGAATATCTTATCACTGTTGATGTTTCATCTTTAATCACTGTAAAAATAATTAAAATCCGAATTTCATATGTAAGCAACTCAAGGATACTGTATACTCTCTCATCCCCAGCTTGTCAAGTCAAGACTTAGTCTCATCCCAAGCTACTGTGCTGTACACACCAGTTCTCTCTCTCTCTCTCTCTCTCTCTCAATGAAATATTACTGTATCATAAACTTTTATGTACAAAATTAAAAATAAATTTCACTGATAAATTTGTTTCTTTTAGCAACTAAAAAATTATTTTCCTAATTCTTTCGGTAGTAGTGAGCAGTTTCAGTCAGCTGATTCTCAGAATGTAAACATTACAAATATGGGACGATCTTTTTTTTTTATGCATATTACGGTGATAGATCAAAATAGTAATACCTGTACAGTGTTTAAGTGCATAGGAAGTGTTTATAACAGTGTGGGAAAGGCTAATAGTGTGGGGAGGGTTTATAAAGCCTTTAAATATATATGTATAGAGTAAATAATGAAATAAATACAAGGTCGCTACTTCATTAAATAAATAAATATGCTGTTCGTACTTCGCGGAATTTCAATTATCGCGGCTGGTCTTGGAACCTATCTCCTGCGATAAACGAGGGGTCACTGTAATACATACACTCCTTCGATCTTGCATGGTGATTTTGTCCACAGTTCATGCATTTTGGTTCACCACACCTCCACTGTGTGATATGTTTGTCAGATCCACAATATGCACATACAGATCTATTACGGCAATTTTTTCCTTGTAAGTCCATATGTACTACAGTTTTGGCACTGTAGTGGTTTTGGAACATACGGTCTCAGTTCTCTGCTTTGGCCCAAGATTTTAATTTTTATATGCAATTCATGGCCTTCAAATTTTATCTTTGCTATTCTCATTGTTTTTCCATTACTCCGTCTACTGGCTATGTTGTATATTTCACAATCTTGTACATTTTTGTACCTTTTTTTAAGTGAATCCAGCAATATATTCTTTTCTATTGGTTCACCATTATCAGGGAGTACTATGGTACCTTGTACACTGTTCATATTGTCATGTTTTTTATATATATTATCAATATTTTTAGTTAAGTATTTTCTGATTGATTTTTTGTTGTGGTTTCTATCAACCACATATGCTCTCTTATTTGTCTGAATGACATTTAAGTAGCTGAATGTCAATTCAACATGAAGTTTTCTAATTTCAATGCCAATACTTTCTTCTCTGTTTCTAAAGTCATGAATCTTGACCAACTTCCACTCCCAAAGGAGTCAAAGTGAGTCAAGGTTGGGTCAAGATATTTACTTTTTTTTGGTTTGCTTTTTATTGGAGCAGAGGGCTCCAGTGTAATCACATTAGTATTTTTTTCTGATTTTTCCAAGGAGAGGTTGTCAGAGGAGGTCCCAGCGGTTGTCAACTGTGCCGAGTCGCTACCATCAAAGGGCCCAGGGGTACTTAAATCTTTAAAACTACTAAACATAGAGATTGAGGTACAGTATATAAAAAAAAATTTAAAAAATAAATAAATAAACCTGAAAACCTTAAAAAGATATCATCAGCCTTTCATGGAGTTTTTTCTTCCACCAATGGCACAAGCATGAACTGACTCCCAAATGTCCACTCCCTACCCTACTCCACAGGGGACGGCACAACATGATTAGAGTGGCCCAAGTGTAAGCCAAACCCGCTCGCTAGGACTGACAATATTACTAGGATACAATCGTCCTCATCTTAGTCATGTTATGGGCAAACCGGATAGAATGCCGAGAGTCCTATCCCCAGAACCAGACCCCCTGGAATCCGTGGTCCAGCCCTATTATTGTTATTATTAAAAAAGTTTAACCAGACCACTGAGTTGACTACCAGCTCTTATAGGGCTGGCCTGAAGGATTTGGATGAAATGACAAGTCTAAACTAGAAGCCTAGCACTGGGACCAAATAGGTCACTCAGTAGTGATAAATGAATGAAAATGAAATTAAAAGCTGCAAAAAGGCATACGCTCTCATACTGGAACACACTCGCACAATAAATATATTTTTACTAATTTTTCCGTGTATACTCACTAAGAAGGTATAGTAACCCTTAAACGCCGAGCCTCTATTTACAAAAACGTCTCCCGTATGCCAGTGGCGTTCGGGAGTTAGTGCCGAAGCGGAAAAAGTTTTTTTAAAAAAATCACAGCACGCTTAGTTTTTAAGATTAAGAGTTCATTTTTGGCTCTTTTTTTTGTCATTGCCTGAAGTTTAGTATGCAACCATCAGAAATGAAAAAAATATCATTATCATATATAAATATTGAAATATATGACAGCGCAAAAATAATTTTTCATATATATAATTTTATACAAATCGCGCTGTGAGCAAAATGGTTAAAGCTAACGGGTTATTTTGTTTTTCTTTGTATTGTACACTAAATTGCGATGATTTTGGTATATAACAAATTGTAAAACGATCACAGCAACACAGAGAAAATATTATCACAAAATGATGCATGAATTTGTAACGCGCGGACGTAAAAAAATGTTTTTTTAAAAAATTCACCATAAATCGAAATATTGTGCTAGAGACTTCCCGTTTGTTGAAAAATGAAGCTAATTGATTGAATATTACTAGACTGTAAGTGTTTTAGCTTAAAATTGCAGTTTTCAACCATTTCGGTCGAGTTAAAGTTGACGGAAAGTCGAATTTTTTCTATTTATCGTGATTTATATGAAAATATCTCAAAACTGATAAAAGCTACAACCATGAGTTATTTTCTGTTGTATTGTACATGAAATTGCGCACATTTTTATATATAAAACTTTATGTAACGACTAATATAAAACGGTGCAAATATTATGACAACGGGACGAAAGAATTTCTGAGATGTTCGGCCGAAGTTACCGCGGACGTAAGGAAAATGTTTTTAAAAAATTCACCATAAATCGAAATATTGTGCTAGAGACTTCCAATTTATTGCAAAATGAAGTTAAACGATTGAATATTACTAGAATGTAAGAGTTTTAGCTTACAATTGCGTTTTTTCGACCATTTCGGTCGAGTTAAAGTTGACCGAAGGTTGAAATTTTGGCAGTTATCGTGATTTATGTGAAGATATTTCAAAACTGATAAAAGCTACAACCATGAGCTATTTTCTGTTGTATTCTACATGAAATTGCGCACATTTTCATATATAAAAGTTTATGTAACGACTAATGTAAAACTATGCAAACATTACGACAATGTGACGAAAGAATTTCTGAGATGTTCGGCCGAGTTACTGCGCGCAGACGTAAGGAAAAAGTTTTTTTTTTTTTCAGAAATTCACCATAAATCGAAATATTGTGCTAGAGACTTCCAGTTTGTTGCAAAATGAAGTTAAATGATTGAATATTACTAAAATGTAAGAGTTTTAGCTTATAATTGCCGTGATTTATATGAAAATATTTCAAAACTGATAAAAGCTACAACCATGAGTTATTTTCTGTTGTATTCTACATGGAATTGCACACATTTCCATATATAAAACTTTACGTAACAACTAATATAAAACGGTGCAAACATTACGACTACGTGACGAAAGAATTTCTGGCGCGGACGTAAGGAAAAAGTTTTTTTCAAAATTCCACCATAAATCGAAATATTGTGCCAGAGACTTCCAATTTGTTGCAAAATGAAAGTAAATGATTGAATATTACTAGAATGTAAGAGTTTTAGCTTACAATTGCATTTTTTGACCATTTCGGTCGAGTCAAAGTTAACCGAAGGTTGAAATTTTGGCAGTTATCGTGGTTTATATGAAAATATTTCCAAACTGATGAAAGCTACAGCCATGGGTTGTATTTTGCTGTATTTTACATGAAATTGTGCACATTTTCATATATAAAACTTTATGTAACGGCTAATATAAACCAGTGCAAAATTACGACAAAATGACGAAAGAATTTCTGAAATTTTTATTTGAGTTACAGCGGGCATAAGGAAAAAGTTTTTTTCAAAAATTCACCATAAATCGAAATATTGTGCTAGAGACTTCCAATTTGTTGCAAAATGAAGGTACATGATTGAATATTACTAGAATGTAAGATTTTTAGCTTACAATTGCGTTTTTCTACCATTTCAGTCGAGTCAAATTTGACCGAAGGTTGAAATTTTTTGTAGTCGACGTACGGTACGTCCACTTGACACCCAACAGACAATTTTAGTCGACGTATGATACGTCCAGTAGGCGTTTAAGGGGTAATATTCAAAATAAAGTAAAATGTTAAAATTTAGTTGTTTTAAAATCATTAGATGCCTAATGGCATTCGTATTTCTATTATTTACTTTTATATTTTATCAATTAAATCACAGCTCCTCATGAACATTAAAATGGGTATTACTGAAAATGTTGAAGATTCCGACAAAATTTCTTTTATTGATCATTTCCAAAATTTGATAATCGCTGGAGATTATATTTTGGACATTCACACAGTACATGCTTAACTGTTATCAACACTTTGCAATCTGAGCATTTGGGAGGAGGGCCACATGGACTGTTCATTAAGTGTCCATGTGTCAAACAAATATAGTATGGCCTATTCGAAGGCGCTAAAGAATAGTTCTGCCTTTGAGCTATCACTCTGATAACTCTCAGTTCCAAACATTATCAGGCAGTTGATGGTCCTACCACATTTCTCACTATTTAGCTTTGGAAATAAGCCCATTCCCAGCTATGATATCTTTTCCTATTCATCAGGTCCAATAAATTTTAGCTAAAGTGGAAAATTCCACAAAAATTAATCCAAACAAATAAATTATCATATATGAGACTCTTTGACTCAAACCCGGGAACAAATCCCTGGGGTTCAAGAGCCCCCTCACCATGTCAAGGTGGTCCCACATCGAGGGGGGGTGTGTGATTCTCAAAAGAGATCCAGGCTTCCCATTGCTCATCAGCTGGAAATTCTCTTGAGAGATGGAAAAGCCTGAAAAATCCGAGAATTCAGAGTCATCCCCAAATAGAGGATTTCTTGTGATGGAGTCAACTGGGACTTTTGAAGATTGATAAGAAGGCCCAGTTCCTTGGTAAGAAGAGGAATCTTGTGTAAGTCCTTCATGGGCTTTTCCTTCTATGGGGATTGAAGCAGCTAGTCTTCTAGATAAAGGCTGACATTGATCCCTTCAGGACAATTTGACTGAGGGTGCTTACATCAAGGACTGGTCTCCCAACCCCCAATGTCTTCAGCACCACAGAGCCGGTTGTTAAACCCCTCCATGTTGGTACTCTTGACTTACTCTATGGCCCTTTTCTGGATGAAAGAGGAAACTTCCTTCAAAAGGGCCAAATGTCTCTCATACCCTATCGAGTATGCTGTCATGTGATGGGAGAGGTGAGTAATGGTGGGCTCTCCGGGAACAGGATGATATAGCCCTCCTTCAGAACTTTGATGATCCAAGGCTCCACTCCTCTTATCAGCCACTTCTCCCAAAACTCTAGAAGTCTCATTTTTTAGGTACTGTCTTGGCAGAACTCTTCTTTATAAACTTGGCTGTGAATCGGAGATTTGTACAGATCCTGAATGGGGCTCTGGGTCTACTTCCACGAAAGGGCTGTTGCTGGAAGGGTAAAGAGGTCCTAGTTTGAAAGGCAGTCAAATTCTTGGAACGCTTAAATGACTGGGCCAACAAGTCCTGCGTAGATTTCTTCTGTATATCTGACGCAATTCCCTTCCTTGTGTCCTGAGGTAAGAGATGATGCTGGTCTAGTGGTGAAAACAACAAGGCCGACTTCTGAGTCTAGATAACTCCCTCAGAAGTAAATGAGTACCAGAGCTCTCTTTTCTTCAGTACTCCAAAGGTAAATAGAGTGGAAAGCTCTAGAGAGCCATCTCTAATGACTTTGTTGGCACAGGACAGAACCTCGAGCCAGTCCGAGGCAATATCTGCCACTAGGTCCTGGTGGTCCTTGATTTTCTTGGCCAGTGCACCCACCATCCAATCCAGGAAACTAAGGACTTTGAAGACCTTAAAAATGTCTTTAACTAGATGATCTAGATCTGCAGAAGAAAACATTATCTTTGCTGACGAAAATGCAGAATGGCAAGAAGAGTCGAAGAGACCAGAGAAGTCCCCTTTGGAGGAGGCAGTGACTCCCAAAGAAGGAGCTTCGCCAGTCACATAGGATAAGTACCTCCTGCAGGTTAAACAAAAGGGAGGAAAAGCAAAAGATGCCTTGCCTTGCTCCCTTTTGGCTGAAAGCCAGTCTCCCATCTCCTTGAAGGACATCTTAGAAGACGAACAAAGTACCATCTTGGGAAGTCTTGATCTGTCATCCAGTTGATTCTTCATTAAAAAGGCCGAAGCAGGCGAGGTCAAGGCAGCTTAGGCAAAAAATGTGGGAAAATCTGCCAAAAGGTACCGCAGTAAAGCAGCATAAGCCGAAAGAGGCACAGGTTCTTGGTCGACCTCCTCGTCTTCTGAGGAGATCGGGGACAGGATACCATCCTGAGAAGTCTTGGGAGCGAAGGGAGCTTTCTTTAACAACTCCATAATCTGGGCTATTTCCCGCTTAATAGGAGCCAGAGTAGGCTCGTCGTGGTACAAAAGCAGAGGAGACGATGCTGTGGGTTTAACTGGAGGAAGTGAAGGAGACCACATTCTCTGAGCAGACAAAAGAGGCGATGGGTGCCTAGGAGTGGGCGCTTGACGCTCAGAAGCAGGCGCCAGGTTCTCAGGAGCTGGTGCCAGACATTTAGGAGCAGACGTCAAGCTCTTTTGAGCTGTCGCTGGGTGCTTGGGAGCCAGGTGTGGGTGCTCAGCCATTGAGCGCTCAGATGAGAAGGCCTCCGGATTGTCCCATGTAGACAGAAGTGGATGCTGATGGACAGGGGCAGAGACAGAAAGGTCCACAGCGTAGCTACAAGAAGGCTGGGGACTGCTAATAGACTTCTTATACCGCTTAGCAGGTAGCAGATCTGGACGGCAACCAACATCCTCGGAAGGGCGCTTAAGCAGTCGGGAAGAGTCTAGGTATCATTTGTGGTGCCTTCTGTCCATGCCATAGTTGTCAGAAGAGCTTGAGGATAACTGATGAGCATTCAAAGATACGCCTTTCCAATGGCTGTCTGCCACCACCTGGGACTGTGCAGCAGGAACAGCTGAGGGGGCGACTACCTGTGGGCAAACCTCACTGGCCTCCCTTGGACTTTTGGTATGTCTTCTCCCAGGTTTAGGGGAGCAGGACAGTGACCTTGGTCTAGGAGAACCGGCAGGATGGATAGCCACCTCCTCCACTGGCACTGCACTCTCAATCGTCACTTTATCCGAGAACACTATCCATCCGTCCCGCCAGTTCTCCTAGACCAACGTCACTGTCCTGCTCCCCTAAACCTGGGAGAAGACATACTGAAAGTCCAAGGGAGGCCAGTGGGGTTTGCCCACGGGTAGTCGCCCCCTCAGTCGCTCCTGTTGCACAGTCCCAGGTGTTGGCAGACAGCCACTGGAAAGGCGTATCTTTAAGTAAAGCCCCCTAACTCTGCCACTGTACTTACTACAAGGTTAATTTTCTCATCAAACCTGGATTTGAGACTGGTGATGGCATTAGGGTGGGAAGCAAGGGAGCCATGCACAGGAGTAGGAGGTTGAAAAGTAGGAGGGCAAGGAATAGAAGAAACAGTGGGAATAGGAGTAGTAGGGTGAGCAATAGGACTAACCTCTAAGCTAAGTTTAGGCACAGCTTCTACACTAAGAGAATGTCTCTCGGCTCTAGAAGCTGCTTTCTTCTTCCTATCTCTCTCTAATTTATCTAAGTGAGACTTCAGAATTTTCCATTGTTTACTATCCCATGAGGAACATTCATCACAGGTTTTTGTTACACTCTTGCCCCCTACATTTACTAAAGATTGAATAAGGATCACAACCCAAGCTTTTGTGACCCTAGTCTTATAGCCTTCACTGCAATAGCAAATACTCAAACTGCTAGAATCTGACATAATTCAGAAAAAACTAGGGAGCTAATCAAAATGTGATGATAATAAACCATCAATAGCCTGCTGCACAACCAAAACAAAGTAACTGAACTTCACCAAAAGACAACTGGAAAACAATAAAAAAAAAAAAAAAAAAGTGGCTGCAAATGGCTCTGATGTGTTACCAAAGCTGGGAGAAACAAAGTGGACTTACTGGCCAGGTTGTTTCCCATGTTCCCCAATATTGGGCAGGGTCTGTCACCTACACAAAAACAGAAGCAGCACTACCGCGTATTATTAAATAAGTTGCCGCGCAAGTTAGAAATGTTAGCTACATAATTACAGGCAGTCCCCAGTTTACGACGGGGGTTCCATTTTTACGCAGCGTTGTAAATCAAAAGTCGTCGTAAACCAAAAAATCTTCAGAAATCCTAAGAAAACCTTACTTTTACAGTAATACTTTGGGTGTATTGAAAATGATGTAAACTGCATTTTTATTGAGTTTTTCATCAAAAACTCAAAATTTTTATTATTCTGCCATTTTGAAGCCATATTTCTTCCGTCGGATTGGTGTACAACGCGTCGTAACCCCAGAACATGCGTCGTAAACTAGGAAATAATTTCTGATGAATATATTTGAAAAGCCTTGTAACCTCGGAACGTCGTAAGCCGGACCCGTCATAAACTGGGGACTGCCTGTACAGTATTTGGTAAATTACTTATATGAAATGGCAGATTTGTGTACCTGGGTCTCCTACGATTAAGAGGTGTGATTCTCCACGCACTCTAGTACCACTGTTATCAACTTTCTGAACTCCACCAGCAACTGCAACTGCTACAGCTAGTTTTACAAGATATAATCCATACACCTGGAAAAATAATAAATCAACAATGAATTTAAAATAAACAGTAAAATTAAAGAATTGACACTATATCTAATTTGGAATAAGAAATTAATTCTCTAACAGATATAAAACAAAACATCAGTAGCATGATCTAAGTACAGCAAACAAATAATGGTAGTACTCAATGGTATTACGTATCTTAAAAAAAATTATGGCAGTAATGTCCTTTGTCTTGTTCTCAGTAGGCCCAAAACAGAGCTTGTATAAACAAAGCACACATGGAATAAATGTATCCTAAATACAATTTCACAGACTTTAAACAATTTAACTCAAGTTTACAGATTAAATTTTCAGAAATATCTATTTTTCCATGTAGAATAGACTAGAATATGCAATTTAGGCCAAGAGCTGTGGGACCTATGAGGTCATTCAGCTCTGAAGGGAAAATTGAGAGTAAAAGGTTACACAGGTGTAGCAAAAGAAAAACCTCGCGGTTGCATTATGAAACAAATGGTAAAAGTAGTTGGAAAGTAAGATGGAAGAAAGACTATGAATGGAGGTATAGTAAAAGGAATGAAAGGGGTTGCAGCTAGGGGCTGAAGGGACACTGCAAAGAACCTTAAGTAATACCTGAAGTGTACTGCACGTGAGGTGCACTGACGGCACTACCACCCCATGCGGATTTTTCCATGTAAACCCATCAGTTTATATGTGCCTAACCCTGCAGTCTGCAGCTTCCTAGACAAACAAAAGGAAAAACAAATCTTCACTTGGTCTAATATCTCTCTGGGTAGCTCCTATGGTGATCATTACCTGTGATGTCAAGCCCTCCTTAAAACAAAGTGCAGGGTTGCAGGGGAGGATGATAATTTTTCCTCCATTGTCTCAGATTTCAAAGGTTTTGAGCAAACTTCTAACTTTTATAGGAAAAGTGTACTTAATAGCCCCAAATTGCCAAACAGGCATTGGTTCCTATTACCTCAACAACGGACAGAAAGATCAATTCCACTGTTGTCCGCTGTTCTATCCCAGACAGTAGGAGGGAAAGTCTCTCTTTTCTAAGCCGAGACCTTCATGTATAGATTTTTTAAAAATATCTATCGTGATAATTACTCACTCACCATTGCTAGGTACCTAATGCAAAAATTACGGACTTCTATCCAGCATTACCAGTCCGTATGGAAGGTATGGTTAGATTATATCCATACTGAGAGCCCAGTTGAGATTTCTATAGAAACCTTATTTTTCTTATATACCCTTTTGAAGACAAATGCCTTGTGGTTACAACAGTCATGGCATACAAGGCTGCATTAATGGAACCCTTGCTTTATGGATTCGGGATTGACTTCAGTATAGAAGTTGTCACTTCCCTTCTGCAGTCTTTTGCTCTACAAAGGCCCACTCATGAAAGGCTTCCAATTTCTTGGTCCCTGAACAAGGTGCTTAGACTTCTATCAACCCCTCAATTCAGTGGACCCAATAAAACCACAACGCACAGGCTACAAAGGTGATCTTCTTGATTGCATTAGCATCAGGAGCTCGTACAGTATTAGTGAACTGGGCTCTCTTAGGTGGGGACAATGCATCATGCAAATAGATGACCATCAATTATTATTGTCCCCTGGCCCATCATTCCTGGCCAAGAATATGGATCCTTTAAAAAGGAAATCCATTCTTATAAGAAAATTCAATTTATCAGACAAGACATTACACCCAGTTCAAGCACTTAAGGTATACCTAGAAGTCACGGCAAACACCCCAGAAGGTCCTATTTTCCTACACCCTAGCACAAACTAACCACTCTCCATACAAAGACTGAGAATGATTGTAGTGTTTTCTCATTAAAAAGAGAAATCCACACTCTTTCCATAGGTCACATGATGTTAGGAAAGTATGTCTTTGGCCTTCTTCAGAAATGTCTCTTTCAAAGAAGTCTCCAGATGTATAGGTTGGTCATCAGTTAAATCATTGCCACATGTTCGAACAAATTCGACTACACTGTGTATCAGTAGGTGGCATAGTTAGTCTTAACCCCTAGGTGCTGCGGAAGAAAACCAGGGGTCATATTGACGACGAGTATGCTAACTATCGCTGCAAGATGGGTGACAGTACTACAACAAAACCCAGCATGCTTAGGTAAGCACTGTAGAACTACATCCTAAAATGTAAGTTCGTGCATAGTTTCTTGTGCCTTGGTATCAAAACCTGAAAAGTATTTGGAATAAAGAATGGGACTTGAAATCTGTGGCTTGACCTTGGACCGGAAATGTTATTTCCTTTGGGGTGTTGGGATTAAAAAGACAGAACTTAGCCTTTCTCGTCACCTGACCATTTCTTTTGTAAAGTTCCTTGAGGATGAAACAGCGACTACACTATTAAAAACAGGTTTTGACGTAGGAAAAACCTATTTTTGGTAGTCGCTGTTGAGTCCTCAAAACCCTCCCACTTCCCTGATGAAAAGGCATGGGATTTGGGCAAAGGGATCAACCTGCATTGACCAACAGAGAGTAATGGCTCCTTGGTCTTTTAACGACCCGGTTGTAAACAAGAGGGCGGATGCGCATGCGCAATAGTCACTTCTCTTTCTTGCAGGTTATTTGACATTGGAAAAACTGGGTTCAGCTTCGCTGAAGATAAGGGAAAGTGCCCTCTTATCTTTGAGTCCATTATTTAGTCCACCATGTGTTATAACGTTAATCATTACGACACAATATCTGGCCAAAAAGACCAACTAGAAGAGAATTCTTTGATATTAGGTTGGTCACCATGGATCTCTCGTAGACCATGGAAGGCAACTCCTTGAGGACGAAACAAGTGACTATGCTATCAAAAAAGCAAGTTTTGACGTATTAAAAACCTATTTTTGGTAGTCGCTGTTGAGTCCTTTGGGAGTTACCTTCCATGGTCTACCAGAGCTCCATGGTGACCAAACTAATATCAAAGAATTCTCTTCTAGTTGGTCTTTTGGCCAGGTATTGTGTCATAATGATTAACATTATAACATGTGATGGAGTATATAATGGACTCAAAGATAAGAGGGCATTTTCCCTTATCTTCAGCGAAGCTGAACCCAGTCTTTCCAACATCAAAAGAACCTGCAAGAAAGAGAAGTGACTATTGAGCATGCGCATCCGACCTCTTGTTTACAACCGGGCCATTAAAAGACCAAGGAGCCATTACTCTCTGTTGGTCAATGCAGGTTGATCCCTTGCCCAAATCCCATGCCTTTTCGTCAGGGAAGTGGGAGGGTTTTGAGGACTCAACAGCGACTACCAAAAATAGGTTTTTCCTATGTCAAAACCTATTGTTTGATAGCGTAGTCACTGTTTCGTCCTCAAGGAGCTTTACAAAGAAACTGACAGGTGACGAAAAAGGCTTAAGCTCTCACTTTTTAATCCCAACACCTCAAAGGAAATAACATTTCCGGTCCAAGGTCAAGCCACAGATTTCAAGTCCCATTCTTTATTCCAAGTACTCTTCAGGTTTTGATACCAAGGAACAAGAAACTATACACAAACTTACATTTTAGGATGTAGTTCTACAGTGGCTTACCTAAGAATGCTGGGTTTGTTTGTAGTACTGTCGCCCTTCTCCCAGCGATAGTTAGCATACTCGCCGTCAATATGACTCCTGGTTTTGTGCTGCAGCACCTAGGGGTTAAGACTAACCATGCCACCTACTGATACACATTGTAGTCGAATTTGTTCGAGCATGTGGCAATATTTTTAACTGATGACCACCCTGTACATCTGGAGACTTCTTCGAAAGAGACATTTCTGAAGAAGGCCAAAGACGTACTTACTTTCCTAACATCATGTGACCTATGGAAAGAGTGTGGATTTCCTTTTTTAATGAGAAACACTACAATCCTTCTCAGTCTTTGTAGGGAGAGTGGTTAGTTTGTGCTAGGGTGTAAGAATATAGGGCCTCCTGGGGTGTTTGCCGTGACTTCTAGGTAAACCTTAAGTGCTTGAACTGGGCATAATGTCTTGTCTGATAAATTGAATTTTCTTATAAGAATGGATTTTCCTTTTAAAGGATCCATATTCTTGGCCAGGAATGATGGGCCAGGGGACAATAATTGATGGTCAGCTATTTACGTGATGCATCGTCCCCATCTAAGAGAGCCCAGTTCACTAATACAAGCCCCTGATGCTAATGCAATCAAGAAGATCACCTTTTGTAGCCTGTGCGTTGTGGTTTTATTGGGTCCAATGAATTGAGGGGTTGATAGAAATCTAAGCACCTTGTTCAGGGACCAAGTAATTGGAAGCCTTCCATGAGTGGGCCTTTGTAGAACAAAAGACTGCAGACGGGAAGTGACAACTTCTATAGTGGAGTAAATCTCGAATCCATAAAGCAAGGGTTCCGTTAATGCAGCCTTATATGCCATGACTGTTGTAACCACAAGGCATTTGTCTTCAAAAGGGTATATAAGAAAAATAAAGTTTCTATAGAAATCTCAACTGGGCTCTCAGTATGGATATAATCTAACCATATCTTCCATACGGACTAGTAATGCCGGATAGATGTCCATAATTTTTGCACTACGTACCTAGCAATGTTGGGTGAGTAGTTATCATGATAGATATTTTTTTTAAAATCTATACGTGAAGGTCTCGGCTTAGAAAGGAGGATGCGTAAGAGACTTTCCCTCCTACTGTCTGGGATAGAACAGCGGACGACAGTGGAATTGATCTTTTTTGTCCGTTGTTGAGGTAATAGGAGCCAATGCCTGTTTGTCCAATTTGGGGCTATTAAGTACACTGTTCCTATGAAGGTTAGAAGTTTGCTCAAAGCCTTTGAAACCTGGGACAATGGAGGAAAAGATATCGTCCTCCCCTTGTTCCAGTCTTAAGGAAGGCATCTCTTGCTGTTGCTTGACTGTCCAGGTTTGGAGACACATATATTAGGAGTTTGTGATTCTAGTATGTGGCGAACAGGTCCACTTCCGGTTGTGGAAGCATGCTGGCTATTGTTTGAAAAGAGTGGTTGTCCAACATCCACTCTGTTGAGTCTGTCATTTTCCTTGATAGAGAGTCTGCTATTACAATGAGACCCCCTGTGAAGTGAACTGCAGACATGTGCCTCTTCCTTGCTTGCGCCACCATCCGAAGGATGGCTAACTTTACCATACTGAGAGGAGGTGAATGTGATCCCGACTTCTTGATGTAGGATATTGTGGTTATGTTCTCTCTCTTCTGGAGGTTTGAGTTTTTTGATAGACAAAAAGACAGCCATCAGCTCCAGGAAACTGATATAAAAATCCCTGAGTAGCTGATCACCTCCCTGCCACCTGACGATCCTCCCAATGTCCTCCCAACCTGTCAACGAGGCATCTGTGTGTTTGTCACTCATACAGACTGAGTCAGGGTGACCTGTTTCACCAGAGATTCCTTCCATATCCAAGGTCGAAGTATCTCCCCAACTCTTTTAATGAGGTCGGTCTCACATCTTTTTTCTTGCATGTGATAGCCAGAATTTGTCCACATTTTTAGTTGTAATCTATGTATTGGATCTATTACGATTTAGTGATGTAAAGAAAGATTAAATAGGGAAGCAAAAGAATAGAATCTTAAAAAGAGAGAAGTAGAAAAAGATAAATTAAACAGTGAATGATTGAGTTAGAAGAGAGAGAGAGAGAGAGAGAGAGAGAGAGAGAGAGAGAGAGAGAGAGAGAGAGAGAGAGAGAGAGAGAACAACAATTAAGCCTTGGTTGTTATGCATTAGCGAGGCTAGAAATGCCGAGTAAGCTAAAAGCAGGAAACCGTCCTTACATGAACTCAAAACAGTGAGTGAGTATATCGCGCCCAAGGCCATAAAACCGATCATAAAATCTGGAACCTGTGCCCTCGCGACTGAGCTGACCGAGCATAACCTATAACCTTGTCAGGAGTCAATGTTGCAGCCATATCTATAACCCTGCCTTCAATAGGAGGCGTTTACATGAATTTCCATGAAAAAGGGCTGGACAAAGAGAAGTAGTTCACCATTTCTCCAATTTGACATTCTAGGGAGGAGCCATTAACAACTCCTCCTGAGGTCATTTCCAATCAAATCTTCTAAGGAGAGATTTTGACAACACCCACAACTGTCCTTCCCAATCAAGCTGTTCGAGGGGAGGTCTTACAGATAATACCTTCCAATGAGGTAACTTCAAGGGAGGAAGTGGAAGATAGCAAGGAGAAGCAGGGGTTCCAGAGAAGAACGAAGCCAGGGAAGGAAGATAGAGTTGCTAGTCACCAGTACGGGAAGACGCAGTACTTCCCCCTAGTTTCTGTGGTCCCAAACAGACTCTGACCGCAGGGACTTAACCAGATTCTGTCCACAGGCTACTTAACCATACCACGACCACGGGCTACTTAACCAGACATTAACTGAACTTTGACTAACAAGAGTGGTTTTCAAGAGAGTAAAACTAACCGTAATTGTACTTGTGCATGTAATTAACTTTCATCATTAAAGTAAGAAGCTACCAATTTTGTCTCCATTACACCTTTCTGAGAGATATAATTACATTTAATATAAATCCCTTCTAAATAATAGACTCGTGAGCCGCTGACTTTGAGAAGAGGCGCTGTGGATGAATACGTCGTCAACTTAGAAGAAAAATGCAAGTAAGAAGGGAACAATAATACTGTATGTCACACGAGTTATGAAAGAAACTTGTGCACGACATAAGATGAGAACTGCAGCAGGCCCATCATACATTCTGATTGCCATCTGGAAACTTTGGGCTGTGCAAGGAACCTTTTGAGGACTTGCCTTATTCTGTTTTGAGTATGATGGGGAGAGACAACAGGCCGTGAAGAGTATCCCAACACAGTCCCAGCCACTGAAAGTGTCTGCTGGGAGTGAGGCAGGATGTTTTCATATTTATAATAAAACCTTTTGACTGTACTGTAGTCTATTGACCATTGCTCTTAGGTTTTTCAAGCACTCTTTGTAAAATATTCTTTAGGCAATGTTTAGCCCAAAGGACACGACTTTGAATCTGTATGTATCTTTTCCCATCCGGAACCTTAGGAAGGGGCGGAAGGGAACGGCTGTAGGGATTTGCCAGTGTGCATCTTTCAGATCCACAGAAACTGTCTGAGTCCCTTTTTGGAATGATTCAACGTACTTAGGTAAGGGTAATTATCCGAAACTTTTGGCAAACAATGTGCTTGTTCAATGTTGACTGGTTGAGGATCACTCTTCTTTTGGATGAATCCTTTTTGAGGGCCTGAAGAGACGTACTTGGTGACGAATATACACGTTTCTCTATGGACCCCATTAACAGGGCTTTTCTGTACATATAAATAATGCTGTCTCCCCACAGGGAAAACTTCCATTGTCTGTGATGTCATCGAAGCTGACCCCCAACCAATATAATTCCTCTTGGTATCTGCCTCCTCCTCTGCCTTCACCTTTGATAAACATTCCCGGTGTTGTTTTTCCTTTTCCCTCCTATGAGATGGTATTTGGACCTTGTGAAAAAGGATGGCCTTGAAGTTGTTGTTGTCCCTTGGTAGGGAATTGTCCCTTCTGACCACCTACCTGTTTTCTGAGGAAAATTTTTTGGGGGTAACTGAAGGCTTATATGATTTTTGATCAAAGTGAGCCCTTTTTGGACTTGGGAAAAGGGAAATTTTGGGTTCTTTGTTTCCTGAATTCCCCTTTTCCCAGAAGAGCGTACACTGTACAATTCCGTTGGTGGGCATGCTCGTTGAGTTGAGCCACAACAGACTCCTCAAAAAGGTCCTTACAGAAGGGGTTAGAATGTAATAATGCTGTGACATTGGAGAGTGATTTGATGGAGCTCTCCAATGCTTCCATTCACAATTTTATGCGCCATTCTAGAAAGTCAAAGAGTACTTTCCATCGGGTTCTCACAAGACTTTTTGCCTCAACAGCAAAAATTATCCTGGGATGTTCTGGAAGCCTTTAGATGGCAACTTCCAGCACGGTGGTAGAGGTTATAATGCTAAGGAGTCAGAGCCTAGCATAAAATTCTGACGAGGCTACTTGGTGAGCAACTTGGGTCTTATTCAAAAAGGAAGTAGAGATAAATTTTTCACTGACCTGGTAAAGGGTGGTTTCTTTAGTTTTTAATGCTATAGGCACAGGTAAGAAAACCATTTCTGTTAGTGGTTTCTCCAAGTCTGGTGAGGATGGTACCAGGTGCCATTCTGTGTTAAGGAATGCTGCCATTTGTAAATTCTACATTTACAAGTTTGATCATGGTTTTTCTCTCATTAATTACCTACTTGCCATCGGGAGAGAAAGTGCACATTGAGGCGTCTCGCCAAGGTTTATCAGTATCATCAGGGGTGAGTATTGGAGCCCCTATTATGTTTTGTTCTGAAGTTCTGTGTTCCACACTGACCCATTGTTGTTTCTAGTCGGAATTCTAAAACCAGACATTGTTTGGGCGGTATTTGTATCTACACTCACTTTTTGGTTACAGGATGTAGTACTTTTACACTTTGGTGTAGTACTTTTACACTTTGGTGCGTACATGACTGATTGACTTTGCTTTTCAGAATCATGTATCATGTCCCTTCTACATTGCCGTTCTGTGGCAAGGTCATTTTTAATGTTACTCTACTCAATTTCCTTATGGAACTGACCAAATGGCGCAAACTGTGTATCCCTTTTGGGGGAACTTGCCGCAAACTGTGTATCCCTTTTGGGGGAGCTTGCCGCAAACTGTGTATCCCTTTGGGGGTACAGGTCAATAAAAACTCAATTTCCTTACAGAACTGATCAAATGTTGCAAACTGTGCATCCCTTTTGGGGGAGCTTGCCGCAAACTGTGTATCCCTTTTAGGGGTACAGATCAATAAAAACTCAATTTCCTTACAGAATTGATCAAAAGTTGCAAACTGTGTATCCCTTTTCTGGGAGCTTGCCGCAAACTGTGTATCCCTTTTGGGGGTACAGGTCAATAACAACTAAATTTCCTTACAGAACTGATCAAATGTCGCAAGCTGTCCCTTTTGGGGGAGCTTGCCGCAAACTGTGTATTCCTTTTGGGGGTACAGGTCAATAAAAACTCAATTTCCTTACAGAACTGATCAAATGCCACAAACTGTGCATCCCTTTTTAGGGGAGCTTGCCGCAAACTGTCTATCCCTTTTGGCGAAGCTTACAAACTAAGGTAATGCCTAGGCCAGTCCTGGATTATTTAGCTCATGCTTAAATGCACAGGCTTATAAAAAGGAAAAAATTTACACTAATATGTAGCCTTACTGTTAGGCTATTGATTTACTTTGCCCAGATATTGTTATTTTCTGATCCTAGGGTCTTCGGTCTAAGCTAGGCCACTTAGGATACGTAATCGAAGTACATAGGCTACAGACAACATCCAATAGCCTATTAATCTAGTCTGAATTATTCTCACTTAATGCCTAGAGTATTGTAGACATCGTATAATCTGAAAGGATTTTCTATATTAATAATAAGTTGTGAAACATTTCTTTTAGTTAAAACATTTAGTTAGAATTTAAAACAATTTTCGTTTTACGAAACTAAGTAGCAATCAACGATTTACGAAACGAGGTAGGTTAGCAATCAATGAGCCGGGTTCCGGCTTTAACAAACAAATTATATAAATTCCAGAAGTTCAAAACTAAAACTTTCAACTGGAAGTTAATATTGAGCACTCATCTTGCTATTTTTGATGTTTCCATAATCCTCGATAATAACACGGAGAAAAAAGTCAACTTTTTTCAGAGCGCTGGTAACGACGTGAACCGTTTGCTTTAGACCAAACAGAGAGTAATGGCTCCTTGGTCTTTTAATGGCCCGGTTGTAAACAAGAGGGTGGATGCACATGCGCAACAGTCACTTCTCTTTCTTGCAGGTTCTTTTGACGTTGGAAAGACTGGGTTCAGCTTCGCTGAAGATAAGGGAAAGTGCCCTCTTATCTTTGAGTCCATTATATACTCCATCACGTCATAATGTTAATCATTACGACACAATACCTGGCCAAAAGACAAACTAGAAGAGAATTCTTTGATATTAGTTTGTTCAACATGGAGCTCTGGTAGACCATGGAAGGTAACTCCTTGAGGATGAAACAGCAACTACGCTATCAAAAAAGGCAAATTAATCAATTTTGATTAAAACATGATATATGTCACATATATAGTCCTTAAAATTTTGTACCCAAAACGTGGCTTAATCATATGTCTCGTGCATCATGTGAGTTGCATTTTCATTAGCCCAGAAAACATTACGTTAACTTCTTTTCTTCTTTAATCCCATCCTCTTGTTAAATAAATAAAAATTAAAAAAATAAAACTAGTCATTACTTACTGGGTGAATTTAATTTTCAGTAGATTATACTGTACTACAGTAAAACCAAAATGACTACAAACATGGCTGTCATTGCCTATGTTGCCAAATTTCTTCCTGACTCATAATCTGACTAAAGTTAATCTGTGTCCCTCAGTTTGGGGTTCTTTAATTCGGTCATAAATCCTACTTATCCCTCCCATCCCTTTCATCAGTGAGTCTGGGCTAGATATTGGGCATTTGTATAATTCCTTTGGATGATTAAACACTAAATCATCCTTATACTACCTGGTTATCAAAACAGGTTAATGCATGATTTCAAATCTTCATTTACTGCAGCTTTTTTACTATAAAATATCCTTTACCCATCATCAAATCACATTTATTTCACTCATTTTATGTCTTTGGTGTTAGAAAAGCAGAACTACAATGTCAAGGTGCTTACCCTTTTTGACTGGTAAAAGGAAGATATGGCAGCATTTCTGCCACATCTACATCACATCCCAACTTAGGTCAAGGGTTTATGAATCAAATCTGGGAAAAGCAGCAACGCCAAAAACGTACTACATGTTCATAGTCATTTTGATTTTACTGTAGGCTATGCTTGTAGAGAGAATTTCATTTTTTGGAGATTGTACTAGGCTAGGCTTTCAAACAAGATTACCAAACTTACGGCTTATGTAACTATTCATAACCATCTCTTATAATTAACAACCAATTACTATTGCGTGAGCATCACTTACCAAAGAACTGACAAATACAACATTGAGTACAGACAAACAACCGAATAGGGAAACAACTGTTTTCAGATTTTGAGGGATTTTAGTTTAACATACTGTATGTTAGTGTCTTTTAGCAACTAGGATATTATTCTCCCAACTATTTCAGTAGTAGGTCTCAATCAACTGATTATCAGAACATGAAAAGTTAGAGCTTTTTTTTTTCTTATTACGCTTACGCTTGTTTTAACATTTTATTAAAGGATATGTGAGGTCCTGTACTGTAACTTGTACTGAAATACATCAAGCACAAAGCAACAAAACAGAAGAGGATATATATATATATATATATATATATATATATATATATATATATATATATATATATATATATATATATGAATGTCTTTTTATGTAATACTACAGTGTAATATGAATATAAGAATGCCCATAAAACACTATTTAAACGTTGAAACCATATATTTAAGGCACTAGCTTCTGTGCCCCTGTTCACTGGTAGAATATGGACAGGTGGAAAGTTACAATGGTATATATTAACAAAGCGAATAAAATATACTATAAAGGTCCCACTCACAACAGACAAATAGATTTCAACAACAAAATAAAGCTTCCGTGTCGATGAAAACATCCAAAAGGCCTCCGAACAACTCAGGCCTAACAATCCTTTCATTTTCCATTATCCCAAATCCATCGGGTTAAGCTCGTTAACGTATACTTAAATAACAAAAGGGGAAGAAGCCGGAGTTTACAAGATACCGTGTAGTAATTGTCAGGACATCTCGTGGCGAGACAGGTAGATCGCTCTCACAAAGAATAACAGAGCACAAAAGATCAGTAATGTTACGCCGGAGAGTTCGGGAATTTTCCTACATATCAGAAATACAGGGCATGTCATTAACTGGAGTGGGACGGAGTTGGTTTTCAAAAGTAGCTGTCCGTACAAAAGAAGGATGCTGGAATCTGCTATCATCAATCAAACCAACAATATGAACCTGTCAGGAGGACATTGGAAATCGGATGACATCGACACCTTAATCCTCAAACCCCTCATGAAGAAGATGACCCAGGAAACGCGACCGCCAGATCCATCGCCAAACGGGAGCTAATGAGGACAAAAACCACTAGGGAATTTGGCCATTCTCCTCCTTAAGAAACGCCACCTCCATAACATCGGAGGCCTAGGGCCACACCTTTATGTTTTTGTATATATACCATTGTAACTTTCCACCTGTCCATATTCTACCAGTGAACAGGGGCACAGAAGCTAGTGCCTGAAATATATGGTTTCAACGTTTAAATAGTGTTTTATGGGCCTTCTTATATTCATATATATATATATATATATATATATATATATATATATATATATATATATGATTATTATTATCACTTTTGTAACGTGATTCATTTATCACACATTACCACAGGTGAAAAATAAGAAATGGGGTGTAGGTCCTGACCAGTTTCGACTTTATTTCCAAGCCATTGACAAAGGACTGATACAGAGTATAAGAAGTCACAAATATATATACTACAGGAACAGTACTGACGAACATACACAACGGTTAGAGACTACGTATCCACCCAGCGGCCAGTGTCAAGGAAGGAGTGGCCTTCAAAACTCATTTGGCTAAAAAAGGGATTTTGACAACAGAAAAATCTATTTCTGAGCTCAGCCCCGTGTCACCCGGTGAAATTCCATTCTTACACGAATTTCTAGGTATAAATATTGCTAAATATACCAGAGAAAAAAGCTTTCAGGAATGCTGGAGTTACTACCCCCAGATCGAGCATCGTCAATGAAGACGTCGGTATAACCAAGGGTGAGTGAAGGAATCACAACCACAGAGCCACACTCGATAGACATCCCCATGTCAAGATCCCCGGGAAGAGCGAGGGGCCGTACCAGCGCCGATGCTCACCAGCCCACCACGCGGCGACTCCAGCACCATCTGAACTCATTCCATTTCTAGCACTTGATTTTGATGCTGCTGCTTTTTGTTTTCGGCTTATTTTCTTCTGCATCATGTCGTCGAGCAGCTTTACTGTATCCAAGTTAAGTACCATCTTATTGTGGGGTTGTCTTATGAATTATTGGCTGTCTTAGCCCGTATTTATTAATTATACGTGGCTTTGTTATGGCCTTCTGGCGTCCCCAGCCAGCCATGTTGTCCATGAGGTTTACCCACTCAGCTTGTTCTGTTTGGGTTTTCCTGGTCGGCTCATGCCTTATACTTCCCCATAAATCTCATCCTGGTGGTTTTCTAAGCTGGGTTGTTCGGTTTTTTCTCTAACGATAATGTTTTTGATCCGTACCTTGGGTTCCCGCATCAGGTTCCCGTTATATTCCCTCTTAGGCGTCTCCCCAGGATGTTTCCTCTTGGACAGTTTAGCTTTATATTTATAATTTTATTATTTTATTATTATTATTATTTTGCTGGTGCTCGACATCATGCTGTCACCTGCCTTGTCTAGTTCCGTGGGGACGTCAGGCTCATCCTGTCGCTTCCCTTGGTTAGGCTATGCGCCGTACACAAGTATATTTTTATTTTATTTTATTTTATTTATTTTCACACACATATGGTGATTTATTTGGTTAATCTTGCTGTAGCCTAGTGTATGTTAGGCTTTTATTGCCCTTTGACCTCCTGCTCTCCTTCCCCTGAGTTAGGTTAGGCGAGAGGAGAGGTCAGCAGGTTGAGGAGTTTCTGTTGTCGTGCCTTCCTCTGTCCGTTGTTTGGGTGTTGGAGTGAGACCCTACTCTCTTCCCTCTTCTTACGAAGGGGTTGAAGTTTTTTCCGTGGGTGTGTCTCCTCCATGCGTGTTTGCACTCCCTTACGTTCGGCTCTGGCTGGTCTTCGACTCGGAAATTTCTCTCCCAGTTGTTTCCTTTTCCCCCCTTTCCTTCTCCCCCTTTTTTTATTTTGGGCCATAGGCTACGTCTATGTGTATAGGTGAGAGTACAGAGGTCTTAGTCGTTTTTCCTCCTTTTCCCTTAGGTGTAGGCCATGATTTTGGGTATCATGCAGTTGAGCGGGTGAGCTTCTCCCCAGTCTCCTGTTTTCCTCTGCTCTGGCCTACTCCCTTCCCTGTCCCACCACTTCCCCTACCCTGTTTTGGGTCCAGCTTCTCATCATCTTCTCGTGCGGGTGATGTCGGTGTCCGACTTTCACTCCGAGTTGTGGATCTTTCCTGGTCGAGGGATTCGCTCCCTCCCAGAGCTGATTCCAGGTGACTCGTTGCTGGGCTCGATGCTTCGTTTACCCGCTCTCCTAGGATTGAGCAGGTTCTCGAACTTCTCAGGGTTTCCTTCTCGGCCTTGTTCTATGTTCGCTCCGGCGTTCGAGATACTCTAGTTGGGTTGACTGGCGCTTACATCTGCCCCGGTGGATCGTGGTGTTTGACAGCCTCACCCTTCTTTGGTTCTCTACGATAAGGACCTGAGATTCCCGGTGAGGGTAGTACCGGACTCCGGGGAATGTAGATTTGTATATATTTTTGTTAACCAATTATGTTACCATCTTATATATGTTTTTTTTTTTTTTTTCCCGGCGGCTCACCCCGCCTGTGGATTTGTGTGTGTTTATTTACTGCCCTGGCGGCTGACGCCGCCGTCAGATATACATTGATTTATTTTTTCCGGCGGCTCACCCCGCCGTCAAATATGTATTTATTTATTAATTCATGATGGTCATAGAGTCCGGTGATTTCACCCCTGGGTTCCGCCGTCCTGTTCCCGGCATCCCTTGCGGTGAAGGTCCCGTTGATTCGGCTCCCTCGTTCCGCCGGTATACTCCGGCAGTCGGGGGGGTTTTTATCCTGCTTACCTTAATTTTAAGTTACTTTCTAGTAGGCACGTCTCTGACGAGGTTTTTTCATTCCGCCAGAGTACTCCGGTGGTTAACTGAAATATCCTTGCCTGCTTAGTTTAAGTTTCTTAGGAAGGTAAGCTCATTTACTGTTTTCACTTACAGACTGTTCGCTGTGAGGAGCCCGGGTGTACCGCCACTCTTCAACAACCCTATGGTCATGTGGTGTGTCGGACCCACGCTGGTTGTGCGGTCCGACTTGATGATTTGATCGTTTGGCACCCGGAGGGCTGCGAGGTGTGCTTCGCTCTTTGTGGGTGCACCCAGGACGAGTCGGTAAGCTGTTTACTTTCCACCCGCATGTTAGTTTCTGCCTTCCATATTGCAATATTTTGCTATATTTTGTATTTTATTTTATTTAAGGTATTTTCTAGCCTCCCTTTGATTCACCCCCCTTTTTCAGGCCGACGAGTCCTCCAAGAAGGAGTCTCTTGAGTCCCTCTGCGCTCGGGTGGCTGGGTTTGGGAGAAACGTTCCGTCGGGGAAGCCATACGTCCTCGACGAGAAGTGGAGAGATCTTCTCTACCCCGGAGCCCGGATCGCTGCGGCCGTACCAGCTGAAGTGGCCGCACCTATCATCGAACAGATCCGGGTTGTGACCCAGCCACTCATAGATGAGACCCTCTACGCGGAGGTTTCGGAGGACGTCGCCGCTCTGGACTTGGACCTGGAGCCCATGAATACTGAGCAGGACCAGGTAGGTGGTGAGGTAAGTGAGGCAGCGGGGGCGGGCGCCCTCTTTGATTCCCCTTCTTCATCCACCTCTTCTTTTCAGGGCTTCTCTAAGTCTTCCATCTTGAGGGACAGTGCTCCATCTACTGTCCCCAAGTTGAAGGCTTCGTGGAAGGCGAAGGGCTTCAAGTCCTCGTCTTCCCGGAAGGTATCCCCCTTCCCCCCGTTGAAGGCAAAGGTTTCCGCACCTCTGGCCTCCGGGAGCAAAGCTGGAACCTCGGGCAAAGACCTAGCCCTCCTCGCCAGCCTCCCTTTGACCCTGAGGCATTTGCTGGGATGCTTTTGGCTAGATTTTCTTCGGAGGTTGATTCCAAGCTTTCTAAGCTCTCTGACAGGTTGCAGAGTCAGGAGAATCTGATCGCCGATATGGCGCGCTCCGGCGGTGCCGGACCTAGCTATCAGATCCCTGATACTGCTCCCCTCCCTCCTTTTGACGTTGGAAACCCGTGGCGTTTTGCTCTCCGTGCCATTCGCCATGAGGATACCCTGACTATCGAGGGTTTGGGCACGAGACATCTGGAGGAGTTGGAGTTCTTCCCTCCTGACCTCTTGCCCCCCTACCCAGGCTTCGTTAGGCTGACGGAGGAAGCCTGGGTACGATCAGACAAGGTCCCAAAGGAGACGGTGATCTTCCCTAGGGACCAAGCACAATCGGCTCTGCTTCGCACTCTCACGGAGTGGCAAGCGGAGAATACAAAACTCACTCCGTTCAAGGGCAACTATACGATGTTCTCCTTAGGAGACAAGTTGCCCACTCCCTGCCTGAATAAAGTTGCTTTGACGACGGCCCAGGCCTGCTTCGAAGACAACCCCTTGCCTCAGCTCAGGGAGACGGACTCCACATCCCTGGTATTCCCGGGAGGTGAGGAGTTCTGGAGGGACGCCCCATCCACCTTTACGGTGGGTAAATTAGATACCTTCTGTGCGTCCCTCGCAATTCAGCGAGCAGCTTCCCAAACTCCCAAAGCTCTCCTGAAGGCGGAGTTTCGAGGCAAGGACAAGACTGAGCCGGTCTTTGAATTCCTTGTGTCTGTCAGAGGCGGTCGCCGTCTCCTGCGCATGAGACAAACAGCTCTTCAGGTTCTGGCTAAATCCTGTTAGCAGGTTTTCAGTCAGACCTGTATGACTTCATGGTGGCCAAGTTGGAGTGCCGCAAATTCATTTTCAATGCCACCATTCGTCATGAGCCTAATAAGCTCATGAAGAGTTCCATCTGGGGGATTAATCTCTTCCCAGAGGACGAAGTCTCAAAGTTCCTGAGCGAGGCTACTAGGGCTAATCAAAGCCTACGCGCTAGGTGGGGTATTTCCGCCTTCAAGCGGAAAACTCCCGAAGCTGGCAGTTCCCAGGGTAAGTCCGGGAAACGCTTCAGGAGAAGGAGGCCTCATCCCCAGACAGTAGTTCAGGCTGTCCCAGTCTCAGCGGTGGGCCAACCCTCCACCTCCAAGGCTCAACCCCACCAATACATGCTGGTTCAACCAGCCCAACCCCTTGCTGCACCATCGTACGTCTCCTCCCCGGCGTACAATTCCTCCTATGAGGGCCGTGGTGTCTTTCATGGCCTTAATAGAACTGCAAGGGGAGGCAGAGGTCGCGCCCCATACAGAGGTAGAGCTGGATCCGCCTCTCGGGGAAAATCAGGCCGTGGTAGAGGAAGCAAACCCTCTTCCTCCCACTGAGACCTGTCAGGTAGGTGGTCGCCTCTACTGGTTCAAAGACCAGTGGACCTTCAGCCCTGGGCACACAGCATTGTGTCCAAAGGTCTGGGTTGGAGCTGGATCAAAGATCCCCCTCCTTTGACCACGTTTTACCAACCCCCCTCCAAAACCCTACAGGATTTTGTGACGAAGCTTCTCAACAAGAGAGCAATAAAGAAAGTAAGGCACCTCAAATTTCAAGGCAGGTTGTTCACTGTTCCAAAGAAAGATGCCGGTCAACAGACTCTACTTCCGCGTGGAGCCATCACCACCTCTATCGATCTTTCAGATGCTTACTATCACGTCCTGGTTGCGCGGAACTTCTCTCCCTTCCTGGGTTTCAAACTCGGGAAACAAGCCTACTCCTTCAGAGTCATGCCTTTCGGACTCAATGTAGCCCCCAGAATTTTTACGAAAACTGGCGGAAACAGTGGTTTCAGCAACTACGGTCCCGGGAATCTCCTGGCGGCTTACCTGGACGATTGGATAATCTGGGCTCCGACAGTTCAGGAGTGCCGGAAGGCTACGACCATAGTGATCAAGTTCCTGGAGTCGTTAGGCTTTCAGTTGAACAGGGAGAAGTCCCGCCTGACTCCGGAATCCCGGTTCCAGTGGCTAGGTCTCCAATGGGACCTGACCTCGTACAGACTGTCCCTCCTGCCATCCAAGCAGAAGGAGATTGCCGCCCTACCAGGAAATTTTTGAAGGACAAAGCAGCATCCGCCGGTCTCAAGAGAATTCTTGGCTCCCTTCAGTTCGCCTCAGTGACGGACCTGCTCTTGAAAGCGAAACTAAAGATATAAACAGAGTGTGGCGGAGACGAGCCAATGTCAGGCTCAGAGACAGGGTCTCTTCAATCCCGCGAATCTTGAAGACAAGGCTCGGCCATGGTCCACAGCCAGTGGCCTGTCGAAGTCAGTTCCACTCAATTTCCCCCTCCGGCGTTGGTAATCCACACGGACGCTTCATTAAGCGGTTGGGGAGGGTACTCACCAAAACAAAAGTTCAAGGAACGTGGTCTACAATGTTCAACAGTTTCATATAAACACCTTGGAAGCTATGGCAGTGTTTCTAACGCTCAAGAAACCGCCCGCCGGCCAGATTCACATCAGGCTTGTGCTGGACAGCGCCGTGGTGGTTCATTGCATCAACAGGGCGGCTCCAAATCAGGTCGCGTAAACCAGGTGATGGTAGCTATCTTCTCCTTGGCGAACAAGCACGGCTGGCATCTCGTCAGCCACCCACCTAGCGGTGCGGGCGTGGTGGCGGACTCCCTGTCCAGGACTACTCCGTTGGAGACGGAGTGGTCTCTGGGCGGGGACTCCTTCAGTTGGATTCACCGCCGCGTTCCGGGCCTCCAAGTGGATCTGTTTGCCACGGAGAGCAATCACAAGCTTCCCTGTTACGTGGCTCCCAACCTGGACCCCCAGGCTTTCGCCACGGATGTGATGTCCATAGATTGGAATTGTTGGGAGAGGATCTATCTGTTTCCTCAATAAACATGTTGTTAAAAAAGTTCTGCACAAACTCAGGTCATTCAACGGCCAATTAGCTCTGGTAGCTCCTATTGGCCCGAAGAGCAACTGGTTCCCTCTGCTACAGGAACTCAAGTTGCGGTGTCACCAGATACCCAAACCCAGACTGACCCAAGTAGTACAAAACAAAGACTGTGTCAGCTTCCTTAAGAATTCAGAATGCCTGGTTTTATGGACTTTATAAAGTTTGCTGCAAAGAAGGGAGCAAACATTGACCCCGTCAACACTCTGTTTTTGGAATCAGACAAGAGAGATTCTACTCTCAGACAGTATGACTCGGCAGTCAAAAAATTGGCGTCCTTTTTAAAGGTATCTGGAGCTCAAACTATGACAACCAACCTAGCAGTTACTTTCTTTAGGTCATTGTTTGAAAAAGGCCTTGCCCCGGCCACTATTACTACAGCTAAATCAGCCTTAAAGAAGGTATTTTTATACGGTTTTAATATCGACCTTACAGATTCATACTTCTCCTCCATCCCTAGAGCATGTGCCCGTTTGAGACCAGTAACTCGCCCTCATTCCGTTACCTGGTTCCTCAACGATGTTTTGAAATTAGCCACTGACATTGATAACTCTCTATGCTCATATCTGGATCTGTTAAGGAAAACCTTGTTTCTGATTAGCTTGGCTTCAGGTGCCAGAATTTCAGAGCTGTCGGCCCTCACTACAGGTGATGATCATGTTGATTTCCTTCCGTCCGGAGAAGTCCTCCTTTCCCCTGATCATACGTTCCTAGCAAAGAATGAAGACCCTCAGGACAGGTGGTCCCCTGGAAGGTGGTGCCTCTTCCTCAGGACCAGTCATTATGTCCAGTACATACCTTAAAGTCTTACCTACAAAGAACTCCACAGTTTAAGTCGGGTCCTCTTTTTATCAGGGAGAAAGATGGTACTCTCTCTTTGAATGCTATAAGACAACAAATTCTGTATTTTATTAAACAAGCTAACCAGTTCAGTCCCAAAAGTTCATGATATCCGAGCAGTAGCTACCTCCACTAATTATTTTTATAATATGGATTTTGCTGAACTTACCAAGTATACAGGATGGAAATCACCTCTAGTGTTTAAACGCCACTACAGTATTTAAAATCACTCGAAGCTCTGAAATTTTCTACAGTGGCTGTGGGAGTGTCATCTCCCACCTTAATTATCCTATCCCTTTCCTTTCCCCCCCCGCCTGCCTCATTTATTTCACTGCCTGCCTTTCTGGATCAATCATGCCTCACTGCCTTGCTCCTCATAATCGATACTGGTATTACCTGATTATTGTTTGTCTTGTGATTTGGATTTGATATGTTGTGGATTTAGATTAAGTCAGAGGTACTGAAGCGGTTTTTATTTTGCTTCATGTACCTCAATTTTTGTCTTTAATTATATCTAATTGCTCTTAGGTTTAAGTTTATAATTACTGGTTATTCTATTGGATTGTAGGGGCCCTTTATTTTACCCCTAATTGTACTGTATGTTGGTTTTCTACCTTGTTCCTAGGTTAAGTTTACAATTTCATTGTATCTTTTTTGATGTGGGTGTATTATTCCACCAGTATTTACCTATAATTAAGGCCAATTTTCGTTGTTGAGATATTTTAATTAAATCTATTTTTCCATAGCATGTGTTTCTTTCCGATTACCTTTTGTATACTGTCGTAGCTTTGCAGTCTTGGCATGATTCTCTGACACTATATCACCGGGTGACACGGGGCTGAGCTCAGAAAGGGGATTTTGACAAAGGAAAAATCTATTTCTGAGGGAGGCCCCGTGTCACCCGGTGACCCCCCCTAGAGTATTTTGAGGTGCAGGTTCGCCCCCCCTACTGGCTCATGCCAAGCCTGGGTGTGGTGCTAGTCTGGAATGAGTTCAGATGGCGCTGGAGTCACCGCATGGCAGGCTGGTGAGCGTGGGCACTGGTACGGCCCCTCGCTCTTCCCGGGGATCTTGACATGGGGATGTCTATCGAGTGTGGCTCTGTGGTTGTGATTCCTTCACTCACCCTTGGTTATACCGACGTCTTCATTGAAGATGCTCGATCTGGGGGTAGTAACTCCAGCATTCCTGAAAGCTTTTTTCTCTGGTATATTTAGCAATATTTATACCTAGAAATTCGTGTAAGAATGGAATTTCACCGAGTGACACGGGGCCTCCCTCAGAAATAGATTTTTCCTTTGTCAAAATCCCCTTTCTGGGGAAAGACCTGTGTCACCCAGTGAAATGGTTCCAATAGCACACATTTCTAGGTATAAATATTGCTAAATATACCAGAGAAAAAGCTATCCATAATGCCAGGGTTACTACCCCTGGATCGATCACCACAATGGTGTCGGTATGCACTAAGGGGTGAGTGGTAGCCACTATCACAGATGCTTTGCCCAACAGATCTCTCCATTCTCAAAGCCCCCAACATGGGAGAGCCGTTCTACCTACTACCTTCTGTTTGCTGCCATCTACCACTCGCGCCGGCCATCTTCATCCCAAAATTAGCACCCTCCAAGCTTGGTATGCTATCCGGGTGGGAAAGGAAGTATAGGGGATGGGTCACTGGGTGACACAGGTCTTCCCAGAAATAGATTTTCCGTTGTCAAAATCCCTTTTCTGGGCTCGACCTGTGTCACCCAGTGAAATAGTAACAGAGAATCAGCCATACAATAGCTTGGTGGTACCATCTAAAGATTACCTTAATGGAGCTAAATAAAACTAAGAGAACAATACTGAGTTTTAATAACCCCAAATTATAAAGTTCAAAATATAATTAAAAACTATAAGGCACATAGTCTAGAAAAATCAAATAACCAACACCAAGATACTTAATGCTAAACAGATTATGTCTTAAAAACAGGATATCAATGTTACAGGCAGGAGTCAGGCTGTGAAGCAGACCTGACCTAAAAGGCTAGAAAGCAGGGCAAGCAAGCGAGGCAGGTAGGCGAGAGAATATACCAATAGGTAATTTAATCAAGAATTACATTACAATAAGGATAAACAAAAGTTATATATACTAGTCTTGAGCTGGACCAGGAGGAACAATATTTCCTGCAGCTACAGTGGAATATTTAAGAGCCTCTAGGGACTTAAGATAGTGGCGTTTAAATACCGTTGGTGATTTCCAGCCCGTATACTTTTTAAGGTCATCAAAATTCATATTGTGAAAATAATTAGCTGAGGTGGCTACCGCCCGAATATCATGAACCTGAGGTACTGAATCCGGGTTAGCCTGTTTAATAAAATAAAGAATTTGTTGCCTGATGGCCTTTAAGGAAATGGTACCCCCATTTTCCCTAACAAAAAGAGGGCCTGAAGTTCTTTTAGAAGTTCTATTTAAATAAACTTTTAAAGTGTTAACTGGACATAAATATAGATCCTGTGGAAGGGGAATAATCTTCCAAGGAGACCATCTATTTTGTGGATCCTCATTCTTTGCTAGAAATCTGAGATCCGGAGACAACAGAACTTCTCCTGACAGGAGGAAATCAACATGATTCGGTTCTCTAGAAAGAGCAGATAGTTCAGAAATTCTAGCCCCTAAGGCTAGACTTACTAAAAATAACATCTTCCTTAACAGACTCGGGTATGTACATAATTCGTTATCAGTGTCTGATGCCAATTTAAGTACGTCATTTAAGAACCAAGAAACCGTGTGTGGATGGATTGCCAGTCTAAGACGAGCACATGCTTTAGGAATTGACGAAAAATATGAGTCTGTAAGGTTAATATTAAAGCCATGTAAAAATATTTTTCTTAAAGCAGATTTTGTTGTAGTAATAGTACTAGTGGCCAGTCCTTTCTCAAATAATGATCTGAAGAAAGAGATTGCTAGATTCGTGGTCATTTTCTGAGCTTCAGATTCCCTTAGAAATAATGCTAACTTTTTAACTGCTGAGTCATATTGTCTAAGTGTAGATTCCCTCTTATCTGATTCTATGAACAGTGTATTGAGAGAGTGTCAATGTTAGCGTCTTTCTGAGCTGCAAACTTCATGAAGTCCATAAAGCTAGGGCACTCAGAATTCTTGAGGAAGCTGACACAGTCCGAGTTTGCACTACCTGTGTCAATCTTGGATTGGGGATCTGTTTGCGCTTGGAGCTTCAACTCCAGTAGAAGAGGAAACCAATTGCTCTTGGCCAATTGGGTGCCACAAGTGCTACTTGACCTTTGAATGATCTGAGTTTGTGTAAAACTTTCATCAATAGATTTATTGGTGGAAACAGATAGATCCTTTGCCATCTGTTCCAGTCGATTGATATCGCATCTGTGGAATGAGCTAGAGGGTCTAGATTGGGAGCAACGTAACACGGAAGCATGTGGTTGCTCTCTGTGGCAAACAGGTCTATCTGGAGACCCGGTACCTGAAGACAAATCCACTCGAACGATGTCTTGTCCAAGGACCACTCCGACTCCAGCGGAGTTGTCCTGGATAGTGAATCTGCAATGACATTTCGAACACCTGCCAGGTGGGTAGCTGACAGGTGCCAAAGATGTTTCCTTGCCAGAGAGAAAATTGCAATCATTACATGATTGATATGGCTCGACTTGGAGCCCCCTCTGTTTAGGCAATGTACAACTACTGCACTGTCCAGCACCAGTCTGATGTGAATCTGTCTGTCTGGACGTAGTTTCTTTAATGTTAGAAATACTGCCATTGCCTCTAGAATGTTGATATGGAACTGGCGGAACACTGTCGACCATGTTCCTTGAATTTTCTTGTGTTGGGAGTATCCTCCCCATCCGCTTAGGGAAGCATCCAAATGGATCACTAGCGATGGAAGGGGAAATTGAAGAGGCACTGACCTTACCAAACTCTTGACTGTCGACCATGGTTGAAGCCTCTTCCTCAATATCGGCGGAATTAGAGACACCTTGTCTCTGTTTCTGCTGTTGGCTCGTTTCCACCATACCCTGTTTATATCCTTCAGTCTGGCTTTTAGTAACAAGTCTGTTACTGAAGCGAACTGAAGAGAGCCTAGAACTCTTTCCTGGAGTGAGAGGCTCTTTTTGTTCTTGAGGAACTGCCTGGTAGCTTTGGCTATTTCCCTCCTCTTGGCTGGCGGAAGTGACAGTTTGTGTGTGTTTAGGTCCCACTGGATTCCCAACCACTGAAATTGAGCAGCCGGAACTAGACGAGATTTCTTCCTGTTTATTTGGAATCCCAAGAATTCCAGGAAGTTGATTACTGTGATTGTTGCTTTTCGACATTCCTTGGCGTTGGATGCCCATATTATTATCCAATCGTCTAGGTATGCGGCCAGCATAATCCCTTGAGCCCGTAGTTCTTGAACTACTGTCTCTGCCAGTTTGGTAAATATTCTGGGCGCTATGTTGAGCTCGAATGGCATGACTCTGAACGAGTATGCTTGTTTTCCTAGTCTGAACCCTAGGTAAGGAGAGAAATTTCTACTTAATCGGGATGTGATAATATGTTTGAAAGATCTATAGAGGTGGTGACGGCCCCACGGGGAAGTAGGGTCCGTACCTGCGAGATTGTAAGCATGCGAAACTTGTCGCATTGAATGTATAAGTTCAGACGAGACAAGTCTAGAATTACTCTTTGCTTGGCTGAGTCTTTCTTTGGGACACTGAACAGACGGCCTTGAAATTTCAAGTGTCTGACTTTCTTTATTGCCTTCTTTTGCAGAAGGTCTTTTGCAAAGTCCAGTAAGTCTTTGGATGGAGGTTGATGGAATCTGACTGGCGGAGGAGGCCCTCTGCTCCAGCTCCATCCCAGACCTTTTGAAATTATACTGTGGGCCCATGGACTGAAGGTCCAATGGTCCCGGAAGAGATACAATCTCCCGCCTACCTGTGGAGGCTCATTGATTGGAAGGGGTCTTACTTCCTCTGCCTCCTCGGGCTCCTCTTCCACGCAAGAGAGGTCTGGACGCTGCTCTACCTCTGTAGGCGGCTCTGGCTCTACTACCCCTCGCATGCCTATTGTATCCCCGAAACGCCCCTTGGTTTTCAAACGAAGCGTTGAAAGCTGGGGAAGTCACGAAGGTTGGTGGAGCCGAAGATTGCTGAGCCAGCTGCATTAGTACGTACTGCTGCTGAGGCTGTGCCTTGGATGTGGGAGGCTGTCTGATCTGTGAGACTGGTACCGCCTGAAGCACAGTCTGAGCCTGAGGCTTCCAATAGCTCTGGAATCTCCTGAACCTCTTCCTTTCCTTAGGTTGAGGTCCGGAGGTCTCAGAGGACTTCCTTTTGAAAGGAAGACCCCAGCGAGAGCGAAGGCTCTGGTTTGCTCTGGTTGCCTCTGCCAGGACATTATTGACCTCATCCTCTGGGAAGAGGTTAGGTCCCCAGATAGAGCTCTTCATGAGTCTATTGGGCCCATGCCTGATGGTGGCGTCGGCAAAGATGTGCTTCCGGCAGTTCTGCCTTGCAACCACAAAGTCATAAAGGTCCGTCAGTATAGACTAATGCAGTCACCTCTGAGATGGTGACGGAATGAATGGAACGACTCAACCTGTATCTAGCCTCATACTCCGTCCTCAGCAGAGCATCCGGAATCTTGGGAAGTTGCTCGCTGAACAGGGTGGAGGCACACTCGGGATCGAGTTTCCCCACTGTGAACGTTGCCGGAGCTCCCAACCAACATTCCGAATCTCCGGGGAAGAGAAGGGAAGTAGGATCTGTCTCCTGGAGTTGAGGTATGGACTTGCCATCCATCCCAGCCTGAAGGGTCAGCTCTGCAATCTTAGTAGTGCAGGGGGTCGGGATAGAGTCACCCACAGAGAACATAGTGAAACTTCCTCTAAAGGGAGTAAGTTTTGTGTTCTCGCACTCCCAGTCAGTGAGAGCGCGCATCAGGGTGGATTGAGCTTGGTCCCTGGGAAAGATGACCGTTTCCTTAGGGACCTTATCGGATCTAATCCAGGCTTCCTCAGTTAACCTGGCAAAGCCTGGATAGGGAGGCACTAGGTTGGCTGGAAAGAACTCTAGTTCTTCCAGACAACGAGTGCCCAATCCCTCTATGGTCAGTGTGCCATTATGCAGCGGAGCATGCAGGGCCAGCCGCCACGGGTTCCCCTTGTCAAAGGGGGGCAGTCTGGAGGCATCCGGGACAACATGTGACTGCTGTACAGCTCCGGATTGGATAAATCCAAAGAGCAAGCTTTCCTGGGCCTGCATCCTCTGTGCCAATGACAACACTGATTGTCCGGAGGTCTCTAAGCTTGTGACAAGCTGGGACGAGAGATCTTGTAGCCGAGCTTCAACCTTCAAATCAATCCTCTGCATCAGCAGGTCGACAAAAGCCTCAGAGTCGAAGCTAGGCTGTGGGGGCTTAGCCATCGAAACTCTGGTCCTCAACCCCTTAGACAGGGGAGTAGCCTTACTTAAGGATGTCACTGGTTTGGGAGCCAGTGACGATATAGAGGGAGCTGGCGGATTAGACCTTTGAGGTCTAGAAGGCTTAGGTATGTCCTTCTTCTTCAGAGATTTCACCTTGGGGATAACAGACCGAGATCTGTCCCCAAGGTTAGCTGACTTGGAAAATCCCTGAAATGAAGAGGACGAAGATGGTGAACTAAATAAAATTGATCTATTTCCACTACCTTCACCTGCCTCACTTACTACCCTACCTTTTACCTGGTGGTCATCGATGCTCATCGGTTCGACGTGAATATTGATGGCCGCTACTTCTTCCGCCACCTCTTCGCACAGATTTTCGTCTTGGGGGGGCTGCGTCTCTTCCTGATCCTCGCAATGAGTGGGGCGGCCACGTCCTTGGTACTCGGGCGGAGATCCGAGCATTCGGATGAAGGAGATTGCAAATCTCCTCCGACAGTACATAGGGGCGGCCAGACGCTACATTTCTTCCAAATCTGCCGACCCAGGTCTTCAGGGTCGACAGCGAAGAGGCTCGGGTTGCTTGGTTAGACTGGAAGAGAAGGTAAGACTTGCTAAAAATATTCTCCAATTTTTTTGCATATATCCATATTGAGCCATTAAAATCAAAAGGGACTAAAGGTTAAGTCTCTTGTCACTTACCGACACATCTGTTTCCGGGTGCCAAACAACCAAGTCTCCAACTTGCACCGCGCAGCTGGAGTGCGAGCGGCACACCTCGTGTCCGCAGGGTTGTTGGAGGACGGCCGTGCAGCCTGGCTCCTGACAACGTACCATCTGTAAGTGGAATGATGGTACATGAGTATCATCAAGGCAAGACCCGCCGGAACTGAGTCCGGCAGCAAAAGTCTATTTTAAAATAGATTTATGCTACGGAATGGTTAACTAATTAATATTTGTGTTATAAGCAAGTACTTTATGTTACTCCGTCGTGACTTGTCACTGAAATCTCATTGTGTCACATAATATGGAATCGGCGTAATATGAGCAAAATAGAGTGTTCGCATATAGCCCATCTCTCAAATCGCCCAAGGCAGTAACCAAATAATGGAAACCGTAAAATACGCCGGAAACCATACCCACCGGAGTGGTTAAATGGACAATAATATACGAGAGATCCGACTAGTCCGGCGGAGACTCCGCTGCCTCAAGCAGGCGGTGTACATAAAGTACCTTTAAAACAACTAATTCTATCATATCTAACTTTTATTTGCTTTCACGGGACAGTGTTCGACGCTCCAGCTACTAACTACTATAAGTAATTAGTAGCGAGCTAACGAGACACCGCCCGAACGAGTCTGGCCCAGAAAGGGAAAGGAAGTTGAATGGCGGAAACCCGGTGGAACGGCAACCGGTCAGGTGGATGCACCCTCCGAGAAGCCAAATGCAACCTCCTATGCGGAGGTGCCGAGCGCAAGCGCTCGGCTTTCCTCTTACGAGGATGTCGCCCAGGCAACGTCGCCAGATTCTAATCGTTCAGGTACAGAAGGACTAGGCTATATACACCAAAAAACAGGAGGTTAAACCTCCTTGTTCCTAGCCTACCCTCCAAAACCAAAACTTTGGCCTGGTCAGGAAGGCTAGCATTGAGCGCTACAAGTGTGGGGAGAGAAGAACCTACGTACTAACCTAGCCTCACCCTCCAAAACCGAATCGGCCTGGTCAGGTGGCTAAGTATGAATTGAGGAGCCCTCTCACTATCCCAACCTCACCCTCCAAAACCTAACGGCCTGGTCAGGTGGGCTAAGTGTGAATGAGGAACTCTCTCACTAGCCTAACCTCACCCTCCAAAACCTAACGGCCTGGTCAGGTGGGCTAAGTGTGAATGAGGAACTCTCTCACTAGCCTAACTTCACCCTCCAAAACCGTGAAACGGCCTGGTCAGGTGAGCTAGGTAGCCTAAGCATCGTGTAAAGGCGCATGTCATGCCTAGCCTAACCCTCCAAAACCGTATCACGGTCTGGTCAGGTAGGCTAGGTTAGTAATTACCTTTTAAAACCATCCTTGTTACCAGAACAAATTAAAATATAATATAATGTTAACCACCCATGATGTGGGTTAGCCTAAAGATTATATAAACATAAATGATTCGGTGGCAGAGAAGGAACCCGAAAATCATTCGTAGGTAACTTTAGGTACCAAGGTGGCCTACCTCTTACGCCGAATCACTCACATAAACTAATCCATTATACACATCAGCTATAATCATGATAAAAATAATAACACCATCGAGAAGGTACCAACTCGATGGTGGAGGAAAGGAAACTAATAAAAAAGACTCAAATTCTATGATCAGAAATAATTGAGCCTGGCTCAAGCCATGATACAAAGGTTCCATTGCCCCTTCACCAGCGACGTGGTAAATTCTCCAAAATATGCTCCAAAAACCGAAATGGAGTAATTGGATGGTATCTAGCAGAATTTCGTTCTGCTAATTGCGGAGACTGAAGGTCAAAAAAGCAACAGAGGCAAGCATAGCCTACGTTCGGCTGCGCACCTGGTAAACATATATTGCATACAGTTCATAAATACTGTGCCTCTCGCGTTTAAAAACCAATCAGATATAGTACTCAACTTAGATGGTGTGATATCCTCGCGGGATGACATGATTAAAGCTGTAATTCGATTGAAAACACCAAAAGAAAAAAGACACGGTGTTCACGTGTTGTGCTAAGTTTTGGAATGAAGATGGCAGGCGCGAGTGGTAGGTGGCAGCAAACGGAAGGTAGTAGGTAGAACGGCTCTCCCATGTTGGGGGCTTTGAGAATGGAGAGATCTGTTGGGCAAAGCATCTGTGATAGTGGCTACCACTCACCCCTTAGTGCATACCAACACCATTGTGGTGATCGATCCAGGGGTAGTAACCCTGGCATTATGGATAGCTTTTTTCTCTGGTATATTTAGCAATATTTATACCTAGAAATGTGTGCTATTGGAACCATTTCACTGGGTGTCACAGGTCGAGCCCAGAAATCGCAATATACCCTCAGGGGACAATACTGATAAACATACCGACCTTAGGCGACCTCAGATCCACACCTGACAGGTGTCAGGGAGACGGAGTTTGGAAACTCATTAGCACTACTGCACCTGTACTGTGTTTACAAATATGATAATCCTATATTCATACATCTCTACTGCCTGCCTTAAAATTTAAACAATTTACAAATTTCTTTTGATATTAAAGGATCAAGTTTATACATCCCTTGACTGATATTCATATTATGGTTGTAACTTTCTTTTATAAAGCTAGATTCAATGATATGCCTTTCCAGTGCATTATTAGAATATACAGTACAATCCTTTTTGCCCCTTCCCAGTTGATAGCATGATTGTTCTCACTAACATGTACAAAAATGCCACTGTTCCCCTGTGCATATCTCACACATTTCTTATGCTGTTCAATTCTTTTTTCCAATACTTTCCCCGTTTGGCCAATACAAAAGCTGTCATAAGACTTACATGGAATTTTATATATATACACCCTTTAGTATTGTCAGGGAAGTTCTTGATAAGAACATTTTTCATTGTTTTTTTGTTCTTAAATGCGACATTAACACCAAAATTCTTAAGAAGATGGGGGATATCTTTCATATTATTATTATAAGGCAGTACAAGCAAATTTTTTGTGTTGTAAGATTCTTTTTGGTTTTGATACATAGTCTTTTTTGCCGCTTCAAGTGCACTGTTTAATACACTGTCAGGATATTTCAATCTCTTGCCTGCATTCCTAATCTTATCTATTTCCTCATCAATAAATTCAGGGCTAAATACCCATAATGCTCTTAAAAACATAGATGAAAACACTGACTTTTTAACCTTATTGCTTTGTCCGGAATAGAAATGCACATAGGAAGAAATATTAGTGGGTTGTCTATACACTATATTTAAACCCACTACTATTTCTTCGTATGAGGACATCCAAAAAGGGTAAGCCCCCATCATTTTCCATTTCCACAGTACTGGAACCATATGCTCCAGTACAGAGCAAAAAAAAGTAAATATCGTCTTGACCCAACTTTGACTCACTTCGATTCCCTCTTTGGGAGTGGCAGTTGTTCAAGGTTTCTAACCTTAGAAACTGACCACAAAATATCAGCACTCAAGTTGGAAAATTATTTATTGAGCAGACACTCGACTGAAATGTCGTTTAGGCAAATAAAAGAAAAGACATGGTTTATAGAAGCCACAACAAAAAGTCAGCCTGAAAATTATTTATCAATAAAAAGTATAGGTAACATAAATATCAAAATAAAAAAACATGATACTATGAACAGTATTCAGGGTACCATTGTACTTCCTGAGAATAGTAACAAGCCAGTTGAAAAGAAAATACTATTAGCCTCACTTAAAAAGATACCAAAAAGTACAGGATTGTGAACAATATGATCTGCCAAGTAAACAGATGAATAAACATGGAGCATATGGTTCCAGTGTAATTACATTAAGATTTTTGGGGGATTTTTCTAGACAAAGGATGTCAGAGGCAGTTTCAGAGGTTGTTAACTGTGCTGAGTCAGTGTCATCATAAGGCCCAAGGGTACTTGAATCCTTACAACTACTATTCATAAAGATTTAAGTAAAAGAAAAACAAAAAAAAAAAATAAATAAATAAATAAACCTGAAAACCTTAAAAAGACATCATCAGCCTTTCATGGAGTTTATTCTTCCACCAATGGCACAAGTGAGAACAGACTCCCAAATGTCCGCCCCCTACCCTACACCACAGGGGATGGCACAACATGATTAGAGTGGCCCAAGTGTAAGCCAAACCCGCTTGCTAGTATTGAGAGTATTTCAACAGTACAACCATCCCCACCCTAATCATATTATGGGCAAACCGAATAGAATGCCGAGAGTCCTATCCCTAAAACCAGATCCCCCTGGAATCCGTGGTCCAGCCCTAAAGAATATTTCTGCCTTTGAGCTGTCAATCTGATAGCTATCAGGTCTGAGCATTATCGGGCGGTTGATGGGCCTACCACAGTTCCCACTATTTAGCTTTGGATATAAACCCAATCCCAGCTATGATTCTTTTCCTATTTAACAGGTCCAATAAATTTTAGCAAAAGTGGAAAATTCCACAAAAATTAATCCAGACAAATAAATTATCATATATGAGACTGACTCAAACCCGGGAACAAATCCCTGGGGTTCAAGAGCCCCCTCACCATGGCAAGGTGGTCCCACACTGAGGGGGGCGGTGTGTGATTCTCAAAAGAGATCCAGGCTTCCCATTTCTCATCAGCTTCACTGAAGTTCATATGTAGCTCTAAAATTTTCCCATATTATATTTAAATGATACAAAAATAGACTCATAATGGCATTCAAGGGCTATTTCATATGCATGCAGAATTGTCAATTTTCTAAGGTGACTTTCATCACTCTTAGAATCTTTCTTTTGCTGAGTTCCCTGTGGAGAGGCTGCATCAACCTTAGTTCCTGCTTTCTGAGGTGGAATCTGTAAGTCAGTATCAATATCCTTTCCCATACTAGAAGTCATTGCCCGTGGCAGTAAGTCATCAGATCCAGGGGAGGGAAAACTAGTTGCCAAAGTTAAGCGAGCCAGTCCACGTGCAGAAGTCCAAAAAGTACACACCGGCACCCAAGAGCCCCCACACAGACCCCAAAAGCACATCAGAAAGGGAAACTAGGCAGCTTCTACTGCCTAGCCTTCCCCACCCCAACACACTGCCAGAGCCTGCAAAGAGACCCCAAGATGCCAAGCATGCACACACCAGATCACCACACGCAAACCAGCTCACTCACCCACCCAAAACTGATTGGTTATATCAAGAAAGTATTGTGGATCAGTCAGGTATTCACACTCTCCACCAATGGCACTAGTGAGAGTTGACTCCCATAGTCCACCTCATGCCCTACTTTTCCGGGATAGCAGCAATACGCTTGCAGTGGCCCTGGTATGAGACAATCAGCCTGCTGGGAGTTCTGCCCCCACTAATGGGGGCAGACTCCCCACTCCAAACGTACTGGCGGGCTTCCGGACAGAAGCCAGGAGTCCCATCCCCAAAAACCAGCTCCCCTGGATTACAATGGGCTGATCCCTGGAAATGGTTCTGCCCTCAAGAAAATCCCATCACTGTCTCTCAGGTCCAAACCATATTGGGTGGCGGCTCAACCACCACAACTTCCACAATTAGCTTCGAATGTGAACTCCTTCCAAAACACTATCCCTTCTCAGACTCACCTAAGCAGTAAAATTTTGTGAAAGTGGAAATGTTTACGCCATTTAAACCAAAAACTACATAGAATGATTCATCAGGACCCAGGTCCGAAGGCCAGGGTTCCCTAGCCCCTCATCTTGTCAAGGCATCTTACTCGGGGGGCTTTTGCCAACAAAACAGGCTGACCCAGACCTCGTTCGTCTGTGTTTGGGTATGTCGTTAGACCACCTCCATGAAGGAGTTTCCTTTTCTCAGCAGGAGGCAGCAGCAATGGAATCGAATGCCATGGCAGTGCTCCAAATGGTCTCCTGGATTGATCTTTAGTCCCTTGCTGTGGCCAAGATCACTTCTTCCTCTTTGGGGTCCCGTACATCCGAAGAGGAGTCCACATTCAGGAGACTAATGTTGTCTGGAGGCAGAGCCATCACTTTCCTAGCCCACCACACAGCTTACCTGTGGGCAAACCTGGTTACCAAGTTTGTTGGGTCAGAGCCGGGACTGGCACTACAAAACTGACCGGTCCCACTTCCCTCTTCCCTAGAGGAGAGGTGGAGGCTGTGGTGGGCAGGCTTAGGGTCAAAAACAACTACAGTGATCCCTCTCCACTTTGCGCTTCAACTTTGCTGGCTTCACTGCATCGCGGATTTTTCAGAAATATTTATGGAAAAATTAAAATTGAAAAGTACTGCCATATCAGTAGCCATATCGCGGAAAACAGCGATGTTTCATCATGTTACGTGAGAAGAATGGCTTGCGAGACTGACGTGCAAGGACTGGAAGCTTCGTATATAACCACGGGCACTCAGATAAGGCACGTGATTGGTTCCCAGTGTGAGATCGACCAATGAGAGCACAAGTGGATGTAACCCGTGAGCTGATTGGCTGCGCATCATCGTAGCATCACACAGCTTCTTCCCCTGCTTGATCCCTCTCGTTGCCACTCTTGTGCTGTAGACGCTCTCAAGTGTACTGTACCGCGCGCATTTTGTGTTGCGTGTTGAGTTAAAAGTTAACTTGTAGTGCCCTTACAATGCCTCCTAAACACAGTGCCCCTGCAAAAGGTTCCTCTAGTGAGCCCAAGAGGAAGAGGAATATGATGAACATTAGTGAAAAGGTCAAACTTTTAGACATGTTAAAAGAGGGCAAAAAGCTATGCAAATAGCACGCCATTATGGCGTGAATGAATCGACAGTGCGCTATATAAAGAAGGAGGAAGTTAACATCCGCAAAAGCAATGAAATAAGCTTCAATAGAGAAACGAAACGTGTGATAACTGTGCGTAATAAGAGAATAGTGAAAATGGAATCTGTATTAGCCTTGTGGGTTGCTGATTGCAGAAAAAAAAATGTGAGTTTGGACAGTAATATGATCAGAACAAAGGCCAAATCTCTCTATGATAAAACCTTGCCCGGTGACGACGACGAAGATGCTGAAGAAGGCGCTGAAGAAGATCCTGACGACCCTCAACCCAGTACTAGGAGTGCCACGAGTGATTCGGCTGCTCGAAGAACAGACTTTTAAGCCAGCAAAGGCTGGTTTGAAAAATTTCAAAAAAGGTTTGGCCTCAAAAGCGTGCCTTTGTATGGTGAGGCTACCTCTGCTGACACCGAAGGTGCTCGTGCTTTTAAGTGGAGGATGTGTTCCCTAAACTCATCAGTGATGGCGGCTACCTCCCTGAGCAAGTCTTTAACATGGACGAAACAGGTCTCTTTTGGAAGAGGATGCCTTCTCGAACATTCCTCTTCAAGGATGAAGTGAAGAGGACAGGCTTCAAGGCCCACAAGGACCGTGTCACACTCATCATGTGTGGCAATGCTGCAGGCTTTATGATTAAGTCAGGCCTTATTTATAAGTCCAAAAATCCACGGGCCTTAAAAACAAAAATAAGGCTCTGCTCCCGTGTATTGGATGAATAACTCTCAGGCCTGGATAACGAAAAGCCCTGACCATCGAATGGTTCCTCCATTGCTTCATTCCCCAGGTGAAGCTCTATCTGGCTGAGAAGGGACTCCCCTTTAAGGTCCTTCTCTTGATGGACTGTGCAGGAGGCCATGCAAAGAACTTGGAATATGATGGGGTTCAGATCGAGTTTCTGTCCCCTAACACCACATCTTTAATCCAGCCGATGGATCAAGGTGTTATTCGTGCCTTTAAGGCACTCTACACGCGTTCAACAATGGAGGGCCTCATCGCTGCACTTGACGATGATACCGAAGACTTCAGTGTGAAAAAGCACTGGAGTAACTACGACATTGCGTCATGCTTGCGTAATATCCAGCAAGCATTGAAGGACATGAAAACCGAGACCATAAATGCTGCCTGGAAGAAATTATGGCCTGACGTGGTTCATGATTGTAAAGGCTTCACTCCTGACGAAATTCATCACTCGACGGTGCAGAAGGCGGTGAAGTTGGCTAACATCATCAAGGATGAAGGATTCATCGACATGACGGAAGATGACGTCAACGGTCTTATCGATGCCCACTCGGACCCACCGACAGGTGAAGACCTCGTTGAGATGACGAAGTCTGCGAGTGAAGAAGAAAGCCAAGAAGAGGAAGACGAAGACATTGAAGAGCGTGGCCTTACCCTGGAGAACCTGCAACAATTGTGCAACATGGCAAGGGCAATGCAACAATTTGCACAAGAAATCGACGACAACATGGTTCAAGCTGTCGAGTTTAGGAACCGTGTTGACGGGGTTATGTCCTTGTACAAGGGCATTTTACAGCAGAAGAAAAAACAACGACAACAACTACCAATCACCATGTTCTTCACCAAGGTAAAAACCCCAGCTACACCATCAGTGCCTCCGAGTGAACCTGAAGCATCTACGAGTGGAGTGGAAGTCTCTTCACCGCCACCACGAGCTTCTTCGCCTCTTTCGGAAGAAGATGGTGACGATCCAGCGCCGATATCTGACGATGAGGCGCTTCCTGAACTGACGTAAAGGCCTCATTATACCTGTGCAGTAACACCATCATCGTCATCAATTAATCATCACATTCATCGAACTGCACAGGTATCTCATCATTGTCACCATCATTTTCATCGTTGTCATCGTCACCTCAAGATATTACGCTACTGTCATTGGTGAGTGTTGAACATACGTGTTAACGTCTCGTATGAGAGAGAGTGAGTGAATGTATAATAATTAAGGTTTTATAACTACAGTACAGTAATGTACGTCTCATATGAGAGGGAGAGAGAGCGAGAGAGTGAATGTATGTACAAGGTTTTATAATTATTGTACTGTACAGTACAGTAAATATATTTAAGTAAAATATGGTACTGTAAACAGTATACCTGTACAGTACATTTGTTCACTTTATACTTACCTCGCTTATGTAAAGTTGCTCATACATGGGCGTTTTATATATATATGCCTCCCTAGGGAGGGGCCAATGCTACTTCGCGGAATTTCACTTATCGCGGGGGGTTCTGGTCCCCATTATCCGCTATAGACGAGGGATCACTGTACATACTTGTTCACCAGGCAGTAGCCAAGACCTCCAGGTTTTTGCGTGGCACTGCAGTCTAACCTTTGGGTCAGGCTGGTACTTCCTCAGGTCACTGTAGGAACACCCAATCTTCTTCTGCCCCTGCCAAGAAAGGTGAGCAGTCGCGTCCTTTTCAGCCCCCTGCCCGTCCTAGGAAAGGGGGCAAGGGTAAGAATAAAGGAGGAGGACATTAGGGGCAGAATTCCTCCCTGCTTTCTGCCATTGGTGGGGGGGAATGAATGAATGAATGAATGATTTTGAGTTATCTGGCATCATGACAACTGGGTCATTGGTGCCGATATCAATTAAATGAACAACACAGCTACTATAAAAACAATAACAGATATATACATGTAAAAAACAGGTTTTGGCATAGGAAAACCCTATTTTTGGTAGTCGCTGTTGAGTCCTCAGAGTTACCTTCCATGGTCTAACAGAGCTCCATGGTGACCATACTAATATTAAGGAATTCTCTTCTAGTTGGTCTTTCGGCCAGGTATTGCGTCGCAATGATTAACATTATAACACATGATGTAGTATATAATGGACTCAAAGATAAGAGGGCACTTTCCCTTATCTGCAGCGAAGCCAAACCCAGTTTTTCCAACGGTCAAAAGAACCCTGCAAGAAAGAGAAGTGACTATTGTGCATGCGCATCCACCCTCTTGTTTACAATCGGGCCATTAAAAGACCAAGGAGCCATTACTCTCTGTTGGTCAATGCAGGTTGATCCCTTGCCCAAATCCCATGCCTTTTCATCAGGGAAGTGGGAGGGTTTTGAGGACTCAACGGCGACTACCAAAAATAGGTTTTTCCTATGTCAAAACCTGATTTTTGATAGCGTAGCGTAGTCGCTGTCTCGTCCTCAAGGCTTAAGCTCTCGCTTTTTAATCCCAACACCTCAAAGGAAATAACATTTCCGATTCAAGGTCAAGCCACAGATTTCAAGTCCCATTCTTTATTCCAAATACTCTTCAAGTTTTGATACCAAGGAACAAGAAACTATACACAAACTTACGTTTTAGGATGTAGTTCTACAGTGGCTTACCTAAGCATGCTGGGTTTTGTTGTAGTACTGTCACCCATCTCCCAGCGATAGTTAGCATACTCACCGTCAATATGACCCCTGGTTTTCTGCCGCAGCACCTAGGGGTTAAGACTAACTATGCCACCTACTAACACACAGTGTAGTTGAATTTGTTCGAACATGTGGCAATGATTTAACTGATGACCACCCTATACATCTGGAGACTTCTTTGAAAGAGACATTTCTGAAGAAGGCATAAGACATACTTTCCTAACATCATGTGACCTATGGAAAGAGTGTGGATTTCCCTTTTTAATCAGAAAACACTACAATCATTCTCAGTCTTTGTAGGGAGAGTGGTTAGTTTGTGCTAGGGTGTAGGAAAATAGGACCTTCTGGGGTGTTTGCCATGACTTCTAGGTAAACCTTAAGTGCTTGAACCGGGCATAATGTCTTGTCTGCTAAATTGAATTATCTTATAAGAATGGATTTCCCTTTTAAAGGATCCATATTCTAGGCCAGGAAGTAGAGATCCATTTTTCATTGACATGGTAAAGGGTGATTTATTTAGTTTTTAATACTATACGCACAGGTAAGAAAATTTACAAATGGCAGCATTCCTTGACCTTTAAATGCCGAGCCTCTATTTACAAAAGTGTCTGCCGTATGCCGGTGGCGTTAGGGAGTTAGCGCCGAAGCGGAAAAAAAGGTTTTTCAAAAATCACAGCACACTTAGTTTTTAAGATTAAGAGTTCATTTTGGCTCCTTTTTGTCATTGCCTGAAGTTTAGTATGCAACCATCAGAAATGAAAAAAAAATATCATTATCATATATAAATTTTGAAATTTATGACAGTGTGAAAAAAAATTTCATATATAATTGTATACAAATAACGCTGTGAGCAAAACAGTTAAAGCTAATGAGTTTTTTTTTGTATTGTACACTAAATTGCGATGATTTTGGTAAATAACAAATTGTAAAACGATCAAAGCAACACAGAGAAAATATTATCACAAAATGATGCATGAATTAAATAACGCCACTGGACGTAAAAAAACCAATGTTTTTATTAAAAATTCACCATAAATTGAAATATTGTGCTAGAGACTTCCTGTTTTTTGCAAAATGAAGGTAATTGATTGAATATTACTAGACTGTAAGTGTTTTAGCTTACAATTGCAGTTTTAGACCATTTCGGTCGAGTTAAATTGGTCAAAGGAAGAATTTTTTCTATTTATCGTGATTTATATGAAAATATTTCAAAACTGATAAAAGCTACAACCATGATTTATTTTTTGTTGTATTCTACATGAAATTGGGCACATTTTCATATATAAAACTTTATGTAACGACTAATATAAAACGGTGCAAACATTACTACAAAGTGACAAAAAAATTTCTGAGATGTTCGGCCGAGTTACCGCACAGACGTAAGGAAAAAGTTTTTTCAAAAATTCACCATAAATCGAAATATGGTGCTAGAGACTTCCAATTTGTTGCAAAATGAAGGTAAATGATTGAATTTTACTAGAATGTAAGAGTTTTAGCTTACAATTGCATTTTTCGACCATTTCGGTCGAGTCAAAGTTGACCAAAGGTTGAAATTTTGGCACTTATCCTGATTTATATGAAAATATTTCAAAACTGATAAAAGCTACAACCATGAGTTATTTTTGGTTGTATTCTACATGAAATTGCGCACATTTTCATATATAAAACTTTATGTAATGACTAATATAAAACGGTGCAAACATTACAACAAAGTGACAAAAGAATTTCTGAGATGTTCGGCCGAGTTACCGCACGCGGACATAAGGAAAAAACTTTTTTTTTTTTTAAATTCACCATAAATTGAAATATTGTGCTAGAGACTTCCAATTTGTTGCAAAATTAAGGTATATGATTGAATATTACTAGAATGTAAGAGTTTTAGCTTACAATTGCGTTTTTCGACCATTTCAGTCGAGTCAAAGTTGACCAAAGGTTGAAATTTTGGCACTTATCGTGATTTATATGAAAATATTTCAAAACTGATAAAAGCTACAACCATGATTTATTTTTTGTTGTATTCTACATGAAATTGTGCACATTTTCATATATAAAACTTTATGTAACGACTAATATAAAACAGTGCAAACATTACGACAAAGTGACGAAAGAATTTCTGAGGTGTTCGGCCGAGTTACCGCGCATGGACATAAGGAAAAAGTTTTTTCAAAAATTCACCATAAATTGAAATATTGTGCTAGAGACTTCCAATTTGTTGCAAAATGAAGGTAAATGATTGAATATTACTAGAATGTACGAGTTTTAGCTTACAATTGCATTTTTTCTACCATTTCGGTCGAGTCAAAGTTGACCGAAGGTTGAAATTTTGGCACTTATTGTGATTTATATGAAAATATTTCAAAACTTATAAAAGCTTCAACCATGAGTTGTTTTTTGTTGTATTCTACATGAAATTGCACACATTTTCATATATAAAACTTTATGTAACGGCTAATATACAACGGTGCAAAAATTACAACAAAGTGACGAAAGAATTTCTGAGATGTGTCCCTGATGCTCTGTAGTGCAAGAAGAAAGAAATTCGCGCATGCGTGGCTGGGTAACGCTTGTAAACAAAACAACAGCATGATCCGTGAACTCCCAGCATCCCTCAAGGTGCGTGATTTAAAATCTTTCGCAAACTAGGCCTATAACTATTTTTCCGCGAATATTTAAAAAAGCTTTTTGTAGTCGACGTACCGTACGTCCACTCGGCACCAGACAGACAATTTTAGTCGACATACGATACGTCCAGTCGGCATTTAAGGGTTAATACAGAATGGCACCTGGTACCATCCTCACCAGACTTGGGGAAACCATGTCTGGTGAGGATGGTACCAGGTGCCATTCTGTATTAAGGAATGCTGCTGTTTGTAAATTCTACATTTACAACTTCGATCATAGTTTTTCCCTCATTAACTACCTACTTGCCAATGGGAGAGAAAGTGCACATTGAGGTGTCTCACCAAGGATTATCAGTATAATCAGGGGTGAGTACTGGAGCCCCTATTATGTTTTGATCTGAAGTTCTGTATTCCAAACTGACCCATTGTTGTTTCTAGTCGGAATTCTAAAATCAGACCTTGTTTGGGCGGCATTTGTATCTACACTCACTTTTCGGTTACAGGATGTAGTACTTTTACACTTTGGTGCGTACATGACTGACTGACTTTTGCTTTTCAGAATCATGCTTCATGTCCCTTATATATTGCCGTTCTGTGGCAACGGCATCTTTAATGGTGCTCAATTTTCTTATGGAATTGACCAAATGGCGCAAACTGTGTATCCCTTTTGGGGGAACTTGCTGCAAACAGTGTATCCCTTCTGGGGAGCTTACCACAAACTGTGTATCCCTTTAGGGGTACAGGTCAATAAAAACTCCATTTCCTTACAGAACTGATCAAATGTCGCAAACTGTATCCCTTTTGGGGGAGCTTGCTGCAAACTGTGTATCACTTTTGGGGGTACAGGTCCATAAAAACTCAATTTCTTTACAGAACTGATCAAATGCCACAAACTGTGTATCCCTTTTTTGGGGGAGCTTGCCGCAAACTCTCTATCCCTCTTGGGGGAGCTTGCCATAAACTGTGGATCCCTTTTAGGGAGCTTACCATATACTGTGTATCCCTTTTGGAGGAGCTTGTGCAATCTAACTGAGCTTCAGCAACTAAACTGTAACTGCCTGTTAATCAAGGGGCAGAAGTCCTGGGCAAGTTACTATACCTTTCTGAAAAAGTAGACATTTCAGTCTGAGTTAGGTGGATCCCAGTATCCCTTTTGGGGGGAAAGATCCCATTCAGCAATGATAGCTGCATGGGGAATAGAATTCCTTCTGGGAGGTTTCTCCCATGGCTAGCTTAAATTTATGTTCCTGATCCTTCTGGGTTCAGCAGGGCCATTTCGATGGCAATGTTCACTCCATATTTTTTTAATAAGAATGTGAACTCCATGTAAAGATTCCTCTACTTCCTCCACGGGGTTAACCTGGGAGGTATTGGTGACTGATGTTAATGGGTTTTGGCCCACACATTGATGTTGTTCAGAGGAAGGGTTAAATATTTGCTGCCAGAAAGATAATCTCCCCCTTCCTCACCCTTACCGAACCCTACAACCCATTGAGACAGCTTAAAAGGAGCTGTTTCATCCTTAAAACTTGCTGCCAGGTGGCATACAGATCTCGCCCAAATCTGGCGACCAAGCAAATTTTCCTTGTTTTTTACAAGAACTATGTTCATGGCAGGTGGTATGGGCTGTACCCACTGGCAAAAAGTGAACCGAGCAATTTGCTACGGAATACTTGAACTGAGGATCCTGCCTAATGGTGGCCCTGTAATGATATAAAGCAAGTTGTTATTAGAAGCTAGTTAGTATTAATTGTTTTTAAGTGAGGGACACTTCTGTAGTTCCTCATATAGTTTCCATATTACAGGTTAATTTGATTACAATTGTGCAGTTTTAATACATTTAATTAAATATCTATGTTAAACCTTCTAAGGTTTAGGTTAGTTTTCATACCTGTACATGGCTGTATTACTTATACACTGTCAGTCCTTTTGCAATGGCCAAGTGAAATTTTTAATTCCAATTGTCATGCCATTCAGACTAACTGCTATGAACTAATTTGTCTGACTAACCCAAACTACTGTTTTGTATAGCTTAGGGTAATGATTCTAGTTTAATCTACGTAGGGCAGCCAATCAAGACTACGGTCTACCCCAAAGCCAAATCAAAGTCCTTCAAAGGAAGGCATCGTGCTTACCACATACAGAAAATGGGAAAAAGCACGTTAAAAGAAGAAGAAGATGAAGCTAAGAATAGAGGATTTCTTAGAAGGTTCTTGCTTAACCTATTCTAGGCTTATTTACACGTAGGATGGATGACTGGTGATGGAGTTGTAAAGGCAACTCCCCAGCATCAACCAACAGGCTTGATATTGGCGAGATCTTGAAAGCACCAGTAGCCAGTCTAATGCCTGCATGATGTATAGTCAAGCATTTTCAACCTGCTGGGGGTTGCAGAAGTGTATACTTCACACCCATAAAACAATTTCGATAAAACCAGAGCTTTATGCAACCTTTAAAGCACTTGATGGTCTGCACCCCAGGATGTGTGAGCTAAAATCTTAAAAATGTTTAAAATCTTCTGACACTTTGTCTTCAACATCTTTAGATGAGACACCCATGTTAACCTACGATCAAAAATTAAACCAAGGAATTTGGTTTCCTCTACATAGGGAATTCTTTGGCCTTTCATATATATATCTGGGTCTGGATAAAGCCCACGAATATGGCAAAAGTGGACAACAACTGTTTTGCTAGTCGAAAATTTAAACCCATTTAAATCTGCCCATTTAGTGATGTTATTACTGTGAGTTGGAGCTTTCTTTCAATAAAAGACATCCTTGATCCTGCAAATGATATATAAAGATCATCAACGAAAAGTGTGTGCAATACATCATAAGGAATATGTGGAGAAATACCATTGATAGCAAGTGCAAACAGGGTAACACTAAGAAAGCTACCTTGCGGGACCCCTTCTTCATGGAATTTACTTTCTGATAGAGTATTACCAATTCTAACTTGAAAGCATTGATGTGTCAGAAAGGCCTTAATAAACAATGGCAGTTCTCCTCTAAGTCTTGATTGATGGATGGCTTTAAGGATTCCATGTCTGCATGCTGTCTCATAAGCCTTTTCAAGGTCAAAGAGTATAGTAACATGATGCTGTTTCGATGCAAACGATTCACATATAGATGACTCAAGATGAATTAAGACATCAGTAGTAGAATGTAATTTTCTAAATCCACACTGTGCAGGTGATAAAATATTGTTTTTTTCTGATACCCAAACAAGCCTTGCATTGACCATCTTTTCCATAATCTTACAAATACAAGATGTCAAGGAAATTGGGCAGCAGCTTGCACATAAAAATTTGTCCTTTCCCAGTTTTAAAAAGGCTAAAATTAAAGCTAGTTCCCAAACTGATGGGAAACTGTGATCATGCCAAATTCTGTTAACAATGCTAATTATGAAAAGTTTAGTGATCTTATGTACATGCTTAATCACTGCACATGGAACCTCATCAGGGCCTGGGGCTGTATCTGTACATGTTGACAAGGCAGAATCAAATTCTCTCTCAGTAAATGGAACATTGTAGGATTCTTCTTTGTTGGATGAAAAATCAAGTAGCTTTTGTTCTTCCCTGTAACGATAATGGAATCCAGGAGGTGTTTCCGATTTCTAGGAAACTTTTTCAAAATGGTCTGCTAATTTGTTGCTCACTTCCAATGTACCTGTGATGTATTGCCCATTAACCCTTAATACAGGGGGAAGGTTAGGAGTATATTTGCCTGTTATTTTATTGACTCTTCTCCATACAGCTGAATGTGGAGTTCTTTTATTCACTGAAGAAGCAAAGGATGACCATGATCGGCAACGGACTGCTTTTAATGCTCGCTGGAACTGTGCTCTACACTTTTTATATACTATGATGTCAAGTTCTGTTCAATTTCCTCGGCATCTAGTTACAGCAGTTCTTGTGGCCAAGTGAAGTAACTGGAGTTCTGGCGACCACCAAGGAACTGGTCGACAGCGGAAGAAGTCAGTGGTTTTAGGAATGGCATGCAATCCAGCAGTGTGAAGAGTGCCATTAAGTAAATCAATGGCATCATCAACAGTGCTAAACTCATCCGCATCACCTTCGACTTCACTTAATTCCCTGAACTTATTCCAATCTGCTTTATCCAAGCACTAGCGAGGAGATCTATGCTCAAGTGGACTATTAGTGCTTTTAATGATTATTGGTGCACGGTCACTAGTATGCCAGTCATCCAATGTTCTCCAGTGAAAGTCAATAAGGCAGTTAGAACTAGCTATGGATAGGTCAATACATGACAAAGTGCCTGTTTGTACAGTATATGAAAGTGAGTAGGCTCACCTGTATTAAGAATCCCTATGTCTTTGTTTTCAACTAGTGATGTTATGAGATTTCCTTTTCTATTAGCTACAGCATCACCCCACAATGGATGTGTACTGTTCATGTCTCCTACAAGAAGAAATGGTTGAGGAAGTTGATTAATCACCCCTACTACACCATTATAGCAGACATCATCATTGGGAGGTAAGTAGAGAGAACAAACAGTATATTTTCTAATTAATTCTACTTGCACTGCTACTGCTTGAAGGGGAGTTTGCAGACTTAAAGATATCTGAGGAATGTCATGACGAATATAAACAAAACTCCCTCCATGACTTCCTACTTGAGGATTATAAGCAGTTCAGTATGCAGTGTATTCCCTGGACAAGGTGTATTACAAACCAACATTGTTTCCTGTAAACAAATAAAAACTGGAGAGATTTCATGAATGAACATCTTAAGCTCTTCATACTTAGCCCTCAGACCTTGACAGTTCCAGTGCAAGATGGAGGAGAAAATGCTGGTCATTTTCTAGAGGACTCTGAAAGAAGTCCTCAATTCTGAATTTTTCATTTTATTGTTACTTCCTGATGACTTTTTAAACAATGGTCGAGATATTTTTGGTTTTACACTCTTTATAACATTATGTAGCTTAGCTGATTGGTGAGGATTGTGGTGTAGATCAACTGTGATTTTTGAGTGAATTATCTCATTAGGTGATTTTGATCCATCAACTAGAGACAATATTTCATACCTATTGCTAGGTGTTTCAGCATGTCTTGTGACTGGAGGGGAAAAGGAAGGTGGTCTCCCTCTTTTTCTATTGGAAAATGGGGAGGTGTGTTGGTATTTTCCCTCTGTTATGAGAGCATTAACATGCTCTTGAGTATCGAGTCCCTCTCTTAAATCAGGCAGAGAGAGCACCCGAAATGACAGCCTAGGGCTGCTCATCTTAGGAGAAGAAGGAGCAGAGGGACAGGGAGTAATATCCAAAATTGGAGGTACTGATATCTTATGTTTGCATTCATTGGCCTACCTGGCATTTTTGTTTTATCTTGCTTGCTGATATTTGATTTCAAGGCCTTCGCATAATTCTTTTCCTTACTTAGAAGTCTTCTAGCATAACCCACACTTATATGCTCTGCATCTGATTTTAGTAGAGCAGCTGTTTCCATTTGAAAATGTGGGCATTTTCTATCACTGGACTTATGACGCAAATTACAATTAATGCACTGCGTGCCTAATGTGCATTCGCCATGAGCTGGTGCAGAACAGTTGTCACACAACTTGTCATTTTTGCAGACTCGAGAAGGATGACCACATCTGAGACAGTTGAAGCACTGTATTGGTTTTTGTTTGTATGGGCATACTGACACCCTTTCATTTTCTATATACAAATGAGAGGGAACATTATGATCCTTAAAAGTAATAATCATCATTGTAGTTTTTGGAATTTTACGTACCTGCCAAACCTGTTTTGGACACACCTAATATCTCCTCTTCTTTGAAGTCATATAAATCCCTGTTGAAGATTACTCCTTCCATAACTAAAATTAATATGGGGTTTGATATCTACTAACATTTCACTGCCATCTACTTTTAAATTGCAAAGCATATGTGATTGTGTCTTGGGTTTTGCATGGATAAGAACAGATTTATCACCAAATCTACAAATGTCACCAATTCCTATAATGATTACTTTCTTTGGCAAATATTTACTGAATTTAAAATAATTATAATTCTCCTCTTTTGCATTTGCTATAAGCCACTGGGGGAGTTTAGGTACTCTCTGCAGATTATTTTCAAGAGTCAGAGACTCATTTTCATTCCAGTCAGCTGGGTGACCAACATCTAAATTTCTAGGGAATTTGTCACAAAGTGCTCCCTTTATATTACAATTATGAAGAAGAATACTTTCAATGTTACATGTGGCACTAAAGGCATCTTTGCGTTTTCTCAAAAGAGATCCATGCTTCCCATTTCTCATCATCTTCATTGTAGTTCATACATATTTCTAAAATTTTCCCATATTGTTTAAATAATACAAAAATAGATTCATAATGGCATTCAAGGGGTATTTCATATGCATGCAAAATTGTCAATTTGCTATGGTGACTTTCATCACTCTTAGAATCTTTCTTTTGTGGAGTTCCTTGTGGAGAGGCTGCATCAACCTTAGTTTCTTCTTTCTGAAGTGGAATCTGTGTCAGTGCCAATATCCTTTTCCAAGCCAGAAGTCGTTGCCAGTGGCGGTGAGTCGTCGGATCCAGGGGAGGGAAAAATACTTGCCAAATCCATAATTTATTGCCAGTTCGCATGCAGAAGTCCAAAAGGTGCACACCTGACACCCAAGAGCCATACCACACAGACCCCACAACACATCAGAAAGGGAAAACCGGGCAGCTTCTACTGCCTAGCCTTCCCCACCCCAACAAACCTCCAGAGCCCGCAAAGAGACCCCAAGATGCTGACCACGCACACACCAGACCGCCACACACAAACTGGCTCACCCACCTACCCAAAACTGATTGGTTATATCAAGAAAGTATCATGGCTCGGTCAGGTATTTGCATTCTCCACCAATGGCACAAGTGAGAGTTGACTCCCAACAGTCCACCCCATACCCTACCCTTCGGGATAGCACCAATACGCTTGCAGTGGCCCAGGTATAAGCCAATCCACCTGCTGGGAGTTCTACCGCCACTCATGGGGACCGACTCCCCACTCCAAATGTATTGGCGGGCTTCCGGACAAAAGCCAGGGGTCCCATCTCCAAAAACCAGCTGCCCCCAGATTCCGATGGGCTGATCCCTGGAGTTGGTTCTGCCCTCAAGATATTTATGGGAAGATCCCATCACTACCTTTTAGGTCCAAACCATATCAGGTGGCAACTCAGCCACCACAACTCCCACAATTAGCTTCGAATGCAAACCCCTTCCAAAACATGATCCCTTCTCTGACTCACGTAAGCAGTAAAATTTTGAGAAAGTGGAAATGCCCAAGCCATTTAAACCAAAAACTACGTAGGATGATTCATCAAGACCCAGACCCAAAGGCCAGGGTCCCTTAGCCCCTCACCTTGTCAAGGCGTCCTACTCAAGGGGCATTGGTGGGGGGAGGTGCCTGTCGGGCCATTGAGCAATATAGCAGCGATACAGAGCGGAGACCTGGGTAGTGGATGTCCTTCGTATAGGCCATATACTACCCTTTGAATTTCCGCCACCCCTCACTGGTGATCCAGTTCACTTCCAGACATATGTTCCTGGTTCACTGAAGGACCTTGCCCTGTGGGAAGAGGTGAAAGTAATGCTGAAGAAAGGCGCTGCAGAGGTCGTGAAAGATCAGCCTTCAGGGTTTTGCAGTTGTCTTTCTCATAGAGAAGGCGATGGGTGGTTGGAGGCCGGTCATAGATCTTTCTCCCCTGAACAGGTTTGTTCGCCAGACCCAGTTCAAGATGGAAACAGTACAGTAAGCACTTGATTCCATCAGGGAGTCCGACTTCATGCTTTTGGTGGACTTGAAGGATGTGTATTTTAAAATACCCATCCACCAGTCCTCTCGCAAATCTCCGCTTTACCTTTGGAAAAACAGTGTTCCAGTTCAGGGCATTTTGCTTTGGGCTCTCAACCGGTCCCAAGTGTTCACCCTTATCTCAGCCTGGGGACATTCACATGGGACATGTCTTATGAAGTATCTCAACAATTGGCTAGTTCTGGTGAGCTCTTGGTCACAGTTGCTCCAGGACAGAGACTGGCTTCTCGAATTTTGTCACTAATTGGGAGTGGTGATCAATTTCAAGAAGCTTGATCTCACACCCAGGCAGAGGGTAAAGTATCTGGGCAAGCTGACAGATATGGCAGCAGCAAGAGTCTACCCTTCAGACTCGCGTATCAGCAAGTTCAGAGAGGCAACACAGTTGTTCCTGTTATGACAGGAGAAACCGGCTCAGCAGTGGCAAGTCATTCTCGTTCACCTGTCATCCTTGGAGAAGCTGGTCCCTCGGGGCAGCTTCACCTTCGTTCTCTTCAGTGGAGAATGAAGGAGTTTCGGTCTCCACCAAGGGACTCTGGATCCATCGACTGAGGGTTGGGGCGCAAACCTGGAAGAGTTGTTGGTTTCAGGTGTGTGGAACCAGAATGACAGACACCTCCACATCAATATCCTGGAACTCAAGGCGGCATTTTTGGCACTTCAGGAGTTTCAGGATCGAGTGATGGGGCACTCCATGGCGTTGATGAGTGACAATACCACAGTAGTTTCATCCGTCAACAAGCAGGGGTGACTGGTTTCCCTTCAGCTCCACATGTTGGCAGTGCAGGTGCATGAGTGGAAGGTAGCACACTTGGTAGAGCTGTCAGCCAGGCACATTCTGGGGACCTGGAACGTAGTGGGAGACAAGCTCAGTCGCCAGGGTCAGGTGATAGGGATAGGGTGATCCCTACACCCAGACATAGCGGAAAGGTTGTTCAATGATAGATCTCTTTGCAACTCGGCACAACAGAAAACTGCCAGTGTTCTGTTCAATCATGCCAGACCCATGGGCAGCAATAGAAGACACCTTCCAGCACCTATGGAACAATCTAGAGGGCTACACCTTTCCTCCATTTTGTCTGATTTGTCCGGGTGATCAACAGGGTCATGATCACCCCAAATCTCACGATGACCCTGGTGGCTCCCAAGTGGCTACATGCTGAATGGTGTCCAAACCTGCTAGCTCTAATTTCTGAGACATTCTCCCTTGGCACAACCTGCTGTGCCAGCCGCACAGGAGGTGGAAGGACTAGTACTTCATGCCTGGAGATCATCCAGCGTTTCTTGTGAGCAGGAGGTTTTTCTTGCCACACAGTGACAGAGATGCCTGGGTACCTTCATAAATCCTCTGCAGCTGTGTACCAGGGGAAATGGGCCATCTTCTGCGGTTGAGGTCATTGACGGGGTATCTCTCTTCATTAAGAGAATCTTCTCTCCATCTCATCTATTAAGGGCTACAGAGCTGCCCTTGGTCAAGTCCTTCGCTTGAAGGAGGTATATCTCTCTTCCTTGTGGGAGATCTCCATGCTGTTGAGAAGCTTCGAACAGTCTTGCCCTCCCAGGGAACTCAGGCCCCTTGAGCGGGATGTGACTCTCATCTTACAGAGCCCGACTCCTGCACCTTGCGAGCCTTTACAAGTCATCAGACAGGGATCTGACCTTCAAGACTTTCCTTGCTTCCCATGGCATCAGCAAAGAGAGTTGGCGAGCTTCATGGCTTTTCCTTTAATGTTAAGCACTCAAGGGGATGGGGATCTGTTACATGTTTGTCCCAGAATTCGTGGTGAAGACTCAGAATCCATCAGTCCCTGACGCCAGGTTCGAGTCCTTTTCGACCCCCTCCATAGAGGACTTTGTTGGTGGTGATCAAGATGAGATGCTACTGTGTCCAGTTAGGGTGCTGCGGTACTATCTTCAGAGGACTTGACATCTCAGGCCTGAGTGTTGACGACGCTTCGTTAGTACCAGCTCAACCAAGAAAGGGGTGTCCAAGAAATTGATTTCTTTCTGGCTTCGTGAGACAATCAAGTGAGCGTACTGTACATCTGACAAGGTAGACAGGAGTGCACTCCAAGTAAGGGCTCACGAAGTTAGTGGCATTGGTCCGTCCCTTGCATTCTGGAAACCCTGTCAGTTCTACAGGTATTAAGGGTGGGACTGTGGTCCCAACAAACCACATTCATATCCTTCTACCTTTGAGATGTTGCCCACAGGTCCTTGGACATGTTTTCCTTGGGTCCTGTGGTGGCTGCTCAACAAGTAGTGTAGCTCACCTGGCTCCCCTAGAGGGACAGGTAGCATCTCATCTAAGGTGTACGGTACGCGAGAGAGAATGTGTATGAGTGATTGACCTACTCCCTTTTCTCTTTTACCTTTCTCTCTTGTAGGGCAGAGAGGCAGGTGGTGAGCTGTCAAATGTTGGATGGGCATGTCTTGCAAGTGAGTATAGATAACTGAGTTCCCTGTCTATAATCTAGAGCAGACTGTTAGATGCAAGTCCTCCCCCTCTCTCTAGCAAGGGGAAAGAAGGGTTGACATTAAAACAAACCTATTGGTTTTATTAGCCTTTCATTGTCTCCGACATTATGGGTTCATCCAAGCCTTTTTTGGAATAATGACATAAAATCGTTCATTCAAGCCCAGAAGTCTGGCAGCTGAACACCCCATATGTTCAACAGACCAGAGGCACAGAACTCCTTCCTCAGCTCTTTGATACTAGAAAGAGATTCCCAGGTGGGTAGAACTTCCAGTCAGTTCAGAGATTTACCCAGGACCCACCCTCCAAGGGGTAAGTCTCCTATGTAAAGATGAAGGTTTGTATTTGTGTCGGAACAAATTGCAAATTTTAAAGTAATTTGTATTTTTCCTAACATACAAACCTGATGGTCTTTACATTCACAGCCTACATCAGCCACCCCTCATTCTGGTACCTGGGCCAAATGGCAAAGTGGAGTGTAGACCGAAGAGTTGGCAGGGCTTCCCCCCTACCATTGGTAGCTAATAACCTTGTATGAAAGTTAACGCCGCTCCAGTTTGTATTTGCAGGCAAAATTCATGTAAAGACCAAAGGTTTGTATGTAAGGAAAAATACAAATTAATGTACTTTAAAATTTGCAATTTTTCATAAGTTGTATTTTAACAGATCTTTCACATTCACAATTGATCCCTGATCCTCTTCTCCTGCTGAGAGTGACCAGATTTGTTGAACAGCAGCACCATTAGGCAGTAAATGTACCTCACTGTCAAACTTCTCAGTTTCAGAGGTTCTTTATTCTTTACACCGTTCCGACTGTTGAACAGTCTCCTTGAGGATGTTGTGCGATTGGAACCTCAAAAGTTCAAGCAAAGATGGAATGCATTATTACCCTAAGTCAATTCTCCTTGCATTTCAATAATTTACTCATAATTTTATCTATTTATTTGTTTATTTATTTTATTTTTTTCTAATAACTGATCTCTTCTTTCTATACTTCCTACTATCTTCTATTACTTCTTTCAAATGAGCGCCATATTCTTTGAAAGCTTGAATTTCAAGTCAATGGCACCTGGGGGCTTCTTTCTTATGAATAAGGTTCATCTTCCGAATATATAGTAATAATAAAATTGATATAAAGGGTTAACTATTTAAATACCTATAATACAGGATAATACTTAATATATTCAACATATTGTGCCAATACGTAGAGGATTAAAGAATATGAATGCAGTTACATAATAATTATTGGAAAAAATTCTTTTTTAATTTCAACACATTACCTGAGGACAAAATGAGGCCAAAATGACATTTCTTCCTGCGAGTGGATTATATTGATATTTTTCCCAAAATCCAGCAAATTCATTTCGCATCTCATCTGTGACTATTGTTCCCGAACGCTGCTTGTTTCGAATCTGAGGACAACACACAATACGAAATAAATACATCATGCATTAAATACAGTATCAAATAAAAAATATGTTAACAAATCAAACAAAACAAAGAAATGAAAGTACTACAGTCTTTTATGTAACAGTATTCCCAATGTGAGCTGGAACCAATTGTTGGAGCTTGTTAACTAGGTGGTTTATTAGAGCATGAAAGGTTATTATTATTATTAAAAGCACAGTAGTTTAATCACACTACTGAGCTGGTTATCAGCTCTCATAGGGCTGGCCCCAAGGATCAGAATGAAATGGAGTACTAGGTCTAGGGCATAAGCCAAGAACTGGGACCAAATGATGAATGAAAATGAAATTTTTAAACATCTAACTTACCTGGTAGTTATATATATAGCTTAAGTCCCTGACGTCACGGCAGAATTTCAAAACTCACGGCAATCGCCGATCGGTAGTCAGGTGAACCACCTGTGCGCCCTCTACCCAGGTACCTGCAACCATTCCAACTATTCCTCAGATCTTCCCTGCCGCTGTGTCGGTAACATCGATGGAATTTCACTCGTAGCCCGTGTTTTTTCACAACTTATTTTGGTGAAGTACACTTTGGCTTGGCTTTCGCTCATTTGCTTTTGGAATTTCTTACAACATATCTGACTCTTCATCGAGTGTGAGAATGTGTGTGTGGGGATGCAAGCAGCTTGCTAAAGTCTCCTTGGATCCCCACTCAGTATATGTGAAGAATGGGAATGGTTTGCTTATAGTCGGTGTATATGTGAGAATGCTTGAAAGACCGGCTCAGAAGAACCAGGAGTACTATATCTCACTCTTCTTGATATAACCAGGGAATAGTTAATTCTTTTCCCCTTGCTAACTATCCTATTGATCCTTCTCCCGTAGTGGTAGTCTCTGAACCCCCTACTGAAACAGGTAAGGATCCAACACTTAAAGATATGTTGGCCGCCATTCAGGCCCTGGCCCAACAGGTAAAATCCCTCTCAGAAGACAGGGATAATATGTGATCGACAATAAGAGATCTAAAAAAATACAAGTGTTAATATGTTGTTAGTGCAAGTGCAGTGGAGGGTGCGACCGCTTGGTCCTGTTGTGCTCCTAGTCCTAGACCTCTTCCAAGCTCACCAACCCGTGAGAAGGAAAGTCGACAGACGAAGGGAGGCGAGAGGCTTTAGCTACCGAGCAGTCGTCCCCTCGAGCGTACCTGTTGACGTTTCCCAGGACGCTCACCCTCGCCATAGGAAAGGCAAGGTAATGTTGTTCTCTTCGTTGTCGGACGACGCAGTCCCCATCGCAGTGGTAACTCTGGGCACGGGATGCACTGGTGTCAAGCGTCCAGAAACGGAATACAACAAAAAGCTCTCACAGCTCAGATGCAGCAACAACGTCAACCTGAGGAAGCTTTTGACCGATGTCGTACTGGCGGCCAGTTCTCAAGTAACCTCTAGGTTTGGCGGGTCAGCGAACGTTACAAGTCTGGACGCCAGGAGGTAGTCAGGCGTCGAGAAGCTGGACGCCAGGGCGTCGAGCGTCGAGAAGCTGGACGCCAGGACACCAGGCCATCAAGCGTCGAGAGGCTGGACGCCAGGACGTCGGGCGTCGAGAAGCTGGACGCCAGGACGTCGGGCGTCGAGAAGCTGGACGCCAGGATGTCTAGTGTCGAGAAGCTGGACTCCAGGACGTCATACGTCATGAGGCTGGCCGCCAAGATGTTAAGCTTTAAGAAAATGGACGCCAAGACGCCAGGCGTCAAGAGACTGGACGCCTGGACGCCGAGTCGTCATGATAATATTTTGAAAGGCGTCGCTATTTCGGTCTTCGGACAATCGGAAAAGGAGAATGATATATCCCGCATTCTCCTGTGAATCCTATTGTAGAGTTTTCCGACAAAGACGATATAAAAGGCCATCAGCTTTCATCAGACTTGAAAAGACTTATGAAGCTATTTTCGAAGTTTTTTCCAGAGAATCCCGAGAAATTTACTCTTGGGAAGGCGTCTAAGAGGGCAGCATTCACGAAGGTGGTTTTCCCGCTTCGTCAAGAGAGCACTTAAAGTTTTGAATGAGTGGATACTTTCGAAGGAACAATAAAGACAGCCTTTGCTTTTCCTCCAGCCAAACTGGCTTCAAGGTTTAGCGTTTGGTATCAAACTGGAGAATCACTCGGCCTCGGAATACCTGCCTCTTCCCAGGGAGACGTTTTCTCAGCGGAAATCCTGAAGAAAAAGGCCCATCTTTGATCTTTCCTGGCTAATGGGGTCACGTCCAGTCAAAATCAGAACTGATTTATGCCCCTTTTTTCCTCTCACCTCTTCTCTCAAGATTTGGTAAAGAGGTCTTTTCATCCACACCCCTGAAAACCACGGCCCTGAAAACCACGTAATATATCTAAAACAGCAAGAAAAGTCCTACCAACGACTTTCTCATCAGGAATAAAGAAAAAGGCTGAGGCTCCTGTGTTTAAGGTGTCTCAGCTCTTTCAAAATCAGAACCTCGATTTATTCCTCTAGGACGGGTAGATGAACTCAACGAGAAGAGCCTCTACATCAGGCCCAGAAAAGGAGGACCTGACTTTCTTCTCTTGCAGACAGCAAGTAAGCCAGGCTGTCCAGCTTCTAAAAAGTGTGGGAGAGAAGGAGAGCGGACCTATGGTCCATTCAGTTACTCTAAGAGGGGTAATGATATAAATACCTTAGTATTAACTGAAATAAATCCTCTAACTCTTCATCAGATGAATGGCAATTGAACTCGGCCCTACAATGACAGTCTGAAGCTCATCCGGTTCGCCAACAAAGGTCTTCTAAGAGGGTACAAGATCGTTTTCCAGCCTGAGGAGGCCCCTCTAGTAACAAGACAATAGTCCTTTCTGTCAAAATGCAACGACAGAACCAAGGCAAAGGCTCTACAGCAACAAGTGTCTATGATGTTGCAAAAGGAGACCAGACAGAGAGTTCAAGATCCGAATTCCCAGGATTCTACATTCGGTTATTCCTGATCCCCAAATGCTTGGGGTTAGAGACCGGTGCTAGACGTGATTGCAAACTTTTTGTCACTATGGAAACGACAAAATCGGTTCTAGCTGCAGTCAGACAGCATGACTGGATGGCCTCACTGGACCTCCAGGATGCGTATTTTCACATTTCCATGCACCCGAACTCCAAGAATTTTCTGAAGTTCGTCCACGGGAAAAGTTTTTCCAGTTTCGGTCTCTCTGTTTTCGGTCCTAAACAGACGGGCTGACGTCTGGCTCTGGAGTCGAGACCTCTCAAGAGCAAGTTACCCAATATTGAGGGACGTCATGATAAGACTTCATAGATTCCAGGTTGTAGCCACGGGAGCAACCCAGAGCTCTTCCCTTCCAGCCCCAAGGGTAGCTCTCCTATTAAGAGCAAACGTAGACAGTTCTGTTCAGTCAGGATACCAGGCTGCAAGAACATGGTGGACGCTGTGCTGCCTTCCGTACATCCTCCTCCTTTTCCTCCTTCGGTTGGTACTCGTCTGCTGAACCCTCTCCACGATCCATTATTGACGATGAGGAGGAAATAATTTCCTCGTAGTTGATGCTTCCCAGCCTGTCCCCAACAGCAGGAAGCCCCCGCATATAGCTTTACTACAAAATATGCAGCAGACTTTGTCTTCTCTGGTGCAAGCATGACAACCAGGCAAAGAGAAGAAGGATAATAGACGTCCAACTAAAGCTTCTAGACGTCCAGAAGTTTAAGACGCTGAACGTAGTAATGAAACTCTAGACGCTGGATGCTCTGGCGTCAAGCATCTAGGAATGAAACACCATGACGGCAAGCGTCAATGAACTCAAGACGTCAATCGTCAAGGCATTGGACGTCAGGATGTCAGGCTTCAAGATATTGGAAGCCAAGATGTGGTGGTAGCTCAGGACGCATGATGCACTGGCAACAAGCGTCTAGCACAGATTTTCACAAGGATGATTACCAATGTAGCAGATTTTTTCTTCACACGAGAGACGTCGGAATCTCCTTGTACTTGGCGACTGGCTCCTCAGAGCTCCTTCCCACACACGCTGCCTGGAGGATCTTCACACCACGATTCAGGTATACGAAGAATTAGGTCTTCTGATAAACAGAGAGAAATCTCAACTGATCTCATCCCAAGAGGTTCTGTACCTTAGGATGAAGATTCAGAGTCAGGATTTTCGGGCTTTTCCTTCTGTTGCAAGAACAGGACAAGCCTTAAGAAAATTTTAGAACTTTCTAAAGAGACAGACATGCTCAAGGCAAAGGAATGGATGAGTCTGCTGAGAACCCTTTCCTCGCTGGAACAGTTTGTTTTCCTCTGGAAGATTGATTCTATACCCGTTACAGTTTTCTTCTAAATCAGAACTGGGACAAGGAAATTGAACTGGAGACCAAGTGCTTCCCCATTTCGGAACCAATAAGGCCGTGTTTAGAGTGGTGGAATGACCCCAAGCTCAAGCTCCAGGAGGACCTTTCTCTACATCAGAGGAACCCAGGAACCAACACTAGAAAGGAAGAACTAACTGCAATTTCTAGCTTCAGGAGTTCAACACATAGTGGAGAACAGAGAGGTGCAGGTCAACGCCAACAACACGTCCAGGTCTCTATACGAGACAGCAAGAGAACTTCTCTGGGCAAAGGAGAAGAATGTCAAACTAGTAACCCACTTTAGCCAAGGGGAGAAAAAATGTGAGGGCGGACATTCTGAGCAGGAAAAATCAAGTCCTCTCAACAGAATGGACGCTACTTCAGACATCTTCAGAAGCATGTGGCGACTTTGGGGACGTCTGGATCCAGAGAGCAGGAGAGACTGGAAACATCACCAGATTCCAAGACGGAACTAACTGCAATCCTTCTTTTCCCCCTAATACAGGGTAGTATCACAACACAGTGGGAGACAAGAGAGGTTCAGGGTTCTGGAATGGATGGTGGACACAAGAGTAGTCTACCTCAGAGAGTAGATCAAAACAACACTTGGAAAGATATTACCAAATTGTGCTACTACATTCAGCAAACAAGACGGTTTGCACTCTGATTGGCCAGGTCTCTACCGTTTTCATTTTAATGTCTGTAGCTCAGAAACTTAAAATATGTTTATATTTCAATCTCAAGATAGAAAGTTCTGATCATACCATAAGATTCTATTAATTGGCAAAGGAAACCGGAGAAATCAGTAAATAAAACTTACAACGAGTAACCCATACTTGTTTTTATCCAAGGGCATCATTCATACGAGAAAAATAGAACTTGTGTTTTCATACAATAAATTCACCCTGAATACGCTGGTGCATTTTAGATACTGATATGTGAAGAGAAAATGAAAATAAAGTCCGTTCTCAATAGTGCCGAGAATGAACGCTGCATCAGGACACCCTTGGTAAATAAATGCATAGTTGTTGGCCTTCTCAGCAAGAGCGCCCAGGTGCCGCTGACAGTCCAATGCATATGATCTGCAGTTTCAACAATGGACAGCGCAAATTATGCATTATTTCTCTGTAAATAAATGCAAGAGGCTGGAATGTCAACATTACTGCAATATCATCCGTAGATTGACTATGGACATATCCCAAATGGGCATCTGTATAATTTTCCATTCTTTTGTTACAATAGAACGACATGACTATATGTATGATTTTCCATTAATTTTTTTTTAAATAATGGTAATGGTATGGATTTTCTTTGGTTCAATACTGTAGATAGCCTAATGACAGTGTCAATGTAAGCATTATATGATTTTATTTTGTTTTAAGATAATACATCAGGGAATTTCCATTCTTTTTGTTTAAATAATAAAGCTATAAAAGTCTTCTGATTTGTCTCATTATCCTACATGAGATATAGTGATGCAGGGTGTGGGAACATTTACCGATATGTTCAGACACACGGACATATATGATACTGGAGTGAGAGTGTTATAATGGGAATTTTGTGCATTTATTTACAGAAAATTTAATGACATAATAATACGGTAAATTGGCAAACTTCTCACATCACTAATTGGCAACTGAACGGTGCCTCAAAGATCTGGAATTTGGACCACCATCTGGACTATCCAAACGGAGTCAAGAACCAACATACATCTTCATTTTCTTCAGATATCATACGATCTAAAATCTGAAAGCACCAGCCTCAGGGTGAATTTATTGTAAAAACACAAGATTTTATCTTGATGGGTAAAATGCAAAAATCCGACAGGTATAAAGAATAAAATGCTACTTTTACTCGTTGTAACTGTTTTATCTTACTGATTTCAGGAAATCACGGTTTAGTTGAAAACTACACAAGAGCTTTCATCTTGTGTAAAACGTGAGATAAATGAAAAATATAAAATTATTTCAAGTTTTCTGAGCTACAAAACAGTGAGGAGCTGCATACCTCCCAGTACCAGCTAATCAGAGGCCGCCAAACAAACGCTTTAGAATCTACCTTAAGTGAATCGGCTATAGTAACTCATCGAAACTCACAAGAACTAGAAGTTTTTTTTTTTGAAGGAGGCTGGAATTATCCACCATTATCACCATTAAGGTATACCAATCCAAGTGGGAGGTATTTAGAGGATGGTGCAAGGACAACCATGTGTCCTCTTCCAATGTCTCTGTAACCCAAATTTGTATATAGAGAACTCACCAGCATGGAACCTAGACGTGGTCCTGAGGTTCCTCAGGAGGAGTAGGTTCGATCCCTTATAGAGGACATCTTTAAAGGACCTCACCATGAAAACTCTTTTCTTGGTCAGTTTGGCCATAGCGAAAAGAGTTAGTGAGATACATGCTCTCAGCAAGAATATAGATTTTAGACAAGGCAAGGCAATCTGCTCACTGCAACTAGGCTTCCTTGCAAAAATGAATACTCATCACAACCCTGGCCCAGAATGTTCGAGATTCCGAATCTAACGGACATAACAGGGGAGGAGAGAGAGAGAGTCCTATTACTGGTAAGGGCTCTAAGGTTCTACCTGGATAGGACAAAGGACTTATGAAGGAATTCAGAAGGGCTTTGGTGCTCAGTCAAAAAGCTCTCTGTACAGATGTCGAAGAATACTCTGTTTTTATTTTATCAGACAGTTGATAAAAGAAGCACATATGGAATGTAGAGAGATAGACCACAAGATTCTGAAAGTAAAGACGCACGAGGTCAGGGCGATTGCAACCTCTGTAGCTCTTAAACAGAACAGGTCCCTACAGAGTATCTTGGCCTCTCACTACCTAAAACAACCTTCTGGAGAAGCAAGTAATGGAGTATTTACAATCTCTCATCTACCTAAAAATTTTTATAAGTCCAGACATTATCATTGGGATGAAAGTTCCTGGAAACAAGGGTATTGCTAGTCACATAGAGGTTATACACGCTGGGCCCGTTTATAGCATCTAATTCAGTAATGGGAAAACATTGAAGGAACAGGTAGGAACCCAACTTTAATTAATCCCATAAACCAAAAGGTGTCAATCAGCTTTTATAACTTACCAGGTGGAATTTTGAGAATTTTTGATGAAGTTGTTTGTGAAGACTGGTATAACAATGCTAGTCTTCCAGAGAAAAAGAGCTTTCAGGAAAGCTGCAATCGATTTTTAGAAGGATAATGAAGTTCCACTTGAAATATATCAAAGATCTCTCCTTATCAAAACCCTCAGAACAAGAGGTATTGAGAGGAGGTCTAGTCACATGCTAGAGGTTATACACCGGTTGACAGCCCCTAGAGATTTTTCCTCTGTCAAAATTTTGAGCCCCTGGGTGGATTGCTGATCTCTTAAGGAATACAGACATAATGAGGGAAAACATTGAAGTCAGCTTCCTTAACAGGTAGGAACCCTGAGTTGTTTTGCAGTCCTCAAAATGTCAATCAGCTATTCTGTCAGGTGAATTTAAAGTGATAGAGAATCATGCCAAGACTGCTCTTGGAAAACAACAAGGGGTAACAATGCTGAAGAAAAAATGCAAAATTGGAACGAAAATAATGAATTAAAGAATCTCTTCCATGAAGCAAGAATCCCTTAAAACAATAAGTTCTTAACTTTAAGGCACATGGTTAAACTTAACACTACTTGTTTCTGGAGGTCTTCCTGACTGATGGGTCAGAAAACCTCAAAAATCTTAAAATTACTTAAAAAGTAGTGAAACATGAAATGTGCACAGAACAAGAAATACAACTTTAAAACTATATATGTAAACTTAGGCTTAAACATGGGTGGATCGCAAGACTAATTAAAAAGAAAATAACAGACATAAATATCCGGAGTTCATTGGAGCCAACAAAAACTGTCCAGTACCCATAAAACAATTATGGCTAATTGGTTACAGTTTTCCATCATAAAACACAAACATATCAACATGAAGAGCTAGGCAGTGAGGCATAAACTACCAGGAAAACAAGCAGAGAAGCAAATGAGGTAGGCGGGCGGGGGAAAAGGAAAGGATATAATTATTTAATGTGGGGAGATGACACTTCCCACTGCTACAGTAGAATATTTCAGGGCTTGAAAGTGATTTCAAATAGTGGCGTTTAAACACTAGAGGTGATTTCCAACCCGTATATTTTGATAACTCTGAAAAGTCCATATTATGAAAATAATTAGTAGAAGTAGCCACTGCTCGAATATCATGAACTTTAGGAACTGAGTCTGGGTTGGCTTGTTTAATGAAATACAGAATCTGTTGTCTTATACCATTAAGGGAAAGAGTACCACCTTTCTCCCTGATAAAAAGAGGACCCGACTTACTCTGTGGAGTTCTTGAGAGATAAGATTTAAGTGTATGGACTGGACATAAAGATTGATCTTGAGGAAGGGCACCACCTTCCAGGGAGACCACCTGTCCTGTGGGTCTTCGTTTTAGCTAAAAATCTAGGTCAGGGGAGAGAGGACTTCTCCGGATGGGAGGAAGTTAACAAAATTATCACCTCTAGTGAGAGCTGACAGCTCTGAAATTCTAGCACCTGAAGCCAAACTAAGTAAAAATAAGGTTTTCCTTAACAGATCTTGATAAGAGCAATTTAAGTTATCCAACTCTGACGCTAATTTAAGGACTTCTGCATTGAGAAACCAAGTAACCGAATGTGGACGTGATACTGGCCTCAGACGAGCACATGCTCTGGGGATGGATGAAAAATAAGAATCTGTAAGGTCAATTTTAAATCCATAAAGAAATACTTTCTTCAATGCCGACTTGACTGTGGTAATAGTGGCCGGAGCCAGGCCTTTCTCAAACAGTGACCTAAAGAAGGAAACTCCTAAATTAGTCGTCATAATTTTGGCTTCAGAAGCTTTCAGGAAGGAGGCTAACTTCTTGACTGCTGAGTCATATTGCCTAATAGTAGAATCTCTTTTACCTGATTCTAAAAACAGAGTGTTGACAGGGTCAATGTTTGCTCCTTTTGAGCTGCGAACTTTATAAAGTCCATAAAGCTAGGGCATCTTGAATCCTTGAGGAAGCTGACACAGTCTTGGTTTGTACTGTCTGGGTCAGAATGGGCTTGGGAATCTGAAGACTCCAAGTTTTTCCAGTTCCTGAAGGAGAGGGGAACCAATTGCTCTTCGGCCAATAGGGGCTACCAGAGCTGGTTGACCTTCGAATGTCCTCAGTTTGTGTAAAACTTTCAGCAGCAAATTTATTGGAGGAACAGATAAATTCTCTCCCAACTGTTCCAATCTACTGTCATTGCGTCTGTGGCGTTTCGCCTGAGGGTCCAGGTTGGGGGCTACGTAACAGGAGCTTGAAGTTGCTTCTGTTGCGAACAGATCCACTTGGAGTCCCGGGACCCGGCGGCAAATCCACTGAAAAGATGTCCACGTCCAGGGACCACTCCGTCTCCAACGGAGTAGTCCTGGACAGAGAATCCGCCACCACGTTCCGGACGCCTGCCAGGTGGGTGGCTGACAGGTGCCAACCGTGCTTGTTCGCCAGGGAGAAGATAGCTACCATTACTTGGTTTACTCGACCTGATTTGGAGCCGCCCCTGTTGATGCAATGAACCACCACTGCGCTGTCTAGCACCAACCTGATATGAATCCGATTGGGAGGGCGGATTTTCTTCAGCGTCAGAAAGACCGCCATGGCTTCCAGGGTGTTTATATGGAACTGCTGAAACATTGTGGACCACGTTCCCTGTACTTTTTGTTTTGGTGAATATCCCCCCCAGCCGCTTAGAGAAGCGTCTGTGTGGATAACTAGTGCCGGAGGGGGAAACTGAAGTGGGACTGTTTTGGACAGGCCCTTGACTGTGGTCCAAGGTGAAGCCTTGTCTTTAAGATCCGAGGGATAGAGGAGACCCTGTCCCTGAGCTTGGTGTTTGCTCGGCTGCGCCACACCCTGTTTATGTCCTTTAACTTGGCTTTCAAGAGCAGGTCTGTTACTGAAGCAAACTGGAGAGACCCGAGGACCCTTTCCTGGGACCGGCGGGATGCTGACTGATTTTTGAGAAACCTCTTGGTGAGAGACGCTATCTCTTTCCTCTTGGAAGGAGGGAGAGACAACGTGTGGGAGGACAGGTCCCACTGAAGACCCAGCCATTGAAACCGAGACTCCGGAGTCAGGCGGGACTTCTCCCTGTTCAGCTGAAAACCCAATGACTCTAGGAAATTGGTGACTATGGACGTGGCTTTCTGACACTCCGGCACAGTTGGAGCCCAGATTATCCAGTCGTCCAGGTACGCTGCTAGGGAGATTCCTTGGGACCGGAGCTGCTGTACTACCGTATCCGCCAGCTTGGTGAATATCCTGGGTGCAATGTTCAGACCGAAGGGCATGACCCTGAAGGAGTAGGCTTGGTTCCCGAGTCTGAAACCGAGGAACTGAGAGAAGTTCCGGCGCAACTGGGACGTGATAATAAGCGTCTGAAAGATCGATAGAGGTGGTGACGGCTCCACGCAAGTAGAGTCCGGACCTGAGCTACCGTAAGCATGCGAAACTTGTCGCATTTTATGTAGAGATTTAGACGCGACAGATCCAGGATCACTCTTAGCTGATCGGAGCCTTTTTGGGAACGGTGAATAGCCTGCCTTGAAATTTTAGGTGCCTTGCTTTCTTTATTGCTCGTTTGTTGAGCAATCCTTTTACATAATCCTGTAGGATTGATGTGGGTGGCTGGTAAAATCTGTTTGGAGGGGAAGGATTCTTGATCCAGCTCCACCCCAGTCCCTTGGACACAATGCTGTGTGCCCACGGGCTGAAGGTCCACTGGTCCCTGAACCAATACAGGCGACCGCCTACCTGCGTTTTCTCAGTGGGAGGGAGCGGGTTTGTTCCCCTCTACCACGTCCTCTCCCCTTGGGGTGGTGTTGATTTTCTCTGTAGGGGCCTTGCCCCTTCCTCCCTTGCCACCCTGTTGAGGCCGTGAAAAAATCCACGACCTTCATATGTAGGGTTGTATGCTGGTGAGGATACATAGGAGGGCGCAGCTGGTTGAACCAAAACATACTGCTGGGGTTGGGACTTAGAGGTAGATGGCTGGGCCACTGCCGAGACCGGGACGGCTTGAACCATCGCCTGATGAGGCCTCTTATGCCTCCTGAACCTTTTTCCTCCTCTCGTCTGGGGGCAATACCGATTCTGGGGTCTTGCGCTTATAAGTGGGAATTCCCACCGAGCGCGAAGACTCTGATTGGCCCGTGTAATCGGACATGACGGATGTAACCTCTCCTTCAGGGAAGAGGTTAGGTCCCCAGATTGAACTTTTAATGAGCTTGTTAGGCTCGTGGCGGATTGTAGCGTCAGCAAAAATAAATTTTCTACATTCCAGCCTAGCCATAACAAACTCATGCAAGTCTAACTGGAAGGTCGCCAGGAAAGACTTAGCCAGGACCTGGAAAAAGGGCTCGTCCGAGCCGGAGACGGCAGTAGCCTCGGTAAGACAGCCGAGCTCAAGGACCGGGCTAACTTAGTCCGGGTCTCAAACTCCGCCTTTAACAAAGATTCCGGCAGCTTAGGAGTTGCTCACTAAACTGCGTGGAAGCGCAAAGAGGGTCCAGCTTGCCTACAGTGAAAGTGGACGGGGCGTCCACCAGAACTCGTTACTTCCTGGGAATACCAGGAAGTAGGGGTCTGTTTCCCTCAATTGAGGAAAGGGTTCCCATCGAGGCATGCTCGGGTCGTGGCCAGAGCAATTTTATCCATACAAGGAGTGGGAAGATCTTCACCTAGGGTGAACATCGTGAAATTGCCCTTGAAAGGGGTCAATTTTGTGTTCACTGCCTGCCACTCCGTCAGAGTGCGTAGGAGAGCCGACTGGGCTTGGTCTCTAGGGATGATGACAGTTTCCCTAGGAACCTTGTCTGACCCAATCCAGGCTTCTTCGGTTTGCCTCACGAAGCCAGGATAAGGGGGCAAGAGATCGGGGAAGAACTCCAACTCCTCCAACCGCCTCGTGCCCAGACCGTCTAAGGTGAGTTTGCCATCATGTTGGATGGCCCGGAGGCGAACCGCCAAGGGTTTCCGACATCAAACGGCGGGGAGGTCCGCAGTGTCGGGGATAGAGTACTCGAGGTTCGGCTTTAGGTTGGCGAGCCAAACCTTCCAGTACACTGTCATAAGTGGCAAACTTTTTCGGAGATCTTCTCAAACCCTCGAGTCTAGATCCTCGTGAACTGTTTGTACAGTTCAGTGGCCAGGGCTTGTGCGTCAAAAGAGGCTGGGGAGGAGGGCTTGGTTTTGCAGCCCTCTTACTCGCGCTTTGATTGCTGGAGGAGCTAGACTTACTCCCGGAGGCTACCGGTCCTGGGACCTTAGCCTTCGACGGGGAAGGGCAATGCCTTCTTAGAAGACGAGGACTTATAGCCCACGCCCATGAAGTCTTCAACTTGGGGATAGCAGACGGAGCTCTATCACCCAAAGAAGAAGACTTCACAAAACCTGAAAAAGATGACATAGATGAATCAGGGGAGTTAAACAAAGAGGGGCCCGCCCTAACCTCCTCACTTACCTCTCCACTTACCACCTGGTCCTGCTCCGTATTCATAGGTTCCAAGTCGAGATTTAGTGCGGCAACATCCTCCGAGACCTCGGCGTACAAAATGTCCACTTGAGGTGGCTGGGTCGCATCGAGGATCTGCTGGATAATAGGGGTGGCAAGTTCTTCCGAACTGCTGCGCCACCCGTGCGCCGGGTAAAGCAGATCCTCAACCTGGCGTCGAGGACGTAGGGGCTTCCCGACGGAACATTTCTGCCGAACCCAGCCACCCAGGCCCGGAGGGATTCCAAGGCAGACTTCTTGGAATTTTCATCCGCCTGCAAGGAAACCTGTGGTTAGTCAGGAATGTAAAGAACGAAGGAAGATATAATCAACGTAACGTTATGAGGAGCATGGACCGGAGGAAAGAAGACTTTCACTTACCGACTGTCTTGGATGGTTGAGGAGAGAGCGAAGCAAACCTCACAGCCATCGGGTGCCAAACAACCAGGTCGTCTAGCCGGACCGCACAACCAGCGTGGGTCCGACACACCACGTGCCCGTAGGGTTGTTGAAGGGAGGCGGTACACCCCGGCTCCTCACAACGAACAGTCTGTAAAGGTAACAGTACATGAACCTCACGCTCTAAGCAAAATAAAGCCGGCAAGGCCAGGAAACTCAACTACAACCGAATACTCCGGTGTAGAAGAACTACCAAATAAAAATTGGGCCAATAAGCTTTAAATGCAACGAGCGGAAGTTTAAGGATTCATACCCTCGGAGGACTCCGAATGAAGGAACGAAAACCAGGAACCAACCATAAGGGCTGCCAGAAAAATAACGGCGGAGCCCCAGGTGTGGGACCGGAATCACGTAAATGGTAAAACAAAATAATAATAATAATAACAATAAATTATAATAATAATAACAATAAACAAAATTAATAATGATGGTAACCCTCCGAGTCTGAATACTAGCATTACATGGAACCATTTCACACCTATCTCCCGCCGGAGAAACAAATGGGTAAAGGAACAATGTTCATAATATAGGGGGGCCACACCTAAACCCAAACTTCACAGCCCGATGGGGGAGACGAGAGGCGAGACAGGATCCAGGTGCGCCGAGCAAACAACCACCCACCCCACCACAGCGATGCTTGGGGACGACATGGGAGGAGCGAATCTCTCAACCAATAGGAGAAGTCCTGACTGGAGAAAACGCCATCTAGCGTCACCCGCACGAGTCGCAAGGCTGAGGGGGTAGTGGAGAGGAGTAGGCTACCAGAAGGGGAGAGGAGACAAGGAGAACATGATACCCGCTCAACTGCAACCTTCCTTCCCAAGGAACTTGGAAGGGAAGCCTACTCCAGGGAGCTACACAGCCCAAAGCCCAACATCTCCTAGGCGTAGCCTAATAAATCCAAACCTAGCATAGGTTAGGAGGGAGAGAGGGGTGCAAAAGGAGAGGAGTAACCAACAGGGAGAAAAATTTTGTGCCGAGAGCCAGCAGGGAACGAGCAGGGGATAAGAAGGCGACTAGCCTAGAGGAACACGTCCAAAGAACTCGATTCCTCCGAAATTGGGGGAAGAGGACTAAGGGGCTCACTCTGACCCACAAATGGACCCTGAGGAACAGCAACAAAACTCCCTCAACCTGATCTCCGCACCCAGGGCAAGGGATGGAGCCTACACTACGACCATCACAGAAAATAAAATTACGTTCACAGGAAGTGTAGCCTACCAGAGTAATTCAAAACATTTATAGGGCTCATCAGAGGCAAACTACACAACCAAAAACAAATAAAACTAAAAACATTAACTCAATTTAAGAGCACCATCTTCAAGAATAACATAATAGCCTATGAGACTAAATGAAAAGGAACCCGACCTGGTGGGGGTACAGGATGGGGCAACTCCTAAAAGGCAAAAAACAAAAATAAAGTGGAGGAGAGCCACCATTGTTCCACCAGGAAGGAATTCAAGGGCAAAAATCTAAATATATATATAGCGACTGGGAGAAAACTCCGTTGAAAGAACAGAAGGAGTCGCCTCAGCATCGGGATGGCTGATAGGGGACGCCGTGGCGCCATACAGAAGATCTCAATATTTATGAAAATACGAGACCAAAACAGCCAACAATAGATCAAAAGCCCCACAAGAAGATGGTACTTAACTTAGAGATGGAAAAGGTGCTCAAGCCATCGAGATGAAGAAAAAATAAATCCAAAATAGGGACGAGCACACAAAAGAAGCGAGCGGATCACGTGCTAGAAAATGGAATGAAGTAGGTGGCGCTGGTGTCGCCGTCCTGGCGGGTGTTGAGTGTGGGGCTGTAACGAAGACCGCTCTTTTACGGGGGTTTTGATAAGGAGAGATCTTTCAGTATATTTCCGTGGTAGTGGTATTTCACTCACCCTTCATTATACCGACGTCTTCTAAAAGACGGTCGACTGGGGGTAGTAACCCCAGCTTTCCTGAAAGCTCTTTTTCTCTGGTATATCTAGCATTGTTATACCTAGAAATTCGTGCTGTAATGGAATTTCACCGGCTGACACGGGACTGGACTCAGAAATGATATTTTCATAATAAAATAAATTTTTGAACATACTTACCTGGTAGTTATATATAATTAAATTCCCACCCTCCTCCCCTCTAGAGACTAGGGGCATGGAAGATCTGAGGAATAGTTGGAATGGTTCCAGGTACCTGGGTAGAGGGCGCACAGGTGGTTCACCTGACTACCGATCGGCGATTGCCGCGAGTTTTGAAATTCTGTCGTGACGTCAGGGACTTAAGCTATATATATAACTACCAGGTAAGTATGTTCAAAAATTTATTTTATTATGAAAATATCATTTTTAAAAGATAGGTAAAAAGGCACATGCTTTTACACTGGAACACATGCACACATTAAATACATTTACTCATGGTTCCAGAAATCTGCACAATTAAAAAAAAATGCAACTAATGATAAAAATCAGAATAAGTAAGATTTTTAAAATTCGTATTTCTTTTTTAATTCATAAACTGCTCCAAAGGTTTTGTATTGTCATTATTTACCTTTTATATTTTATCAATTAAATTATAGTTCTTCATGAATCTTAAAATTGGAATAATTGAAACTGTTGAAGATTCAGACACAATTTCACCTATCGATTTATTGCCAAAACCTGATAACCTCTGTTGGTTCTATTTTGAACATTCACACAACACATGTTTATCTGTTTTTATCATTTTCCATTCTGGGCATCTAGGAAGAGGGTTATGTAGACTGTTCATTAAGTGTTAATGTGTCAGACGAGTATGGCCAATTCGAAGATGCGCCAGAATTACTTGTATGTCTCTCTCTCTCTCTCTGATATGATAAACTCCATTCTCCAACACTGGGTTTTATCTGTTTTAATTTATTATTTTCAGATTCTTCATCCCAGAAATTCTGCCATTTATTTTTAATGCCTGTTTTTATATATGATATATAATCACTATTGGGAATGTTTACATTTGTCCTCATCATATGGGCTGCTTCTTTATCTGCCTTATCAGCCTCTTCATTTCCTTTAGTGCCTACATTGGCCATGATCCAACATATTTCTACATTTTTTCCATTATTTTGCAGCTTGTGAAGAGAAAAAACTTAATCTGACGAACAATGTTATTTTTCAGGTTGTAACTGAATGGTTTCTATAGTGCTTCTTGAGTTGCTATAAAACAAGTTTTGATCTAGGAAAAACTTATTTTTGATAGCTGCTGTTCATCCTCAAAGGAGTTACTCTTGTGGTCCCTAAAGGGCTCCATAAGGTAGACCAACAAATTTCAAAGAATTCTTTTCTAGTTGATCCTGGTTAGTATAGTGCATGTTGACACTGATAGAGTATAGGGCTCAAGACAAGAGGGCTCTTTCTCTATGTCTACTGGGGCTGCTAGGTTCAATTCCTATTATCAACCTGTAGACGTGGCAACAGCGCGCTGTGTCAACCACGTACCATGCGCCAGACCTATTCTCATTATCCTCTTTTAGGTCTATCAGGATAATTACTCACCCAAGTCCCATGCCTTTCCGTCAGGGAGAGTGGGTGGGTTTAAGACACAGCTACCAAAAAAATAGATTTTTCCTATGTCAAAACCTGTTTTTTGATAGCGCAGCCGCTGTTCGTCCTCAAAGGAGCTTACCAAAGAAATTGACAGGTGACGAAATCGCTAAGCTCTTAAAATCCAATCCCAACCACCCAGATAAAATTTTTGGTCCAAGGTTCAGCCACAAGTCATTCTTTATTCCAGATACCCATAGGGTTTAGCAACAAAGAACATGAAATTAAACATGAACTTACAATTATTAAGCTATAATTCTAAAGTGACTTACCTAAATAGGCTGGGTTTGGTCACAGTAGTGTTGTACCTTTACCAGCTATATATATCTTAGCATACCCACCACATCAAGAAGACCCCTGGTTTACAGCTGTGGCACCTATGGGGTCAGGATTTACTATGCCATCTACTTATACACAATGTAGTTGAATTTGTTCGAGCTCATGGTAATAACGTTTTACAAATACCGCTCCTGATAACCATACAGTACACTTGAAGACTTCTCCAAAGGAAGCATTTCCAAAGAAAACTAATGATGTACAGTAAAAGCCCCCTATTTGCAAATAGTTAACACTCCCTCTAAAAATGCTTTTAAGTCCTTAACTGAAAGTTCAAATACCATATGTATACCTTAAAGCAGCATCCTACATCAAATATACCTTAAACTATCCCTTAAACGCCGAGCCTCTATTTACAAAAATGTCTCCCCATATGCATTTAAATTCGGGAGTGTGCGAGCGGAAAAAATTTTTTTTAAAAAATCACAGCACGCTTAGTTTTTAAGATTAAGAGTTCATTTTTGGCTCCTTTTTTGTCATTGCCTGAAGTTTAGTATGCAACCATCAGAAATGAAAAAAATATCATTATCATATATAAATATTGAAATATATGACAGCGCAAAAAAAATTTTCATATATATTTTATACATATCGCTGTGAGCAAAACGGTTAAAGCTAACTGGATTATTTTTTCCTTTGTATTGTACACTAAATTGCGATGATTTTGGTATATAACAAATTGTAAAACAATCAAAGCAACACAGAGAAAATATTATCACAATATGATGCATGAATCCGTAACGTGCGGACGTAAAAAAATGTTTTTTTAAAAAATTCACCATAAATCGAAATATTGTACTAGAGACTTCCGGTTTGTTGAAAAATGAAGCTAACTGATTGAATATTACTAGACTGTAAGTGTTTTAACTTACAATTGCAGTTTTCGACCATTTCGGTCGAGTTAAAGTTGACCGAAGGTTGAATTTTTTCTATTTATCGTAATTTATATGAAAATATTTCAAAACTGATAAAAGCTACAACCATGAGTTATTTTCTGTTGTATTCTACATGAAATTGCACACATTTTCATATATAAAAGTTTATGTAACGACTAATATAAAATGGTGCAAACATTTACGACAACGTGACCTGAAAGAATTTCCGAGATGTTCGCCAAGTTACCGCGGATGTAAGGAAAATGTTTTTTTCAAAAATTCACCATAAATCGAAATATTGTGCTAGAGACTTCCAATTTATTGCAAAATAAAGGTAAATGATTGAATATTACTAGAATGTAAGAGTTTTAGCTTACAATTGCGTTTTTCGACCATTTCGGTTGAGTTAAAGTTGACCGAAGGTTGAAATTTTGGCAGTTATCATGATTTATGTGAAGATGTGTGAGTTTCCTTTGAGTAAAAGTGTTGAAAGAGTGAGTGCAGGTTGAGTGTGAGTGAGAGTTAGCAGTGCTGGAAAGTGTGAGTGGAGAAGTTTTGGATTGCTTCAGGCAGAGAGTGGAAGAAATAAATGAGAATATGGAAGAGATGATAGCAGCCATGTCAGGTGTGAGTGAGGTTGGAGCCAACGTAAGTCTCCAGAGTTTGAATGAGCTTGGTGTAAGTAGTCCGAAACCAAGGCTAGGTGAGTCTAGTGTGGTTGGAGTGGAAGTGAGTGAAGAAGAGGTGGTGCATGAGAGGCCATGGACCCGAAGTCAAGGTCCAGTTCCGGAGTACGAATGGGTGGTAAGAAAGGGATTTTGAAGAAAAAGGAAACGAGATTTCCTTCATTTTAGTACAATGGGGAGTGCGGTAGGCTAAGTTTGGGTTTGTATGATGAAAGACAGTTTGTGTAAATTGATTTTTCCGTTTTTATTGTTGTGATGTTTTTTTTATGTTTATTTTGTGTTTTTGTTATGAATGTCTGATGTATGTTTCCATTTTTTTTTTTTTACTTGCAGTTTGCTTGAATGGTAGGGTAAGAGGACTCACCTTCACCTTAATGCCCATAGTGCTTGGACTGAAAGAATCTGCTTGAGAAAACAGTAAAGTAAACAAGGCCTCTATTTCCCTTCTGAAATGCTTTGCAGCAAGTACTATTTACAAATTAGTTGTGTGAACCAGAGGCTGATTTATTCAAGTTTGCAGTAAAAAATGATAATACAAGACACTATAAAGTGATTGCTGTAGATTTGTTCCAAGGAAATCAAAAACATTGAGAGAGGAATCACAGTGTGAATCAGGTTACAGTGAAGTTGTGTACATAATTCTATTTAAAGAAAAACATGTTTGGCTCTCAAATAATCTTTGTTGGACAATCCCAAGTAGACTTTGAAGATTGATCTTTCAAGCATTGGATGTGTTCCCATTTTGAGGATTAAGAAATAAAATTAGATTAAGGTTCTTCAAATTATTGGAGGAAAACTATAATAAATTAGGTTAAGGAACTAAGAATAGGTTTTGGTGATCTATAGTATTAAGTTAGGCTAAGTATAGGAAGATTATTTTGGTAAATATTAGTGGTAAGAAGGCAATAAGCTGAGTTAAATACTGAAAGATGATAACTGATAAACTGTGGAAAATGTAGATAAAATTAGGATAAGGTTCTGTTTGAAGGTCTTCAGGCCACTGTAATATTAAGATAATAAATTAGGTCAAGAAAAGTCAGTTTCATTTAATAACCTTCAAATTTGTTCCCAATATCCTGCACCAATTGTGTAAGAAAGAAAGCCCTACAATAGCAGCAGAGCACTTGTTTCAAAAAGATATACAGCCATACCCCGAATTTACGTGAGGTTAGGTTCCAGAACCCCTCAGTACAAGGAGTTTTAGTGTAAGTTTGGCACTGTCTCTAAAAAAAGGCTAATAAATGCTTATTTCTAAAGTTTAAACACTAAATATGACCCTAATCATGCTCCCAATTATTATTAGCTAACTTTTAAATGAAATTAAAGTTACTGTAATTTCATTTAAAAAGTTGGCTTAATATATTACCCTTAAAAAAAATAAATGGTTGACATAAAAATAGAGGGTTGAAAGAGAATTTCTGTCTCTCTCCCCTTCCGATCGATTTATTTTTAGAAGTCTTCTCACCCTCTTTTTAATAACTTCTTTATTCTACTTCTCTTTCTCTTTGTTTTGAAATGCTTTTTCATGAACAAACAGTCTTTTTTATTTGGACTAATACAACTCTTAGTTATTATGTCTCTCTGTTTTAGAAAGTATTTGCCATACTAGCACATTTACACTTTGTGGACGAACAGGAAAATTAGATCAATTCAACCTATCTACTGTACAGGTAAAGACGTACAGAGAAGTAATAAGTTGTAGAAATGTGTGAGTGCTAACCATGAGAGAGAGAGAGAGAGAGAGAGAGAGAGAGAGAGAGAGAAGGGTTGTCCTTACTTAAGAGTGAAATTATTTATCAATTACATGTATTATGGAGACTGAGAGAAATGACACACAGAGAGAGAGAGAGAGAGAGAGAGAGAGAGAGAGAGAGAGAGAGAGAGAGAGAGAGAGAGAGAGAGACTGTCCTCACTTGAAATATCAAATTAAATTATTTATGAATTATCACGGAGACAGAGAGAATAACATGAGAAAGAGAGAGGAGAAGTTATTCTTACGTTAGATATCAAAGATGGAAATTCAGTATTAAGCTAACTTTTAAATGAAATTAAAAGTTACTGTAATTTCATTTAAAATTATTTAGCAATACATTACCCTTTAAAAAAAAGAAATAAAATGGCTGATGTAAAAATATAGGAGTGTGAAGATTCATTTTACTATTTCTCTCTCCCCATTCCACCAATCTATTTTTAGAAGTCTTCTCAACCTCGTTTTTAAAAACTTATTTATTCTGTCCCTTTCTCTGTTCTGGAATGCTCTATGTCTCTATGTTTTAGAACAATACATTTACAGTTTGTAGACAGTACAGGCAAAATTAGATCCATTTAAAATGATCTACTGTACTGGTAAAGATATACAGAGAAACAGTAATACATAGGTTGAGCTAACTAGAAACGAGAGAGAGAGAGAGAGAGAGAGAGAGAGAGAGATAACAGTTGTCCTTACTTAGAGTGAAATTTTTATGAATTATTACTGGAGAGAGAGAGAGAGAGAGAGAGAGAGAGAGAGAGAGAGAAAGAGAGAGAAAACCTTTGATTTGGCTAATCAGCAACACTCCCCTTCTTGTCATGTTCACTGACATGTCTGACAGCTTTGCCTTCAGCTTCTTCTCAAAACTATGAGGGAAAGATATTTATTTATATTTGTTTAAAATAATATCACATATGAATTCTGTAATTACAGTAATATTATTATTATATACTGATCTTATTAATATCTGAAAATTAGTACTTATGCAAACGATCCCGGAGGAAACCGCAACAAAACTCCCTCAACCTGAACTCCTCACCCAGGGCAAGGGATGGATGCAAACAGCCTACTCACAAAATAACCATCACTATAAAAATTAAAATGTGCTCAACAGAGGCGTAGCCTACCCGGGAAGCGGTTAGATCTGAGGCTGCCGCCAGCACCGAGGTAAACAAACAACAAAATAATAATAAAAATAAAACTACAAGAGAGAGCACCATCTTCAAGCAAAATAATTAGCCTAGTAAGACCAAAAATAACAGGAACCCAACCTGGAGGGGGAACCTAGATTAGGGCATCACTCTCACCAAGGCCCGTGAGGCCAATGAAATAATTCATAAGGGGAGCCACAAGAACCACCAGGAAGGGGACCAAAGGGGCAAAATTTTATCTATAACGACAGGAGACAACTCCAACTGAAAGAATTGAAGAAGTGGCCTGATTATCGACTATGGCTGGCAGGGGACGCCGTGTGTGCTAATAAGATCTCAATATTTATGAAAATACGAGACCTTAACAGCCAAAATTCAGAACAAAACCCCACAAGAAGATGGTACTTAACTGAAATGGTAAAACCTGCTTTTGTCCTATCTCAGAAAGCAGAAAAATCCAAAATAATGGAGCAGCACACAAAAGAAACAGAGATTTCAACTGCTAGAAAATGGAATGAGGTAGGTGGCGCTGGTGTGTCGCCCCGTCCTGGCGGGTGTTTGGTGTGGGGGGCTAAACGGATCACCGCTGTTCGGGGTTTTGACAGGGGAGATCTTTCTCAGTAGGTTTCCGTGGTAGTGGTATTCACTCACCCCTCCTTATACCGACGTCTTCCTAGAAGACGCTCGACTGATGTAGTAACCCCAGCTTTCCTGAAAGCTCTTTTTCTCTGGTATATCTAGCAAGGTTATACCTAGAAATTCCCATGCTGTAATGGAATTTCACCAGGTGACACGACCTTCCTCAGAAATAGATTTTTCCTTTTGTCAAAAATCCCTTTATTATTAGGTAAAAATTTATTTATCATAAAACAAATAAAATGTACATGTACCATAAAAAGGGCTCTCTCATCTCAGTAAGAGAGAGAGAGAAGAGAGAGAGAGAGAGAGAGAGAGAGAGAGAGAGAGAGAGAGAGAGAGAGACTTTTTATTAATTAATGTTATTCAATTTGTACATTAAAGCTTGAAAACTTATAAATTACATAAAAATTAAGCATAAACACTTTTTGTAGGTTTTCTCAGTATTCGCAAATGTTTGTGTGTCTGTGAAAAACTCGTGTGTGACAGTTAGTTAGGTTCTAATGAAAAGTTTGTGTGTCTGTGAACTGGCACAACTCAAATTGAAACAAAGTTCAGGTATTACTCTATAAGAAAACATAGAAGTATTTCAACAGAGATCTCAACTGGGCTCTTAGCATGGATATAATCTAACCATATTTTCCATAAGGACTATTACTGTCAAAGAGATGATGTGCATAGTTTCTGAACTAGGTACCTAGCAATGTTGGGTGGGTAATTTTCAAGGTAGACAAGATTTTCAATTCCACACGTGAAGGTCTCTGCTCAGCAAAAGAGGACACGTGGACAAATTTCCTCCCTACTGTCTGGGATAGAACAGCGGACGATAATAGAATTGAGTTCTAAACCTATTGTTGAGGCAACAGGAACTAATGCCTGTATGGCTAATTTGAGGCTATTATGTAAGTTCTTCCATTGAAAGTTAGAAGTTTGTTCAAAAAACCTTTGAAACCTGTAGGAATACATCTCTTGCTATTGCTTGATTGTCTAGGTTTGGAGACACACACTGGAAGTTGATGGTTCTTACAAGTGGCAAACAGGTCCACTTACGTATATGGAAGCAAGTTGGCAATTAATTGAAAGGAGTGACTGTCTAACATCACTCGGTCAAAACTGTTGTATCCCCTAATATAGGGTCTGCTATTATACTGAAAGACCTAGTGAGGTGAATTGGAGACAATTGCCACTTCTTTTATTGCACCATCAAAGGATGGATAGCAATGCTGCATTGAGAGGAAATGAGCAAAAGTCCGACCTCTTGATGGAGAACGTTGCATTCCTGTTATCTAGGACCAATAAAATGTGTGCCCCTTTTTTGAAGGTTTCAGTTTTCCAAGAGATAAGAAGACAGCAATTAGCTCCATTAAGTTGATATGACACTTCCTCAGAGTGAGTGACCACCTCCCTGCTACCTGACGATCCTCCCAATGGCACCCCAATGGACCAAGGAGGCATCCATGTGTATCACTTGTACAGACAGAGGAGTCAGGGCAACCTGTTTTGCCAGAAATCCCTTCCAGGTCCACTGCCGGAGTATTTCCCCAACTTTTGACTCCTTTGATGAAGTTGATCACGATTTTTTTCTTGCATGCGATAGTCAGAATTTGTTTACATTTTTAGTTGAAATCTGAGGACTGGGTCTACCACAGATGTGACCTATAACAGGCCCATTATACACTCCAACTGATGTCCCGGCCAATTGGGCTGTACCATGAACCTTTCAGTTCCTTCCTTATTCTGTTTTGAGTATTGTGGGAAAGGCAACTGGCCTTGAAGAGTATCCCAAAGTCCCAGCCACTGAAAGTGTCTGCTGGGTGTAAGGTGGGATTTGTTTCAACATATTAGGAAGCCCTTTGCTTCAGGCCTGTTGACTACTACTCATAGACTTAGTATGCACTCTTCTCTGGTATGCCCCCCAGACTAGCCAATCGTCTAGGTAGACTACCAGTTGAATTCATTCTTTCTGATTTCCCGGACAACTAATGTTAATTTCATAGATTCTTGGGGCAATGTTTAACCAAAGGGTATGACCTTGAGTCTGTACATTACCTTTCCCTATTCGAACCCTAAGAAGAGGCGGAAGGGAACACCCGATGGGGTTGTGTCAATATGCATCTTTCAAGCCTATAGAAATGGTCCAGGTCCCTTGCAGGATGATAGAATGTACTTGCAACAGTGAATCATCCATAAACTGTGGCAAACAATGTGTCTGTTCAATTTTGATAGGTCAATGATCACTCTCTTTCAGAGAATCCTTCTTGGGGACAAAGAGACGTGTTTGGTGACAAATATACATGTTTCTCTGGCTCCTTTTAAAAGGTCCTTCTGCACATAAATTTTCCAAAGAGGGGTCAGGTCCTTGGAAAAAAAAAAAAAAAAAAAAAAAAACTCTTTGACGACACTGAAATAACAAAGATAATACCATTCACCTGTATAGCAACAGCAAAACTGATCAATACATATGACTGAAAGATGAGCAGCATTTTGAATAGAAAGTGACTAGGGGCTTCTCCCAATGTGACAGTTCATTGAATACTGTCTGTAATTACTCATTGTTAATGATTTTGTCAACCTCAGTATCTCAGGAGAATGATTTACACCATTACCTTAAAACAGCATAGAGAGAAATAGGAAAGTTTGTAAGTATTTATACCTCTCTCGACTTAAGTCAACTGCTTGTTTTGAGAATAATCATGTAATATCTAACTTAAAAAAGGACAAAATTATTAGCAATCCAGTTACAGAAATACAAGTTATTAATAATTTTTGTAATTCCAAATGTACTGAATACTTACAGTAACATTATTTGCTTTCAAAACAAGCTCAATATCTGGTCTAACTTCTTTGTTTGCTGGTCTCATCGTCTATGAACTGTTCCTGAAAAAAAAAACATGAATTTAACAAGAATAAACAAACTCAACCAGTTACTGGAAATTATCTGACATCATAACTTTAAAAGTCATTGAGGCCAATTTTGTAAAAAAAAAAAAAAAAAAAAAGTTTACCAAATTAAAATCCTTAAATAAAACAGGTTTTGACATAGGAAAACCTATTTTTGGTAGTTGCTGTTGAGTCACCAAGGAGTTACCCCTCCATGGTCTGCCAGAGCTCCATGGTGACTAGAGTAAGATCAAAGAAATATCTTTTAGCCTGGTCTTGTAGCCAGGTATTGTGTCATAATGATACACACTATAATGTGATGGAGTATAATGCACTCAAAGATAAAAGGGCATTTTCCTTTACCTTCAGCAAGCTGAACCCAGTTTTCAACATCAAAACCTGCAGAAGAAGTGGCTATTGCACATGCACATCCGTCATCTTATTTATGACCAGACTGGTAAAACCAGGAGCCATTACTCTCTGTTGGTCAATGCAGGATTGATCCCTTGCCTTTTTGTCAGGGAAGTGGGAGGGTTTTGAGGCTCAATAGCGACTACCAAAAATAGGTTCCCTACGTCAAAACCTCTTTTTTGCTAGTGTAGTCGCTTGTTCCATCCTCAAGGAGCTTTACAAAGAAACTGACAGGTGACAAAAGGCTTAAGCTCTCAAATTTTAATCCCAACAACCCAAAGAAAAAACATTTCTGGTCCGAGGTCAAGCCACAAATTTCAAGCCCCATTCTTTATTCTAAAATCCTTTTGGGTTTGGTAACAAAAAAAAAACTAAACAAGAGCTCACATTTTAGGGTGAAGGTCTATAGTGACTTACCTAAGTATGCTGGATATGGTTGCAGTATTGTCACACCTTCCCCTGCAATATCATCATACTCACCCGTTAGGAAGACCTCTGGCTTTCAACTATAGAACCTATGGGGTCAAGACTAACCATACCACCCACCGATGCACAGTGTAGTCAATTTTATTAGAGCTCATGGCAGTAATGCTTAAGAATACTGTCTCTGAGGACCACCCTGTACATTCAGAGACTTCTTCAAAAGAGACATTTCTGGAGAAGGCCAACAACATACTTACTTTCTTAATATCACGTGACCTAGGAAAGGAAAGTTGGTTTGCCTTTTTCATGAGGTACACTACAATTATTCTCAGCCCTTGTAGAGAGAGTGGTTTATTAGTGCTAGGGTGTAGGAAAATCGGACCTTCTGGGATGTTTGCTGTGACCTCTAGTAAACCTTAAGTGCTTGAACTGGACATAATGTTTTGTTTGCTAAATTGAGTTTGCTTATAAGAATAGATTTCCTTCTTAAAGGATCCTTATTCTTAGCAGGAATGATGGGCCAGAGGACAATAATACTTGATTGTCAGCTGTTTGCGTGATGTATCACCCCTTTCTAAGAAAGCCCAGTTCACTTATATGAGCTCCTGATGTTAACGCAATCAGGAAGATCGCCTTTTGTAGCATGTGAGTTACAGTTGCACAGTATTGGGTCCGGTGAATTGAGGGGTAGATAGAAGTCTATGTACCTTGTTCAGGGACCAAGTAATTGGATCTTTCGGGAGCGGGTCTTTGTAGAGCAAGAGATTGCAGAAGGGAAGTGACAACTTCTATACTAGAGTCAATCCTGAATCCATAAAGCAAGGGTTCTGTTAATGCTGCCTTGTATACCATGATTGTTGTAACTGCAAGGCTTTTGTCTTCAAAAAGGTATACTGTATAAGAAAATTTAAGTGTTTCTATAGAAATCTCGACTGGACTCTCAGTATGGATATAATCTAAACATATCTTACATATGGACTGGTATTGTCAGACAAATGACATCCGTAATTTTTGCACTAGGTACCTAGCAATGTTGGGTGAGTAGTTTACAAGGTAGATAATATTTAAAAAATCCATATGTGGAGGTAGATATTTAAAAAAATCCATAAGTGGAAGAACTGTTTGGCCAATCTGGGGCTATTAAGTAAGTTTTTCCTTTGAAGGTTAGAAGTTTGCTCTAAACCTTCAAAATCTGGGACAATGGAGGAAAAAGAAATATCGTCCTCCACTTGTTTCAGTCTTGTATGAAGGTATCTCTTGCTGATGCTTAACTGTCCAAGTTCGGAGACACATATACTGGGAGTTTGTGATTCTCGAATGTGGCGAACAAGTCCAGTTCGGTTGTGGAAGCATGTTGGCTATTATTTGAAAAGAGTGGTTGTCAACATCCACTCTGCTGAGGCTGTTGTTTTCCTTGATAAAGAGTCTGCAATTACATTTGAGACCCTGTGAGGTGAATTGCAGACAGGTGCCACTTCTTTCTTGCGCCATCTGAAGGATGGCTAGCATTATCATACTGAGAGGTGAATGTGGTCCCGATCTCTTGATGCAGGACATTGCAGTCGTGTTGTCTAGAACCAACAGAATATGTGTCTCTTCTGGAGGTTTGTGTTTTTGAGAGACAAAAGACAGCCATCAGCTCCAGGAAATTGATATGACAATTCCTCAGAGTAGCTGACCACCTCCCTGCCAGTCTGACAATCCTCCCGATGTCCTCCCCAACCTGTCAACGAGGCACCTGTGTGTATTGTCACTTTCGCACAGATGGAGGAGTCAGGGGTAACCTTTTTTCACCATGATTCCTTTTTCAACCAAGGCCAAAGTATCTCCCCAACTTTCTGATTCTTTTGATGAGATCAGTCTCGCTTCTGTTTTCTTGTGTGATAGCCAAAATTTGTTCATGTTTTTCAACTGCAATCTGAGTATTGGATCTATTACTGATGCAAATTGCTGCAGGCCCATCATACGTTCTCATTGCCATCTCAAAACCCTGGGCTGTGCAAGGAACCTTTTGAGGTTTTCCTTATTCTGTTCCGAGTATTGATGGGGAGAGACAAAGGCTGTGAAGAGTATCCCAACACAGTCCCAGCCACTGAAAGTGCCTGCTGGGCATGAGGCAGGATTTTTTCCAGTTTATTATAAAACCTTTGACTGGAGTCTGTTGACTACTGCTCTTAGGCTTTTCAAGCACTCTTTTCTTGTGGCTCCCAGATTAACCGGTCGTCTAGCTAAGCTATTACAGTGTATTCGTGGGGATGCATACCACAACCCCCTGTGAATAGCTAAAATCAACGAACACTTAGAACCCTTCTAAAAACACTTAGAACTGCCTATTATGATAGTTCAAACACAAAAAAACTAAAAATGCTTATACAGGTATTATCCTACTTACGATGGATTAGGTTAGGTTCCAAAACCCATTGTTTGTTGGAAAAATGTATCTCAAATATTGGCTAGCCTACACTAGGTATTCAGTACCATGTATACATACAGTATATAGTACCCTAGCCTACACTACAAGTATACTTTATACATCTGGCATAGTAATTATTAATATCAGTTAATTCTGGAGGTTCATGCAGAGTGACTTATGATAATTCAGTACAAAGAGAAATTGAATAACAAACATGAATTAAGCTTTAGCCTACACTATGGTATATCGCATGCATATACAGTAGCCTTGTAAAGTCCCCCGCTCAACGGGGTTTTCTGTGGTGAACCTCCGTTTTCTGCAGTGCCTTTCCCACAAGCCTAAGTCACGCTAAATAGCCACATTTTTATCTATGTAAATACGTATCTATTACTGATTTATTTATGCCTGTTTATGTTGTACGTGTGTCAGAACATTATTGTGTCAATTCTTGTAATTTTACTTTTCATGTCATTTGTATTTACCTGTCCTGTGTCACATCCAGAACAACTGACCTCTGGTCACCTGTATCCTATTGTATGACTTTGTATGACGCCAGCACGCTGCTTTATAAGGCGACCTGCTTTCCCAATAAACCAGCAGTACTTGTCCACCTGCTCATTATTTTGCACCTCTTACAGCGGTGACCTCCGAGTGGTTCCCGTCCATTAGCTAACTCATACAGCAACCCTAGTCTTGGCTTCATGAACTACCCCACACCCTAACAACCTGACAGTCCAGGGCTCCAGTGACACGGTCGGAAAGTTTGCCCTGCCAGCGGGGTATACCGATAGGACATCACCTTTCACGACTCGGCCTGTCCTCCACCACCCACGTCTTCGTCAGAACGACATGTCCGCTGCCCTTAACCAGGCCCCCACAGGGGCCCTTCCGTGTGCTGGAGAGAAACACCAAAACATTCCGGTTGGCCATACACAGAAAGGACGACTGAGTGTATGTGGACCGCCAAGCCCGCCCTGTTGGAGGGAGATGCCGACGACACCACGCAGCACCACTCTGCAGGCATCGTCGTCCCCACAGCCAGCCCAACCCAAAAAGAAGTCATGTGGCCACCCCCGGAAGCATCCAGGCAGCGCCACAGACAGCTGCTCCCGCTCACACCGCACCCCCACCTGACTTCACAGAGCCGCAAACACTCTCCGCGGCCCAGCAGATACCTAGTTTGATGAGACGTTACCTCGTCTGGGAAGGGGGAGTATTGTAAGTCCCGCTCAACGGGTTTTCTGTGGAACCTCCCATTTTCTGCAGTGCCTTTCCCACAAGCCTAGGTCACGATAAATAGCTACATTTTTATCTATGTAAATACGTATCTATTACTGATTTATTTATGCCTGCTTACATTGTACGTGTCAGAACATTATTGTGTCAATTCTGTAATTTTACTTTTCATGTCATTTGTATTTACCTGTCCTGTGTCACATCCAGAACAATTGACCTCGGTCACCTGTATCCTATTGTATGCCTTTGTATGATGTCCGCACGCCGCTTTATAAGGCGACCTGCTTTCCCAATAAACCAGCAGTACTTGTCCACCTGCTCATTATTTTTGCACCTCTTAGAGCCTAGCCTACCTTATACTGTACCCTAAATTCAATATTAATGTTGTATTATACAAACATCAACATAACGAATATGCATCTTTTCCATGGATCTTTTAAAATGTTATCCTTTAATTCACTGTATCCAATATTACTGTATATATTCTTATATTGCTTTTGTATTATAAATTGTGATCAGAGTGATCAATGTTTTGGTCTGGGTATCAATTACGCAGTAAGTTTGATTTGCAATATTTAACTCAGTTCAGAGTGCTTTTGCACTTCTAGTTAGCGTAAATGAATCTCTAGATACTTGATTTATGTGGGGCAAGGTTATTTTTGTTATACGAAGTGCTTTTAAGTCGAAATATAACAAATACGGCTCATTGTGAAATCAATTTAGCTACTTTTTCCTTAATAGATTACTTTGGCCGTTTGGGGATGTATTTGTTTTGTGTAAAAAATCAAGATTCCATTTGCTATTTTCATGATTTCATCATAATACAGTAAACCCCGTGTTTGTGGTCTCACGACCGGTTTCTCTATGGGGGCATACATACACATTATTCACTGAAAAATTCGCCCATTCACGTATTTTTCACTAGGAAATATTCACTGATTACTGTATTTTCTTCTCATTTTCATGACTAAATGCACTTTTTATGATAAAACTATTAAAATACTCAGGTACCCAGAGTGCTCGAGTTACAATAATTCTCCTTACGATAATTCAATTCTACAAAAAAAATTAATACCAATATGACATTATTTATAAATATTTTTTTACATTTCGCAGTCGCAGGTAGCAGGCAGCGCATAATCAGGAAGCGAGAGACCACCCTACAATAGACCAACTGCTTTTTTCCTCCATATCTTTGTCCCATCTTCTAGTGGAAGGAGAGGGGAAGTGAGGGGATGGAAAGGGAAGGGGAGGACAGCTAAATTAACATTTGATCGCATGCTCTGGAAAGGGGGAGGGGAGGGTGATGGAAGAGAACGACACAGCTGACTTAATACTTGACTGTGAGCTCCAGAATGTGAGGGGTTGGGAGTGAGTAGGTGGACAAGGAAGGAGGAAGAGAACATCGATAAAAGCTAAATTAACACTGATCATGTGCTTTGGAAGGAGGGATGACACCACTAAATTAACACTTGATTGTATGTTTAGAAGGGGAGGGAAGAGGGAGGGGAGGACACAGCCAGAAATTAACAATTGATCACAGCAAAAGGAAAAGGGAGGGGAGGAGGAGGAAGAGAGAAGGGGAGGGGAGGAAGAGAGAAGGGAGGGAAGAGGAGGACAGCCAACCAACACTGTAAAAGGAGAGGGAGGCAGGAGTGGCTGGAGGGGGAAGGTGGAGTTAGGCAAAAAGACAGATTCTACCAAGTCAAAGAAGGAAAATCTTTCGCAAACTGGTGCCATTGGGAGAGGTCACTGTAGAGTCATTAGAGGTCACAGCAGACCTAATAATCAAGTAAGTGCGTATTGTCACTAAAGGTGAGTAACTATGTACTCAGCCCATCAGACGTGAAGTGAGCAGGTTGGGAAAATTGAGTTAAGATTTTGGACCTAAACAGATGAGACAAGAAACAGACGTCAAGCTAAATAAATAAAGCATGTAAAAAAAGTTCACACTGACGGAGTCCCAAAATCAAAATTACAAAACAGTGTCTTGCTTGGTAAGATTTCTTAGCAAGTAAGTGTCTAAGATACATCTGTTACCTACCCATCTTCACTATTATTTCAAAGGATGTCCCAAAGAGAGCAGCTGACTGCCAGTTCTGTAATTTTACATCTAGAGGCAAATGTATCTTTAAATACAAATAAAACACACCACACAGAGCTACAGACAAGAAATCAATGAATGCTAATTAAGTTCACAAAATGTTACTATATTTATTTGAATTTCTATTTTAAGAGTTAGTGTTATTAGCTGCCATTTTGGATACAAAATTCACTGTGCTACCATTCAACAGACTGCAGTTTCTCTTAATAAAGGAATATACTTTTTTGCCCTGCTTGGTAAGTAGAGCAAATGCTGCTGTCATATCATCTACATGGATATTATAGTTAAACTATATACCCTACTTAGGTACTACTATATTAACTTTTTAATATAAATCAACTGTGACCATTAGTAAAATCTAAGTGCACATCCGTCATTACTCTACCTTTGGCATAATAAAAGCAAACTGGTGGTTGGCAGATGCACCACCACTCCTACCAGAACCAAAAATGGTAACTCTGCTGCTGTCACCTCCAAATGCCCCAATATTGTCTTTAACCCACCTAAGAGCCAATGTTTGATCTTTCAAGCCCAAATTTCCAGGTAGAATCTCATCCTCTGCTGACAAAAATCCTAAAAAGAAAATTAATTTAACCACAGAGTTCTCTAAAGACTGACTCATTTCCAATAATAATCACTGCAACACATATCAATCTGTTTACTAAAGATGACCTATGCTACACATGTCTGCTCTGGGCAGCCGCAAACACCTGATGTATTTCATCATCAGCCTCCTGGAGGCCAAGTCAACCATGAAAATGTTACTGTACAAGGTGACAACTCATTAAGGCACTCTGCAAATTTTGATATTACAGCTTACAATATACACAAAGCCTTGTTTAAATTAACATTATTTAAAATTATTTTTCCAAAATCACAACCTCAAATGGTTCACAGTATCATGCAACATCCCATTTCATACAAACTTGTTAGGAATCCTGCAAGGAGAAACTTACTAATACATGCAAAAAGCTTGCTTATATCTTCGTATAAGAGGAAGAAAGGGCTCATTCCCCATGTCAGCCTTCAACTCAAGAATGTGGAAAGCAGGGATGAGAGCACAGGAATTTTATATGTATTGCAAGATGTAAAGCTTATAAAAAAATACTCAGTCCTGACAAAACCCATTTCACTCTTTAAATATCCTGAATCAAGCAAATTAGAGGAGGGAAGTGCAAAAGAGCCATGGAACAATAAATAACAGGCATTGGAGTTATATTGGATCAACTGTTACCATGAGCTCTAAAAATAATGGGCATACAATGGACCATACAGTAATATACAAAAATATTCACCAAGTACTGTAGTTGAGATAAAACAAATAGCTCCAGGATAACACACACCTGCATGTGTCCCAGAATCACAATGAGATCATGAAGCAGATGAGCATGCTTGACCAGCATCCCTTCCAATCGATAAAGCATGTCCAGCTATGACAACTGGTCCAAAGTAAACATCAGAAGATTTATGTACAAGTCTCATAGGCAGAATCCTGTACAAGTGATTGCCAATGACAAGTGCTTGGCCTAAGGAAGGATGACTGCTAACAGTTGAACTTAAAAGACAAGGAAGAGGAGCAAGGAACAGATCAAAATTAGTGCAGAATGATTCAGTTGTTTAGAGGAACATCTGATGGTCCTCACAGGGTACAAAAGTCTAGTCAACAGTAGGGAATGGTATGGCAGGGATGGTAAAAGAGTCCAAGAGCAAGCTTCATTAAAGCTAGCCATACACCTGCAGATTTGATCGCTCAGTTTCAGCAGATTTGATCGCTACGGACCAAATCTCCTAAATATCTGCCTGTGTATGGGGAAGTATAAAGATAAACCTCGCACATCAAACGTCATTTTGATCTTCCCAGCCACCACAACTCCCAATTAAAGCTTCGAATGCAAACCCCTTCAAAACGCATGTCCCTTCTCTGACTCACGTAAGCAGTAAAATTTTGAGAAAGTGGAAATGCCCAAGCCATTTAAACCAAAAAAACTCGTGGGATGATTCATCAAGACCCAGACCAAAAGGCCAGGGTCCTTGGCCCCCTCACCTTGTCAAGAGCGTCCTACTCAAGGGGCATTGGTGGGGAGGTGCCTGTCAGACCATTAGCAATATGCAGCGATACAGGCGGAGACCTGGGTGAGTGGATGTCCTTCGTATAGGCCATATACTACCCTTTGAATTTCCGCCACCCCTCACTGGTGATCCAGTTCACTTCCAGACATATGTTCCTGGTTCACTGAAGGACCTTGCCCTGTGGGAAGAGGTGAAAGTAATGCTGGAAGGCGCTGCAGAGGTGGTGAAAGATCAGCCTTCAGGTTTTGCAGTTGTCTTTCTCATAGAGAAGGCGATGGGTGGTTGGAGGCGGTCATAGATCTTTCTCCCCTGAACAGGTTTTGTTCGCCAGACCCAGTTCAAGATGGAAACAGTACAGTAAGCACTTGATTCCATCAGGGAGTCCACTTCATGCTTTTGGTGGACTTGAAGGATGTGTATTTTAAAATACCCATCCACCAGTCCTCTCAAAATCTCCGCTTTACCTTTGGAAAAACAGTGTTCCAGTTCAGGGCATTTTGCTTTGGGCTCTCAACCACTCCCAAGTGTTCACCCTTATCACCTCAGCCTGGGGACATTCACACAGGACATACCTCTGAAGTATCTCAACAATTGGCTAGTTCTGGTGAGCTCTTGGTTGCAGTTGCTCCAGGACAGAGACTGGCTTCTCGAATTTTGTCACTAATTGGTAGTGGTGATCAATTTCAAGAAGTCCAATCTCACACCCAGGCAGAAGGTAAAGTATCTGGGCATGCTGACAGATATGGCAGCAGCAAGAGTCTGCCCTTCAGACTCGCGTATCAGAAAGTTCAGAGAGGCAACACAGTTGTTCCTGTTACAACAGGAGCAACCGACTCAGCAGTGGCAAGTCATTCTGGTTCACCTGTCATCCTTGGAGAAGCTGGTCCCTGGGGCAGCTTCACCTTTGTCCTCTTCAGTGGAGAATGAAGGAGTTTGGTCTCCACCAAGGGACTCTGGATGCATCGACTGAGGGTTGGGTCATCCTGGAAGGCAGTTGTTGGTTTCAGGTGTGTGGAACTTTTGAATGACAGACACCTCCACATCAGAGTATCCTGGAACTCAAGGCGGCATTGGCACTTCTGGGTTTCAGGATGGGAAGGGGCACTCCATGAGTTGATGAGAAATCCACAGGTTTCCCTGTCAACAAGCAGGGGTGACTGGTTTGTTTCAGCTCCCCATGTTGGCAGAAGTGCAGGTGCATGAGTGGAAGGTCGGAACGAGATGCTGTCAGTCCAGTTAGATTCTGGGGACCTGGATACTAGTGGGAGACAAGCTCATCTCAGGCCTCAGGTGTCAACGCCCTCTTCCCTACACCCAGACATAAGCGGAAAAGGTTGTTCAATGATAGATCTCTTTGCAACTCGGAGACAGCAGTGCCTTGTTCTGTTCAATCATGACAGACCCATAAAGCAATGAAGAACCTTCCAGCACCTAGATCAATCTAGACCTACATTTATCTCATATTGTCTTCAGATTTGTCCATGATCAACTTGGGTCATGATCACCCCAAATCTTGACCCTGGTGGCTGCCCAACTAAGTTGAATGGTGTCCAAACCTGCTAGCTCTAATTTCTGAGACATTCTCCATCTTGTCACAAGATGTTCTGTGCCAGCGATAGAAGGGGTGTGGAAGGACTAGTACCTCATGCCTGGAGATCATCTCTGTCTTCTTGTGAGCAAAGAGATAGGTTTTCTTGCCACACAGTGACAGAGTTTGCCTGGGTGACCTTCATAAATCCTCCTGGCTTCAGCTGTGTACCAGGGGAAATGGGCCATCTTCTGCAAGAGGTCATTGACAGGCTCTCTTCATTAAGAAATCTTCTCTCCATCTCATCTATTAAGGGCTACAGGCTGCCCTTGGTCAAGTCCTTCGGCTAAGGAGGTTATATCCTCTTCCTTGTGGGAGATCTCCATGCTGTTGAGAGGCTTAACAGTCTTGCCCTCCCAGGGAACTCAGGCCCCTTGAGCCGGGATGTGACTCCCATCTTATAGAGCCCTTCTCACTACACCTTGCGTTGCACTTATACCATCAGACAGCTGATCTGACCTTCAAGACTTTCCTTGCTTCCCAGAGCATCAACAAGACCAGATTGGCGAGCTTCATGGCTTTTCCTTTAATGTTAAGCTCAGGGGATGGGGATCTGTTACATGTTTGTCCAAGAATTCGTGGTTAGACTCAGGTCCATCAGTCCCTGAGATTTTCGTCCTTTGACCCTCCATGGGACTTTGTTGGTGGTGAATAAGATGAGATGCTACTGTGTCCAATTAGGGTGTTAAAGTACTATCTTCAGAGGACTTGACATCTCAGGCCTGATCATAGGCTAAGTCTTAGTACCAGCTCAACCAAGAAACCCAAGTTACTGCATTTCTTTGCTAGTTCAAATGAATTACAATCAAGTGATTAAGCGTTGTACATCTAATCTAACAAAACGTAGACAGAGTGCACTTCAATGGTCTTGCTTGAAATACAGTTAGTGGCATTGGTTGGCCGTCCCAATGCTCTACTTGGAAACCCTGTCAAAGCACAGGTATTAAAGAAACTGTCTCCCAACATTTAGATATCATATCCTTCTACCTTTGAGATTTTTCCCAAATGTCCTTTAAGATGAAAAGTTTTACTTAAATGGATTTGGTGGCTGCTCAACAACTATGTGCTGCATTCACCTGGCTCCCCTTACCAGGACGAACTCACTGTAAGGTGGCTGTGAAGAGACTGAATGTGTAACCATCTTTGGCCAACACCCTTTTACAGCTTTTACCACTCTTGTAAACAGACCGGCAGGTGGTGAGCACTGTTGGATGGGCATGTCTTGCAATTGAGCATAGATAACAGCCAAAACCCGCTGTCTTACTAATCTAGAACAACAAGACACAAGTCCTCCCCTCATAGCTATAATGCAAGGGAAAGAAGGGTTGAGAATTCAAAACAATACCACAACCTGGTTTTATTAGCCTTTCATTGTCTCCGACATTATGGGAACAATCATCAAGCCTTTTTGGAATAACGGGGAGTAAAATCATTTCATATTTGGCTCATTTGAAGTCTATTTGCTGAATATTTTTCCCAAGAGAAGTTCAACAGACCAGCCAAGGTATCAGAACTCCTTCCTCAGCTCTTTGATAGCCCTGAGAAATGAGATTCCCAGGTGGGTACTTCTTTTTCCAGTCAGTTGAGACTTGGTAATACCCTCCAACGGGTAAGTCTCCTATGTAATGATTGGTTTGTTTTGTGTCGGAACAAATTGCAAATTTTAAAGGTACCTTGTATTTTCCCTAACATACAAGAGGATGCAGGTCTCTTCATTCACAGGCCTGACATCAGCCACCCTCAACCTGGTACCTGGGCCAAATGGCAAGAGGCTGGAGTGTAGAAAGAGTTGGGCAAGGCTTCCCCTACCAGTAGGTAGCTAATAACCTTTGTATGAAAGTTAACGCCGCTCCAGTTTGTATTTGCAGGCAAAATTCATGTAAAGACCAAAGTAGTTTGTATGTAGGGCAAAAATACAAATTAATGTACTCCTAAAATTTGCAATTTTTCACCTGAGTTGTCTCAGCTTAACAGAGATTTTGGTCATTCTGCAAGTGATCCCCTCATTTTCTTGCTCTGCTGTCGCAGGAAGTAAGAGAGACCTTGTTGAACAGCAGGTTGGACGACACCATTAGGCAGTAAATGTAGCTCACTGTCAAAATCCTCAGTTTCAGAGATCCTTATTCTTTTCAGACACCTCATGACTGTTGAACAGTCTCATTTGGAAGGTTTGTAATTGGAACCAGAAAAGGAGTCTGCAAAGATGGAATGCATTATTATCCTAAGGTCTCCTTGCATTTCAATAATTTACTCAATTTATCTATTTATTTGTTTATTTATTTTATTTTTCTAATCAATGATCTCTTCTTTCAAGATTATCTTCTATTAGCTTCTTTCAGCAATATTCTTTGAGAGGGTGAATTTCAAGTCAATGGCACCTGGGTGCTTCTTTCTTATGATGACACCAATATATAGTAATAATAAAATTGATATAAAGGGTTAACTATTTAAATACTGGTAATACAGGATAATACTTAATATATTCAACATATTGTTGCCACCGTAGAGCCTTAAAGAATATGAATGCAGTTACATAATAATTATTGGAAAAATTCTTTTTAATTTCAACACATTTTGAGGCCAAATGACATTTCCAGCTGGATTATAAGAATTTTCCAAAATCCAGCAAATTCATTTCGGATCTCATCTGTTAGCTATTGTTACACTTTAAACATCTAACTTGTTTCAATCTGAGGACAACACACAATTAAATACATCATGCATTAAATACAGTATCAAATAAAAAATATGTTAACAAATCAAACAAAACAAAGAAATGAAAGTACAGGTCTTTTATGTAACCACCCAATGTGAGCTGGAACCAATTGTTGGAGCTTGTTAACAAGGTACCTGGAACCATTCCAACTATTCCTCAGATCTTCCATAGGGCTGCCCCTCAGAATGTCGGTAACATCGAAAAATGGAAATTTCGCATCTAACCCTGTTTTTAGCTTAAGTCCCTGACGCAACTTATTTTGGTGAACCACCTACACTTTGCAACTTCCAACTGGCTTGATGGAATTTCACTCGACCCGTGTTTTTCACAACTTATTTTGGTGAAGCTTTTGTTTGCTTTTGATTTTCTTATAACATATCTGACTTTCATCGAGTGTGAAAATGTGTGTGTGGGGATACAAGCAGTTGCTAAAGTCTCCTTGGATCCCCACTTATGTATGAATGAAGAACGGGAATGAATATGAGAATGGCCGGCTCAGAAGAGCCAAGAGTACTATATCTCACTCTTCTTGATATAACCAGGGAATAGTTAATTCTTTTCCCCTTGATAACTATCCTATTGATCCTTCTCCCGTAGTGGTAGTCTCTGAACCCCTACTGAAACAGGTAAGGACCCAACACTTAAAGATATGTTGGCCGCCATTTCAGGCCCTGGCCCAACAGGTAAAATCCCTCTCAGAAGACAGGGATAATATGTGATCGACAATAAGAGATCTAAAAAAAATACAAGTGTTAATATGTTGTTAGTGCAAGTGCAGTGGAGGGTGCGACCGCTTGGTCCTGTTGTGCTCTTAGTCCTAGACCTCTTCCAAGCTCACCAACCCCTGTGAGAAGGAAAGTCGACAGACGAAGGGAGGCGAGAGGCTTTAGCTACCGAGCAGTCGTCCCCTCGAGCGTTCCTGTTGACGTTTCCCAGGGCGCTCACCCGCCATAGGAAAGGCAAGGTAATGTTGTTTTTTCGTTGTTGACTGCACGTCAGTCCCCAGCAGGTAACTTGGCTGGCGTCATGCGAATACAACGAAAAGCCTCTCAGCTCAGATGCAGCAACCCAACCTGAGGTTTGACGGACAGCTAAAGTGGCGGCCAGTTCTCAAGGCTCCTCTAGGTTTGGCGGGACGCCAGGAGTCGAGCGTCGGCTGGACGCCAGGGCGTCGGCGTCGAAAGCTGGGCGCCAGGGCGTCAGGGCGTCGACAGTCTGGACACCAGGCCAGTCAGTCGTGGACGCTGGACACCAGGGCGCCAGGGCGCCAGGGCGTCGGGCGTCAGCTGGACGCCAGGATGTCTAGTGTCGAGACCAGGCGCCATCGAAGCTGGCCGCCAAGATGTTAAGCTTTAAGAAAATGGACGCCAAGGCACGCCTGGCGTCAAGAGACTGGGCGCTGAACGTCAAGATAATATTTTGAAAGATCGCCGCTATTCTCTGGTCGGAAAATCGGAAAAGGAGAATGATAATATCTCGCATTCTCCTGTGAATCCTATTGTAGAGATTTCCGACAAAGACAATATAAAAGGCCATCAGCTTTCATCAGACTTGAAAAGACTTATGAAGCTATTTTCGAAAGTTTTTCCAGAGAAATTTATCCTGAATTTACTCTTGGGAACTCGTTCGCCTTCAGAATTTACTCTTGTGGTTTTTTCCAAAGAGGGCAGCATTTTGGAAGTTTTGAAGAATGGATACTTTCGAAGGAGAAACAATGAAAGACAGCCTTTGTTTTTCCTCCAACCAAACTAGCTTCAAGGTTTAGCGTTTGGTATCAAACTGGAGAATCACTGGGCCTCGGGATACCTGCCTCTTCCCAGGAGCGTTTCTTGTCACTCGTCAAACAGTGAAGAAAAACGGCCCATCTTGATCTTCCGGCTAATGGGGTTGGGTCCAGTCAAAATCAAACTGATTTGGCCTTTTTCCTCTGACCTTTCTCCAGGAAGGAAGATGGTCTTTTCAACACGACTGACACTGAAGAACTCATAAGATCTGATGTCGATCTAACATAAAGGACTTTCCTAGTTCCAACGAATCAACTGCATCTTTCTCAGGCTGGACTCCTGGAAGTTTCCCATCTTTGCTCTTTCCTTTCTAATGGGTTCCAATCAAAATCAGGACTGATTTTTAACTCTTTTTTCTCCCTCTTCTCTCACAGGGTAAAAGAGGCCTGACTTTCTTCTCTTGGCCCAGAAAACCCAGGCTGTAAGATTTAATATCTAAAACAGGAAGAAAAGGAGACGACTTTCATCGCTCAAAAGAGTTACTCTGAGGGTCTGTGATTAAGATACCTTAGCTCTTTTGGTAATGAGACCCTCTAACTCTTCATCTAGGGCGACCGTAGATGAATGACAACTCCAGGCTCTCTGGAAGTCTGAGCTCCTGCCTTTCTTCTCCAACAAACTGTCTTCTAAGGGGGTACAAGATGTCCAGCCTGAGGAGGCCCCCTCTAGTAACAAGACCAATAGTCCTTTTCTGTCAAAATGCAACAGAACCAAGGCAAAGGCTCTACAGCAACAAGTGTCTATGATGTTGCAAAAGGAGACCAGACAGAGAGTTCAGATCCGAATTCCCAGGATTCTACATTCGGTTATTCCTGATCCCCAAATGCTTGGGGTTAGAGACCGGTGCTAGACGGGATTGACTTTTTTGTGCAATAAACAAAGGTCACTATGGAAACGACAAAATCGGTTCTAGCTGCGGTCAGACAGCATGACTGGATGGCCTCACTGGACCTCCAGGATGCGTATTTTCACATCCCCATGCACCTGAACTCCAAGAATTTTCAAGTTCGTCCACAGGAAAAGGTTTTCCAGTTTCGGTCTCTCTGTTTCAGCCTAAGCAGACAAGGCTGGCGTCTGGCTCTGGAGTCGAGACCTCTCAAGAGCAAGTTACCCAATATTGAGGGACGTCATGATAAGACTTCATAGACCCAGGTTGTAGCCACAGGAGCAACCTGGGCTCTTCCCTTCCAGCCCCAAGGGTAGCTCTCCCTACTAAGAACAAACGTAGACAGTTCTGTTCAGTCAGGATACCAGGCTGCAAGAGCATGGTGGACTCTGTGCTGCCTTCCAGTTATCCTCCTCTTCCTCCTTAGGATTGGTACTGTCTGCTGAACCCTCTCCACGATCCATTATTGACGATTCCCAGGAGGGAAATAATTTCCAGTAGTTGAGGCTTCCCCAGCCTGTCCCCAACAGCAGGAAGCCCGCATATAGCTTTACTACAAAATATATGCAGCAGACTTTGTCTTCCCTGGTGCAAGCGTGACAACCAGGCAAAGAGAAGAAGGATAATAGACGTCAACTAAAGCTTCTAGACGTCCAGAAGTTTAAGACGCTGAACGTTAGTAATGAAACTCTAGGCGCTGGATGCAGTGGCGTCAAGCATCTAGGAGTGAAACACCATGATGACAAGCGTCAATGAACCCAAGACGATCAAGCGTCAAGGCATTGGACGTCAGGATGTCAGGCTTCAAGATATTGGAAGCCAAGATTGGAAGATGCCAAGCAACGCTCTAACACAGATTTTCACAAGGATGATTACCAATGCTTCAGGACGCATCAGAATCTCCTTGTAGATGCTGGCTCCTCAGAGCTCCTTCCCACACACGCTGCCTGGAGGATCTTCACACCACGATTCAGGTATAAGAATTAGGTCTTCTGATAAACAGATAGAAATCTCAGCTGATCCCATCCCAAGAGGTTCTGTACCTTAGGATGAAGATTCAGAGTCAGGATTTTCGGGCTTTTCCTTCTGTTGCAAGAACAGGACAAGCCTTAAGAAAATTTCAGGACTTTCTAAAGAGACAGACATGCTCGGCGAAGGAATGGATGAGTCTGCTGGGAACCCTTTCCTCGCTAGAACAGTTTGTCTCCTTTGGAAGGTTGATTCTATGCCCGTTACAGTTTCATCTAAATCAGAACTGGGACAAGGAAATAGAACTGGAGACCAAGTGCATCCCATTTCGGAACCAATAAGGCCGTGTTTAGAGTGGTGGAATGACCCCGTCAAGCTCCAGGAGGTCCCTTCTCTATATCAGAGGAACCCAGACCTAGTGTTGTTCTCCGACATCGGACTCAGGATGGGGAGCAACACTAGGGGAAATAAAAAGTCTCGGGCTCCTGGACCAGAGAGCAGGAGAAGTTAAACATCAATTAGAAGGAACTAACTGCAATCCTTCTGGCTCTCAGGGAGTTCAAACACAGTGGGGAACAAAGAGGTGCAGGTCATTCACAGGAAAAATCAAGGCAGCGTTGGCCTACATCTTCAAACAAGGGGCACTCACTCCAGGTCTCTATACGAGACAATAAGAGAACTTCTTCTCTGGGCAAAGGAGGAGAATGTAAAACTAGTAACCCACTTTACTCCAATTTGGGAGAAAAAATGTGAGGGCGACATTCTGAGCAGGAAATCAAAGTCCTCTCAAAAGAATGAACGCTACATCTGGACTTTGGGGACGTCCTTGTCATAGATCTCTTAGCAACAGCGCAAACGGAAGAGGCTGGAAACTTACTGCTCTCCAGTACCAGATCCTTGGGCTATATACATAGATGCTGCGTTCCTGGTGGACTGGTCCAACTTGGACGTGTATGCATTTCCCCCTTTCAAGATAATACACAGGGTACTGAAAAAGCATTTGTGTCACATGAGAGGACCAGAATGACCCTTGTGGCCCCTTACTAAACGACAAGAGATTGGTTCCAGAGGTACTGGAATGGATGGTGGACATCCCGATGTTGCCTACCTCAGAGAGTAGATCTACTCAAACAACCCCACTTGGAAAGATATTACCAAAACCTACAAGCGCTACTAGTAACTGCCAATTCAGCGACTATCAAAAACTCACAAGAGCTAGAATTTTTTTTATTATGAAGGAGGCAGCTGGTGCTGCTCATAGAATTCCCAAAATGTCAGAGGTTATCCACCATTAAGATATACCAATCCAAGTGGGAAATGGTAAATTTATAATTTTCCTCTTTTTTGTTCTGGATGGACTTTCCATTAATTTTTTTAAGGACAACTTTGCATTAATACTGTCCTTTTCCAATTTTATTGGACCTAATACATCTAACCTCCAGATTCTTTTGTTTAAATATAGAGGAGAACTTTCACCAGCATGGAACCTAGACGTGGTCCTGAGGTTCCTCATGGGGAGTCATTTCGATCCCTTACAGAGGACATCTTTAAAGGACCTCACCATGAAAACTTTTTCTTGGTCAGTTTGGCCACAGCGAAAAGAGTTAGTGAGATACATGCTCTCAGCAAGAATATAGGATTTTAGACAAGGCAAGGCAATCTGCTCACTGCAACTAGGCTTCCTTGCAAAAAATGAATACTGCATCACAACCCTGGCCCAGAACATTCGAGATTCGAACCTAACGGACATAACGGGAGGAGAGAGAGAGAGTCCTATTCCACTGGTAAGGGCTCTAAGGCACTACCTGGATAGGACAAAGGACTTAAGAAGGAATTCAGAAGGGCTTTGGTGCTCAGTCAAAAGCTCTCTGTACAGATGTCAATTAGAATGCTCTGTCTTTATTTTATCAGACAGTTGATAAAAGAAGCACATATGGAATGTAGAGAGATGGACCACAAGATTCTGAAAGTGAAGACGACGAGGTCAGGGCAAACGTTGCAACCTCTGTAGCTTTAAACAGAACAGGTCCCTGCAGAGTATCTTGGACACGACCTTCTGGAGAAGCAAGTCAGTATTTGCCTCTCACTATCTAAAACAAGTCCAACATTATACGAAGATTGCAAGGATACGCTGGGTCCGTTTATAGCATCTAATTCAGTAATGGGAGAGGGGAATACCCCTACAATTCCCATAAACCAATACCCTTTTTCTTACCTTGGAATTGAGAATTTTTATGGTTGTTTGGATAGAAGACTGGGAATTCGAAGTCTTCTCGCAATCATTGGGATGAAAGTTCGTTTTTATTTTATCAGCCCGTTGAACAAGGGTATTGAATGAGGAGGTCTAGTCACATAGAGGTTATACACGGTTGACAGCCCTGTAGCTAGAGATTTTCAGCCCCTGGGTGGATCAGCTGGATCTCTTAAGGAATGCAGACATAATGAGGCAGGAAAACATTGAAGTCAGCTTCCTTAACAGGTAAAACCAATAGTTGTTTTGCTTACCTTGGAATTTTAAATTTTTAACGTTGTTTGTGAAGATTGTCTCTTCCACCCATTCATTTTAGTCAAGTTCCTTGTCAATCAAGGGTATTATATCACATAGAGGTTGGTACACAGGTTGACAGCCCCTAGATGTTTTCAGCCCCCTGATATTTCTCTTAATAAAATACAGACATAATGAGGGAAAACATTGAAGTCAGCTTCCTTAATAGGAACCAATTGTTTTGCATAAATAATTCAACGATGTTCTTACCTCTGACCCTCCTCCTCAATAGAGACTAGGGGCATGGATGTTTAGATTTTCATGATAAATAGTTGGAATGGTTCATTTTCCCACCCTTCCTGGGACTAGAGGGGAACAGGGAATAGTTAAAATGGTTCACCTGACTACCGGTGGTTCACCTGACTGCCGCGAGCCCCGGTTTTGAAATTCTGCCGTGGACGTCAGGGACTTAAGCTATATATATAACTACCAGGTAAGTATGTTCAAAAATTTATTTTATTATCATTTTAAAAAGATAAAAATAATTTTCTTTTACACTAAAACACATGCACACATTAAATACATTTACTCATGGTTCCAGAAATCTCCAATTAAAAAAATGCAACTGGATAAAAATCAGAAGGTAAGTTTTTAATGCATTGCCGGATCTTTTTTAATTCATAAACTGGTGGTTTTGATTGTTTATTTACCTGATATTTTATCAATTAAATTATAGTTCTTCAAATCTTAAAATTTAATTGAAACTGTTGGCTGGCACAATTTCACCTATCTTTATTGCTCCTGATAACCATTTCTATTTTTGAACATTCTCAGGTTTATGTTTATCTGTTTTTATCATTTTCCATTACATCTAAAGATTTGTCACTGTTCATTAAGTGTTAATGTGTCAGTCCGTATGTAACTAAATGCCTAGAATGCTTGTATATCTCTTCTCAGATTTATATACTAAACTCCATTCTCCAACACTGAGTTTTATCTGTTTTAATTTATTATTTTCAGATTCTTCATCCCAGAAATTCTGCCATTTAAATTAATGCCTTTTTTATATAGTTCTAATCACTATTTTAATTTTGTATTTGTCCTCATCATATGGGCAAATTTTAAAATGACATATTTTTAGTTCATCATTTCCTTTAGTCCTACATTGGCCATGATCCAACATATTTAACCATTTTTTCCATTATTTTGCAGCTTGTGAAGAGAAAAAGGAATCCCGAAACAATGTTATTTTTCAGGTTGTAACTTTGAATGGTTTCTATAGTGCTTCTTGAGTTCTGCATAAAATTAGTTTTGATCTAGGAAAACTTATTTTTGATAGCTGCTGTTCATCCTCAAAGGAGTTACTCTTGTTCCCTAAAGGGCTCCATAACCAACAAATTTCAAAGAATTCTCACTAGTTGATCCTGGTTAGTATAGTGCATGTTGACACTGATAGAGTATAGGGCTCAAGACAAGAGGGCTTTTCTCAATGACTACTACTCTAGGTAATTGATATAAATCAACCTGTAGACGTGGCATCAGAAAGAATGTCAACCAAATTATATGTAGTAGACCTATTCTCATTATCCTATTTTGGTCTATTTAGATAATTACTCACCCAAGTCCCATGCCTTTTTAAAAGGGAGAGTCTGTGGTTTAAGATGCAGCTGACTGGCAAAAAAATAGATTTTTCCTATGTCAAAACCTGTTTTTTGATAGAGCCTTGTTTTAAATGTTAACATTACCAAAGAAATTGACAAATAACCTGATTTAAAATCCAATCCCAACCACCCAGATAAAATTTTTTGATTAGTAAGGTTCAGACTGTGTGTCATTCTTTTTCCAGATACCTCTTGGGTTTAGAACAAAGAACATGAAATTAAACATGAACTTACAATTATTAAGCTATAATTCTAAATGGGGCCAGGGTACAGCTAAATAGGCTAGTTTCTCACAGAAGTGTTGTAACATTTTCCAGCTAGGCATCATTTTAGCATACCCACCACATAAGAAGACCCCCTGGTTTACAGCATGTCACCTATGGGGTCAGGATTTACTATGCCATCTACTTATACACAAATCAAAATGAATTTGTTGATAATGGTAATAACGTTTTACAAATACCGCTTCCTGATAACCATACAGTACACTTGAAGACTTCATTTAAAGGAAGCATTTCCAAAGAAAACTAATGATGTACAGTAAAGTCCCTTTCAAATAGTTAACACTTCCTCTAAAAATGCTTTTAAGTCCTTTTGTGAAAGTTCAAATACCATTTTTAGTATACATTAAAGCAGCATCCTACATCAAATATACCTTAAATTATCCCTTCAAAACCCGAGCCTCTATTTACAAAAATGTCTCCCATATGCACCCGCCATGGGAGTTAGTGCATGAAACGGAAAAAATTTTTTTCAAAAATCACAGCACGCCATAGTTTTTAAGATTAAGAGTTCCCATTTTGGCTCCTTTTTGTCATTGCCTGAAGTTTAGTATGCAACCATCAGAAATGAAAAAAATATCATTATCATATATAAATATTGAAATATATGACAGCGGTGTTCCAAAATTTGTCAATATAATTTTATACATTTCTGGAGCAAACGGTTAAAGCTAACGGTTATTTTTTTCCTTTGTATTGTACACCTTGTCTCGATGATTTGGTATATAACAAATTGTAAAACAATCAAAGCAACACAGAGAAAATATTATCACAATATGATGCATGAATTGAACTTCAATGCAGAACCCAAAAATGTTTTTGTAATTCACCATAAATCAAAATACAGTCAGAACTTCCGGTTTGTTGAAAAATGAAGCAACTCATTGAATATTACTAGACTGTAAGTGTTTTAACTTACAATTGCAGTTTTCGACCATTTCGGTCGAGTTAAAGTTGACTGAAGGTTGAATTTTTTCTATTTATCGTAATTTATATGAAAATATTTTCAAAACTGATAAAGCTACAACCATGAGTTATTTTCTAGTTGTATTCTACATGAAATTGCACATGCCTTGACTATAAAAGTTTATGTAACGACCTAATATAAAAGCCCCTTGCAAACATTACTCAACGTGATGGAATTTCCGAGATGTTTACCCACTCTTCTTAACCACCAGTGTAACCCAAAATGTTTTTTCAAAAGATTCACCATAAATCGAAATATTTGTAGGACTTCCAATTTATTGCAAAATAAAGGTAAATGATTGAATATTACTAGAATGTAAGAGTTTTACCTTCCCAGACTTTCACCATTTGCTGGTCTTAAAGTTGACCATGGTTGAAATTTTGGCAGTTATCATGAAACTTTATGTGAAGATGTGTCATTTCCTTTGAGTAAAAGTGTTGAAAGAGTGAATGCAGGTTGAGTGTGAGTTTTCTTATTAGCTGCTGGAAAGTCTGAGGGAGAAGTTTTGGATTGTTATGGCAGAAGTGGAAGAAATAAATGAGAATATGGAAGAGATGATAGCAGCCATGTCAGGAGTGAGTGAGGTTGGAGCCAACTGTTCTCAGAGTTTGAATGAGCTTCTGGTGTATGTCCGAAACCAAGGCTAGGTGAGTTTCTATTGGTTGGAGTGGAAGTTGTGAAGAAGAATGTTGAGAGGCCATGGACCCGGAAGTCAAGGTCCAGTTCTGTAATGTTGGCTAAGAAAGGGATTTTGAAGAAAAAGGAAACGAGATTTCCTTCATTTTAATACAATGTTGAGTGCCTCAGGCTAATGTTTGGATTTGTATGATGAAAAGGATTTTGACAAAGGAAAAATCTAATTTCTGGGTGAAGGCCTGTGTCGCTCAGTGAAATGTCCCTATACAGCACACATTTCTAGGTATAAGTATTGCTAGATATACCAGAGAAAAAGCTAATAGGATGCCAGAGTTACTACCTCTGGTTCGATACATCCTAATAGGATGTCGGTATGTCATCTAGGAGCGAGTGGAAGCCACTACCACAGACACTTAACCCAATAGACTCCTCCTCACCAAAACCCCTCTGTCTAAGAGGTGCCGATACAACGGTCCCACCACCGCTACTACTAATTCTACCCACAATGCACCATCCCGAAATAGCACCAAGCTTTTTGGCTAGACCACTGGTGGAAATTTGAGGGATGGGATTCTATTCTTATTTTCCTAATTTGAAATAGATTTTTCCTTTGTCAAAATCCCTTTTCTGGGCTTGTCCTTCATCTAAGTTGAGTATTCAATAGTTGCAGAGAATGACCAAAGAAGCAGTTAAATATAAAAAGGATTAATGTATTAAAGATAAAATAAAATTTTTATATTGAATATGCTTTTTACTAATCCAGAAAAGCAAATATAAAAATAAATTAGTACAAAATGACAAAAACTAACTTAATTAATGCAAAATGAATGATAGTTTCAATCTTAAGATTAATAAACAAACTAGTAACCATCACCTATAAAACAATGTTTAGTTGAAAATTAACAACTAAGGTGATATAGGCAAAGCCAGGAATGGATTGAGAAGCAACCCAAACCCAGGCAACAAACTATTTACGGGAATACAAGCGAGGCAGGTAGGTTGAGAAGTACCAACTGGTAGGGCAAGCAAAATACAACAATTACAATTACAAATTACCAACAATAAAATATTATAAAACATTAGGCTGACTCTGAGGAAACAATGTTCCTGCAGGCCTTCGTTCAGCAGAAACTTCAAAGCCTCCAAGGATTTGAGATAATGACGTTTAAAAACTCTAGGGATTTCCAGCCCGTATATTTTTTAATTTCCTAAAATTCATGTGTTGGAAATAATTAACTGAGGATGGCTACAGTTCATCCGGATATCATGGACCTGGGGATTGAATCTCGTTGTCTTAGCTTGTTTAATAAAATAAAGTATTTGTTGCTAATGCCATTTGCAAGAAAATGGTTCCACCATTTTCTCTAACAAAAAGTGGACCTGAAGACCTCTGAGAGGTTCTCTCTAGGTAGGCTTTTAATGTGACCACCGGACATAAGGAGGGATCTTCTAAAAGGGGTATTATCTTCCAGGGAGACCACCTAATTAGAGGATCTTCATTTTTAGCTAGAAACATTTGATCTGGGGAGAGTAGAACCTCTCCTGATGGGAGGAAATCCACATGATTCGGCTCTCTAGAAAGGGCTGACAGTTCAGAGATTCTAGCTCCTGAAGCCAGGCTAATTAAAAACAAAGTTTTTCTAAGAAGAGTCGAATATCGGCAAGACTCATTATTTGTGTCTGAGGCTAACTTTAATACATCGTTTAGAAACCAAGAAACCGTTTTAGGACGGGTTTGTTGGTCTAAGACGGGCACAAGCTTTAGGAATAGATGAAAAGTATGAGTCCGTTGATCAATGTTAAATCACCAAAGGAATGCTTTCGTTAAGGCAGACTTAGTTGTAGAAATTGACTAGGTCTGGCCAGACCTTTGTCAAAAGGGTCTTAAAAAATGAGATCGTAAGATTAGTAGTCATAGTATGAACTCAATCCTTCAGAAAAATAGCAAGTTTTTTAACTGCTGAATCATACTTTAGAAAACTCAGAGTAGATTCTCTCTTATCCATTCCAAAAATAATGTGTTTTGAGGATCAATATTAGCATTTTTCTGGGCCGAAAACTTCATGAAATCCATAAAGTTAGGGCATTCAGCATTCTTGAGAAGCTGACACAATCTGAGTTTGCACTACTTTATTTAATATTGGTTGAGGAATTTGCAAGGCCTTGAGTTTCAGCTCTAACAGAAGCTTTTAAACCAATTGCTCTTTATAGTTGGGAGCAACTAAGGCTATCTGACCTTTGAATGACCTGAGTTTGTGTAAAACTTTCCACAGAAGATTTACTGGAGGAAAGAGATAGATCTTTCCCATTTGTTCCAATTTATTGACATTGCGTCTGTAGCATAAGCCCAAGGTCCAGGTTCGGAGCTATGTAACATGTGAGTTTGTGATTTGATTCCGTGGCAAAAGATCCACCTGAAGCCCGGGAATCTGTTGGAGAATCCAATTGAAGGATTTCTTGTCCAAGGACCATTCCGATTCTAGAGGAGACGCCCTTGACAGAGAATCTGCAATCACGTTCCTTACTCCTGACAGATGTGTTGCTGACAGGTGCCAATGATTTTTCATTGCTAATGAAAAGATCGCCTATCATAACATGATTTATGTGACTTGTCTTGGAACCTCCTGTTCAAACAATGAACTATCACTGCACTGTCCAGAACTAGCCTGATATGTATGTTCTTGGCCAGACGTAAACGTTTCAGAGTCAAGAAAACTGCCATCGCTTCCAGAATGTTTATGTGGAAGAGGCTAAAGTGGCTTGACCAGATTCCTTGAACCTTCTTGTACTGTGAATAGCCCCCAACCAGTCACAGATGCGTCCGTGTGGATGATCAGGGCTGGAGGGGATATTGTAATGGAATCGATTTGGAAAGACTTTTGGCCGTTGTCCAGGGACCTGTCTTTTCTTTAAGATTGGAGGTATGATGAGGGAGACTTTGTCTCTGAATTTGCAATTGGCTCGACTTCGCCACACTCGATTTATGTCCTTCAGTTTTGCTTTGAGGAGAAGGTCTGTTAATGACGCAAACTGGAGGGAACCCAGGATTCTTTCTTGAGTGGACCGAGAGGCTTTCTTTATGTTTATGTGAAAGCCCAGATACTCTAGCTTACTGAATTACTAACTTTGTCGACTTTCTGACATTCGGAGACGCTGGAGGCCCAAATTAGCCAATCGTCCAGATAAGCCACCACCTTGATACCTTGAGATCTCAGTTCCTGTACCACAACTTCCCAGTTTGGTGAAGATCCTGGGCGCTATGTTCAGTCCGGGAAGGCATTACCCTGAACGAGTAAGCCTGTCTTCCCAGTCTGAACCCCAGATAAGGGTGAGAAGTTTCTTGCTATTGGAACATGATAATAATTGCCCCTGTAAGATCTATAGAGGTGGTGACGGCTCCACGGGGAAGTAAGGTCCGCACCTGAGAGACCTCAACATGGCAGAATTAACCTGTCAGGCATTGAATGTAAGAATTTAAAATTGACAGATCTAAAATCACTCTTCTCTTGTCTGAGTCTTTCTTTGGAACGCTGAATAAGCGTCCTTGAAATTTTAAATGTCTGACTTTCTTTATCGCCTTCTTTAAAAGAAGGTCTTCTGTATAGTCTAACAGATCTGATGTTGGAGTCTGAAAGAACCTGACAATGAGGAGGTCCCCTTAGCAGCTCCACCTAGGCCTTTTGAAATGATACTGTGTTTACCATGGACTGAATGTCCAATTGTCCCTGAAGAGGCGTAACCTCCCACCTACCTGGGGATGTTCATTTATTGTAAGACTTGCTGTCTCTAGTTCCTCTTGAACCTCTACCTGAGATTGGAGTCTGGGGCCGGATCTAGACCTGAAGCTCCCCTACCTCTATTTCCTTTGGACTGGCGGTAGCCCTGAAGGTCTGGGACTTCAGTGATAGGGTTGAAAGCAGGAGAAACATAAAATGTTGAACCAGTGGGATGGTGGGCTGGTTGGTTCAGTACAACGTATTGTGGATGTCCCCTAAAGGAGGTGGAGGGCTGGGCAATCTGACCTACTGGGACTGTCTGAACAATTGTCTGGGTCTGGGGTGCCTTATAAGGATGGAACCTCCTAGACCTCTTCCTGCCTTTAGGTTGGGGCCCCAAGAATTCTGATGACTTCCTCTTAAAGGAGTCCCCACCGATCCGAAGATTTTGATTGGCCCTGAGGCCTCACTGATTACTGAGTTGACCATATCTTCAGGGCTAATAGATTGGTCCCCAGATAGAGGATTTTATCAGCTTGTTCTGGCTCATGACCCCATGGTCTCGCGTCAGCCAGAACAAACTTTCGACAGTTCCTCCTTGCCAAATGAAATCAAACAAATCACTCTGGAATGAGGCCAGTAGTGATTTTGTCAGGGACCATTGGAGGTTCATCCATGTAAACAGCAGATCCAATTCCACCGAGGTGGCGGAATTGATAGATCTGCTGAGGGGCACCTAGCCTCATGTCAGCTTTTATCAGGGACTCCGGAAGCCTGGGTAGTTGTTCACTGAAGAGATTCAGAAGACCTTCTAGTTTACCCACTGTAAGGTTTCGGAAAGAAAGTCCAGCATTCTAAATCTGTTGGAAAGAGCAGAGAAGTAGGCTCCGTCTCAAAGAAAGACTCAGACATAGGCTTCTCCTCTGTTCCGGCCTGAAGGGTTAATTCTGCCACTTTAGAGGTGCAGGAGTCGACATCCTCATTTACTGTGAACATCGTAAACCGCCCCTTATGAGGGTCAATCTAGTGTTCTTAACACTCCCAGTCATCATAGGATCCAACCCATGCCGACTGCGCTTGATCCCTTATCTGAAGATCACTGTTGGGAACATCTTCCCTCACCAAGGCATCCTCGGAAAGCCGAGCATACCCGGGAAGGAAAAACAAGATCCGTTGGGAAGAACTGGTAATCTTCCACAGAGATCTCAACCTTCAATGGTTAATTTACCATTAGCGAAAGGGGCATTAAAGGCAAGATGCCAATGGTTAGAATCCTCATAAGCTGGAAGCTTCAGTTCGTAGGTATCTAGGACCGTTGCTGTAAACGGACCTGAAAGAACCAGTCCGGCCAGCGACTTTCTCTGGCTTTAACCTGTCCGCCAAGGATTGAACAAACTTTCTTGTGACTCAAGACTCGAGGCAAGATCCCGAGACATTGCCTTGAACTGAGAAGAGACCTGTTGCAAAACATTCCCATCATGGACTCAAGAAAGCTTTAGGGTCAAAGTCAGAATTTTTCGACTTGCTCGACTTTGTTCTCGACCCCCTTAGAAGAGGGAGAAGCTTTCTGGACGGAAGTCGAAGGTTTGAGTCAATGAAACCTTAATTGAACTAGGTACAGATGAGGTTTCCTCATTTAGTCAATTTAGGAAATGTCTTCGTCTTCAAAGAGGACTTCACCTTGGGGATCACCGACCCAACCCCCAGGGTGGAGCTCTTAGAGAATCCTTGGAAGGATGAAGACGAAGACACAGGAGAATTGAGATAATGGATCAATAAGACTACCTGCCTCACTTACATCCCTACCTTCCTCCGGGCGATGGCCATTGGTTCGAAACGGTTGATGTTGGCCACTTCTTCAGCCACTTCTGCCGACAGTGCTCTTGATCTTCTGGCTGAGACCTGGGTTTCTAGCCTAATCCTGTTGATCAGGGTTTTCAGCTACTTCAGGAGCTACAGCTGCAGAGGCCCTAGCATTTGGGGTAGAGAATGTTGCAGATATCCTCTGCCAGCACATAAGGACGCCCCTGACCAACATTGGACGAAATCCTTCAACCCAGATCTTCAATGTCGCTAGAGACGTGGCTTGACGGGACCGAGGAATCTGTTAATTAAATCTCATGTCAATAAATGGGATTGACAAGGATATTATCTTATATCAAATATAAACAATTATTTAAACTAACTGTGTTAAATACAATTGAAAGTTAACGTGCTCAGAATCATCAACCACGTCTAAATAAAGTTTAGCAGCGCCGCAACCGCCAGGATGCCAGAGCAGTGGTCGTCGACCTCGACTGCACAAACCGACATGCGATCTGCATGCTATATTAACCACAGGGTTGCTGCAGGTCAGACGTTACAACCTTCCTCTCCTGCAATGTACCACCTATAATAAAAATTTATACATGAGCATCTAAAATTGATCCGGAACACATAAACTTGTAAAACTTAAGAGTAAATATTCTGCCTCACACAGTTGAAAACTGTGGCTCGGTTAAAGTCTCCGATGAAATCCTAAACAGGTGGGCCGGACCTGAGTATGATCACGCGATCTTATCTCATTCGGTGGCGACGAACGTCACGAAAATTAACTAATTGCACAGAAATCAACAACCAGGAAGGCTATTCGCCGACGTGAAGAGTCGGGATAATCACTAAACTTTCATCTATTCAGAAAATAATAACAGTAACAAAACTCATATCATTCCGGCTCTCTTGGTTTTAATTCGCCGATAACAAAAGTTACGACGCTCAACACAAAAGTCCTATTAAGACTAAAGCGAGCTAACGATAGCTTCTTAGAAAAACTTTGACGGAGTGGTAGAGAAGCAGGAGCAGAAAATAAATCACAATTACTACTAGTAAAATTTATAACAGCTTCTCCAGTTCCTCCCATCAACTAACGGTTCAACGACGCTCAAGCTAAATGTTTCTGCTAAAGCTTAAGCGATCTCGATAGCCGCCTCCTGGACAGGTCCAGACCTTCGGAACGGGAAGACACGGGAGTGAAAACATGGCGACAACAACAGGTCAGGTGCCTAGGCACCTTTTGTTAGAGAAAATGTCATCTCAACCAAAAAGGGCAAATGAGCTAACTCTAAAACTTTGTAACGGGAGAGCCAAGACAAAAGAGACTAATATACAGGGGGTGAGATAAGGCGAAAGGATAAACATGGTACTATCACCTAACATAACCTCCAGTTAGGCTAGGATTCAACAAAATTTTGAAAATTAAAAAAGAGCGCTAGCGCCAACATCACTTCCAGGATTGAAGAATCAACTGGTCAGGGAAGAAGGGCCTGCACTCAAACCCGAATAAAGGCCACCCAAGAAAACCAGAACCAACTCAGGCCTATAATATTTTAAGGAGGAAGGAAGACTGTAATTGTAACAGCCTTTTTCCACGAATCCAATTGGTAAGGCCGAACTGGTCAGGTAGGCTAACAACACCACCCAAATAGACTCAAGAACTAATACACACATAATAAGTGACATAATGACATATTAAATATGTCTACAAACGGTAAATAAAGGAAAACTTTTATAGGCCTGGCTTTCAACTTCTAAGGTATAAAATAATCTTCGATCGCGTAATCGACATTAAAGTTGAAACTATCATAAAAGGAATGTAGTAATTGAAAATTCTATCGATTGAGCTGAAAGAAGGCAATCATATAGAAAGACTTTATAGTAAGCCGCCATGAACGAACATTAAATGGCGGCCCTCAGTCGATCATGCGAAACAATAACAGGACAAAATAATCCGTTACATACCAAAACATTCAATTTTGAATACTCAACTTAGAAGAAGATGTTCCTTGATCAGATGATGCCATCATGAAAACGAGATAATCCAAAAAAAGAAAATAAGCATAAAATATTAGCACCACAAAAATCACGAAAAGGTTCGTAACGTGCTATTTTCGGATGGTGCATTGTGGGTAGAATTAGTAGTAGCGGTGGTGGGACCGTTGTATCGGCACCTCTTAGACAGAGGGGTTTTGGTGAGGAGGAGTCTATTGGGTTAAGTGTCTGTGGTAGTGGCTTCCACTCGCTCCTAGATGACATACCGACATCCTATTAGGATGTATCGATCCAGAGGTAGTAACTCTGGCATCCTATTGGCTTTTTTCTCTGGTATATCTAGCAATACTTATACCTAGAAATGTGTGCTGTATAGGGACATTTCACTCAGCGACACAGGACAAGCCCAGAAAGATAATAAATTAGGTCAAGAAAAGTCAGTTTCATTTAATAACCTTCAAATTTGTTCCCAATATCCTGCACCAATTGTGTAAGAGAAGAAAGCCCCTACAATAGCAGCAGAGCACTTGTTTCAAAAAGATATACAGCCATACCCCGAATTTACGTGAGGTTAGGTTCTAGAACCCCTCGTACAAGGGGAGTTTTCGTGTAAGTTTGGCACTGTCTCTAAAAATGCTAATAAATGCTTATTTCTAAAGTTTAAACACTAAATATGACCCTAATCATTCTCCCAATTATTAAGCTAACTTTTAAATGAAATTAAAGTTACTGTAATTTCATTTAAAAGTTGGCTTAATATATTACCCTTAAAAAAAATAAATGGTTGACATAAAAATAGAGGGTTGAAAGAGAATTTCTGTCTCTCTCCCCTTCCGATCGATTTATTTTTAGAACTCTTCTCACCCTCTTTTTAATAACTTCTTTATTCTACTTCTCTTTCTCTTTGTTTTGAAATGCTTTTTCATGAACAAACAGTCTTTTTTATTTGGACTAATACAACTCTTAGTTATTATGTCTCTCTGTTTTAGAAAGTATTTGCCATACTAGCACATTTACACTTTGTAGACGGTACAGGAAAATTAGATCAATTCAACCTATCTACTGTACAGGTAAAGACGTGCAGAGAAGTAATAAGTTGTGAGAAATGTGTGAGTGCTAACCATGAGAGAGAGAGAGAGAGAGAGAGAGAGAGAGAGAGAGAGAGAGAGAGAGAGAGAGAGAGAGAGAGAGAGAGAGAGAGAGAGAGAGAAGGGTTGTCCTTACTTAAGAGTGAAATTATTTATCAATTACATGTATTATGGAGACTGAGAGAATGACACACGAGAGAGAGAGAGAGAGAGAGAGAGAGAGAGAGAGAGAGAGAGAGAGAGAGAGAGAGAGAGAGAGAGAGAGAGAGAGAGACTGTCCTCACTTGAAATATCAAATTAAATTATTTATGAATTATTACGGAGACAGAGAGAATAACATGAGAAAGAGAGAGGGAAGTTATTCTTACGTTAGATATCAAAAGATGGAAATTCAGTATTAAGCTAACTTTTAAATGAAATTAAAAGTTACTGTAATTTCATTTAAAAGTTAGCTTAATACATTACCCTTTAAAAAAAAGAAATAAAATGGCTGATGTAAAAATATAGGAGAGTGTGAAGATTCGTATACTATTTCTCTCTCCCCCCCATTCCACCAATCTATTTTTAGAAGTCTTCTCAACCTCGTTTTTAAAAACTTATTTATTCTGTCCCTTTCTCTCTGTTCTGGAATGCTCTATGTCTCTATGTTTTAGAACGGTACATTTACAGTTTGTAGACGGTACAGGCAAAATTAGATCCATTTAAAATGATCTACTGTACTGGTAAAGATATACAGAGAAACAGTAATACATAGGTTGAGCTAACTAGAAACGAGAGAGAGAGAGAGAGAGAGAGAGAGAGAGAGAGAGAGAGAGAGAGAGAGAGAGAGAGAGAGAGAGAGAGAGAGAGAAAGAGAGAGAGAGAGAGAGAGAGAGATAACAGTTGTCCTTACTTAAGAGTGAAATTTTTTATGAATTATTACTGAGAGAGAGAGAGAGAGAGAGAGAGAGAGAGAGAGAGAGAGAGAGAGAGAGAGAGAGAGAGAGAGAGAGAGAGAGAGAGAGAGAGAAACCTTTGATTCGCTAATCAGCAACACTCCCCCTTCTTGTCATGTTCAAGTGACATGTCTGACAGCTTTGCCTTCCAGCTTCTTCTCAAAAGATGAGGGAAAGATATTTATTTATATTTGTTTAAAATACGTATCACATATGAATTCTGTAATTACAGTAATATTATTATTATATACTGATCTTATTAATATCTGAAAATTAGTACTTATTATTAGGTAAAAAATTTATTTATCATAAAAAACAAATAAAAATGTACATGTACCATAAAAATTCTCTCATCTCAGTAAGATAGAGAGAGAGAGAGAGAGAGAGAGAGAGAGAGAGAGAGAGAGCGATTACTTTTATTAATTAATGTTATTCAATTTGTACATTAAAGCTTGAAAACTTATAAATTACATAAAAAATTAAGCATAAACACTTTTGTAGGTTTTCTCAGTATTCGCAAATGTTTGTGTGTCTGTGAAAAACTCGTGTGTGACAGTTAGTTAGGTTCTAATGAAAAGTTTGTGTGTCTGTGAACTGGCACAACTCAAATTGAGCAAGTTCAGGGTATTACTCTATAAGAAAACATAGAAGTATTTCAACAGAGATCTCAACTGGGCTCTTAGCATGGATATAATCTAACCATATTTTCCATACGGACTATTACTGTCAAAGAGATGATGTGCATAGTTTCTGAACTAGGTACCTAGCAATGTTGGGTGGGTAATTTTCAAGGTAGACAAGATTTTCAATTCCACACGTGAAGGTCTCCGCTCAGCAAGGAGGACACGTAGACAAATTTCCTCCCTACTGTCTGGGATAGAACAGCGGACGATAATAGAATTGAGTTCTAAACCTATTGTTGAGGCAACAGGAACTAATGCCTGTATGGCTAATTTGAGGCTATTATGTAAGTAGTTCCATTGAAAGTTAGAAGTTTGTTCAAAAAACCTTTGAAACCTGTAGGAATACATCTCTTGCTATTGCTTGATTGTCTAGGTTTGGAGACACACTGGAAGTTGATGGTTCTTACAAGTGGCAAACAGGTCCACTTACGTATATGGAAGCAAGTTGGCAATTAATTGAAAGGAGTGACTGTCTAACATCACTCGGTCAAAACTGTTGTATCCCCTAATATAGGGTCTGCTTATAGAGGGATGAAGAAATTTGTTTTTATTTAGCATTTCCCAACGTTTTGTGTGTGAGAGAGAGAGAGAGAGAGAGAGAGAGAGAGAGAGAGAGAGAGAGAAGAGAAAGTGTAATTGTCGTTGTGAGTGGTTCGGTTGTTGGAGTTGGTTCTACGGCTGTCTCTCTGTCTGTCGGTCTGTCGGGAGTTTTTCGTTTTTTGGGGAGGTCTTGGGCAGTTGAGGTCCAACCTTGAAAGTGAACGGGAGTTCGTCTGTTTTTTTGGGACCAAATTAATGGTTCATGTGTCTCTTCTTTTTTTTGTTGGTTCGTTGTTGGTGGAGGGTCGGTTTAAGTTTTTTTTGTTTCGTGGGTGTGTGCTGTGATTGGCGACCGTGGACCTCATCCATCTCCAGCAACCGAAGATCAGGTGTGAGTGTTGCGTGTTGTGTTGTTTGTGGGTGTGAATACCGCCACATAATATTTGGCGCCCAACGTGGGGCAGCTGGTATTGCAGCTGCAATTGAGGTTGGTGGCTGGTAGTGTGACTGAAGAGAAGGATGGAAGAGGAACTGGTAAGGTTGAGAGAGGAGAATACGTGGTTGAGGGGTGAGAATGAGAGATTGAGGAGTCAGTTGGAGGAGGTGGAGGGAATACTAAGAAGTGCAAAGAAGAAATGAAAGGGGAGATGAAAGAGTCAGAAGAGAGAATGGAAGAGAGGATGGAAGAGAGATGGATAAAAGTTGGAGGGAATGATGAAAGGTGTGGAAGAAATGGTGAAAGGTATGTTCAAGGGTGTTTTTGGAGAAGGGGCTGTTGGAGGCAGGTTCTCTGGAACGTGTGAAGGGCAAGAGAGAAAGAAAATGAGGAAGAAGTGAATGGAAGCGTGAGTGATGAAAGTGATATGGGAATAGGAAGTAAGAAACGAGGAATGAGAGGCAGGGTAAGGGAAAGGGGAATGAAAAGCAAGGGAAGGAACAGAGGGAAAGTAAGGATAAGTCAGGGGAAGAAAAAGGGAAGAAGGGAAAGGGAAAGGAAACTGGTAAGAAGGGAAAGGAAGTGGAAAGGCAGGAAAGAAGGGAGAGGGGTGAAGGCAGTAGTGATAGTGAGGTAGATGGAGGTGAGTGGATAAAAGTGGATAAAAAGAGGGGGAAGAAGAGTGTAATGAGTAAGATGAATGTAAGTGCAGAAGTGGACTCTTTGTATTCGGAAGAGGGTATGAAAGGACAGAGCGAAAGTAGCGAAAGTGAGAGTGAAAGTGAGAAAGAAGTGAGAAAGGCTATGTATGTGAGGGAGGTACCCCAGTGTGAAAAAAGTATAATGAGTATGGAAGTAGGGATGTGCATGATTTCTTTAGGGAGTATGAAAGGTTTTGTCAGGATAAGTATGGGGAAAGTAAGAGAGTGTGGGCACGAGAATTAGAGAGTATTTGACTGGGTTTCTACTTGATATGTATAGGGTTATTATGAGTGTGGGGATGTTGAGTATGACAAGGTGAAAGCTAGACTAGTTGAGCAAGCGAGGCGTTTGAAAGCGAGTGTTAAGTATAAGAGGAAGAATGAATTTGATGAGGCAAGAATGAAAGCTGGGGAAACCTTGTCACTGTATGCTTGTAGGCTGGAGACGTTGGCAAGGAAGAAGTTTGGGGATGATGGGATAGATGAATGTAAGGAGTTAGTACGGAAGTTGTTAGGGACAGTGCCAGATGGAGTTAGAGAATTTGTGAACTTGAAGCGGAAGGAGAAGAAAAGATGGACGAATGAAAGGTTGAATTGGGGAGAAATTTTGGAAATTGTAGAAGATTATGAGCTTGACAGGGTTATAAAAGAGAGCAGAAGTGTAAGTGTAAGGGCTGGGGTAGATGAGAGAGTACCAGAGTTCGGAAGCTTTAGGGATGCAGTGTTGAGGGGCCCAATGAGAATGGCCGATAGTGTAATAGATAGGAGTGTAAGAGCAAGTAATGTAGAGGTGCCAGTGAGGATGAATGATGGGTTTGTTAGGAACAACGGGTTGGACGGGTTAGGGATAGTAGTGTACAAAGGGGAAGGTCGGTGAGTGGAAGTCGAGCTAAGTGTTTTAGATGTGGAAAGGAAGGACATACAAAGAATGAGTGTAGGTGGGCTTTAGGAGCGTGTTTCGGTGTGGCAACCGGACATTTGGTAAGGGAGTGTATGAAAGATAGGGGGGTTAAATGCTACCGGTGCGGACAGGTGGGTCATGTTGCTAATGGTTGTAGGGGTACCCGAGTGAATGTAATATGTGGTAACTGTGGTAAGAATGGGCATTATGCGAGAATGTGTTCAGAACCGAGAGCGAAGTGTGACGAATGTGGAATGGAAGGGCATGTATCAAGTGTATGTAGACGAAAGAGGGTAACTGTGACAGCGAATTCGGGAAACTGAGTGTGAAGGGGGTTCAAATGGGTGGATCCTCCAGGATGCAAGCGGTGCGTGTGATGCATGTACGTGAGGGGTTGTTGCATGAGGATCAGCAATTTGTTTTGATAGAGTATGGTAGAAAACGTAAGAAAGGGAAGAACGTAAAGTAAACTGAATGGTCGTAAGTTGTGTGATAGGGTGTGAGTGCCAAAGTGGAAATGAGTGATAAAGCGTGTAATACGGATGAATGTGATGGTATGGATAGAACGATAGCATATGCGGGTTTGATATAACTGAGTTGACTGAACGTGTAGGGGTTAGTGAACGGTTGGAGGTGAGCGAAAAGTGTAAGAGTAAGAGAGCGTAGCAGTGATAGACGAAAGTGATTGAAAGCATGAATGAATCGTTGCAAGAATTGGAAAGGTCAATGAGCGAATGGGATGGGTTAGTTGAAGAATTGGGGAGGTATTTGGGAAACGAGTTAGAGGGTATAGATGAGATTGTGGATGAGATTGAGAGTGGTAATAGTGAAGAAGATAGCGTGAATCTGAGAGAGAATGGAGGAGAAAATGTAAATCTGAATGTTGCTGGAAGAGAGAGCGAGTCTGAGAGAATGATTGCGTGCCCGCGAACGCGATCTAGAGGACCTGCTAGTGAGCATCCGTGGGTGTTATGTGTAAGAGCGATTTGAAAGGGTGTGAAAGGTGTTGGTTGGGAAATGCTAAAAGGGGGGAGAAATATAGAGGGATGAAGAAATTTGTTTTTATTTAGCATTTCCCAACGTTTTGTGTGAGAGAGAGAGAGAGAGAGAGAGAGAGAGAGAGAGAGAGAGAGAGAGAGAGAGAGAGTAATTTGTGTGTGAGTGGTTCGGTTGTTGGAGTTGGTTCTACGGCTGTCTCTCTGTCTGTCGGTCTGTCGGGAGTTTTTAAGTTTTTTGGGGAGGTCTTGGGCAGTTGAGGTCCAACCTTGAAAGTGAACGGGAGTTCGTCTGTTTTTTTTGGGACCACATTAATGGTTCATGTGTCTCTTCTTTTTTTGTTGGTTCGTTGTTGGTGGAGGGTCGGTTTAAGTTTTTTTGTTTTTCAAGGTGTGTGCTGTGATTGGCGACCGTGGACCTCATCCATCTCCAGCAACCAAGATCAGGGTGAGTGTTGCGTGTTGTGTTGTTTGTGGGTGTGAATACCGCCACATGCTATTATACTGAAAGACCTAGTGAGGTGAATTGGAGACAATTGCCACTTCTTTAATTGCACCATCCAAAGGATGGATAGCAATGCTGCATTGAGAGGAAATGAACGCAAGTCCGACCTCTTGATGGAGAACGTTGCATTCCTGTTATCTAGGACCAATAAAATGTGTGCCCCTTTTTTGAAGGTTTCAGTTTTCCAAGAGATAAGAAAACAGCAATTAGCTCCATTAAGTTGATATGACACTTCCTCAGAGTGAGTGACCACCTCCCTGCTACCTGACGATCCTCCCAATGGCACCCCCAATGGACCAAGGAGGCATCCATGTGTATTATCACTTGTACAGACGGAGGAGTCAGGGCAACCTGTTTTGCCAGAAATCCCTTCCAGGTCCACTGCCGGAGTATTTCCCCAACTTTTGACTCCTTTGATGAAGTTGATCACGATTTTTTCTTGCATGCGATAGTCAGAATTTGTTTACATTTTTTAGTTGAAATCTGAGGACTGGGTCTACCACAGATGTGACCTATAACAGGCCCATTATACACTCCAACTGATGTCCCGAAACGCTGGGCTGTACCATGAACCTTTTCAGTTCCTTCCTTATTCTGTTTTGAGTATTGTGGGGAAAGGCAACTGGCCTTGAAGAGTATCCCAACAAGTCCCAGCCACTGAAAGTGTCTGCTTCGAGCCTGTTGACTACTACTCATAGACTTCGTATGCACTCTTCTCTGGTATGCCCCCAGACTAGCCAATCGTCTAGGTAGACTACCAGTTGAATTCATTCTTTTCTGATTTCCCGGACAACTAATGTTAATTTCATAGATTCTTGGGGCAATGTTTAACCAAAAGGGGTATGACCTTGAGTCTGTACATTACCTTTCCCTATTCGGAACCCTAAGAAGAGGCGGAAGGGAACACCGATGGGGTTGTGTCAATATGCATCTTTCAAGCCTATAGAAATGGTCCAGGTCCCTTGCAGGATGATAGAATGTACTTGGGCAACAGTAGTCATCCATAAACTGTGGCAAACAATGTGTCTGTTCAATTTTGATAGGTCAATGATCACTCTCCTTTCAGAGGAATCCTTCTTGGGGACAAAGAGACGTGTTTGGTGACAAATATACATGTTTCTCTATGGCTCCTTTTAAAAGGTCCTTCTGCACATAAATTTTCCAAAGAGGGGTCAGGTCCTTGGAGAAAAAAAAAAAAAAAAAAAAAAAAGCTCTTTGACGACACTGAAATAACAAAAGATAATACCATTCACCTGTATAGCAACAGCAAAACTGATCAATACATATGACTGAAAGATGAGCAGCATTTTGAATAGAAAGTGACTAGGGCTTCTCCCAATGTGACAGTTCATTGAATACTGTCTGTAATTACTCATTGTTAATGATTTTGTCAACCTCAGTATCTCAGGAGAATGATTTACACCATTACCTTAAAACAGCATAGAGAAAATAGGAAAGTTTGTAAGTATTTATACCTCTCTCGACTTAAGTCAACTGCTTGTTTTGAGAATAATCATGTAATATCTAACTTAAAAAAGGACAAAATTATTAGCAATCCAGTTACAGAAATACAAGTGGTAATAATTTTTTGTAATTCCAAATGTACTGAATACTTACAGTAACATTATTTGCTTTCAAAACAAGCTCAATATCTGGTCTAACTTCTTTGTTTGCTGGTCTCCATCGTCTATGAACTGTTCCGCTGAAAAAAAAAAAACATGAATTTAACAAGAATAAACAAACGAACCAGTTACTGGAAATTATCTGACATCGTAACTTTAAAAGTCATTGAGGCCAATGCAAAAAAAAAAAAAAGTTTACCAAATTAAAATCCTTAAATAAAACAGGTTTTGACATAGGAAAACCTATTTTTGGTAGTTGCTGTTGAGTCACCAAGGAGTTACCCCTCCATGGTCTGCCAGAGCTCCATGGTGACTAGAGTAAGATCAAAGAAATATCTTTTAGCCTGGTCTTGTAGCCAGGTATTGTGTCATAATGATACACACTATAATGTGATGGAGTATAATGCACTCAAAGATAAAAGGGCATTTTCCTTTACCTTCAGCGAAGCTGAACCCAGTTTTCCAACATCAAAACCTGCAAGAAGAAGTGGCTATTGCACATGCACATCCGTCATCTTATTTATGACCAGACTGGCAAAAAACCAGGAGCCATTACTCTCTGTTGGTCAATGCAGGATTGATCCCTTGCCCAAATCCCATGCCTTTTTGTCAGGGAAGTGGGAGGGTTTTGAGGCTCAATAGCGACTACCAAAAATAGGTTCCCTACGTCAAAACCTCTTTTTTGCTAGTGTAGTCACTTGTTCCATCCTCAAGGAGCTTTACAAAGAAACTGACAGGTGACAAAAGGCTTAAGCTCTCAAATTTTAATCCCAACAACCCAAAGAAAAAACATTTCTGGTCCGAGGTCAAGCCACAAATTTCAAGCCCCATTCTTTATTCTAAAAATCCTTTTGGGTTTTGGTAACAAAAAACAAGAAACTAAACAAGAGCTTACATTTTAGGGTGAAGGTCTATAGTGACTTACCTAAGTATGCTGGATATGGTTGCAGTATTGTCACACCTTCCCCTGCAATATCATCATACTCACCCGTTAGGAAGACCTCTGGCTTTCAACTATAGAACCTATGGGGTCAAGACTAACCATACCACCCACCGATGCACAGTGTAGTCGAATTTATTAGAGCTCATGGCAGTAATGCTTTAAGAATACTGTCTCTGAGGACCACCCTGTACATTCAGAGACTTCTTCAAAAGAGACATTTCTGGAGAAGGCCAACAACATACTTACTTTCTTAATATCACGTGACCTAGGAAAGGAAAGTTGGTTTGCCTTTTTCATGAGGTACACTACAATTATTCTCAGCCCTTGTAGAGAGAGTGGTTTATTCGTGCTAGGGTGTAGGAAAATCGGACCTTCTGGGATGTTTGCTGTGACCTCTAGGTAAACCTTAAGTGCTTGAACTGGACATAATGTTTTGTTTGCTAAATTGAGTTTGCTTATAAGAATAGATTTCCTTCTTAAAGGATCCTTATTCTTAGCAGGAATGATGGGCCAGAGGACAATAATACTTGATTGTCAGCTGTTTGCGTGATGTATCACCCCTTTCTAAGAAAGCCCAGTTCACTTATATGAGCTCCTGATGTTAACGCAATCAGGAAGATCGCCTTTTGTAGCATGTGAGTTACAGTTGCACAGTATTGGGTCCGGTGAATTGAGGGGTAGATAGAAGTCTATGTACCTTGTTCAGGGACCAAGTAATTGGATCTTTTCGGAGCGGGTCTTTGTAGAGCAAAAGATTGCAGAAGGGAAGTGACAACTTCTATACTAGAGTCAATCCTGAATCCATAAAGCAAGGGTTCTGTTAATGCTGCCTTGTATGCCATGATTGTTGTAACTGCAAGGCTTTTGTCTTCAAAAAGGTATACTGTATAAGAAAATTTAAGTGTTTCTATAGAAATCTCGACTGGACTCTCAGTATGGATATAATCTAAACATATCTTACATATGGACTGGTATTGTCAGACAAATGACATCCGTAATTTTTTGCACTAGGTACCTAGCAATGTTGGGTGAGTAGTTTACAAGGTAGATAATATTTAAAAATCCATATGTGGAGGTAGATATTTAAAAAAATCCATAAGTGGAAGAACTGTTTGGCCAATCTGGGGCTATTAAGTAAGTTTTTCCTTTGAAGGTTAGAAGTTTGCTCTAAACCTTCAAAATCTGGGACAATGGAGGAAAAAGAAATATCGTCCTCCACTTGTTTCAGTCTTGTATGAAGGTATCTCTTGCTGATGCTTAACTGTCCAAGTTCGGAGACACATATACTGGGAGTTTGTGATTCTCGAATGTGGCGAACAAGTCCAGTTCCGGTTGTGGAAGCATGTTGGCTATTATTTGAAAAGAGTGGTTGTCCAACATCCACTCTGCTGAGGCTGTTGTTTTCCTTGATAAAGAGTCTGCAATTACATTGCGAGACCCTGTGAGGTGAATTGCAGACAGGTGCCACTTCTTTCTTGCGCCATCTAAAGGATGGCTAGCATTATCATACTGAGAGGTGAATGTGGTCCCGATCTCTTGATGCAGGACATTGCAGTCATGTTGTCTAGAACCAACAGAATATGTGTCTCTTCTGGAGGTTTGTGTTTTTTGAGAGACAAAAAGACAGCCATCAGCTCCAGGAAATTGATATGACAATTCCTCAGAGTAGCTGACCACCTCCCTGCCAGTCTGACAATCCTCCCGATGTCCTCCCCAACCTGTCAACGAGGCACCTGTGTGTATTGTCACTCGCACAGATGGAGGAGTCAGGGTAACCTTTTTCACCATGATTCCTTTCGGGTCCAAGGCCAAAGTATCTCCCCAACTTTCTGATTCTTTTGATGAGATCAGTCTCGCTTCTGTTTTCTTGTGTGATAGCCAAAATTTGTTCATGTTTTTCAACTGCAATCTGAGTATTGGATCTATTACTGATGCAAATTGCTGCAGGCCCATCATATGTTCTCATTGCCATCTCAAAACCCTGGGCTGTGCAAGGAACCTTTTGAGGTTTTTCCTTATTCTGTTCCGAGTATTGATGGGGAGAGACAAAAGGCTGTGAAGAGTATCCCAACACAGTCCCAGCCACTGAAAGTGTCTGCTGGGCATGAGGCAGGATTTTTTCCAGTTTATTATAAAACCTTTTGACTGGAGTCTGTTGACTACTGCTCTTAGGCTTTTCAAGCACTCTTTTCTTGTGGCTCCCCAGATTAACCGGTCGTCTAGCTAAGCTATTACAGTGTATTCGTGGGGGATGCATACCACAACCCCCCCTGTGAATAGCTAAAATCAACGAACACTTAGAACCCTTCTAAAAACACTTAGAACTGCCTATTATGATAGTTCAAACACAAAAAAAACTAAAAATGCTTATACAGGTATTATCCTACTTACGATGGATTGGGTTAGGTTCCAAAAACCCATTGTTTGTTGGAAAAATGTATCTCAAATATTGGCTAGCCTACACTAGGTATTCAGTACCATGTATACATACAGTATATAGTACCCTAGCCTACACTACAAGTATACTTTATACATACGCGTATAGTAATTATTAATATCAGTTAATTCTGGAGGTTCATGCAGAGTGACTTATGATAATTCAGTACAAAGAGAAATTGAATAACAAACATGAATTAGCTTAGCCTACACTATGGTATATCGCATGCATATACAGTAGCCTTGTAAAGTCCCCGCTCAACGGGTTTTCTGTGGTGAACCTCCCGTTTTCTGCAGTGCCTTTCCCACAAGCCTAAGTCACGCTAAATAGCCACATTTTTATCTATGTAAATACGTATCTATTACTGATTTATTTATGCCTTTTATGTTGTACGTGTGTCAGAACATTATTGTGTCAATTCTTGTAATTTTACTTTTCATGTCATTTGTATTTACCTGTCCTGTGTCACATCCAGAACAACTGACCTCTGGTCACCTGTATCCTATTGTATGACTTTGTATGACGTCAGCACGCTGCTTTATAAGGCGACCTGCTTTCCCAATAAACCAGCAGTACTTGTCCACCTGCTCATTATTTTGCACCTCTTACAGCGGTGACCTCCCGGAGTGGTTCCCGAAGCCATTAGCGAACTCATACAGCAACCTAGTCTTGGCTTCATGAACTACCCCACACCCCTAACAACCTGACAGTCCAGGGGCTCCGTGACACGGTCGGAAAGTTTGCCCCCTGCCAGCGGGGGTATACCGATAGGACATCACCTTTCACGACTCCCGGCCTGTCCTCCACCACCCACGTCTTCGTCAGGAACGACGCCGTCCGCTTGCCCTTAACCAGGCCCTACAGGGGGCCCTTCCGTGTGCTGGAGAGAAACACCAAAACATTCCGGTTGGCCATACACAGAAAGGACGACTGAGTGTATGTGGACCGCCTCAAGCCCGCCCTGTTGGAGGGAGATGCCGACGACACCACGCAGCACCCTCTGCAGGCATCGTCGTCCCCACAGCCAGCCCAACCCAAAAAGAAGTCATGTGGCCACCCCCGGAAGCATCCAGGCAGCGCCACAGACAGCTGCTCCCGCTCACACCGCACCCCCCACCTGACTTCACAGAGCCGCAACACTCTCCGGCGGCCCAGCAGATACCTAGTTTGATGAGACGTTACCTACGTCTGGGAAGGGGGAGTATTGTAAAGTCCCCGCTCAACGGGTTTTCTGTGGTGAACCTCCCATTTTCTGCAGTGCCTTTCCCACAAGCCTAGGTCACGATAAATAGCTACATTTTTATCTATGTAAATACGTATCTATTACTGATTTATTTATGCCTGTTTACGTTGTACGTGTCAGAACATTATTGTGTCAATTCTTGTAATTTTACTTTTCATGTCATTTGTATTTACCTGTCCTGTGTCACATCCAGAACAATTGACCTCGGGTCACCTGTATCCTATTGTATGCCTTTGTATGATGTCCGCACGCCGCTTTATAAGGCGACCTGCTTTCCCAATAAACCAGCAGTACTTGTCCACCTGCTCATTATTTTGCACCTCTTAGAGCCTAGCCTACCTTATACTGTACCCTAAATTCAATATTAATGTTGTATTATACAAACATCAACATAACGAATATGCATCTTTTCCATGGATCTTTTAAAATGTTATCCTTTAATTCACTGTATCCAATATTACTGTATATATTCTTATATTGCTTTTGTATTATAAATTGTGATCAGAGTGATCAATGTTTTGGTCTGGGTATCAATTACGCAGTAAGTTTGATTTGCAATATTTAACTCAGTTCAGAGTGCTTTTCTTGCTTCTAGTTAGCGTAAATGAATCTCTAGATACTTGATTTATGTGGGGCAAGGTTATTTTTTGTTATACGAAGTGCTTTTAAGTCGAAATATAACTTAAATACGGCTCATTGTGAAATCAATTTAGCTACTTTTTTCCTTAATAGATTACTTTGGCCGTTTGGGGATGTATTTGTTTTGTGTAAAAAAAATCAAGATTCCATTTGCTATTTTCACTTGATTTCATCATAATACAGTAAACCCCCGTGTTTGTGGTCTCACGATTCGCGGATTTCTCTATGGGGCATACATACACATTATTCACTGAAAATTCGCCCATTCACGGTATTTTTCACTAGGAAATATTCACTGATTACTGTATTTTCTTCTCATTTTCATGACTAAATGCACTTTTTATGATAAAACTATTAAAATACTCAGGTACCCAGGTAGTGCTCGAGTTACAATAATTCTCCTTACGATAATTCAATTCTACAATGGGGTAAAAAATTAATACCAATATGACATTATTTATAAAATATTTTTACATTTCGCGCAGTCGCAGGCAGCAGCGTACAATCAGGAAGCAAGAGACCAATTTACAATAGACCAACTTCTTTTCCTCCATATCTCTGTCCCATCTTCTAGTTAAAAGAGTAAGAGAATGATAAAGGGATTTTGACAGAGGAAAAATCTATTTCTGGGGAGAGACCTGTGTCACCCGGTGAAATATCCATTTAGCACATATTTCTAGGTAAATTCATTGCTAAATATACCAGAGAAAAGCTAAATGCAAAGCTGGGGTTACTACCCCCGGTGCGAGCTCCATAAAATGGAGTCGTGTATATGAAAGGGTGAGTTTGTCACTATCACAGGCCTCCGCCCTGTAGACGTTCCCAATATCAAAAGTCCCCCAGAGCGAGGTGCCGTTACAACGCCCGCACCGCTCCCAGACTGTCAACAAACCAGCGCCATCTTCATTCCATGTTAGCACCCACCAACCAAGCATGGTATTTTAACTAGGGGAAAGGAAAGAATAGAGGTGGGTCACCGGTGACACAGGTCTCTCCCCAGAAATAGATTTTTCCTCTGTCAAAATCCCTTTTCTGGGTTTTTGACCTGTGTCAGCCGGTGAAATAATAACAGAGAATCAAAAATACCATCTTGAAAAAGATCAAAAGAAACCTTGTAATGGAAAGAAATAAAACTATTAGTCCAAGTGGGTTTTAATTATCCAAAATGAAAACATATAAGGACATAATAACATTAATGTAAGGGAACCATGTTCCACAGAAATCATGAAAAATATTAAAACATAATTAAATATACTTAATTGCTAACAAAAGGAGACAAAGACAATATGCAACATGGTCAGGAGACAGGCTGTGAAGCATGCCTGACCCAGAGGGGACGGTAAAGGGAATAAATGAGGCAGGTAGGTGGGAGAAAGAGTGATAGAAAAGAATGAGATACTATTTAGAGGGAGGAACAATGCTTCCTGCCGCCACTGTGGCGAATTTTAGAGCCTCTAAGGATTTCATGTAGTGGCGTTTGAAAACCAAAGGAGACTTCCACCCCGTATATTTCTTAAGATCCTCAAAATTCATGTGATGGAAATAATTAGTGGAGGTGGCCACCGCCCTAATATCATGAACCTTTGGAACTGAGTCTGGGTTAGCTTGTTTAATGAAGTACAAAATCTGTTGTCTGATGGCCTTCATAGAAATAGTTCCTCCACCTTCTCTCACAAAGAGAGGGCCCGAAGTTATGTGAGAGGTTCTGTCTAAATATGCTTTTAAAGTAAAGACTGGACATAATGATAGGTCTTGTGGAAGGGGGATAACCTTCCAGGGGGACCATCTATCTCGAGGATCTTTGTTCTTAGCTAGAAATTTAAGGTGAGGGGCTAGCAGAACTTCTCCTGATGGAAGGAAATCAATATGGTTCGGCTCTCTAGACAGAGCAGACAGCTCAGAAATTCTAGCACCTGAAGCTAAACTAATTAAGAATAAGGTCTTCCTTAGCAGACTTAAGAATGAACAATTCTGGTTATCAATTTCTGATGCTAATTTAAGAACGTCATTTAAGAACCAGGAAACCGTGTGTGGACGGGTTACTGGTCTCAAACGAGCACATGCTCTAGGGATTGAAGAAAAATAAGAATCCGTTAAATTAATATTAAACCCATGTAAAAATATCTTTTTTAAAGCTGATTTGGCTGTAGTAATAGTGCTAGAGGCAAGACCGTTTTCGAATAATGACCTAAAGAATGAGATTGCTAGGTTCGTGGTCATTATAGATGCTTCAGATTCTTTCAAGAAGAGTGCTAATTTCTTGACTGCTGAGTCATATTGTCTGAGAGTAGATTCCCTTTTGTCTGATTCTAGAAATAAAGTATTAACTGGATCAATATTAGCATCTTTCTGAGCTGCAAATTTCATGAAATCCATAAAGCTAGGGCATTCTGTATTCTGGAGGAAGCTGACACAGTCCGAGTTTGTACTATTTGTGTCAATTTTGGATTGGGTATCTGTATGCATCGAAGCTTCAGCTCTAGAAGAAGAGGGAACCAGTTGCTCTTCGGCCAGTTGGGAGCTACCAGAGCCACCTGGCCTTTGAATGTCCTGAGCTTGTGCAGGACCTTCATTAACAGGTTTACTGGAGGGAACAGATAGATCCTCAGCCACTTGTTCCAATCTATCGACATTGCATCTGTGGAGTGAGCCAGAGGGTCCAGGTTGGGAGCCACATAACAGGGAAGTTTGTGGTTGCATTCTGTTGCGAAGAGATCTACTTCGAGACCTGGGACCTGACTGCAAATCCACTCGAATGATGTTTTGTCCAGAGACCATTCCGACTATTGCTATCATTACCTGGTTGATCCGGCTCGACTTGGAACCTTCCCTGTTTATACAATGCACCACTACTGCGCTGTCCAAGACCAGTCTGATATGGCTTAGTCTGTTTGGACACAGCTTCTTTAAGGTTATAAAAATTGCCATTGCTTCCAGAACATTGATATGGAACTGGCGGAACATAGTGGACCATGTTCCCTTAACTTTTTTGTGTTGGGAGTATCCTCCCCACCCGCTTAGAGAAGCATCGGTGTGAATCACTAATGCCAGAGGGGGAAATTGGAGTGGTACTGATTTTGATAAGCTCTTGACTGTTGTCCAGGGCCGGAGTCTCTTTTTCAAAATTGGCGGAATTAGAGACACCTTGTCTCTGAACCTGATGTTGGCCCGTCTCCGCCATACCCTGTTTATATCCTTCAGTTTGGTTTTCAGAAGTAGATCCGTTATTGAAGTAAACTGAAGAGAGCCTAAGACTCTTTCTTGGATACGGCGGGAAGCTTTCTTGTTCTTGAGGAACTGCCTGGTTGCTTTGGCTATTTCCCTCCGTTTGGTCGGCGGAATAGATAGTTTGTGTGAACTTAGGTCCCACTGAATCCCCAACCACTGAAAGCGGCTCTCCGGAACTAGGCGGGATTTCTCCGTTTATTTGGAAGCCTAGAGATTCCAGAAAACCGATTACTATGGTTGTTGCTTTCCGGCATTCGCTGGCGTTGGGTGTCCAAATGATCCAATCGTCCAGGTATGCGGCCAGCATGATCCCTTGAGACCGTAGTTGCTGAACTACCGTATCTGCCAGTTTGGTGAAAATTCTGGGGGCTATGTTGAGACCGAATGGCATGACTGAACGAGTATGCTTGCTTCCCCAGTCTGAACCCCAGATAAGGAGAGAACCTTCTCGCAATTGGGACGTGATAATAAGCGTCTGAAAGATCTATAGAGGTGGTTACGGCTCCATGGGGCAGTAGGGTCCGAACCTGCGAGATTGTAAGCATGCGAAATTTGTCGCATTGAATGTAAGAATTTAGACGAGACAAGTCTAGGATTATTCTTTGTTAACTGGAACCTTTCTTCGGAACACTGAACAGTCTGCCCTGAAACTTCAAATGTCTCGCTTTCTTTATTGCTCTCTTTTGTAATAGATCCTTCACAAAGTCCTTTAGGACTTTGGACGGTGACTGATGGAACCTGACTAGGGGAGGAGGGCCTCTGCTCCAACTCCACCCCAAGCCTTTGGAGACTATGCTGTGGGCCCATGGACTGAAGGTCCATTGGTCCCGAAAATGGTATAACCTCCCACCTACCTGAGAGATCTCACTGGGCGGGAGATGGTCTGTCTCCTCTGGTACCTCTGCCTCCCCTCCCTCGGGAGGAGGAGCAAGACGCCGACCTGCCTCTAAAATAGCCTCTGGCTCTGCTTCCCCTGGCATTCTGATTAATTGCCTGAAATGTTCCTTGGCTTTCATATGAAGCATTGAAAGCCGGGGATGAGACATAAGAGGGGGCAGCGAGGGTGATGATGGCTGGTTGAACCAGCACGTACTGAGGTTGAGGCTGCGCTCGGGAGGTTGAAGGTTGACCAGCTGAGGGGACCAGAACAGCCTGCAGAACAGTCTGGGCAGGGAGCCTCTTAAACTTCTTGAACCTCTTCCCAGATTTGGGATGAGGTCCGGCGGACTCCATCAGCTTCCGTTTAAAGGGAGACCCCAACGGGAGCGGAGACTCTGATTAGTCCTGGTCGCCTCTGGTTAGGACTGCGTCCACCTCTTCCTGGGGGAAGAGATTAGCTCCCAGATGGAGCTCTTCATGAAGCCTATTGGGCTCGTGCGGATAGAAGCTGCCGAAAAGATGTGCTTCCGGCAGTTCATACGAGCCTTGATGAAGTCATGAAGGTCCTGTTGGAAACCTGCTACAAGAGATTTCGTCAGGACCTGGAACAGAGCGTCCTCACTATAGACAACCGAAGTTGCCTCGGCCAGAGTCAGAGAGTTTAAGGACCTGCTCAGCCTGTCCTTAGTGTCGGCTTCAGCCTTCAGGAGCGAATCCAGGATCTTCGGAAGTTGCTCACTGAAAAGGATAGAAGCACAATCAGGGTCGAGTCTAGTTACTGTGAAGGTGGCCGGAGCTCCCTTCCAAAACTCAGAATCTCCGGGGAGGACTAGAGAGGTGGGATCTGTCTCCCGGAGATGAGGAAGGGGTTTGCCCTCCATGCTCGTCTGACTGGTGAGCATGGCCACCTTCGTTGTACATGGAGTAGGAATAGTCTCCCCCAAAGAGAACATCGTGAACGTACCCTTGGCAGGGGTAAGTTTTGTGTTCTCTGCTTGCCACTCCGTCAGAGTACGCAACAGAGGTGGACTGAGCCTGATCCCTCGGGAAGATCACAGTCTCCTTCGGGACCTTGTCGGACCTAATCCAGGCCTCCTCAGAAAGCCTGGCGAAACCTGGGTAAGGGGGCTGCAGACCAGGGGGGAAGAACTCCAGTTCTTCCAACCTGCGGGTCCTAGACCTCTATGGTAAGGGTATCTTCATGCTGGGGAGCATGAAGAGCCAGTCGCCAGGGGTTTCCCTTATCAAAGGGAGGAAGACCGGAAGCGTCCGGAACAGCCAAGGATCGAGCGGCCGCTCCGCCGCACATAAACCCAGAGATCAAGTTCCCCTGACTTTGAACCTGCTGTGATAGGGACAGCACGGAAGCATTAGAAGAAGACAGTTGGGAAGAGAGTTCTGACAGCTTGTCATCAACCCTCTTGTCAAACTTCTGCATCAGAAGCTCGGCGAAAGCTTCTGCATCAAAGGAAGGAGGAGGGGAACCTCCTTACTTTGCTTTGACCGTGCTCCCTTCCCAGAGGTGGAGGCCTTGCTCGTGGGCGGCACGGGGCTAGGGGCCCGTGGCGTCTTCGAGGAGCCCCGAGCGGACCTTCTGGGTTTTGAGGGTCTTCGTCAAGGTCTTTTTCTTCACCGATTTCACCTTAGGGACGGTAGACCTTGCACCGTCCATAAGGTAAGAGGATTTCGTGAACCCTCTGAAAGAGGAAGCAGAAGAAGAAGGAGAGGTATACAAAAAATCATCTGCCTCACTTACCCCCTTACCTGCTTGTAGATCCAGGTCCACATTCATGGGTTCTAGATTGATATTCATTGCCGCAACCTCCTCGGCAACCTCTCCGCAAGCTGCCACTTCCTCCTGGGAGGGTTGGGTCATCTCCCGGATCCCAGCGATCAAGGGGGCGGCTACTTCATCCGGGACCGACGCTGAGACCCAGGCGCCGGGGAAGAGAACGCTACAAATCTCCTGGGAGAGTACATAGGGCTTCCCCGACCCAACATTCCTCCCAAAGCCGCTGACCCAGGACTTGAGGGTTAGAAGCGAAGAGTCGCGGGAGCTGCGGTCAATCTGAAAGAAGGAGAAGGTCAACTAACGAGATCTCCCACTCCCATAGAATTATCCACAAAAGACGTAAACTCAGTAAAGAACTATGAACCGGAACCCATATCTTACCGATTCATCCAAAACTCGCTCGTACAGAGCGTAACACACTTCACAACCATCGGGGTGCCAGACGATCAGATACTGTTCTCGAACAGTGCATCTGGAGTGGGACCTGCACACTTCGTGCTCACTCGCCTGTTGCAGGACCGCCGTACACCCCTGCTCCTGACAACGCACCACCTGTAAGTGGACGGGTACATGAGTATGCTAATAAGGCACGCCGGAGTAGGGTGCCGGAGTAGCGTCTTAGGATAATAAAGATTGACGGAGCATGCAAAAGTCTGGTCAGACCCCGCCGGAAATTCCCGGTGGAAGGATGGGGTATAACTATCTTATACATGCTAAATAAAAGGGACCGCCGGAGTTAGTCCGGAGATACTGGAGGTCCCTCTGAGAACATGCGTCAACTAAAAAACCAAAAGGAATTAACGTGAATGGTTAACCTTAACTTAAATAATAAAGGATTTCTGCTCGGCGCCGGGGGAGTCACGTTACACCTTACATATAGTGACGGCGGGGGAGGTGTGGTGAGCACCGACCAACCATACACCATACCCACCGGAGTGGAGTCAAGAAAGGAGGGTAACGAGAAAACCCGACAACCTAGCGGAAGACACATAAAAAGATCTAGCCAAAGTCAAGATGGATACCCAGGTAAAGGAACAATGTTCTAAATGAATAGAACTGAGAATTAACAAGGAGCATAATAACTAGCAGATGTGCGGACATAAAACAGAAGACAGTCAGGTGGAAAACTCTAACTGGCTACCGTAAATATTCTCCCCGGAGTGACGGTCCAAGAGAACGACACCCTGGCTGGGGGAACTCGTCTCACACTGACGCTAGGGAAAGGAGGGGGCCCACCAGAGGCGGCCAGAGAGTGAGAGAGCACCCCCCGGGACGCCAGAAGGCCCACTCCCCTCCCCCCTCCCGAGGAGCCGATCATAACGAACGACTATCACGGAAGGAGAGAAGACAGGGAAATCCTCTAAAGGCCAAAGGACGCAAAGAAATGGTAAACAAAGAATGGTGGCCAGGAGTGGGGAGGCACCCCCAGACACCAGACAAGTTCTCAACAGGGTGCCGATCAATCAAGATTGGTAACCCTGGGTAGAGAGAACTAGGGAGAACCATTCAATGCAGGGAAGGGGGTAAGGAATGTAGGCTACTAAGGGAAAGGGAAGGGCTCAGAGCTCTTAAGCCTTGGTAAGTTAACGAAGTATGCGAAAACAAACCAAGGGTGGAATGGAGCAGGGAGGGGAGGGAGAGGGTGGTAGGAGAGGGGGAATACTCATGAAGCTGGGATGCTGACCCGAATCGGCAGCTCGGACAGGGGAAGGCTACGAGTAAGAATACCCTCGCTATTCTAGCTTAGCCTTATTAGGACTCGAGAGTCCAAACGGAAAGGCCGAAATAGGGGGAGGGGAAAACGTAGTCCTAACGCACCCATCCGAACCAAATGAAATATCAGGAAAGCGCAGAACATGAGACCCTCCTACACACCTAACCTCCCCCCGCAGTGGAAGGGAGCAGAGCCGCAAGTAGCCTACTTCCTAGGCTAACCTATCGGAGCCGACTAGCGGTCAGGGAGGGTAGCCTAGCAGGGAACACAGGATCTAACTGACTAGGGTAGTAAAAGTTAACCACACAATAATAACACGTATAATAAATAAATAATTCAAATAATAAATGACACATGTAGAAGGGTGAACCAAACCCAACGCGATATAAGGCGCGGAAGGTAAAATGGCCGACCTTCACGAAAGATAAACAACCAAAATAATCCGTAAATATCTATATCATCCGTGCGCTAATCGTATAATGAAACTATAAGGCATGACCGTACCATCTCAGATAATATACCCAAGAGCTGAAGGAGGTGAGGGTCCAAAAATAAGTTAAATAAGACTGAATAAAGATTGTATAGGCCAGAGGGGGAAACTCGTAGCCTAAGAGACCAAAGGACCCGCGCCTCCCCAGGGAAAGGGTAATAGCACAAATAAAAATAAACTAAATATGAAATTATGTAGGATATACATAAAAACATAAATAAAAAGAAGGGGAAACGAAGCCCCAACAAAAACCCGCACCGAGACTGAAGGTCACATGAGGCCGGGAGAAAGGCGGCCGAGGCAGGCGTTATATTGTCCCCCAAATTATTGAATTAGGAGGAAATAAGGAGCCCCAACCGCCTAAAATAAAAAGAGGAGATGGTACTCAACTTAGAAGATGACATATCCTGTGAAGAAGCCATCACGAGGAAAAGAAAAGCCAGAAATAGCGCACGGGACAAAACACAACCAAAGAAGACGCGTGCTAAAAATGGAATGAAGATGGCGCTGGTTTGTTGACAGTACGAGAGCGGTGCGGGTGTTGTAACAGCACCTCGCTCTGGGGGACTTTTGACATTGGGAACGTCTACAGGGCGGAGGCCTGTGATAGTGACAAACTCACCCTTTCATATACACGACTCCATTTTATGGAGCTCGCACTGGGGGTAGTAACCCCAGCTTTGCATTTAGCTTTTCTCTGGTATATTTAGCAATGAATTTACCTAGAAATATGTGCTGAATGGATATTTCACCGGCTGACACAGGTCGTAAAACCCAGAAAAAGTATTGTTAGTAATGTTATACTCTTGCATAAATGTATAGTCACAAACAACTGAACAAGAAACTGTTGTTTTGCTTATCACTGAATTGCATAACAACAGCTGTTTTGCTTGTATTTCAACCATCGTAAGATAGTAAACAATTACTGTATTATAGTACAAACGACATTGAGCAGAATAAGACTGATATATTTTTACATTATACCCTTATTCGGTATGGATAAAAGATTGGCAAGGAAATATACTGCTAAATTTAAGCTGCAAGTTTTAGCTGAAGCTGATAAAAAAATGTTCAAGCTGCTAATGACTATAAATTATCTTGCATCGGCAACATGGATGAAACCGAATGTAATTAAAATTGGAGAATGTATTTCAATCAAAACTAATGGGCATGAAAGAACACATTAAAGACATTACAGCTATTTTTACGCCAATAAACGATAAATACGTAAAGCTCGTATTATGGTGAAATCAGGTGAAAATAACGAACGGAATCTTGATTTTTTTACACAAAACAAACAGCCCCCAAACGGCCAATGTCATCTATTAACAAAAATAATTGCTAAATTGATTTCACAATGAGACGTATTTAAGTTATATTTCGCCTTAAAAACACTGTATAACGAAAAATAGCCTTGCCCCATGCAAATAAAGTATCTAGGGATTCATTTACGCTAACTAGAAGCAAGAAAAGCGCTCTGAACTGAGTTAAATACGGCAAAATAAACTTACCACGTAATCGATTTCCAAACCAAAACACTGATTGCAATTTATAATACAAAAGCAATATAAGAATACACTGAACCACCTGTATTCGCGGGGATGATGTCCCACACCCCCCGTGAATACGTAAAATCCACGAATGCTTAAAACCCCTCTAAAAACACTTAGAACTGCCCATTTTGATAGCTTAAACCAAGAAAAACCCTGTAAAAATGCTTATACCTGAGTATTTTAATAGTTTTATCACAAAAAGTGCATTTAATCATGAAAATTATATGAAAATACAGTAATTAGTGAATATTTCTTGGTGAAAAATACTGGGAATGGGCGAATTTTCCGTGAATGATGGCTAGATATGTTCCACAGAGAAACCTGCGAATGCATGAGTCCGCGAACCATGAGAACGTGAATATGGGGGGTTTACTGTATATACAATATTATTGGATACAGTGAATTAAAGCATAACATTTTAAAAGATCCATGGAAAAGATGCATATCTGCTATGTTGATGTTTGTATAAAACAATATGTGAATATTCAATTTCTCTTTGTATTTAATTATCATAAATAATTATCATAAGTCACTCTGTATGAACATCCAGAATTAGTTGATATTAATAATTACTGCACCGTGTAGACTAGGCTACCATATATGTGTACATGGTACTGAATATCCTAGTGTAGGCTAGGCTATATCCAAGATAAGTTTTTTCAAACAAAAGACGGGTTTTTTGGAACCTAATCCCATCATAAATAGCATAACACCTGTATAAGAATTTTTAGTTTTTTTGTGTATTTGAACTATCAAAATAGGCAGTTCTAAGTGTTTTTAAAAGGGTTCTAAGTATTCATGGATTTTAGCTATTTGCGGGGGGGTGTGGTACGCATCCCCCGCAAATACGGGGGGTTTACTGTACGAGTTTTACATATTTATTGTTTATCAGCGTAAAAATAGCAGTAATATGTGTTCTTTCATGCCCAGTAGTATTGATTAAAATGCTTGCTCTCCAATTTTAATTACGGTCGAGTTTCATCCATGTTGCCGATGCACGATAATTTATAATCATTAATAGCTTGAACATTGTTTTATCAGCTTCAGCTTCAACTTGCAGCTTAAATTTAGCAGTATATTTCCTTGCTGATCTTTTATCCCTACCAAATAAGGGTATAATGTAAAAATGTATCAGTCCTATTTTACTTAACATCATTTGTACTATGACCACGGTAACTGTTTACTACCATACGATGGTTGAAATACAAGCAAAATGACTGCTGTTATCCGATTCGGTTATAAGCAAAACAAGTTCTCATTCAGTTGTTTATGGCTGTATGCATTTACGCAAGAGTATAACGTTACATGTATTAAAAATATATACAGGCAGTCCCGGTTTACGGCGGGGTTCCGTTCTGACGACTTCAGCGTCGTTTTAAAATCGTCGTAAACCAGAAAAATCATTGAAAATCGTAAGAAAACCTTACTTTAATCCTTTGAGTATCTTGAAAATAACATTACCTGCATTTTTATTGAGTCTTTCATGAAAACCCCTCCAAAATTTTACCATTCTACTGTTTTGACCACAGAGAGAGAGAGAGAGAGAGAGAGAGAGAGAGAGAGAGAGAGAGAGAGAGAGAGACTGCCTCACCACTTATCTACCAGAAAAAGACTTGGAATTTTACAGAACTACATTGCTCTCCCATTTTTACTTTAAGTATCATCCTACATCAAATATAGCTTAAATTATTATCCTGTTACTACTGTATTAATCTTTGAAATTATATTAATATCTTTTCAAAGTCATCTTAAACACTAGTACCCTTTTCCAGCCAGAGAGAGAGAGAGAGAGAGAGAGAGAGAGAGAGAGAATGAATTACCACTACGACTTACATTCAGCCATTCTTGTGCCGGCAGAGTGAGAGAGAGAGAGTGTTTATCTCTTGAGGAATGTTAATCCATTTCTCTTTACTGCGACTGACAACAAAAAATTGTTTTTTTCTTTGTCTTCCAAAGATGTAGGCTACCACTACTTTTACCAAGCACTTTTAAAGCACCATGAACACGCACACACACACATGCACACGCAGTGTGCATAGGTAAGAGACTCAAATTAGCAGTATCTTTTCCTGTGAGAGTGAAGGGCTGAACTCAGTATCGATTTATAATATATCTATTCATTTCTCATTCTGCCTTTTGGAGCCTTTTGAGAAGAGAGAGAGAAGAGAGAGAGATGTAGAGAGAGAGAGAGAGAGATAGAAAAATTTTACCAGTTTTACAGACCACTGAGCTGATTAACAGCTCTCCTAGGGCTGGCCCAAAAGGATTAGACTTATTTTACGTGGCTAAGAACCAATTGGTTGCAATTTTACAGCTTATTGTGGAATCCGAACCACATTATAGCAGAAATGAATTTCTATCACCAGAAATAAATTCCTCTAACTCTTCATCAACCCCGAACAACTCTGGCCCATCGAGTGACAGTCTGAAGCTCAACTTCGGCCAACAAAGGGTCTGGGAAAGGAAGGTAGAAACTGATGTGCCCTTAGTCTGCTTTGAAAATGCATAAATGGTGTAATTTCAGTATACTGTATTATTATTTAATCTTATTAATATTTGAAAATTAGCTCTTATTAGGTAAGTCATTTATATATCATACAAACGTAGTCGTCATCTCCCACAAATTTGTTAGAAAAATCTTATGCAGTCATTCTCTCTCTCAATCAGAGAGAAAAAAAAATACTGCGCACCCTCTTTATAGTGTATGCAAAGCCCGTGAGATCACAAGCTCTGTGATTGGTTAAAATCCCACCCTTCCTGCCAATAGCATGTCGTCAAGGAGGCGGGAAGGGGATGAGGGGTTGTTACAAGTTGTTTGTGGCTACTGTCAGTCCTGCCAGCCAATAGCATATCGTTATGGAGAGAAGGGGTAGTCGAGCTCTGTTATTGACTACTTCTAATCCCCGAGCCGTATCTTGGCCTACAAAAATAATAAAAAAATTGTCACACTGTAAAGTCACCACATTGGCGCCAGGATAGTGTTTGCGGCGCCATTAATTAAGTCTCCGCTGAGCTTGTTTTCTTTGGTGACTTCCCATTTTCTTCAAGCTCAATTAGTCACGCCTAAAACGTGCCAGGTCACGCATTTTAATCATTTTTACTTTATGCGTATTTATACAAATGTCACACATTGTGTATCACATGTTTCTTCATTCACAGGCATCAAGACTGTATCCATATTGTAGCTCTGTATGTTTTGTATTGTAATTTGTACTCGTTCACTGTATATTATTGTTTATTGTTTTTACCTCAGGTCACAGTCAATTCCATTGTCTCATGATCGTCAGTCGGTTAGTTCAGCAGCTATATAAGCTGCCTGGATCTGTAATAAAGTAGCAGTAACTTTTACCTGCTCGTTTCTTTGACACCTTACAACACAAGCGATGATGGGATTTTAGTATATTTTTATGTTTACATACAGTAATCAATATTTTTTTGAAGGATATATGCAATACAGAGAGAGATATGGGCGGTTGGCCTTACTTAAATCTCAGAAGTGAAATCATTCGTGAATTATTCAGAGAACAGAGAGAGAGAGAGAGAGAGAGAGAGAGAGAGAGAGAGAGAGAGAGAGAGAGAGAGAGAGAGAGAGTTAAGTCATTGAATGAAGTGATTACATCGGTAAGCAGTTTTATGATTTCACGGGATTTTAATTTAACTTTTATCGATACTTTGCTGTGGTTACTTAATATTAATATTTTAAAATTAGTAAATAATTTTTTCATCATAAAAATGTATTTAGTCATGAAAATAAAATAAATATCAGTAATTTAGTGAATACCGCTCTATGAAAAAATCCGCGAATGTAAATTTTCTTCCGTTGTATGTGTTGGACACCGAGTCATCCCAAATATTACCGTCGAGAATCATAAGAAAACTTTAATTTTATTCCTTAGGGTGTCATAAAAACAACGAATCCTGCATTTATATTAAGTTTTTCACAATAAAAACCCTCCAGATATTAACCATTCTGCTGTTTTGGATGCATATTTCTTCTGATCGTTAAATTCTGGCGTAAGAAATACCTTCAAAAATCGTAAGAAAACCCTACTTTTAATCCTTTGGGTGTCTTGAAAACAACGAATCCTGCATTTATATTGAGTTTCTCATAATAAAAACCCTCCAAATATTGACCATTCTGCTGTTTTGGATGCATATTTCTTCCGATCGTCGTCGGATTGGCGTCGCCCGAAATACAGTCGAAAATCATTAGGAAACCTTATTTCTGGGTTCCGACCTGTGTCAGCTGATGAAATATCCATTCAGCACATATTTCTAGGTAAATTCATTGCTAAATATACCAGAGAAAAGCTAAATGCAAAGCTGGGGTTACTACCCCCATGCGAGCTCCATAAAATGGAGTCGTGTATATGAAAGGGTGAGTTTGTCACTATCACAGGCCTCCGCCCTGTAGACATTCCCAATCTCAAAAAGTCCCCGGAGCGATGTGCTGTTACAACGTCCGCACCACTCCCAGGCTATCAACAAACCAGCCGCCATTATCATTCCATTTATAGCACGCGTCGACAATTGTTGTGTTTTGTCTTGTGCGCTGTTTTTGGCATTTCTTTTTCCTTGTGATGGCTTCTTCGCAGGATATGTCTTCTTCTAAGTTGAGTACCATCTCCTCGATTTATTTTAGGTGGTTGAGGCTCCTTATTTTCCTCCTAATTCTATAATTTGGGGGACAAATATAACGCCCGCCTCGGCCGCCTTCCTCCCGTCCTCATGTGACCTTCAGTCTCGGTGGGGCTTCGTTCCCCCCTTCTTTTTTAAATGTTTTTATGTATGTCTTGCATAATTTCATATTTACTTAACTTTATAATTAGTTCTTTTATTTTACCCCTTCCCTAGGGAGACGCGGGTCCTTTTGTCTCTTAGGCTACGAGTTCCCCCTCTTGCCTTTGGGATCTTTATTCAAGTCTTATTTAGTTTAATTTTGGACCCTCACCTCCTCCAGCTCCCGGGTATATTCTCAGAGTTGGTACGGTTATGCCTTATAGTTTCATTATACTGTTAGCGCACGGATGATATAGATATTTATGGATTATTTTGGTTTACAATTTTTCGTAAGGGTCGGCCATTTTACCTTCCGCGCCTCATATCGCGTTGAGTTTGGTTCACCCTTCTACATGTGTCTTTTATTATTTAATTTATTTCTTTGTTATACGATATATTATTGCGTGGTTAACTTTTACTACCTTAGTCAGATAGATCCCGTGTTCCCTCCCAGGCTACCCTCCCTGGCCGCTGGTCGGCTTCGGTAGGTTAGCCTAGGAAGTTAGGCTACTTTGTGGCTCTTGCTCCCTTCCACTACGGAGGGAAGTTAGGTGTGTAGGAGGGTCTCATGTTATACGCTTTCCCGATGTTTCGTTTGGTTCGGATGGGTGTTTTAGGCCTACGTTTTCCCCCTCTCCCTATTTCGGCCTTTCCGATTGGACCCTTGAGTCCTAGTAAGGTTAAGCTAGAATAGTGAGGGTATTCTTATTTGTAGCCTACCCCTGTCCGAGCTGTTGATGTCGGGACAGCATCCCAGCTTCATGAGTTTTCCCCCTCTCCTACCACCCTGCCCCTCTCCTCCCTCCTCCATTCCACCCTTGGCTTGTTTTTGTATGCATCGTTAACATGCCAAGGCTCGGGCGCTCTGAGCCCTTCCCATTCCCTCAGTAGCCTACATTCCTTACCCCTTCCCCTGCATTGAGTGGTTCTCCCTAGTTCTCTCTACCCAGGGTTACCCTGTAGAGAACTCGTCTGGTGTCTGGGGGTGCTTCCCCACCCCTGGCCACCATTCTTTGATTACCATTTCTTTGCGTTCCTTTGGTCTTTAGAGGATTTCATTGTTTTCTCTCCTTCCATGGTAGTCGTTCGTTCATGATCGGCTCCTCGGGAGGGGGGAGTGGGCTTTCAGGCGTCCGGGGGGTGCTCTCTCACTCTCTGGCCGCCTCTTGTAGGTCCCCTCCATTGGCCTATCCCCCTCCTTTCCCTAGCGTCAGTGTGTGACGAGTTCCCCCAGCCAGAGTAGTCGTTCTCTTGGACCGTCACCCCGTGGAGAATAATTACGGTAGCCAGTTAGAGTTTTCCACCTGACTCTCTTCTGTTTACATGTTCGCATGTCTGCTAGTTATTATCGTCCTTGTTTGTTTCACCGTTCTATTCCTTTAGAACATTGACCTTTCTCTCTGGGTATCTATCTTGACTTTGGCTAGATCCTTTTATAATGTCTTCCGCTAGGTTGTCGGGCTTCTCGTTACCCTCTTTTCTTGATAACCACTCCGGTGGATATGGTGTATGGTCGGACGGTGCTCACCACGCCTCCCCCGCCGTCACTATACTTATGGTGTAACTTGACTCCCCCGGCGCCAAGTGGAAATCCTTTTATTTTATAGCTAAGGTTAACCATTCATTTTGATTGTTTATTATTATTTAGTTTTTGACACATGTTCTCAGAGGGACCTCTAGTTTCTCCGGACTAACTCCGGCGGTTCCTTTTTATTTAGCATGTATAAGATAGTTATACCCCAACCTTTCACCGGGATTTCCCAGCGGGGTCTGACTGCACTTTTGCATGCTCCGTCAGTCTTTATTACCCTAAGACGCTACTCCGGTCGTGCCTTATTAGCATACTCATGTACCCGTCCACTTACAGGTGGTGCATTGTCAGGAGCAGGGGTGTACGGCGGTCCTGCAACAGGCTTGTGGGCACGAGGTGTGCAGGTCCCACTCCAGCTGCGCAGTTCGTGTCGGGGACCTGATGGTCTGGCACCCTGATGGATGTGAAGTGTGCTACGCTCTGTACGAGCGAGTGTTAGATGATTCGGCAAGCTGTGGGTTTCCGGTTCATAGTTCTTTCTTGAGTTTGCGTCTTTTGTGGATAATTCTATGGGAGTGGGAGATCTCGTTAGTTGACATTCTCCTTCTTTCAGATTGACCGCAGCTCCCGCGACTCTTCGTTAATGACCCTCAAGACCTGGGTCAGCGGCTTTGGGAGGAACGTCGGGTCGGGGAAGCCCTATGTCCTCTCCCAAGAGATCTGTAGTGTCCTCTACCCCGGCGCCTGGGTCTCAGCGTCGGTCCCGGAGGAAGTAGCCGCCCCCTTGATCGCTGGGATCCGGGAGATGACAAAACCCTCACAGGAAGAAGTGGCCGCTTGCAGAGAGGTTGTGGAGGAGGTTGCTGCCATGAACATCAACCTCGAACCGATGAGCGTAGACCTGGATCTACAAGCAGATAAGGGGGTAAGTGAGGCAGATTATCTTCTGTTTAGTTCTCCTCCTTCTTCTGCTTCTTCTTTCAGAGGGTTTGGGAAATCCTCTTACCTTATGGACGGTTCAAGGTCTACCATCCCTAAGGTTAAGTCGGTGAGAACAAAGACCTTAACAAAGACCCTCAAAACCCAGAAGGTCCGCTCCGGGGCTCCCTCGAAGACGTCACGGGCTCCTAGCCCCGTGCCGTCTACGAGCAAGGCCTCTTCCTCTGGGAAGGGAGCACGGTCTAAACAAAGTAAGGAGAGTCCCCCTCCTCCTTCCTTTGATGCTGAAGCTTTTGCCGAGCTTCTTATGCAGAAGTTAGACAAGAGGGTTGATGACAAATTGTCAGAACTCTCTTCCCAACTGTCTACCTCCAATGCATCCGTGCTGTCCCTAACACAGCAGGTAAAAACCCTGGAGAACTTGATCTCTGGGTTTATGCGCGGCAGAGCGGCCGCTAGATCCTTGGCTGTTCCGGACGCTTCCAGTCTTCCTCCCTTTGATAAGGGAAACCCCTGGCACCTGGCTCTTTATGCTCCGCAGCATGAAGACACCCTTACCAATGAGGGTCTGGGCACCCGCAGGTTGGAAGAACTAGAATTCTTCCCTCCTGGTCTGCAGCCCCCCTACCCAGATTACGCCAGGCTTACTGAGGAGGCCTGGATTAGGTCCGACAAGGTCCCAAAGGAGACTGTACTCTTCCCGAGGGATCAGGCACAGTCCACCCTGTTGCGTACGCTGACGGAGTGGCAGGCGGAGAACACGAAACTTACCCCAGCCAAGGGTACGTTCACGATGTTCTCTTTGGGGGAGGCTATCCCTACCCCATGCACGACGAAGGTAGCCCTGCTCACCAGTCAGACGAGCATGGAGGGCAAACCCCTTCCTCAACTCCGGGAGACAGATCCCACCTCTCTGGTCTTCCCCGGAGATTCTGAGTTTTGGATGGGAGCTCCGGCCACCTTCACAGTGACAAGACTTGACCCCCATTTGCGCTTCTTCCCTCTTCAGTGAGCAACTCCCAAAGATCCCGGATTCGCTCCTGAAGGCCGAAGCCGACACTAAGGGCAGGCTGAGCAGGTCCTTAAACTCTCTGACTCTGGCTGAGGCAACTTCGGTTGTCTATAATGAGGACGCCCTGTTCCAGGTCCTGACTAAATCTCTCCTAGCAGGTTTTCAACAGGACCTTCATGACTTTATCATGGCTCGAATGAACTGCCGGAAACACATCTTCTCGGCAGCTTCTATCCGGCACGAGCCCAATAGACTCATGAAGAGCTCCATCTGGGGAGCTAATCTCTTCCCCCAGGAAGAGGTGGACGCAGTCCTAGCTGAAGCGACCAAGGCTAACCAGAGTCTCCGCTCCCATTGGGGTCTCCCCTACAAACGGAAGCTGATGGAGTCCGCCAGACCTCATCCCAAATCTGGGAAGAGGTTTAAGAAGTTTAAGAGGCTTCCTGCCCAGACTGTTCTGCAGGCTGTTCCGGCCTCCCAAGCTGGTCAGCCTTCAACCTCTCGAGATCCAACCTCAACCTCAGTACGTGCTGGTTCAACCGGCTCATCACTCCCTCGCTGCCCCCGGCTTTCAATGCCTCATATGAAAGCCAAGGTGCATTTTGGGCGATTAACCAGAATGCCAGGGGAAGCAGAGCCAGAGGCTATTTTAGAGGTAGGTCGGCGTCTCGCTCCTCCTCCCGAGGGAGGGGAGGCAGAGGTACCAGAGGAGGCAGACCATCTCCCGCCCAGTGAGATCTCTCAGGTAGGTGGGAGGTTATACCATTTTCGGGACCAATGGACCTTCAGTCCATAGGCCCACAGCATAGTCTCCAAAGGCTTGGGGTGGAGTTGGAGCAGAGGCCCTCCTCCCCTAGTCAGGTTCCATCAGTCACTGTCCAAAGTCCTAAAGGACTTTGTGAAGGATCTATTACAAAAGAGAGCAATAAAGAAAGCGAGACATTTGAAGTTTCAGGGCAGACTGTTCAGTGTTCCGAAGAAAGGTTCCAGTCAACAAAGAATAATCCTAGACTTGTCTCGCCTAAATTCTTACATTCAATGCGACAAATTTCGCATGCTTACAATCTCGCAGGTTCGGACCCTACTACCCCGTGGAGCTGTAACCACCTTCATAGATCTTTCAGACGCTTATTATCACGTCCCAATTGCGAGAAGGTTCTCTCCTTATCTGGGGTTCAGACTGGGAAAGCAAGCATACTCGTTCAGAGTCATGCCATTCGGTCTCAACATAGCCCCCAGAATTTTCACCAAACTGGCAGATACAGTAGTTCAACAACTACGGTCTCAAGGGATCATGCTGGCTGCATACCTGGACGATTGGATCATTTGGGCACCCGACGCCAGCGAATGCCGGAAAGCAACAACCATAGTAATCAGTTTTCTGGAATCTCTAGGCTTCCAAATAAACAGGGAGAAATCCCGCCTAGTTCCGGAGAGCCGCTTTCAGTGGTTGGGGATCCGGTGGGACCTATGTTCACACAAACTATCTCTTCCGCCGGCCAAACGGAGAGAAATAGCCAAAGCAACCAGACAGTTCCTCACGAACAAGAAAGGTTCCCGCCGTATCCAAGAAAGAGTCTTAGGCTCTCTTCAGTTTGCTTCAATAACGGATCTACTTCTGAAAACCAAACTGAAGGATATAAACAGGGTATGGCGGAGACGTGCCAAAATCAGGTTCAGAGACAAGGTGTCTCTAATTCCGCCAATTCTGAAGAAGAGACTCCGGCCCTGGACAACAGTCAAGAGCTTATCAAAGTCAGTACCACTCCAGTTTCCCCCCTCCGGCATTAGTGATTCACACCGATGCTTCTCTAAGCGGGTGGGGAGGATACTCTCAACACAAGAAAGTGCAGGGAACATGGTCCACTATGTTCCGCCAGTTCCATATCAATGTTCTGGAAGCAATGGCAGTTTTTCTAACCTTAAAGAAGCTGCGCCCAATCAGACTAATCCATATCAGACTGGTCTTGGACAGCACAGTGGTGGTGCATTGTATAAACAGGGGAGGTTCCAAATCGAGCCGGATCAACCAAGTAATGATAGCAATATTCCCCCTAGCAAACAAGCACCGGTGGCATCTGTCAGCTACTCATCTGGCAGGAGTTCGGAATGTCATTGCAGATTCCCTATCCAGGACAACTCTGCTGGAGTCGGAATGGTCCCTGGACAAAACATCATTCGAGTGGATTTGCAGTCAGGTCCCAGGTCTCGAAGTAGATCTCTTTGCAACAGAATGCAACCACAAACTTCCCTGTTATGTGGCTCCCAACCTGGACCCTCTGGCTCACTCCACAGATGCAATGTCGATAGATTGGAACAAGTGGCGGAGGATCTATCTGTTCCCTCCAGTAAACCTGTTAATGAAAGTCCTGCACAAGCTCAGGACATTCAAAGGCCAGGTGGCTCTGGTAGCACCCAACTGGCCAAAGAGCAACTGGTTCCCTCTTCTTCTAGAACTGAAGCTTTGATGCATACAGATTCCCAAACCAAAATTGACACAAATAGTACAAACTCGGACTGTGTCAGCTTCCTCAAGAGTACAAAATGCCCTAGCTTTATGGATTTCATGAAATTTGCAGCTCAGAAAGAAGCTAATATTGATCCAGTTCATACTTTATTTTTAGAATCAGACAAAAGGGAATCTACACTCAGACAATATGACTCAGCAGTCAAGAAATTAGCACTCTTCTTGAAAGAATCTGAAGCAACAGTAAAGGGATTTTGACGAAGGAAAAATCTATTTCTGGGTGAAGGCTTGTGTCGCTCAGTGAAATGTCCCTATACAGCACACATTTCTAGGTATAAGTATTGCTAGATATACCAGAGAAAAAGCCAATAGGATGCCAGAGTTACTACCTCTGGTTCGATACATCCTTATAGGATGTCGGTATGTCATCTAGGAGCGAGTGGAGGCCACTACCACAGACACTTAACCCAACAGACTCCTCCTCTCCAAAACTCCTCTGCCTAAGAGGTGCCGATACAACGGTTCCACCACCGCTACTACTAATTCTACCCATAATGCACCATCCCGAAACAGCACCCAAGCTTTTTGGCTAGTTCAGGGTGGGGAATATAGAGAGGGAAGGGTTCACTGAGCGACAGGCCTTCACCCAGAAATAGATTTTTCCTTCGTCAAAATCCCTTTTCTGGGCTTCCCTGTGTCGCTGAGTGAAATAGTAGCAGAGAATTGACCAAAGAAGCTTGTAAATTTAAAATGATTAATTGTATTAAGGAGAAAATCAAAATTTATTTTGAATATGCTTTTTACTAATCCAAAATAGGAAAAGGGCTATAACTGTCTTAATTAATGCAAAAATAATGTAGTTACAATATTAAGATTAATAAGTAAACTAGTAACCATCACCTAGAATAACGAGATTTGGTGAAAACTTAACAACAACGGTGATAAAACAAAGCCAGGAATGGATTGTGAAGCAACCCAAACTCAGACAACAAGATAGGAAGGACGGGAATACAAGCGAGGCAGGTAGGTGAGAGGTACCAATTGGTAGGGCAAGTAAAATACAATACAATTACAATTACATATTACAAATAACAAATTACAAATAATAAAATAATATATTAGGCTGACTCTGGGGAAACAATGTTCCCTGCAGCGACAGCAGAAAACTTCAGCGCCTCCAAGGAGTTAAGGTAGTGACATTTAAAGACTCTAGGGGATTTCCAACCTGTATATTTCTTAATTTCCTCAAAATTCATATGTTGGAAATAATTAACTGAGGTGGCTACAGCCCGGATATCATGGACTTGGGGGATTGAATCCGGATTGGCTTGTTTTTTAAAATAAAGTATTTGTTGTCTAATGCCATTCAAGGAAATGGTTCCACCATTTTCTCTAACAAAATGTGGACCTGAAGACCTCTGAGAGGTCCTTTCCAGGTAGGCTTTTAATGTAACCACCGGACATAGAGAGGGATCTTCCGGAAGGGGTATTATCTTCCAGGAGACCACCTAATTAGAGGTCTTCATTCTTAGCTAAAAACATTTGATCTGGAGAGAGTAGCACCTCTCTCTGATGGGAGAAATCCACATGATTCGACTCTCTAGAAAGGGCTGATAGTTCAGAGATTCTAGCTCCTGAAGCCAGGCTAATTAAAAACAAAGTTTTTCTAAGAAGAGTCGAATAAGGGCAAGATTCATTATTTGTGTCTGAGGCTAATTTTAAAACATCATTTAAAAACCAAGAAACCGTTTTAGGACGGGTTGTTGGTCTAAAACGAGCACAAGCTTTAGGAATAGATGAAAAATATGAGTCCGTTAGATCAATATTAAATCCCCATAGGAATACTTTCTTTAAGGCAGATTTAGTTGTAGTAATGGTACTAGCTGCCAGACCTTTGTATAAAAGGGCTTTAAAATATGAGATTGTAAGATTTGTAGTCATAGTATGAACGTCTGACTCTTTTAGAAAGTTAGCAAGTTTTTTTAACTGCTGAATCATACTGACGAAGAGTAGACTCTCTCTTATCTGATTCCAAAAACATTGTGTTTTGAGGATCAACATTAGCATTTTTCTGAGCCGTAAACTTCATGAAATCCATAAAGTTAGGGCATTCAACATTCCTGAGGAAGCTGACACAGTCTGAGTTTGTACTACTTGGGTTAACATTGGATGAGGAATTTGCAAGGCTGAGTTTCAGCTCTAACAGAAGGGAAACCAATTGCTCTTGGCCAGTTGGGGGCTACTAAGGCTATTTGACCTTTGAATGACCTGAGTTTGTGTAAAACTTTCCACAGAAGATTTACTGGAGAAACAGATAGACTTTCTGCCATCTGTTCCAGTCTATTGACATTGCGTCTGTAGCGTAAGCCGAGGTCCAGGTTCGGAGCTATATAACATGGGAGTTTGTGATTTGATTCCGTGGCAAACAGGTCCACCTGAAGCCGGGAATCTGTTGGCAAATCAATTGAAGGATTTCTTGTCCAGAGACCATTCCGATTCCAGAGGAGTCGTTCTTGACAGAGAATCTGCAATCACGTTCCTCACTCTGACAGATGTGTGGCTGACAAGTGCCAATGGTTTTTCATTGCTAATGAAAAGATTGCTATCATTACATGATTTATGTGACTTGTCTTGGAACCTCCCTGTTCAGACAATGAACTATCACTGCACTGTCTAGAACTAATCTGACATGTATGTTCCTGGCGGACGTAAAGCGTTTCAGAGTCAAAAGAAAACTGCCATTGCTTCCAGAATGTTTATGTGGAAGTGACGAAAGTGGCTCGACCAGAGTCCTTGAACCTTTTTGTATTGTGAGTAACCCCCCCAACCGGTCAGAGATGCGTCCGTGTGGATGATCAGGGCTGGAGGGGGAAATTGTAATGGAATCGATTTGGAAAGACTTTTGGCCGTTGTCCAGGGGGCAAGTCTTTTCTTTAAGATTGGAGGTATGAGGAGACTTTGTCTCTGAATTTGCAATGGCTTGGCTCCGCCACACTCGATTTATGTCCTTCAATTTTGCTTTGAGGAGAAGGTCTGTTACTGACGCAAACTGAAGGGAACCAGGATTCTTTCTTGAGTGCTGACGAGAGGCTCGTTTGCACTTGAGAAACTGTCTTGTTGCTTTGGCTATCTCTTTGCATTTTGCTGGGGGAATTGAAAGTTTGTGGGTGCTTAAGTCCCACTGAATGCCCAGCCACTGAAATTTGGCCGCCGGGGTTAGACGAGATTTCTTTGTGTTTATATGAAAACCCAGATACTCTAGGAACTGAATGACTAACTTGGTCGACTTCCGACATTCGGAGTCGCTGGAAGCCCAGATTAGCCAATCGTCCAGATAAGCCACGACCTTGATACCTTGAGATCTCAGTTCCTGTACCACGGCTTCTCCCAATTTGGTGAAGATCCTGGGCGCTACGTTTAGTCCAAAAGGCATTACTCTGAACGAGTAAGCCTGTCTTCCCAGTCTGAACCCCAGATAAGGGGAGAAGTTTCTTGCTATTGGAACATGATAATAGGCGTCTGTAAGATCTATAGAGGTGGTGACGGCCCCACAGGGAAGTAAGGTCCGCACCTGAGAGACGGTCAACATACGGAACCTGTCGCATTGAATGTAAGAGCTTAGAGTTGATAGGTCTAAAATCACTCTTCTCTTCTCTGAGTCTTTCTTTGTACGCTGAACAAAGCGTCCTTGAAATTTTAGATGTCTGACTTTCTTTATTGCCTTCTTTAAAAGAAGGTCTTCTGCATAGTCTAACAGATCCGGTGTTGGAGTCTGATAGAACCTGACAAGTGGAGGGTCCCCTACCCAACTCCACCCTAGGCCCTTTGAAATAATACTGTGGGCCCATGGACTGAATGTCCAATGGTCCCTGAAAAGGCGCAATCTCCCACCTACCTGGGAGGCTCATTTAGTGGAGGGCTTACTGTCTCTGGCTCCTCTTGAGCCTCTACCTCGAGATTGGAACCTGGGGCCGGGTCTAGATCTGAAGCTTCCCCTACCTCTATTGCCCCTGAACTGGCGGTAGCTCTGAAAAGTCTGAGACTCATAGGTAGGGTTAAAGGCTGGAGAGACATAGGTTGTTGAACCAGCGGGATGGTGAGCCGGTTGGTTCAGTAAATCATAGTGTGGATGTCCCTTAGAGGTGGAAGGCTGGGCAATTTGGCCAACTGGAACTGCCTGAACAATTGTCTGGGTCTGGGGTGGGGTGCCTTGTAAGGATGGAACCTCCTAGACCTCTTCCTGCCTTTGGGTTGGGGCCCCGAAAACTCTGACGACTTCCTCTTAAAGGGGAGTCCCCAACGGATCCGGAGTTTTTGATTGGCCCTGAGGCCTCACTGATCACCGAGTTGACCATGTCCTCGGGAAATAGGTTGGTCCCCCAGACAGAGGATTTTATGAGCTTGTTCGGCTCAAGTGACGGATGGTAGCGTCGGCCAGAACAAATTTTCAGCAGTTCCTCCTTGCCACTATGAAGTCAAACAAATCACTCTGGAAAGAGGCCAGAAGTGATTTGGTCAGGATCCTGAACAGAGGTTCATCCTTATATACAGCAGACGTCAACTCCGCCGAGGTGACGGAATTGATAGACCTGCTGAGACGGCACCTAGCCTCATACTCAGCTTTGATCAGGGACTCCGAAAGCCTGGGTAATTGCTCACTGAAAAGATTCGAAGCGCACTCCGAATCTAGCTTACCCACTGTAAAGGTTTCCGGGCTCAGTCCAGCATTCAAGTCTGCTGGGAAGAGAAGAGAGGTAGGCTCCGTCTCACGAAGCTGTGGCATAGGCTTCTCCTCTGTTCCGGCCTGAAGGGTTAACTCCGCCACTTTAGAGGTGCAGGGAGTTGGGACATCCTCATTTACTGTGAACGTCGTAAATCGACCTTCATGAGGGGTCAATCTAGTGTTCAAACACTCCCAGTCAGATAGGATCTAACCCATGCCGAATGCGCTTGGTCCCTAGGAAAGATCACTGTTTCTTTGGGAACCTTATCTTCCCTTACCAGGGCTTCCTCGGAAAGCTGAGCATACCCCGGGAAGGGAAAAACAAGATCTGCTGGGAAGAACTCGTAATCTTCCACAGGGCGGGTGCCACAGCCTTCGATGGTTAATTTACCATTAGCGAAGGGGGCATTAAAAGGGAGACGCCAAGGGTTACAATCCTCATAAGCTGGCAGCTTAGAGGCGTCTGGGATGGCATAGGTCTGTTGCTGAACCGGACCTGAACTAACCAGTCTGGCCAGCGACTCCTCTTGTGTCTTTAATCTCTCTGCCAAGGACTGAACGTACTTCCCTGACGACTCAAGGCTCGAGGCAAGATCGCAAGACATTGCCTCGAACTGAGAAGAGACCTGTTCAGAAAGCATCCTCATCATTGACTCCGCCCTTCAGGGTCGAAGTCAGGTTTTTAGACCTGCTCGACTTTGTTCTCGACCCCTTAGAAGGGGAGTAGCTTTTGGGAAGTCGAAGGTTTGGGAGTCAATGATACCTTGGCGGAGCTAGTTACAGATGGGGTTTTCGGGGGTTTAGGCAACTTAGGTAGAGTCTTCGTCTTCATAGAGGACTTCACCTTGGGGATCACCGACCCCGAACGGGTCCCCAAGGTGGAGCTCTTAGAGAATCCTTGAAAGGATGAAGACGAAGACGCAGGTGAACTGAAAGACAATGGATTAACTGGTCTACCTGCCTCACTTACATCCCTACCTTCCTCTGGGTCGATGGCCATCGGTTCGACGTCTAGGTTGATGTTGGCCACTTCCTCGGCCACTTCACCGCACAGCTCCTGATCTTCTGGTGAGACCTGGGTCTCAAGCCTAATCTTGTTGATCAGGGGTTCTGCTACTTCGGGGGCTACGGCTGCAGAGGCCTAGCATTAGGGTATAGGATATTGCAGATATCCTCTGCCAGCACTTAAGGACGCCCCTGACCAACGCTGCGACCAAAGCCGCCAACCCAGATCTTCAGTGTCGCCAGAGACGAAGCTTGACGGGACTGAGGGACCTGTTAATTGAATACCATGTCAATAAAAGGGATTGACAAAGATATTATCTTATGTCAAATATAAACATAACTGTTTGAAATAACCGTGTTAAATACAATTGAAGGTTAACGTGCGAATCATCAACCACATCTGAATAGAGTCGTAGCTGCGTTGCAGCCGTCTGGGTGCCAGGCGAGGTGGTCGTCGACCTCGACTGCACAACCAGCATGCGACCTACATGCTACGTGGCCACAGGGTTGCTGCAAGTAGGCGTTACAGCCTGGTTCCTGGCAATGCACCACCTACAATAAAAAATTGATACATGAGTATCTAAAATAGGCGGCGGAACGGCTAAACTAGTAAAACCTAAAGTAAAAATATTCTTCTCCACGCGGAGTTGAGAACTGTGGATCTGGCGTAACTCTCCAATGGGATCCTAAACAGGTGGGCCAAACCTTAGTCAGATCACGCCGGAAAAGCAATTCGGTGGCGCCAGAGCGTCACGAAAATTAACCATACACAGAAATCAACAACCAGGAGAACTAGTCGCGGAGGCGAAGGTTCGGGCTGAATCACCGAACACCGATCACAGAAACTACAGAAATAATAACAGTAATATAAACAATATTCATTCCGGCTCCTCTACAATTCCGCCGTAAACAAAGCAATGACGCTCAAGCAATAGTCTTATTAAGAACTAAAGTGAGCTAACGATAGCTGCCGGAACGAGTCCGGATGACGGAACGGTAGGGAAGCAGGAGCAGAAAACAAAATTACAATTACTACTAACAAAATTCATCACAGCTCCTCTCCAATTCCGCCGTAAACAAAAGGCAACGACGCTCAAGCTAAAGTTTCTACTAGAAGCTAAAGCGAGCTAACGATAGCCGCCGGAACAAGTCCGGATGGCAGAACGGGGAAGAAGCGGGAGTGAAGCATGACGACAACAACAGGTCAGGTGCCTAGGCACCTTCCACGAAGTGTCATCTCAACCGAAGGGGCAAATGAGCTAAGCTCTAAAATGCCCCAAAGGGAGAGCCAAGACAATAGAGACTGATATAAAAGGGGGGTGAGAAAATAAGGCGAAAAAATAAACATTGTTTATATCGCCTACCCTAACCTCCTGAAGACATCTCCTGGATATGTAGGCTAGGACTCGCCAAAATAACGAACGAGAAAGAAAGCTAGCGCCAAACCCCACCTTCCGAGATTAAAGAATCAACTGGTCAGGGAGGAAGGGCCTGCACTCAAACTCGAACGAAGGCCACCCAAGAAAACCGTACCTACTCAGGCCTATAAGCCAAAGAAGGAAGGAAGACTGGGGCCAACTTAGCCTACCTTCCAAGAATCGGCAAAGCCAAACTGGTCAGGTAGGCTAACAAACACCACCCAAAACGGACTCAAGAACTGATACATAATTAAATGAAATGGTATAATAACACATTTAACAAATGTACCTACGTAAGGCATATAAAGGAAAGCTAGGCTAGGCCCAACTTTCAACTTCTAAGATATAATAATAATAGCCGATCGCGTCAGATCGAGCAAAAATTGAAACTATCATTAAAAGAACGTAGTAATTTAATATTCAATCGTCTTGGACGAAAGAGGGCATTCAGATAATAAAGCTGTGGGTAGCCGCCACGAACGAACACGAAATGGCGGCCCCCAGCCGATCAGGCGTAAATAATAAACGGGACTTATATAACCCGATCGAGTCCCAAAACATTCAAAATTGAATACTCAACTTGGAAGAAGATGCGCCTTGATCAACTGAAGCCATTAGGTAGAGTGAAATAATCCGTAAAGGAAAATAAAGATGCAAATCTAGCACCACAAAAAATCAACGTGTTGTTTATAGAGCGTGCTATAAGCAGATGGTGCATTATGGGTAGAATTAGTAGTAGCGGTGGTGGGACCGTTGTATCGGCACCTCTTAGGCAGAGGGGTTTTGGAGAGGAGGAGTCTATTGGGTTAAGTGTCTGTGGTAGTGGCCTCCACTCGCTCCTAGATGACATACCGACATCCTATAAGGATGTACCAGACCAGAGGTAGTAACTCTGGCATCCTATTGGCTTTTTTCTCTGGTATATCTAGCAATACTTATACCTAGAAATGTGTGCTGTATAGGGACATTTCACTCAGCAACACAGGGCAAGCCCAGAAATGACCACGAACCTTACAATCTCAATTTTTAGGTCATTATTCGAAAAAGGTCTTGCCTCTAGCACATCTACGACAGCCAAATCAGCTTTGAGAAAGATATTTTTACATGGTTTTAATATTAACTTAACGGATTCTTATTTTTCTTCAATCCCTAGAGCATGCGCTCGCTTGAGACCAGTAACCCGTCCACACACGGTTTCCTGGTTCTTAACCCTTAAATGCCTGTTGGATGTTTTAAACGTCGTCAAAAATTGTCTGTCGAATGCCGAGTGGACGTTGCAAACGTCAACTGAAAATGCTTTTTTTAAATATTCGCGGAAAAATAATTGTAGGCCTAGTTTGTGGAAAATTTCAAATCACGCGCCTTGGCGGATGCTGGGAGTTCACGGATCCAGGTGTTGTGTTGTTTTTGAGCATCACCCAGACGCGCATGCGGGAATTCCCTCCTACTCATGCCAGATAGCATCAGCGTCGGACCTTGCGGGAGCGATATTTTGATGCAGACGTGTTTTGCAGAACTTTGGCGAGTGTTTGCGTATTCGTGCTGCAACAGGACGTTTGTAGATATGTCACAAAGGCGTCAGGACCATGAAAGGCGCATACTGCCTGTCGGAAGTGAGCGTGTGAGGCGAGTTTTAGACTGGGATGCTGGAGAAGGACCCAGCAACCAAAGTGAATTTTAACATTCGGTCAACTTTGACTCGACCGAAATGATCGAAAAACGCATCCGTAAGCCATAATTATTACATTCGAGTAACAATCAATCATTTACCTTCATTTTGCAACAAACGGAAAGTTTCTAGCACAATATTTAGAATTTTGGTGAATTTTTGAAAAAAAAAAAAATTTTCTCCGCTCCGCACGCGCGAACTCCGCTGAAAATCCTGTCATTTCTTGCGTCAGCTTGCCGTAATTTTTTCGCCATTTCATATTATTCGTTACATAAAGTGTTATACATCAAAATGTGCGCAATTTCGTGTAGAATACAACAAAAAATATATCATTCCTTTAGCTCTTCACAGTGTTTTAATATTTACATCGAAATTACGATAACTGACAAAATTTTAACATTCGGTCAACTTTGATTCGACCAAATGATCGAAAACGCATCCGTAAGCCATAATTATTACATTCGAGTAACAATCAATCATTTACCTTCATTTTGCAACAAACGGAAAGTCTCTAGCACATTATTTAGATTTTTAGTGAATTTTTGAAAAAAAAAAAAAAAAAAAAATTTTCCTTCACTCATGGCAGTACTCCGTTGAAAATCCTGTCATTTCTTGCGTCAGCTTGCTGTAATTTTTTCGCCATTTCATATTATTCGTTACATAAAGTGTTATACATCAAAATGTGCGCAATTTCATGTAGAATACAACAAAAAATATGTCATTCCTTTAGCTCTTCACAGTTTTTAATATTTTCATGAAATCACGATAACTGACAAAATTTTAACATTCGGTCAACTTTGATTCGACCAAATAATCAAAAACGCATCCGTAAGCCATAATTATTACATTCGAGTAACAATCAATCATTTACCTTCATTTTGCAACAAACGGAAAGTCTCTAGCACATTATTTAGATTTTTAGTGAATTTTTGAAAAAAAATTTTTCCTTAAGCTCACGCACGCGGACTCCGCTGAAAATCCTGTCATTTCTTGTGTCAGCTTGCCGTAATTTTTTCGCCGTTTCATATTATTCGTTACATAAAGTGTTATACATCAAAATGTGTGCAATTTCATGTAGAATACAACAAAAAAATATGTCATTCCTTTAGCTCTTCACAGTTTTTTAATATTTTCGCCGAAATCACGATAACTGACAAAATTTTAACATTTGGTCAACTTTGTCTCGACCGAAATGATCGAAAAACGCATCCGTAAACCATAATTATTACATTCGAGTAACAATCAATCATTTACCTTCATTTTGCAACAAACGGAAAGTCTCTAGCACAATATGTAGATTTTTGTGAATTTTTGAAAAAAAAATTCCTTTGCTCGGCCTGAGTGACTCCGCTGAAAATCCTGTCATTTCTTGCGTCAGCTTGCCGTAATTTTTTCGCCGTTTCATATTATTCTTTACATAAAGTGTTATACATCAAAATGTGCGCAATTTCATGTAGAATACAACAAAAATATATCATTCCTTTAGCTCTTCACAGTTTTTATATTTACATCGAAATAACGATAAATAGAAAAAATCAACCTTCAGTCAACTTTAACTCGATCGAAATGGTTCAAAAATGCAATTGTAAGCTAAAAAACTTACAGCCTAGTAATATTCAATAAATTTCCTTCATTTTGGCACAATTGGAAAGTCTCTAGCACAATATTTTGATTTTTGGTGAATTTTTGAAAAAACTTTTTTACGTCCACGCCTATACAATTCATGCATCATTTTGTGATAATATTTTCTCTGTGTTGCTTTAATCGTTTTACAATCTGTTATCTACCAAAATCATCGCAATTTAGTGTACAATACAACTAAAAAAATTAACTCATTAGCTTCAACCGTTTTCCTTACAGCGCGATTTGTATACAATTATATACGATTTTTTTTTTTCGCTGTCATATATTCCAATATTTATATATGATAATGATATTTTTGTTTATTTCTGATGGTAGCATACTAAACTTCAGGCAATGAGAAAAAAAGGAGCCAAAAATGAACTCTTAATCTTGAAAACTTGTAAAGTCACCAATTCGGCGCCAGGATAGTGTTTGGGCGCGCCATTAATTAAGTCTCCGCTGAGCTTGTTTTCTTTGGTGACTTCCCGTTTTCTTCAAGCTCAATTAGTCACGCCTAAAACGTGCCAGGTCACGATTTTAATCATTTTTACTTTATGGTATTTATACGAATGTCACACATTGTGTATCACATGTTTCTTCATTCACAGGCATCAAGACTGTATCTATATTGTAGCTCTGTATGTTTTGTATTGTAATTTGTACTCGTTCACTGCATATTATTGTTTATTGTTTCGACCTCAGGTCACAGTCAATTCCATTGTCTCTCACGGCCCGGCGTCAGTCGGCCGCAATATAAGCTGCCTGGATCTGTAATAAAGTAGCAGTAACCTTTACCTGCTCGTTTCTTTGACACCTTACAGTGGTGACCCCCGGAGTATCCCGGAGCCATTAGCGGACTCACACGGCGACTCAGTCTTGGCTCCAGGATTTCTCCAAAACGCTCTTAGCGGCCTAAACACGGCGCTGTAACCAGCGTTTGGCGTGCTGACTCGTCGTGGCGTGCCCACCAGCGTCACTAAGCGGAACCACACGGCGCGAAAGTGCGTGCTGACGCCTTGAGTACCCCACTCCAGTAAGGGGTCAAAGGAGCGAGCATGGGCGCCGATATCCCCTCCTTCATGCAGTTAAACGGACCCCGCGGACTCGAGGTTTACCTACCTCCCATCACAGCCGCCCGCCCCGCGCCGAGGCCCTCCCGCAACTCCACACCAGCGCCCGAACACGACGGCGGCAACACAATCGCGGGCGCCCTCACCGTAAAGCTGCCGCCCGTTTACGCAGGGGAACCCATCGATGTGGCTGCGCAGGGTGGAGAGCCACTTCAGAATCGCGGACCTCACGGACGAAATCCTACAGGCCGACACAGTGCTCAACGCCCTTCGGAGGACGTGTACAACAAACTCATCTCGCGAGTACCGAAACACACACCTCACATACAGCACCACAAAAAGTTCCTCCTCGAAGCTTGCTCCCTGCCCATCGCCCGGCGGGCCGCCCGTGCTATCGACCTTGCCAATAATCCACGCCACGACCTCAATCCAAGAGGCGGCAGGGGGCATGGTCGTGATCTCCTGTCAATACCAGTCTTGGGTGGCACAAACAAGCGGCAGGAGATAAGCTTCATACGGGAAATCTTCCTTCGCCAACTCCTCCCGGAAGTACGCAACCAGATCGCTCACCCCTACACCATGCCTGTCGAGGACCTCATAGAGCGGCACAACACCTCTGACTCCGTCAAGGCTTCACAGCGGCTAAAACCGGCCACACAGCCGGTCAGCTCGTCCAGCCTGAAGAGGGCGTGAGCAGCCCGTCAACGCCATCGCCAAGAGAGGCGTCCACGAACCACAGCAGACGGAGGTCCCGGGCTTCTGTCGCTACCAAGTGGTTGGAAAGGGCGCTCGAAACTGCCTGCCGCCCTGCTTGTTCAACCGTTCAAAACGGGGTGGCGGCGGCCAGCAGGACAGGCCGCCATGGCAGCCGAAGAACCCAGGGCCTCAAAAACAGTAGGTTTTACGTCCGCGACACCGTCTCCGGCAGGATGATGCTGGTCGACACAGGAGCCTTTAAGTCGGTCTTCCCAGCATCCAGAGAGGACTGCAACCAGACACCAGACCCGGCCGCCTTCTGACGGCCGCCAACGGAACCCCATCCTCTCCCCTACGGCACCAGGCTCCTGTCGATCTCCATCCTTGGCCAGAGTTACTCCTGGGACTTCATCGTCGCGGACGTGGGAACCCCCACTCCTGGGGGCGATTTTCTGGCGCACCGGCCTGCTAGTCGGCGTGGGGCGCAAGCGCCTCCTCGATACCGACTCCTGCCGGTCTCTCCGTTAACGGCGGGACCCAGACCCACCATCAGCGCCGTCGCCCCCACCAGTATGCACACCTTCTGTCGGAGTTCCCTGAGGTGTTTAAGCCCGAGCCGCCAAGTCCCGGGGCCCCAGCCAAGCACGGCATATACCACCATATAGTGACTAAAGGGCCCCGACACATGCAGTTCCGCAGGCTTCCCCCTCAGCGCCTTCAGGAGGCGAAAAAGCATTCAGGAGATGGAACAGATGGGCATCTGCAGGAAAGCCTCCAGTCCATGGGCCTCCCCCTCCACATGGTGCAGAAACCGGACGGCTCCTGGAGACCCTCTGCGGCGACTACAGGCGGCTCAACATTGCAACGGAGCCCGACCACTACCCTCTGCCCAATATGCAAGACCTCACGGCCTCCTTTCACGGGGCCAAAATATTCACTAAATTGGACCTTCTTAAATCTTATTTCCAGGTACCTGTTGCGCCAGAGGACATACCAAAGACAGCCATCATCACGCCCTTGGGTCCTATGTGTTCGCCTTCTCCACCTTCGGGCTGAGGAACGCCGGGGCCACCTTCCAGCGGCTCATGGACAGCATCCTGGGGACCTAAAATTCTGCGTCTGCTACGTCGACGACATTCTCATATTTTCCAGGTCTCACAGCGAACACCAGAGGCACATCAAAGCAGTCCTCCAGCGCCTCCAAGAAAACGGCCTCGTCGTCCGTTTTGACAAGTGTACCTTCGGCGTCCAGAAAGCAGAATTCCTGGGTCACGAGGTGTCTCCGACAGGCGTCCGCCCTCTTACATCGAAAGTGGCAGCCGTGCCAAGTTCCCGACACCCACCTCCATCAAGGCCGTCCAGGAGTTCCTTGGGATGGTAAACTTCTACAGGCGGTTCATCCCGGGATCGCGCACACCACGGCCCCTGGCGGAAGTCCTAAAGGTCAACCAAGTCCCTGTCTTGGGGACCCAGCCAGCAGCAGGCCTTTTCCCTGACGAAGGCCGCCCTCACCAAGGCAACCGCCTTGGCACACCAGATCCCAGGCTCTCCAGCTGACGACAGACGCCAGTAACGTTGCCTGCGGTGCTGTTCTGGAGCAAATCATCAACGGCGCCCCAGCCCATCGCCTTCTTCAGCAAGAAGTTCAGTCCCGCAGAGTCCCGCTACAGCACCTTCGACAGGGAACTCTGCGCGATGTACCAGCGCAGTTCGGCACTTCAAGTTCCTCCTGGAGGACGCCCTTCACAATCTTCACAGACCACCAGCCACCGGTTCACGCCTTCACGAAGCAGGGGGCGCGCATGGTCTTCAGACAGCAGCGCCACCTCTCAGCCATAGCCGAATTTACCTGTTCCGTCAGGTACCTCCCGGCAAGAAAAATCCCGTAGCAGACGCCCTCTCCAGAGTCGAGTTGAGCGCAGTGCAGCTTGGTGTAGATTACCAGGACCTTGCCAGAGAACAGGCCGCTGACCCAGAAACCCCAGCATACCGCACCGCCATCACATCCCTCAAGTGGCGGGGACGTGACCCTCGCCCGGAGGCCCCAGCCTGCTCTGTGACATCAGCACAGGCCAGCCCCGCCTTTGGTTCCAGCCTCACGCCGCCGCCAGGTATTCGACATCATTCATGGCCTCTCACACCCCTCCGGCAGGACCACGGCCAAACTGCTTTCCAAAAAGTTAGTCTGGCACGGGTGCAAAAAGGACGCCACAGCCTGGGCAAAACAGTGCCTGCAGTGCCAGACCAGTAAAGTGGGTGCGTCACACGCAGTCGGGGGTGGCGAGTTCCCACAGCCAGGCGCGCCGCTTCGGCCACATCCACATCGGCGTCGTCGGGCCCCTTCCCCATCAGGCGGATCCAGATACCTCCTCACGGTGGTAGACCGTTCGACGAGGTGGCCCGAAGCCACGCCCATGCAAGAAGCCACCGCCAGCGCGCGTGCGCTGAGGCCCTGCTCTCCAGTTGGGTTAGCCGCTCCGGCGTCCCGGACCACATCACAACCGACAGGGCCCGCTTTCCTCTCGAGTTGTGGTCTGCCCTGGCTCAACTGCTGGGAACCACGCACCACACCACCACAGCGTACAACCCAGCGCCCAACGGCCTGGTTGAACGGTTCCACAGGTCCTTAAAGTCATCCCTCATGGCCCGCTGCACCGCCGAGGACTGGAAACATCAGCTGCCGTGGGTCCTCCTCGGGTTGAGGACCGCCCCAGAGCCGCGGCACCCCATCCGCAGCTGAACAAACCTATGGGGAACCCCTCGTGGTGCCGGGAGAGCTCGTGACGGATGATCGCCACTCCCCATCTCTGCAGAGGCTCCGCGGCGTGGCGGCAAGTTCGCCCCACTTGCAGGCGCTCATACATCGACAAAGCAACCACCTTCATGCCGCCACAGCTGTCATCCGCCACCCACGTCTTATCAGAGTCGGCGCCGTCCGTCCACCACTAACTAAGCCCTACAGGGGACCCTTCCGCGTGCTGGAGCGGAACAGCAAGGCGTTCGGCTGGCACTCCCAGGCAAGAACGACTGGGTTTCCATAGACCGGCTAAAGCCCGCCTTCCTGTCGGAGAGTCCCGGCAGCGACGCAGCACCCTTCCGCCCAAACGCACTCCAGCACGCCCTCACCCCGCAGGCGCGGCCGCCCCAGGAAGGACCGCCCAAACAGCAGCCTCACAGGCGGGGAGGCCCCTCAGTTATCTTCAAGGAGCCGCGGCACCCTTCAGCATCCCACCAGGTACAGGGATTAATCAGACGCGTCCCTCGTCTTGGGAGAGTATTTGTAAAGTCACCAATTCGGCGCCAGGATAGTGTTTCGGCGGCGCCATTAATTAAGTCTCCGCTGAGCTTGTTTTCTTTGGTGACTTCCCGTTTTCTTCAAGCTCAATTAGTCACGCCTAAAACGTGCCAGGTCACGCATTTAATCATTTTTACTTTATGGTATTTATACTGAATGTCACACATTGTGTATCACATGTTTCTTCATTCACAGGCATCAAGACTGTATCTATATTGTAGCTCTGTATGTTTTGTATTGTAATTTGTACTTTCGTTCACTGCATATTATTGTTTATTGTTTTCGACCTCAGGTCACAGTCAATTCCATTGTCTCTCACGGCCCGGCGTCAGTCGGCCGCAATATAAGCTGCCTGGATCTGTAATAAAGTAGCAGTAACCTTTACCTGCTCGTTTCTTTGACACCTTACAAACTAAGCGCACTGTGATTTTTTGAAAAAAACTTTTTTTCCGCTTCGGCGCTACCTCTTGGAGGCCGCCGGCATACGGGAGACGTTTTTGAAAATAGGGCTTCGGCGTTAAAGGGTTAAATGACGTTCTTAAATTAGCATCAGAAATTGATAATCAGAATTGTTCATTCTTAAGCCTGCTAAGGAAGACCTTATTCTTAATTAGTTTAGCTTCAGGTGCTAGAATTTCTGAGCTGTCTGCTCTATCTAGAGAGCCGAACCATGTTGATTTCCTCCCGTCAGGAGAAGTTCTGCTAGCCCTTCACCTTAAATTTCTCGCTAAGAACGAAGATCCTCGAGATAGATGGTCCTCCTGAGGTTATCCCCCTTCCACAAGACCTATCATTATGCCCAGTCTTTACTTTAAAGGCCTATTTAGACAGAACCTCTAATATAACTGTCGGGCCCTCTTTTTGTGAGGGAAGGTGGAGGAACTATTTCTATGAAGGCCATCAGACAACAGATTTTGTATTTTATTAAACAAGCTAACCCAGACTCAGTTCCAAAGGTTCATGATATTAGGGCGGTGGCCACCTCCACTAATTATTTCCATCATATGAATTTTGAGGATCTCAAGAAATATACGGGGTGGAAATCACCTTTGGTTTTCAAACGCCACTACATGACATCCCTAGAGGCTCTAAAATTTCCCACAGTGGCGGCAGGAAGCATTGTTCCTCCCTCTGAATGATACCACTATATATTTCATTTTTTTCTGTCACTCTTTCTCCCACCTACCTGCCTCATTTATTCCCTTTACCGTCTCCTACGGGTCAGGCATGCTTCACAGCCTGTCTCCTGACCATGTTGCATATTGTCTTTGTCCCCTTTTGTTAGCATTTAAGTATAGTTTAATTATGTTTTAATGTTATGTTTTTTCATGTTTGCTGTGGGGCATGGTTTCCACACCTTAATGTTCTTATGTCCTTACATGTTTTCGTTTTGGATAATTAAAACTCACTTGGACTAATAGTTTTATTTCTTTCCATTACAATAGTTTCATTTGATCTTCACCAAGCTGGTATATTTAATTCTCTGTTATTATTTCACCGGCTGACACAGGTCGGAACCCAGAAAAGGGATTTTGACAAAGGAAAAATCTATTTCTGGGGGAAGACCTGTGTCACCCGGTGACCCACCTCTATTCTTTCCTTTCCCCCCCTAGATAAAATACCATGCTTGGGTAGGGGGTGCTAACATGGAATGATAATGGCGGCTGGTTTGTTGATAGTCTGGGAGCGGTGCGGGCGTTGTAACGGCACCTCGCTCCGGGGACTTTTTGAGATTGGGAATGTCTACAGGGCGGAGGCCTGTGATAGTGACAAACTCACCCTTTCATATACACGACTCCATTTTATGGAGCTCGCACTGGGGTAGTAACCCCAGCTTTGCATTTAGCTTTTCTCTGATATATTTAGCAATGAATTTACCTAGAAATATGTGCTGAATGGATATTTCACCGGGTGACACAGGTCTTCCCCAGAAATAGATTTTTCCTTTGTCAAAATCCCTTTCTTAATCCTTTGGGTGTCTTGAAAACAACGAATCCTACATTTATATTGAGTTTCTCATAATAAAAACCCTCCAAATATTGACCATTCTGCTGTTTTGGATGCATATTTCTTCCGACTGTTGTTGGACTGGCGTCGTCCGAAATACCTTCGAAAATCGTAAGAAAACCTTACTTTTAATCCTTTGGGTTTCTTGAAAACAATGAATCCTACATTTATATTGAGTTTCTCATAATAAAAACCCTCTAAATATTGACCATTCTGCTGTTTTGGATGCATATTTCTTCCGATTGTCGTTGGACTGGCGTCGTCCGAAATACCGTCGAAAATCGTAAGAAAACCTTACTTTTAATCCTTTGGGTGTCTTGAAAACAATGAATCCTGCATTTATATTGAGTTTCTCATAATAAAAACCCTCCAAATATTGACCACTCTGCTGTTTTGGATGCATATTTCTTCAGATCGTCGTCGGACTGGCGTCGTCTGAAATACCGTCGAAAATCGTAAAAAACCTTACTTTTATTCCTTTGGGTGCCTTGAAACGATTTATCCTGCATTTACATTGAGTTTTTCAACAGAAAACCCTCCAAAATTGATCATTCTGGAGCCATATTTCTTCCGTCGGACGGGCGTTGTCAGTGTCGTAAACCTGGAACATGCATTGTAACCCAGGAAATCATTTTTTTATGAATATATTTGAAAAGCGTTGTAAACTCGGAACGTCGTAAGCCGAGACAGTCGTAAAACGGGGACTGTCTAGTACTTTTATCATTCTCTTTTACTTTTTTAACTAGAAGATGGATAAAGAGATGCAGGAAATGAAGTTGGTCTATTGTAATTTGGTCTCACTTGCTGATTGTATGCTGCTGCCTGCACCTGCGCAAAATTTAAAAATGTTTTATAAATATTGTCGTATGGGTATCAACTGCTGATCCCATCGCAAAATCGAATTATCGTAACTTGAGCACCACCTGGGTACCTGAGTATTTTAATAGTTTTATCACAGAAAGTGCATTTAGTCATGAAAATGATATAAAAATACAGTAATTAGTGGATATTTCTGTGAAAAATAACGTGAATGGGCGAATTTTCAGTGAATAATGAGTATATGTTCCACAGAGAAATCCATAAAAGAGGTGAGTCCGTAAATCGTGAGAATGCAAATATGTGGGGTTTACTGTGGTTGTATTCCTTCTTTTCTGAGTTCCCATACGACTACCATTGCTAATTTTGTAAAAATTCTTGGAGCAATGTTTAGCCCGAAAGGCAAGACTTTGAACCTGTATGTATCTTTCCCTACCCCGAACCCTACGATGGGGTGGAAGGGAACGGCGATAGGGAAGTGCCAGTATGCATCATTCAGATCTATAAAACTATCCAAGTCCCTTTGGAATGACTGAATGTACTTGGGCAATGGTAGTCATCTGAAACTTTTGGCAAACAAAGTGCTTGTTCAATGTTGATAGGTCAAGGATCACTCTTCATTTGGAAGAATCCTTTTTGAGAACACTGAAGAGACGTGCTTGGTGATGAATATACGTATGTTTCTCTATGCCTCCCTTTAACAGGGTCCTCTGCACGTAATCTTCCAGAGAGGGGTATGGTTTCTGAAAGAACTCCTTTAAAGGAGGGGGGGGGGGATGAGACCATTTCCACCCCAGCCCATTGAGAATAATGCTGTCTCCAAGGGGAAGACTTCCATTCTCTGTGGTGTCTTTGAAGCCGACCCCCAACCAAACAATTCCTATGGGTATCTCCCTCTTCCTCTACATTTGCCCTTGATAGGCGTTCCGGGCGTTGCTTTTCCTTTTCCTTTACAAGAGTTTTTGGACCTTGTGAAAAGGATGTCCTTGCTGATGTGGTTGTTGTTGTCCTTTTGTAAGTTATCCCTTCTGACCAGGTACCTGCCTGTTTTTGAGTAAAACTTTTGGACGTGACTGAAGGCTGATATGATTTTTGGTCAAAGTGAGCCTTTTTTGGATTGGGTGAAGGGAAATTTCATCTTTTTGTTTCCTGAATTCCCTTTTCCCAGAAGAGTGCACACTGTGTAATTTGGTGGCCATGCTTGCTCGTTGAGTTGAGTTACAACAGAATCCTCCAACAAGTCCTTACAGAAGGGGTTAGACTGTATTGAAGCAGTTACATTGGGAAGTGACTTGCTGGAGCCTTCCAATGTTTCCATTCGCGCTTTTATGCACCACTCTAAAAAGTCACAGAGTGCTTCCCATAGGGTTCTCGTAAGACTATTAGCCACAACAGCAAAAATTATCCTGGAATCTTCTGGAAGCCTTTTGGTGGCAACTTCTAGAAGGTGGAAGAAGTTAAGATACTAAGGAGGTGGGTCCTAGTATGGAATTCTGATGAAGCTGTCTTATCTGAGATTCTTCTCATAGGGGTCCCAAACTGCTGAGTAGCTATATCTAAAGGGAGCTTTTTCGTTTCAAAAGGAAGCTGGAGTGTTGACCATTCCTTGGAGGAATATTCCAAAACCGGGATAACTGTGGCAAATGGTTTTAGTTCTGCCACTGGCCCCTGTTTTCTAGTTACTACATGATTCTGAAAATCTGCCTTCACATGGTTAATTATTTTGAAAATGAAGGGACAGAAAGCTGGGGCTACTTGGTATGCAAGTTGGGGTTTATTCATTTGGGAGTATAAATCCATTTTCCATTCACCTGGCAAAGGGTGCCATCTATAGCTTTTAATGCTACATTCATAGGTAAGAGAACTGTTTCTTTTTGTGGTTTCTCCATGTATAGCAAAGGCGGTATCAGGCGCCACTCTGTATTAGGGAATGCTGCCCTGTCTCTAAACTCCACGTGCACAACTTTGATCATGGTTTTTCTCTCATTAATTAGATACCATCGGGAGAGAAAATGCACATTGAGGCATCTTGCAAAGGATTATCAGTATCATCGGGGTGAATATAGGAGCCCCTGTTATGTTTTGATCTGAAGTTTTGTAGTCCAAACTGGCCATATTGTTGGTTCAGTCGAATTCTAACCTTAGGCCTTATTTGGGCAGAATTTATATCCTCTCTCACTTTTTGGTTGCAGGATGCAGTACTTTTACACTTTGGACTGACTTAATTCCTTTAATTTCTTGTTCAGAATCATGTAATATGTCCATTATATATTGCCATTCTGTGGCAAGGACATCTTTGATGTTACTCATAATCCTTACGGAATTGATCAAATGCCACAAACTGTGTATCCCTTTTTGGGGGAGCTTGTGTAACCTGACTGAGCATCCACAGCTGAACCGTAACTGCCTGTTACCCAGAGGACAGAGGTCCTGGGTGAGTTACTAAACCCCTCCAAAAATGTAGTCAATTCAATTGGGGTTAGGTGGATCCTAGCATCCCTTTTGGGTGAAGGATCCTGCTCAGCTTCTGATAGCTGCATAGGGGATTGAATTCCTTCTGGAAGGTTTCTCCCATGGCTAGCTGAGAGTTGTCCCTGATCCTTCTGGGTTCAGCAAGGTCATTTTGGCAGCAATATCAACTTCATATTCTTTTGTAAGAAAGTCACCTTCAAGTGAAGATTCCTCTACTTCCTCCACAGAGTTAACCTGGGAGATATTGGGGTCTGATGTTACTGAGTTTTGGCCCAAACATAGACCTTCCAAGAAAGGGTTAAATATCTGCTGCTAGCATTCTGCCAGAAAGATATAATCTCCCCCTTCCTCTCCCTAGGGCCCATCGAGACATTTTAAAACAAGCGGTTTCATCCTTAAAACTTGCTGCCAGGAGCACACTACAAATTTTGCATATATCTGGTGACCAACAAATTTGTCTTGTTTCAAGGACTATGCTCATGGCAGGTGCTACGGAACACTTGAGCTGAGGGTCCTGCATAATGGCAGCCCTGTAGTGAAAAAACCAAGTTGTTATCAGAAACTAATTAGTATAAATTGTTTTTAATAAGAGACACTTCTGTACATCCCTATATCATTAGTATATTCCATATTACAGGTAACTTGATTACAGGTGTGTAGCTGTAATACATTTTATTAAATATCTATGTTAACTTAAACCCTTTGAGGTTTAGGTTAGTTTTGACACCTGTATATGGCTGTATTACTTAAGCTATTAGTCCTTTTGCAATGGCTATGTGAAATTCTAATTCTAAATTGTCATGCCATTCACGACTAATCTTCTATGAACTGATTTAACTAACCCAAGCTACTGTTTTATATGGCTTAGGTTTATGCTTCTAGTAAGCACAGAGAATTTCTTAGAGGGTTCTCGCTTAACCTATTCTAAGCCATTGCCTATTCTAGGCTTATTTAAAACTTAAGGATATAAACTATACAGAAAATAACACTCTTATAATCTGGTTTTCTGTTTTACGTGGCTGAGACTACCCTTTTTTCTGATGCTCAGCCATGCTGTTTTAAGCTAAAGTAAGATATTACCTTAAAAAGGGGTTCCTACCTAATCTGGTTAGGCTATTGCCTGTTCTAGGTCAAGGATACAGGCTACATAAGACCCTACTAGTACAGTATGTAGCCTTACAGAGAGGCTACAGAGTCATAAAAAACTAGTTTATTTTTACTGAGCCTAAAATGCTGTTTATATAGAATCCTAGGCTTACTTATTCTTTCTTACCCTAATATAGGGTATTGCCTAAATTAGGCAATACCCTAAATGTATAGGCTATATAAAAAAACAGAAACTTACTAATATGCAACCTTATAGTTAGGCTACCATTTTTGTCTAACCCTGGTTATTGTTTATATCCAATCCTAAGCTATTCAGTCTACTATATAAAACACTAACCCACTAATTTGTAACCTTAAAGCTAGGCTATCACTTTCTCCAATCTAGGATACTGCCTAACCCAGATTATTCAATTCACACTTAAGGGTATGGGTTACATAAAACACAATTACCTTAGTATGTAGCCTTACAGATAGACTCTCACCTCATCCAGCACAGATTACTATTTCATCCATCCTAGGTTACTTGGTCTAGGCTAACGATTTAATCCCATGATGGGATGTTTTGTAAAAGGTTATCATATAAGGTACTGCCAAGTCCTGGATTATTCAGATCATGCTTAAGTATATAGGCTATATAAAGGGAAAAAGTCTGTAGCCTGTTTATCTGATCCTAGGATCCTTGGTGTAAACTAGAATGGTGCCTAGGCCCATAAAAGAGTGTCTTGGAAGGTTCTTATTTACCTTAATTTAGGTTACTACCTAATCCACGTTAAATCACCTTTAGGGTATGTAATCCAAGGTTATCGGGTACAGACAACATCTGCTATAGTCTAAATTATTCTCACTGAATCTGTTAGGCTACCATCTCATGTAGGCTACCGCCTAGGCTATTGTAGAAATCGTTATCTAAAAGGATTCTCTAAATTAATAAAAAATTGTGGAACATTACTTTAGTTAAAACTTCTAAATATCATGACAATTTGAACTTTTCACAAATAGTAAACAGAGATTGTGAGAAAGCACAGACCATGTACTCACAAATCAAAGGCCAGTTTCTGGCTTTCATACATGAATTAAATACCTGTTCCAAAGTTTAAACTAATAATTTTTAACTGAAGCTTAAAAATAAGCACTTAACTTTCAAGTTTATATGTTTCCATGATCCTCGCTAATGATAAAACAGAAAATCGAAGAGTTTTTAGTATGGAGTACTGGCTTTGCATAAACACTCGACGTTGACTAGAGAGAGATAGTGGCTCCTGGTCTTTTACCGGCCCGGTCACAAACAAGATGGCGGCGGACACGCATACGCAGTAGTAATCACTTCTCCTTCTTCCAGGTTTTGACGGAAAACTGGGTTCAGCTTCACTGAAGATAAGGGAAAATGCCCTCTTATCTTTGAGTCCATTATACTCCATCACATGCTTTAGTGTTTATCATTACGACACAATACCCGGCTAAAAAGACCAGGCTGACAGATATTTCTCTGATATTAGTCTAGTCACCATGGAGATCTGGCAGACCATGGAGGGGTAACTCCTTGAGGATGAAACAAGCGACTACACTATAAAAAAAAAAAAAATTTGATGAAGGAAAACCCTATTTTTGGTAGTTGCTGTGAGTCTTCAAAGGAGTTACTCTCATGGTACTCCTAGGGCTCCGTAAGAGAGATCAACCAATCTCAAAAGAATTCTCTTATAGTAGTTGGTCTCGCCCAGAAAAGTGCTTGTTGGCACAATGATAGGTTATGAAGGGCTCAAGACAAGAGGGCTCTATCTCTTTGTCTACAAAAATTACCATGGTTTTCCTTTCATCCCTCACACACTGATGGGGCAACAGCATGTACATCAGCCATTTTCCTCATTACTTTTGCCACGCCTGTGCAAGATAAATATTCACCCCAGTCCAGTGTCTTTTCATCAAGGAAATTGGGTGGATTTGAGGACTCACAGTGGCTACCAAAAATTGGTTTTTCTTACTTCAAAACCCTTTTTTTATAACACAGCTGCTGTTTGTCCTAAAATGAACTTACAAAAGAAATTGATGAGTGACAAAATAAATAAATCCCAACCACCCAAGTAAAATTTCCGTCCAAAGTGAAGTCACCCGCTATCAACCATATTCTTTATTCCAGATATCCATTACGGTCTGGCAACAAACCTATACATTTATTATCATTTGTACTTCTAAGGTGACTTACCTCAATACACTGGGTCCAGATGCAGGGTTATTGCACCTTCCCCAGCAATATCACAGCATGAACACCACGTCAAGAATACCCCTGGCTTTGCGCCAAAGTGCCTATGAGGCTAGGACTTACCATACCACCTACTGACACACTGTAAACAAATTTGCACGACCTCATGGCAAAAGTGTTTCAGGAATACTGAAACATTCAATGACTTCTATGGTGTATCACTATGTGAAGAAGTAATAAGTAAAAAGCCACAATTATGTATATGAGCAATTGTATTTTTCCAAAATACAAAAAGGGTAAAAAAAAAAAAGGGGGGGAGCTTTTGACTGTTTGCATAACGGTCCTCTTCAGCCATCTGAATAAAAAAGTTTTCACGTAGGAAAAACCTAGTTTTGGTAGTTGTTGTTGAGTCCTCAAGGAGTTACCCATCCATGGTGTGCCAGCGCTCCATGGTGACTAGTCAGACAAGTATCAAAGAAATATTTTTTTTGAGCCTGGTCTTGTAGCCAGGTACTGTCATAATAAAAACACTATGGCACGTAATAAGAGTATAATGGACTCAAAGATAAGAGGGCATTTTCTCTTATCTTCAGCAAAGCTGAACCCAGTTTTCCTACGTCAAAAATTGTAAGAAGTGACTATTGCGCATGCGCGTCTGCCATCTTGTTTATGACCAAGCAGGCAAAAGACCAGCCTCCATACTCTCGGATGGTCAATGTAGGATGATCCCTTGCCCAAAGCCCATGCCTTTTTGTCAGGGAGGTGGGAGGGTTTTGAGGACTCCACAGTGACTACCAAATATAGGTTTTACTTACGTCAAAACCTGTTTTTTGATAGCATAGTCACTTGTTTCATCCTCAGGTGACAAAAGGCTTAAGCTCTCAAAATTTTAATCCTAACAACCCAAAGAAAAAACAAAAAACATTTCTGGTCCAAGGTCAAGCCAAAAGTTTCAAGCCCCATTTCTTATTCTAAAAAAACCTTTTGGGATTTTGGTAACAACAAACAAGAAACTAGACAAGAACTTGCATTTTTAGGATGAAGTTCTGTAGTGACTTACCTAAGTATGCTGGGTAGGCTGCAGTCTTGCCCCACCTTCCCCATGATAGCAGCATACTCACCTGTTAGGAAGACAACTGGTTTTCAGCTGTACAGCCTAAGGGGTCATGACTAACCATACCACCTACTGATATGCAGTGTAGGCGAATTTGTTCAAGCTCATGGTAGTAATGTTTTAGAATACTGTCTGTGAAGCCCACCCTGTACTTTTGGAGACCTCTTCGAAAGAGACATTTCTGAAGAAGTCCAATGACGTACTTACTTTCCTAATATCATGTGACCTAGGAAAGGAGTGTGGGTTTGCCTTTTTAATGAGGGACACTAAAATTATTCTTAGCCCTTGTAGAGAGTGGTTTATTCTTGCTACGGTGTAGGAAAATCGGGCTTACTGGGATGTTTGCCATGACCTCTAGGTAAACCTTAAGTGCTTGTACTGGGCATAATGTTTTGTCTGCTAAATTGAGAGTTCTTTCTTACAGGATCCTCATTCTTGGCCAGGAATGATTATCAGCAGTTTTGTGCGATGATGTATTGTCCCTGGCTAAGAGAGCCCAGTTCACTAATAAGGGCTCCTGATGCTAATGCAACCTGGAAGATCATCTTTAGTAACATGTGAGTTGCAGTTGTATTAGGTCCACTGAACTGAGGGGTAGATAGAAGTCTAAGTACCTTGTTCAGGGACCAAGTAATTGGAAGTCTTTCAGGAATGGGTCTTTGTAGAGCAAAAGACCTCAGAAGGGAAGTAACAACTTCTATGCTGGAGTCAATCCCAAATCCATAAAGCAAGGGTTCCGTTAATGCTGCCTTGTATGCCATGATTGTTGTAACCACAAGATGTTTGTCTTCAAAAAAGTATATCGGAAAATTTAAAAGTGTTTCTAAAGAGCTCTTATCTGGGCTCTCAGTATGGATATAATCTAACCATATCTTCCATACTGACTGGTATTGTCGGATAGATGATGTCCGTACTTTTTGCACTAGGTACCTAAAAATGTTGGGCAAGTAATTTTGACGGTAGATAATATTTTAAAAATCCATAGGTGAAGGTCTCGGCTCAGAAGAGAGGATGTGTAAACGATTTTCCCTCCTACTGTCTGAGGTAGAACAGCAGACGATAGCAGAATTGATCTTTTCACCCGTTGTTGAAGTAATAGGAACCAATGCCTGTTTAGCCAATTTGGGCTATTAGCCTAAGTAAGCTGTTCCTTTGAAGGTTAGAAGTTTGCTCAAAACCTTCAAAATCTGGGACACTGGAGGAAAAAGAAATATCGTCCTCCACTTGTTCCAGTCTTTTGGGAAGGCATCTCTTGCTATTGCTTGACTGTCCAGGTTCAGAGACACATATACTGGGAGTTTGTGATTCTCGTATGTGGCGAACAGGTCCACTTTCGATTGTGGAAGCATGTTGGCTATTGTCTGAAAAAATAGTGGTTGTCAACATCCATTCTGTTGAGGTTATCGTTTTCCTTGATAGACATATGTTGAGAGACCTTGTGAGGTGAATTGTAGATAGGTGCCATTCCTTTATTTGTGCCATCTGAAGGATGGCTGGCATTATCATGTTGAGAGGAAGTGAACGTGATCCCGATATCTTGATGCAGGACACTGCAGTCGTGTTGTCTGTCTAGACCCAATAGAATATGTGTCTCTTCTGGAGGTTTGGGAGTTTTGATTGAGAAAAACACAGCCATCAGTTCCAGGAAACTGATATGACAGTTCAGGGTAGCTGACCACCTCCCTGCTACTTGACAATCCTCCCCACGTCCTCCCAACCTGTCAACGAGGCATCTGTGTATATTGTCACTCTTACAGATGGAGGAGTCAGGGCGACCTATTTCACCAGAGATTCCTTCCGGATCCAAGGCCAAAGTATCTCCCCAACTTTGATTCTTTTCGTGAGATCAGTCTCTCATCTTTTTTCTTGCATGCGATAGCCAAAATTAGTTCATGTTTTTCAACTGCAATCTGAGTATTGGATCTATTACTGATGCACACTGCAGCAGACCCATCATACGTTCTAATTGCCGTTTGGAAACTCTAGGCTGTGCCAGGAACTTTTTGAGGTTTCCTTATTCTGTTCTGAGTTTTGATGGGGAGAGACAAAAGGCCTTGAAGAGTATCCCAACCAAGGTCTATAGATTAAAGAGGTCTTCTCAACCCGACCCAAAATATGACTGTTCTGCGCAGGCCAGACTGTGACGTAGGCCGGACCTATAGGTGCGGCTTTGACCATTTCCACCCAAACATACCAAAGGTTGGTCACCCCTTGACCGGGCAGTTGTTTACAAGCAAACATGGTGTATACTTCCGCCTTGGTTGTTAAAGCTGTTTTATATATAACAACATGCCCAGTAATTGTGCAGTTTTCGGATGCTTCTCAAATAGGGGAAAAAGTAAGGCTCTCACTTTTCATAAATTCCCTAAGGACATCAACACAAGGAAAACGTGGATTCATCTGTGCAAATGGGAAGATCCTATTAATGTGGAAAATGCTCAGATATGTAGTAAACACTTTGAAGCTGATGCATTTGAAAGGAATTTGATGTATGAATTGCTGAATCAACCAGTGCCTCGATCTCACATCAGATTAAAGAAAGGATCAGTACCGACTCTGCATTTACCAGCAACTGGACATTCACATGCATCACAAGGTAAGAAACCAGTATTGTGTATTGTTGGTTAAACATTAAGATATAAAAGATGCTGTAATAAACAAACAGAAAATCAGTAGTCTGGAAATCACGGAATCAGTTGTTTTCCCCATATACCGTCAGGAAAAAAGTTTTGATTGCATTTCACTGTGAAAAAGTACCATTCATAAATTTTAGTTCAGAATTTTACATATTTATTAATGTCAGAAAAATCTAACAGTATTGTTGTCTATACAAGTCCATTTTTTTAATAAGTCCATTTTCATTTTAATCAGATACATCTAGGATGGTGCGAACTGAAAAAAGAGGACAAAAACGACTTGTAGATGAAATCCTTAGTCAAGAGCACAAAGAAACAGGGAAGATTTTTGTACAAGAAGTCAAATCGATGCCAGCGATTGAAGATTTGCAACGTATAATTGAGCAACTGGAGAAGGAGAGAGATGATATCAAGCGGAGGTGGGAAGAATATGAGGTAAAGTGGAAATGTGAAAAGAGCAGTGGGAAATTAAAGAAAGGATTTTTGTCACTGAAAGGGCTAAATGGGAGAAGGAAAAAGCTAAATGATTGAATGATAAGGTCAAGTGGGAAAAAGACAGGAAAACTGGGAAAAGAGAAAATAGCGATGTATCTTGAGTTTAATGAGACGTATGCATCAGCAACTGCAGCAGTAAAAGATAACTTGGAGAAATACTTTTCACCCAAACAAGTAGCATGTCGTTACTGGAAGTAATGTTAATACTTGGGAAGGGATGATATCAGCAAAGCCTTAACGTTGCACAGTTTGAGTCAAAAGCTTTATTTTGTTTTTAAAAGAAGAATGGAAAGTACCTTTTCCTTCTTTATCAACTTTATATCGGTGGTCGAGTAAGATAGCTGTAGAACCTGGCATTTTGGAATCTGTAATCCACTTATTAAAAATCAAATCAGAGTCATGGCAGAACACGGCGTCTCTGTGTAATTCACTTTTTTATGAGTGCAGTGTTGAACAAATATGGAGTTCACGACAAAGCGCCCACACTTTGTATGATCCTAAATCTAAAGTACAGTCTTGCTTATATGATCAGAGGACTAGGAATGACTTCCTGGTAACAAATTTTTCCGCTGAGCTCGGCCCGTGTCACCCGGTGAAATTCCATTCTTACACGAATTTCTAGGTATAAATATTGCTAAATATACCAGAGAAAAAAAGATACAGGAATGCTGGAGTTACTACCCCCCCAGATCGAGCACCTTCGATGAAGATGTCGGTATAACCAAGGGTGAGTGAAGGAATCACAACCACAGAGCCACACTATAGACATCCCCATGTCAATATCCCGAGAAGAGTGAGGGGAGCGTACCAGCTCCACGCTCCCCAGCCCGCCACGCGGCGACTCCAGCGCCATCTGAACTCATTCCATTTCTAGCACTTGATTTTTGCACTGATTTGTTTTGTTAGCCTGTGTTTTTGGCTAATTTTGCATCTTTGTCATGTCGTCGAGCAGCTTTACTTTACTGTCCAAGTTAAGTACCATCTTATTTTGGGGTTTTTATGATTTGTTGGCTGTATTAGCCCGTATTGTTATTATACGTGGCTTTGTTATGACGCTTCGTGGCGTCCCCAGCCAGCCATGTTGTCATGAGAGATTTACCCATCCAGCTTGTTCTGTTTGGGTTTTTCCTGGTCGGCTCATTACCTTATGCTTCCCCCTAGGTCTCATCCTGGTGGTTTTCCTAAGTGGGATTGTTTCAGTTTCATTTTAACGATAATGTTTTGATCCGTTCCTTAAGGTTCCTTCATTAGGGTTCCCATTTGTTCCGCTTAGGTTTCTCCCAGGATGTTTCCTTTGGACATTTTAGCTTAATAATTATATTTATATTCATTATTTTTATTGGCTGATGCTTTTACATCATGTATCTATTGCGTTGTCTATTCCGGGGGGTACGTCAGGCTCATCCTGTCGCTTCCTTCCGGTTAGGGTATGCGCCACAAGCACAAGATTATATTTTTATTTTAATTTATATTGTTTATTTCACACACACTTGGTGATTTATTTGGTTAATTTTGTCACAGCCTAGTGTCACGTTAGGCTTTTATTGCCCCCTTTGACCTCCTATTCTCCCTTCCCTTGAGTTAGGTTAGGTTTGAGGATGGGGACTCAGCAGGTTGAGGGATTTCTGTTGTTGTTCCTTCCTGTCCGTTGTTTGGGTGTGGAGTGAGTCCCCATTCTCCTCCCCTTCTTTACGGAGAGGTTGAGTTTTTTCTGTGGGCATTTCTCCTCCATGCGTTATTAGCATCCCCTTTCGTTTGGCTCTGGTTGGTCTTCAGACTTGGAAATTCTCTCCCTGTTGTTCCCTTTTCCTCCCCTTTTCCTTCTCTTCCCCACTTTCATAGGCTACGTCTATGTTTATAGGTGAGAGTACAGAGGTCTTGGTCGCTTTCTTTCCCCCTTTCCCTTAGGTGTAGGCCATGATTTTAGGTATCATGCAGTTGAGCGGTGAGTTTCTCCCCAGTCTCCTGTTTTCCTCTGCTCTGGCCTACTACCTTCCCTGTCCCTCCAACCCCCCCCCTCCCCACCCTGTTTTGGGTCCAGCTTCTCATCATCTTCTCTTGCGGGTGATGTCGGTGTCCGACTCACCCCATGTTGTGAATCTTTCTGGTTGAGGGATTCGCTCCTCCCAGAGCTGGTTCCAGGTGACTCATTTGCTGGGCTCAATGTTTCGTTCACCCGCTCTCCTAGGATCGAGCAGGTTCTCGAACATCTCAGGGTTTTCTTCTCGACCTTGTTCTATGTTCGCTCCGGCATTCGAGATACTTTAGTTGGGTTGACTGGCGCTACATCTGCCCCGGTGGATCGTGGTGTTTGGCAGCCTCACCCTTCTTTGTTCTCTCGATAAGGTCTTGGGATCTCCGGTGGGGGTGGTTCCGACTCCGAGGAACGTGGATTTATATTGTCTTGTTAACCAGTTACCATCTTATTTATGTTTTGTTTCCTCTGTATCATCCCGCCTGGGGACTATATTTATTTATGCCCCGGCAGTTTACATTTTTATTATTTTGTTTCTGGCCGTTCACCCTGCCGTTGGTGAAATTTTTATTTTATTATTTCATGATGGTCATAGAGTCCGGTGATTTCACCCCTGGTTTCCCGCCGTTTTGTTCCCGGCATCCCTTGCGGTCAAGGTCCCATTGATTCAGCCCATGTTCCGCCGGTATTACTCCGTGGTCGAGAGCTTGTTGCCCAGCTTACCTTAAATTTTAAGTTACTTTTTGTAGGCCCGCCTCTGACGAGGTTTTTCATTCCGCCGGTACTCCAGTAGCATGGTTTGAAAATACCTGTGCCTGCTTAGCTTAAGTTTCTTAGAAAGGTAGGTTCATTTACTTTTTCACTTACAGACTGTTCGCTGTGAGGAGCCCGGTGTTCCGCCACTCTTCAGCAACCCTATGGCCATGTGGTGTGCCGGACCCACGCTGGTTGTGCGGTCCGACTGGATGACCTGATCGTGTGGCATCCGGAGGGCTGTGAGGTTTGCTTTGCTCTTTGCGGAAGCATCCAGGACGAGTCGGTAAGCTATTTGACTTTCCACTCTTCATGTTAATTCTGCCTTCCATATTACAATGTTTGTTGTATTTCATGGCTCTTTATTTAGGTATTTATTTAGCCTCCTTTGACTCACCCCCTTTTTCAGGCTGACGAGTCCTCCAAAGAAAGAGGCTCTTGAGTCTCCTCCGCGCCTGGGTGGCTGGGTTTGGGAGGAACGTTCCGTCGGGGAAGCCATACGCCCTCGACGAAAGTGAGAGACCTTCTTTACCCGGAGCCCGGATCGCTGCGGTCCGTGCCATCTGATCTGGCCACCCATCATCGAGCAGATCTGGGTCGCGACCCAGCCACTCTCAAGAGGACCCCTGTACACGGAGGTTTCAGAGACGCCGCCGCTCTGGACCTGGACCTGGAGCCCATGAACACCGAGCAGGACCAGGTAGGTGGTGAGGTAAGTGAGGCAGCGGGGCGGGCGCCCTTTTGATTCCCCCTTCTTCCTCAACCTCTTCCTTTCAGGGCTTTTCCAAGTCTTCCATCTTGAGGACAGTGCTCCATCTGCTGTCCCCAAGTTGAAGACGTCGTGGAAAGGCGAAGGGCTTTAAGTCCTCGTCTTCCCGGAAGGCATCCTCCTTTCCCCGTCGAAGGCAAAGGTTGCTGAACCTCTGGCCTCCGGGAGCAAAGCTGGTACCTCGGGCAAAGGAGCGAGTAAGAGGGTGGCCAGACCCAGCCCTCCTCGCCAGCCTGCCTTTGACCCTGAGGCGTTTGCTGGGATGTTGCTGGCTAGAATTCTCCGGAGGTTGAGGCTAAGCTTTCAAGATTACGGACAGGTTCAAAGTCAGGAGAATCTGATTGCTGATATGGCTCGCTCCGGCGGGGGCCGGGTCCCAGTTATCAGATCCCCGACACCGCTGACCTCCCCTCCTTTTGATGTTGGGGAACCCGTGGCGTTTTGCTCTTCGTGCTATCCGGCATGAGGATACCCTGACCATTGAGGGTTTGGTACTGGACGTCTGGAGGAACTGGAGTTCTTCCCTCCTGATCTCTTGCCCCCTATCCAGGCTTCGTTAGGCTGACGGAGGAAGCCTGGATACGCTCAGATAAGGTCCCAAAGGAGACGGTGATCTTCCCTAGGGACCAAGCGCAATCTGCTCTCTTGCGCACTCTCACTGAGTGGCAAGCAGATAATACAAAGTTGACCCCCTTCAAGGGCAACTATACCATGTTTTCCTTGGGTGATAAGTTGCCCACTCCCTGCCTGAACAAAGTTGCTTTGGCAACTGCTCAGGCCTGCTTGAAGGCAAACCTTTGCCTCAGCTCAGGGAGACAGACTCCACATCCCTGGTCTTCCCAGGAGGTGAGGAGTTCTGGAGGGACGCCCATCCACATTTACGGTGGGTAAATTGGATGCCTGATTGTGCGTCCTCTCAGTTCAGTGAGCAGCTTCCCAAACTCCCAGAAGCTCTCCTGAAGGCGGAGTTTGAGGCAAGGAAGAGACTGAGCCGGTCTTTGAATTCCTTGTGTCTGTCAGAGGCGGTGGCCATCTCCTGCGCAGAGGAACAACTCTTTCAGGTTCTGGCTAAATCCCTGTTGGCAGGGTTTCAGTCAGACCTGTATGACTTCATGGTGGCAAAGATTGGAGTGCCGTAAATTCATCTTTGCAGATGCCACCATTCGTCATGAGCCTAATAAGCTCATGAAGAGTTCCATCTGGGGGACAACCTCTTCCCAGAAGATGAAGTCTCGAAGGTCCTGAGCGAAGCAACTAGGGCCAACCAGAGCCTCTGCGCTCTCCCTGGGGTATCTCCGCCTTCAAACGGAAAGACCCCCGAAGCTGGTGGTTCCCAGACTAAGTCTGGGAAACGTTTCAGGAGGCACAGGAGACCTCATCCCCAGACAGTGGTTCAGGCAGTCCCAGTCTCGGCGGTGGGCCAACCCTCCACCTCCAAGGCTCAACCCCAACAGTACGTGCTGGTTCAACCAGCCCAACCCCTTTGCTGCACCATCGTGTCGTCTCTTCTCCAGCGCATACAACCCCTCCTATGAGGGCTGTGGGGTCTTTCACGGCCTTAATAGAAGCGCAAGGGGGGCAGAGGTCGAGCCCCATACAGAGGTAGGGCTGGATCTGCCTCTCGGGAAAAATCAGGCCGTGGTAGAGGAAACAAACCTGCTTCCTCCCACTGAGACCAGTCAGGTAGGTGGTCGCCTCTACTGGTTCAGAGACCAGTGGTCCTTCAGTCCTGGGCACACAGCATTGTGTCCAAAGGTCTGGGTTGGAGCTGGATCAGGATCCTCCCCCTGACCAGATTTTACCAACCCCCTCCAAAACCCTACAGGACTTTGTGAACAGAGCTTCTCAACAAGAGAGCAATAAAGAAAGTAAGGCACCTCAAATTTCAAGGCAGGCTGTTCACTGTCCCAAAGAAAGATTCCGGCCAACAAAGAGTGATTCTAGATCTCTCACGTCTAAATCTTTACATAAGATGCGACAAGTTTCGCATGCTTACAGTAGCTCAAGTACGGACTCTACTTCCCTGCGTGGAGCCGTCACCACCTCTATCGATCTTTCAGACGCTTACTATCACGTCCCGGTTGCGCTGGAACTTCTCTCCTTCCTGGGTTTCAGACTCGGGAAACAAGCCTACTCCTTCAAGGTCATGCCTTTCGGACTCAATATAGCCCCAGAATTTTTACAAAACTGGCGGAAACAGTTGTTCAGCAGCTTCGGTCCCGGGGATCTCCCTGGCAGCTTACCTGGGCGATTGGATAATCTGGGCTCCAACAGTTCTGGAGTGCCGGAAGGCTACAGCCATAGTGATCAAGTTTCTGGAATCGTTAGGTTTTCAGCTGAACAGGGAGAAGTCCCGCCTGACTCGGAGTCCCGGTTTCAGTGGCTGGGTCTCCAGTGGGACCTGACCTCGACAGACTGTCCCTCCCGCCACCCAAGCGGAAGGAGATTGCCGCTGCTACCAGGAAATTTTGAGGGACAAAGCAGCATCCCGCCGGTCTCAAGAGAGAATTCTCGGCTCCCTTCAGTTCGCCTCAGTGACAGACCTGCTTTTGAAAGCGAAACTAAAAGACATAAACAGAGTGTGGCGGAGACGAGCCAATGTCAGGCTCAGAGACAGGGTCTCTTCAATCCCGCGAATCTTGAAGACAAGGCTCGGCCATGGTCCACAGCCAGTGGCCTGTCAAGTCGGTTCCACTTCAATTTCCCCCTCCAGCTCTGGTAATCCACACAGACGCTTCATTAAGCGGCTGGGGAGGGTACTCACCAAAACAAAAAGTACAAGGGACATGGTCTACAATGTTCCAACAGTTCCATATAAACACCTTGGAAGCTATGGCAGTGTTTCTAACACTCAAGAAACTCTGCCCGCCAGCCGGATTCACATCAGGCTGGTGTTGGACAGCGCCGTGGTGGTTCATTGCATCAACAGGGGCGGCTCCAAATCAGGTCGTGTAAACCAGGTGATGGTAGCTATCTTCTCCCTGGCGAACAAGCACGGCTGGCATCTGTCAGCCACCCACCTAGCCAGGGGTGCGGAACGTGGTGGCGGACTCCCTGTCCAGGACTACTCCGTTGGAGACGGAGTGGTCTCTGGACGGAGAATCGCTTCAATTGGATTTGCCGCCGGGTTCCGGGACTCCAGGTGGATCTGTTCGCCACGGAGAGCAATCACAAGCTTCCCTGTTATGTGGCTCCCAACCTGGACCCCAGGCCTTCGCCACGGATGCGATGTCCATAGATTGGAATTGTTGGGAGAGGATATATCTGTTTCCCCCAATAAACATGTTGTTGAAAGTACTACACAAACTCAGGTCATTCAACGGCCAACTAGCTCTGGTAGCTCCCTATTGGCCGAAGAGCAACTGGTTCCTCTGCTTCAGGAACTCAAGTTATGTGTCATCAGATACCCAAACCCAGACTGACCCAAGTAGTACAAACCAAGACTGTGTCAGCTTCCTTAAAAATTCAGAATGCCCTGGTTTTATGGACTTTATAAAGTTTGCTGCAAAGAAGGGAGCAAACATTGACCCCACAACACTCTGTTTTTAGAATCAGACAAGAGAGATTCTACTCTCAGACAATATGATTCAGCAGTCAAAAAATTAGCATCCTTTTTGAAGGCATCTGGAGCTCAAACTATGACAACTAACCTAGCAGTTACTTTCTTTAGATCATTGTTTGAAAAAGGCCTTGCCCCGCCACTATTACTACAGCTAAATCAGCCTTAAAGAAGGTATTTTTGTATGGTTTTAAAATTGACCTTACAGATTCATACTTCTCCTCCATCCCTAGAGCATGTGCCGTTTGAGACCAGTAACACGCCCTCCTTCTGTTACCTGGTTCCTCAACGATGTTTTGAAATTAGCCACTGACATTGATAATTCTCTATGCTCATATTTGGATCTGTTAAGGAAAACCTTGTTTCTGATTAGCTTAGCTTCAGGTGCCAGAATTTCAGAGCTATCGGCCCTCACTAGAGGTGATGATCATGTTAATTTCCTTCCGTCCGAGAAGTCCTCCTTTCCCCTGATCATAAGTTCCTTAGCTAAAAATGAAGACCCTCAGGACAGGTGGTCCCCTGGAAGGTGGTGCCTCTTCCTCAGGACCAGTCATTATGTCCAGTATATACCTTAAAGTCTTACCTACAAAGAACTCCACAGTTTAAGTCGGGTCCTCTTTTTTATCAGGGAGAAAGGTGGTACTCTCTCTTTTGAATGCTATAAGACAACAAATTCTGTATTTTATTAAACAAGCCAACCCGGATTCAGTTCCAAAGGTTCATGATATCCGAGCAGTAGCTACCTCCACTAATTATTTTTATAATATGGATTTTGCTGAACTTACCAAGTATACAGGATGGAAATCACCTCTAGTGTTTAAACGCCACTATTTAAAATCACTCAAAGCTCTGAAATTTTCTACAGTGGCTGTGGGAAGTGTCATTTCCCCACCTTAATTATCCTTATCCCTTTCCTTTCCCCAACTGCCTGCCTCATTTATTTCACTGCCTGCCTTTCTGGATCAATCATGCCTCACTGCCTTGCTCCTCATAATTGATACTAGTATTGGATATCTGATTATTGCTTGTCTTGTGTTTTGGAATTTGATATGTTGTGGATTTAGATTTAGTCAGAGGTACTGAAGCGGTTTTTATTTTGCTTCATGTACCTCATATATTTTTGTCTTTCAATTGTATCTCATTGCTTTTAGGTTTAAGTTTGTAATTACTGGTTATTCTATTGATTTGTAGGATCCTTTTATTTTCCCCTATTTGTACTACATGTTTGTGTTTTTCTACCTTGTTCCTAGGTTAAGTTTGCTATTTCATTGTAATCTTTGATGTGGGTGTATTATGCCACCAGTATTTACTTATAGTTAAGTCCAATTTTCATTGTTGAGATATTTTTTATTAAATCTATTTTTCCATAGCATGTGTCTTTTTCAATCACCTTTTGTATTCTGTTGTAGCTTTGCAGTCTTGGCATGATTCTCTGTACTATTTCACCAGGGTGACACGGGGCTGAGCTCAGAAAAGGGATTTTGACAAAGGAAAAATCTATTTCTGAGAGAGGCCCGATGTCACCCGGTGACCCCTAGAATATTTTGAGGTACAGGTTTCCCCCTGCTGGCTCATGCCAAGCCTGGGGATGGTGCTAGTCTGGAATGAGTTCAGATGGCGCTGGAGTCGCCGCGTGGCGGGCTGGGGAGCGTGGGCGCTGGTACGGCCCCTCACTCTTCTCGGGGATATTGACATGGGGATGTCTATCGAGTGTGGCTCTGTGGTTGTGATTCCTTCACTCACCCTTGGTTATACCGACATCTTCATTGAAGGTGCTCGATCTGGGGGTAGTAACTCCAGCATTCCTGTAAGCTTTTTTCTCTGGTATATTTAGCAATATTTATACCTAGAAATTCGTGTTAAGAATGGAATTTCACCGGGTGACACGGGCCTCTTCAGAAATAGATTTTTCCTTTGTCAAAATCCCTTATTTATTATAATTTTTGAACTAACATGAAAAAAGATCTTTTTTAAATTGATTATTCAACAGGGTTGAAAAGCTGGGTTTCCTGTAGTAGCCATGGTTAGTGATTTAGGAACAACAAATGTTAGTTTATGGAATTCCTTAGGCATTGATATAGATAATTCTGCATATGTTTTGACCCAGTAGATGATAACAGAGAAGTACATGTGTTTGCTGATGCACCCTTTTGTAATAAAACTCATTAGGAATAATTCCCTTGATCATGGATTTGTATTGTCGGAGATAGGTTTACTTCATTGTGGTTCAGTTAGGAAGTTAATTTTGAAAAGCAAAAGTGATCTACGGACAGCACATAAGCTCTCTGAAAAGCACATCAATGTAATGGGCATGCAACGATGAATGTTAAACTAGCACTTCAATTACTGTCTGAAACAACATATAAATGTCTTCAGTACTTGGCTAACAAAGGTTTGCTTGAAGATAAGATTGGGAAACCACAAAAGTCAGTTTATTTGCCTTTGTAGATACCTTTTCTACATGACATTTTGCTTTATTTAACTCTCGAAAGTGCCTCTAGTAGGAAATCAAGAAATGCCTATGGGATGAATCTGGACATACAAAATAAAACGTTGCATGATATGATTCGGTGTCTAAAGAAATGAAAGTGATTAAAAGCAATAGGCTCTACCCTTTCCAAAAAGGCTTAATTATATCATGCAATTCATTAATGAAGCTGCTGAGAATGGTCAAAGATAAATTTCAAACATCATATATTCTGACTTACAGGCTAAATCAAGATGGTCTTGAACACTTTTTTGGCTGCATAAGGCAGATGGGTGCATGTCATCAACACCCATCACCCATTGCATTTAAGCAAAAATATGTGAATCAGAGCCCACATTCTAGGCAAAGAGAGCAAACTGTTAGAATCAAACTGCAATGTTGAAAGTTGCAATAATAGTGATATGATATCAACCTCATTTTCCAGCTTTCCTGTTGAACAAAGTGCATCCTATGTAGATGAAGAAACTTTTATCCAAAAAGAGCTAAGCCTGTTGGCTATGTTGTTTTGTTTGCCAGTGGAATTTGGTAATGATTTGCAAAATGATGACAATGTAGAATTGGAAATTGAAAAAGAAGAATTAGGAAATGCGATGGAAGATGGAGGTTTAGAATATATTGGTGGTTATATAGCTCATACCATTTCCTGAATATGAATTCCTTGGAACTGCATAAGAAGGAGATGGCTCAGTGTATTGGTGCAGTAAGTGCAAGAGATGGAATGCTGTTGCAACCAAGCGAGGAATTTTTGGTGCATTTAAAAACAATGGAAAAAATGTTTCTCTGTTATCATGGGGAAAAATATTTAAAACCGGGAAAAGCGAAACTTTGATAAACTGACTGATTTAATTAGCCTGTGTTTTAAAAGCAATAACATCACATTACCATACTGGTAAGCCAGTTATTAAATTTTTTGTTAGATGTCGATGCATTCTTAGAATTCGTGTTTAGAACAGGAGTATTAGTTCATCAAGAAAAGGCAAAATAAAATGAAAAAGCTCGCAACGTGATATAGAACATAATTGAAGCATATACCATATTTGATGGCTTATAAGACGCATGTCTGCATAGGACGCACCCCAATTTCAGCAGGACATTGAGGAAAAAAAAAAAAAAAAAAGGTTTCCTAGCCTATGCTCATATGATTTTGGTAAGTAAAAACTAGTATTAGGTTATCATATGCATATTGTTTCTTACCAACAGAATCAACAAAAACATTAATAAAGAAGTTATTTACCATATTTATATTTATCAAAATATGTATTATACAATCAGCCATTTACTACGATCGAATGTTTTGTCTGCTACTGAAAGCTACCTCATAGGTTTACCAATAGATTACAACACATTCATTTGTAAACATTGTTTCTTACCATCTTAATAAAGATGTAGAATCATCATGTTTCCTATGTAACATTAAAATCTAGTTCTGTTTCCTAACAAGCAACTGAACAAAGCCATGTTATTATTCTTAAAAAGAGAATGCTAGCATGAGTTACTGAAGTATCAACTCAACGAAGCCTTGTTATTATGCCTAAAGAGAATGGTAGCAGAAATTGTCAACCACCAATTGATAGAAGCCAAGTTGTTATGCATAAAGAGAATGTTAGCAGGAATTGCCAACTACCAACTGAACAAGCCTTGTTATCCGTAAAGCTCTCCAGATAATCACCAATAGTGGCAGCACACCACATGTAAGTCTGTAAATGTGGAATGCGACGGAAATGCTGTGTTACAACATAATGATATTAACACATTTTAAAGAAAATATCGATAATAACAACGTAGATATTGATTATAATACTAGCAGTAAAATACCGGTGATGGTATGTGTGATAATGATAAATATAATTATAATAAACTTTGGTTTTTAATAGGTTATTAGGATAACACCGGATGTTAGGCTAGGCTACAACATCTACGTGACGTTTCATGTATAATTTCGGCCAAAATTCTTAAATTTTGAGCCTACATTATGTACAGGACGCAGGGGATTTTTAGGCCATTTTTTATTAAAAAGTTCGTCTTATACGCCGTCAAAATACAGATTTTTGTGTATATCATTATTTATTTTATAAATTTAAAACTGTCTAATGCCCAACAAATTTCAATGTTATTTATTGATCATCAAATATATGTTTGGTTGTTTTAATATAATAAAGTTAAATATTTGTAATCTTACTTTATTTTTCCTAAAAGAATAAAATATAAATCTCTGAAAAGATGAAAAAAAAAAAAAGCAGAAAGAATAGTTTGAAGCATTTTCTTATGGAAGTTCTACAGCTTACTCAGGCACGGCATGGTCCGAGTGACGCCACCGCCTGACCCACCACAACTCCCACCATCCATTGTTGTGGTGCACTTGGGTGGCCTGAGAAGACCTCTTTAATCTATAGACCTTGATCCCAACACAGTCCCAGCAACTGAAGGCATCTGCTGGGCATGAGGCAGGATTTTTTCCAATTTATTATAAAACCTTATGATTGGAGCCTGTTAACCACTGCTCTTAGGTTTTTCAAGCACCTTTTTTTTGTGGACTCCCAGATTAACCAGTTGTCTAGGTAAGCTATTAGTTGTATTCCTTCTTTTCCGAGTTCCCGGACAACTACCATTTTGTAAAAATTCTTGGAGCAATGGTTAGCCCAAACGGCATGGCTTTGAACCTGCACGCATCTTTCCCTATCCATAACCCTAGGAAGGGGTGGAAGGGAGTGGCAATAGGGGCATGCCAGTATGCTTCTTTCAGATCTATAAAAACTGTCCAAGTCCCTTTTGGAATGACTGAACTACATGGACAATGGTAGTCATCCGAAACTTTTGGCAAACAATGTACAGTAATCCCCCAGTATTCGCGTTTTCACGATTTGCGGATTTCTTTATAGAACATATATAATATACACATTATTTGCAGAAAATTTGCCCATTCGCGGTATTTTCCAAAGAAATATTCACTAATTACTGTTGCCAAAACTTCGACAGGCGAGATTGTACTTTTCTGCAAGTTGTGGTATAGTTTTATGTATTCTCTTTAAATTTACGTAAAGTGGAAATGTGTATTATGTAGAAGAAGGATATTGTGTGTTTGTATTTAGTAATGAAAGGCATTGTTTTAGCTGTTTCTTGTGTTTTATTGTAAGTATACATGTAATAGTGCTTAACTACCAGTATCGGTTGTTTGTCTGGTGGTTAGTCGAAGATTTGGTGTCGGTCAGAGACGGCCGTGAACTCAGTCTCTTCATAACCTTGATACAGAGTGGTTTGAGCTAGTGGGGACTCGAGAATGTAGCCATAATTGTCGGTGTCTACAAATCCACTTAAGTATTCTTATTCATCCTAAAGTACATTTAGGGAAACTTCCTTTACGAGATATGCATATCTGAATGTAAGGAGAATTTCTTGAGGTGTGCTTTGGATGAGGGTTGTGAAATAGAGACTGTGCTCACGCCAGTCTGACTACTGTACATCAAGCTAGGAACAATTGAATGCGCCAATAGTAAGTTTATATTGTTTGTTTAGTTAATATACACAACGCAGTGCACTGATTTAATCACAACTTGAACTAGCATAAGAGTGAAGTAACCTGTGTGTCGTAGTATAAGACTCAGGCTACGATTGGGTCAGTACGTTTCAAATCATTTAGGCTATACGATGACACTGACGATTTGAAATGCTATACTTATTCTGAGTGATTCGGAATAACTGTATTTTCACATGATTTTCATGACTAAATGCACTTTTTGTGATAAAACTATTAAAATACTCAGGTACAGGGAGTGCTCATTACAATAATTAGACTTACGAAAATTATACTGAACAACTTAACGATGGGATTAGCAATTAATATCGGACAATATTTTGAAAATATTTTTCTGAGTCCAGTCCCGTGTCAGCCGGTGAAATTCCATTATAGCACGAATTTCTAGGTATAATATGCTAGATATACCAGAGAAAAAGAGCTTTCAGGAAAGCTGGGGTTACTACCCCAGATCGAGCGTCTTCTCCAGGGAAGACGCTGTATAACGAAAGGGTGAGTGAAAGATCACTACCACGGAGTCTTACTTGAAAGATCTCTCCCTATCAAAACCCCAGAACAGAGCGGTGAGCCGTTACAGCCCCTACACCCAACACCCGCCAGCTCGGCGACACCAGCGCCACCTACCTCATTCCATTTTCTAGCACGTGATAGCTACCTTTTCTTTTTGTGTGCTCGTGCCTTTTTTTTGGATTTAATTCATCTTTCGCCATGTCATCGAGCAGCTTTACCATCTCCAAGTTAAGTACCATCTTATTGTGGGGTTTTGTTCTATATTTTGGCTGTTATGGTCTCGTCTTTTTATAAATATTGAGATCTTATTATGACGCCACGGCGTCCTCCGCCAGCCATGTCGACCGCGAGGCGACCCCATCAGTTCTTTTCTGTTGGGGTTGTCTCCTTGTCGTTATAGATGTTATTTTTTGCCCCATGGTTCTCCTCCTGGTGGTTCCTTGCGGTGGCCCCCTTTTTTTTTCGAAATTTACATATTATTGGCCTACACGGCCTTTTGAGGGTGATGCCCCATCCAGGTAACCCCCAGGTTGGGTTCCTTATTATTTTTAGTCTGTATTAGGCTATTTATTTTATTCTTGGCGATAGTGCTCTCTGTTTAATTTATTTTATTCATTGTTTACCTCCTGTGTGGTAGCGGCAGCCTCAGATCTAACCGCTGCCCCGAGGTAGGCTACGCACCCTATTGAGCACATTTTTGTTTCCATGTTTATGTGTGATGGTTTTTTAGTGGAGTAGGCTTATTTTGCTTCCATCCCCTTGCCCTCGGCGTGGAGATCCATCAGGTTGAGGGAGTTTTGGTTGTTGTTTCCTCCAGGGTCGTTTTTGGTGGGCAGAGTGAGCCCCTTAGTTCTCTTCCTTCCTTTGGGGGAATAGAGTTCTTTGGATGTGTCTCCTCTAGGCTATCGCCTTCTTGCCCCCTCTTCTCGATCCCGGTTGGTTCTCGACACAAAATTTCTCTCCTTGTTTGCTTCCTCCTCCCCTCCGCACTCCTTCCACTTTCCTAGCCTATACTAGGTTAGGTCCCTATTAGGCTTTGCCTAGGCAGGAGTCGGGCATCGAGGCTTGGTCGCTTCCCTCCCTTAGTAGTAGGCCACCCTCCTAAGTTTCATTTTTCTTGGAGTGGTGTATGTGTGCAGTTGAGCGGGTTATATATTTCCCCCTGTCTCCTGTTCTCTTTCTTCGTAGCCTACCATTCTCCCCTACTCCACCCCCCCCCCCCCCCCAGCCTTGCTCTACTCGTGCGGGTGACGCTAGATGGCGTTTTCTCCGAGTTCAGGGACTTCTCCATTTGGTAGAGGGATTCGCTCCCTCCCATACAGTCCCTAGCATCGCTGTGTTGGTGTTGGTGGTTCGTTCACTCGTAGCTCGAACGTGTTCGAACACTCTATCCCGCACTTCTTTCTCCCCGTCGGGTTACTTGGCTGGGTTATTATACTTGCTCCGGCTTATGTTATGAATATACGAGCATCTTGCCCACCTTGTTTCTCTGGCGGGGAAGTAAGTGAGGAAGGGATTCATATAATATAAGGGGAGCGGATCCCTCCGGTCTCCGGAGCATTTGCCCTTTGTACCATCACTTGTTTAATGTTATTGTTTATGAATATACATATTTAGATAACTGTGTTTATCTAACGGAGTACTCTCCTTATTTATATATATACGTGAGTCCGGTTCTACACCCGGGGGTTCCGCCGTTATTTTTACTGGCAACCCTTGCGGTGAGTTCTTGTTGTCTCATTCCTTTCATTCCTCGGAGTATTCCGGGGTCTGGAAGCCTTTACCTTCCACTCTGTGTATTTTAGAGCTTATTGGCCTAGTTTATGATAAGGGATTTCTTCTCCGCCGGAGTATTCCGGTTGCAGTTGAAATTCCCGGCCTTGCCGGCTTTAGATTGCTTAGAGTGGTAGGTTCATGTACTTTTTCCACTTACAGACTGTTCGCTGAGGAGCCGGGTGTACCGCGTCACTGCAACAACCTTACGGTCACGTAGTGTGCCGGACCCACGCTGGTTGTGCAGTCCGCTGGACGATCTTGTAGTGTGGCACCCTGATGGTTGTGAGGTTTGCTTCGCCTTGTGCGCAACCGTCCAGGATGAGTCGGTAAGTGACAGTCTTCCTCCGTTTTACGCTCCTCATTTTGAATATTGTTTACGTGGTTCCCGGACTGTTTTTTCGTCCTTGGCTAATTGCTGGTTTTCTTACAGGCGGACGAAAGTCCTCCAAGAAGTCAGCCTTGGAATCTCTCCGCCTGGGTGGCTGGGTTTGGTAGGAATGTTCCGTCGGGGAAGCCCTACGCCTCGACGCCAGGTTGAGGACCTGCTCTACCCCGGCGCGCGGGTGGCGGCCGCAGTGCCAGAAGATCTTGCCACCCCATCATCCAGCAGATCCGGGATGCGACCCAGCCACCCCAAGTGGATATCCTCTACGCTGAGGTTTCAGAGGACGTCGCCGCCTTGGACTTAGACCTGGAACCTATGGCTACCGAACAGGACCAGGTGGTAAGTGGCGAGGTAGGTGAGGTTGTTGGGGCGGGCCCCCCCTTTTGACTCCCCTGCTTCTTCCATTTCTTCTTTTTCAGGTTTTGGGAAGTCTTCCTCCTTGGGTGATAGAGCTCCATCAGCTATCCCCAAGTTGAAGTTGAAGACTTCATGGAAGGCGAAGGGCTATAAGTCCTCGTCCTCCAAGAAAGCATCGCCTTTCCCCTGTCGAAAGGCTAAGGTCTCAGCACCTGTAGCCTCCGGGAGCAAGTCTGGTTCCTCCGGCAAAGGCGCGAGTAAGAGGGCAGCAAAACCAAGCCCTCCTCGCCAACCTGCCTTTGACGCGGAGGCCTTCGCGAACCAGCTTTTTAAAAGGTTCACAGAGGATATCGACACCAAGTTCAATAAGATATCCGAAAAGTTTGCCAATTATGACAATATACTGGCGGGAATGGCTAAACCACCCCCAGCCGAACCCCAGTATGTCATTCCCGACACAGCGGACCTCCCGCCTTTCGATGTCAGTAACCCTTGGCGTTTCGCCCTCCGGGCCATCCAACACGATGGCAAACTTACTATTGAAGGTCTTGGCACGAGACGGTTGGAGGAGTTAGAATTCTTCCCCGCCGATCTCTTGCCCCCGTACCCAGGCTTCGTAAGATTGACAGAGGAAGCATGGATACATTCTGATAAGGTTCCCAGGGAGACTGTCATCGTCCCTAGGGACCAAGCTCAGTCGGCTCTCCTGCGCACTCTGACGGAGTGGCAGGTAGACACCACAAAGTTGACTCCTTTCAAGGGCAACTTTACCATGTTTGCCCTGGGAGACAACTTACCAACCCCCTGTTTGAACAAAGTCGCTCTGGCTACGGCCCGAGCGTGCTTTGAAGGTAATCCGTTACCGCAGCTGAGGGAAACAGACCCCACTTCCCTGGTATTCCCGGGAAGTGACGAGTTCTGGATGGATGCTCCGTCCACTTTCACTGTCGGGAAGTTGGACCCCTTCTGTGCTTCCTCACAGTTTAGTGAGCAGCTCCCCAAGCTGCCGGAATCTTTGCTAAAGGCGGAGTTTGATGCCCGGACTAAGTTAGCCCGGTCCCTGAACTCCGTCTGCCTCACGGAAGCCACTGCCGTCTCCTGCGCGGACGAGCCATTTTTCCAAGTCTTGGCTAAGTCCCTGCTAGCTGGCTTTCAGTCTGACCTTTTTGAATTCATCATGGCCAGACTGGAATGCAGAAAATTCATCTTTGCCAATGCTACTATCCGTCACGAGCCTAACAAGCTCGTAAAGAGCTTGATCTGGGGGCCTAACCTCTTCCCAGAAGAAGAGGTTACGAATGTTATGGCTGAGGCTACAAGGGCCAACCAGAGTCTGCGCTCTCGCTGGGGCATTTCTGCCTACAAGCGCAAGACCCCAGAATCTGGCGGCCCCCAGACGAGAGGAGGCAAACGTTTCAGGAGGCATAAGAGGCCCCACCATCAGGCGGTAGTTCAAGCCGTCCCGGTCTCGGCAGTGGCACAGCCCTCCACCTCAAAGGCTCACCCCCAACAATATGTGCTGGTCCAACCAGCTCATTCCCTTGCTGCGCCCTCGTATGTTGCTTCGCCAGCATACAACCCCACCTATGAGGGCCATGGATACTTTCACGGCCTTAACAGGATCGCAAGGGGGGGAAGAGGCAGGGCCCCTCATAGAGGAAAAGCAAACACCACCCCAAGAGGAAAACCTGGACGTGGTAGAGGGAACAAACCCGCTCCCTCCCACTGAGAGAACACAGGTAGGTGGTCGCCTGTATTGGTTCAGGGACCAATGGACCTTCAGCCCTTGGGCACACAGCATTGTGTCCAAAGGTCTAGGATGGAGCTGGATCAAGGACCCTCCTCCTCCAACCAGGTTTTACCAGCCACCCTCATCAATCCTACAGGATTACGTGGCAGAATTGCTCAACAAACAAGCAATAAAGAAAGTAAGGCACCTAAAGTTTCAAGGCAGGTTATTCACTGTTCCCAAAAAAGACTCCGATCAGCAAAGAGTGAACCTGGATCTGTCGCGTCTAAATCTCTACATAAAATGCGACAAATTTCGTGATGCTTACGGTAGCTCAGGTACGGACTCTACTTCCGCGTGGAGCCGTCACCACCTCTATCGATCTTTCAGACGCTTATTATCACGTCCCGATTGCGCGGAACTTCTCTCAGTTCCTCGGTTTCAGACTCGGGAATCAAGCCTACTCCTTCAGGGTCATGCCCTTCAGTCTAAACATTGCGCCCAGGGTATTCACCAAGCTGGCGGACACGGTAGTTCAACAACTCCGGTCCCGAGGGATATCCCTAGCAGCGCATCTGACGATTGGATAATTTGGGCACCAACAGTTCTGGAGTGTCAGAAGGCTACGTCCATAGTCATCAACTTCCTGGAGTCGTTAGGTTTTCAACTGAACAGAGAGAAGTCCCGCCTGACTCGGGTCCCGGTTTCAGTGGCTGGGCCTCCAGTGGGATCTGTCCTCTCACACGTTATCTCTCCCGCCTCCCAAGAGGAAAGAGATAGCATCTCTCACCAGGAAATTTCTCAAAAATCAATCAGCATCCCGCCGATCCCAAGAAAGGGTCCTTGGGTCTCTTCAATTTGCCTCAGTGACGGACCTGCTCTTAAAAGCGAAACTAAAAGACATAAACAGAGTGTGGCGGAGTCGAGCCAATGTCAAGCTCAGAGACAAGGTCTCCTCTATTCCTCGAATCTTAAAAACAAGACTGCGGCCTTGGGCCACAGTCAGAGGCCTGTCCAAATCAGTTCCGCTTCAATTTCCCCCTCCGGCACTAGTTGTCCACACAGATGCTTCCCTAAGCGGCTGGGGGGATATTCACCAAAACAAAAGTACAAGGAACGTGGTCCACAATGTTTCAGCAGTTCCATATAAACACCCTGGAAGCTATGGCGGTCTTTCTAACTCTAAAGAAAATCCGCCCCAACCGGATTCATATCAGGCTGGTATTGGACAGCGCAGTGGTAGTTCATTGCATCAACAGGGGCGGCTCCAAATCAGGTCGAGTAAAACCAAGTAATGGTTGCTATCTTCTCCTGGCGAACAAGCACGGCTGGCACCTGTCAGCCACCCACCTAGCGGGGTACGGAACGTGGTGGCGGATTCCCTGTCCAGGGCTACTCCGTTGGAGACGGAGTGGTCCCTGGACGGGAATCTTTCAAATGGATTTGCTGCCGGGTTCCGGGTCTCCAAGTGGATCTGTTCGCGACGGAGAGCAACTTCAAGCTCCCCTGTTATGTGGCCACCAACCTGGACCCTCAGGCGTACGCCACGGACGCAATGACAATAGATTGGAACAATTGGGAGAAAATTTATCTGTTCCCTCCAATAAATTTACTGCTGAAAGTATTACACAAACTCAGGACATTCAAAGGTCAACCAGCCCTAGTAGCCCCTATTGGCCGAAGAGCAATTGGTTCCCTCTTCTTCAGGAACTGGGATTGCGGAGTCTTGGATTCCCAAGCCCATACTGACCCAGACAGTACAAACCAAGACTGTGTCAGCTTCCTCAAGAATTCAGAATGCCCTAGTTTTATGGACTTTATAAAATTCGCAGCCCAAAAAGGAGCAAACATTGACCCTGTCAACACTCTGTTTCTTGAATCAGATAAAAGAGATTCTACTCTTAGACAGTATGACTCAGCAGTCAAAAAGTTAGCCTCCTTCCTGAAAGCATCTGAAGCCAAAATCATGACAACTAATTTAGGAGTCTCTTTCTTTAGGTCACTGTTTGAGAAAGGCCTTGCTCCGGCCACTATTACCACAGCCAAGTCAGCCCTGAAGAAAGTATTTCTATACGGCTTTAAAATCGACCTTCGACCTTACAGATTCCTATTTTTCATCCATCCCCAGAGCATGCGCTCGTCTGAGACCCGTATCACGCCCACATTCCGTTACGTGGTTTCTCAATGACGTCCTTAAGTTAGCATCAGAGATGGACAACTTTCAATGCTCTTATCAGGATCTGTTAAGGAAGACCTTATTTCTGATTAGCTTGGCTTCAGGTGCTAGAATCTCAGAGCTGTCGGCTCTCACTAGAGGTGATAATTTTGTGAACTTCCTCCCATCCGGAGAGGTCCTCCTTTCCCCTGACCCTAGATTCTTAGCCAAAAACGAAGACCCACAAGACAGGTGGTCTCCTTGGAAGGTGGTGCCCCTTCCACAAGACCAGTCTTTATGTCCAGTTTATACACTTAAATCTTACCTTTTAGAACTCCACAGAGTAAGTCGGGTCCTCTTTTTATCAGGGAGAAAGGTGGTACTCTTTCACTGAATGCTATAAGACAACAAATTCTGTATTTTATTAAACAGGCCAACCCAGATTCAGTTCCTAAGGTTCATGATATTCGAGCAGTTGCTACTTCCATTAATTACTTTCATAATATGGACTTTCTCAGAACTATCTAAATACACGGGTTGGAAATCACCTCTAGTGTTTAAACGCCACTATTTAAAAATCGCTCAAAGCCCTGAAATTTTCTACAATAGCTGTGGGAAGTGTCATCTCCCACCTTAACCAATCATATCCTTATCCTCCCTTTCCCCACCCGCCTGCCTCATTTACTTCTCTGCTTATCCTCCTGGTTGATCATGCCTCACTGCCTTGCTCCTCATATTGATGTATCTTGTCTCTGTTGAGTGGAAACTGTAATCTGACATGTTATGATTGTATTTTCTTGTGGGGTACTGGGCGGTTTTTATTTTGCTCCATGTACCCCAGATATATGTATATGTACTGTATATTTTATTTCCCATTTGATTTGATCTCTTACGTGTTTAGCTTAAGTTTACGTGTGTAGCTTTAAGATTGTATATGCCATTTAAGATTATATATGCCATTTAACCTATGCAATTTTCATATGCCATTATGCTTTAGTAGTGTTAAGTATTTTTGGGGCCTCTTCCCCGTCGTGCCGGGGACTTCCCCCACTTTTTCGTAATGTTAAGTCTTTGATGTGCCTTAGGTTTAGTGTTCTTGATACATGTAAGAGATTCCCTGATTAAAACTGCTTTCGTAATTTATGTTTTTTCTTCAGATTACCTTGTTTCCTCGTAGTTTGCAGCCTTGGCATGATTCTCTGTCACTATTTCACCGGCTGACACGAGACTGGACTCAGAAAAGGGATTTTGACAAAGGAAAAATCTATTTCTGAGGAAGGTCCCGTGTCACCCGGTGACCCTCCCGACTCACCTATTGCTCCCCCTTTCTTGCACATGCCAAGTCTGGGGTTAGTGCTAGCATGGAATGAGGTAGGTGGCGCTGGTGTCGCCGAGCTGGCGGGTGTTGGGCGTAGGGGCTGTAACGGCTCACCGCTCTGTTCTGGGGGTTTTGATAGGGAGAGATCTTTCGAGTAAGACTCCATGGTAGTGATCTTTCACTCACCCTTCGTTATACCGACGTCTTCCCTGGAGAAGACGCTCGATCTGGGGGTAGTAACCCCAGCTTTCCTGAAAGCTCTTTTTCTCTGGTATATCTAGCATATTATACCTAGAAATTCGTGCTATAATGGAATTTCACTGGGTGACACGGGACCTTCCTCAGAAATAGATTTTTCCTTTGTCAAAATCCCTTTTTTAAATTTCACGGGCGACTGGCGCAGGCAACAACATACAATCAGGCAGCGTACGGTGTACGATACGTTGGCCCGAGAGGCTGGAATAGGTACATTAATTCAATGAGCCGACCTCACTTGCCCTCGTTGTGTCAGAAGTTAAAAAAGGTCAGTGTTCATTTGCAATTTTTGTGTGTTTGTAAATACAGGTAGTGCACGAGTGACTATAATTCGTCTTACGATAATTCGAGTTTACGATGGAGTTAGCAATTAATACCAGTACGACAATATTTAGAAAATATTTTTAAATTTCGAAAGGGCACAAGCAACAGCGCACACTACAATTGCCGTAGAATCAGGCAGCAAGAAAGACCAACTTCTTTTTCTCCATCTCTTTATTCCATCTTCTAGTCAAAAAGTAAGAGAATAATAAAAGCATTGTTAGTAACCTTATACTCTTGCGAAAAATGCGTACAGCCATAAACAACCGAACGAGACTCTGTTGTTTTGCTAATAACCAAATCGGATAACAACTGTTTTGCTTGTATTTCAACCATCGCATGGGTTAAACAATTATCGTAGTTAGATTAAAAATGACGTTAAGTACTGATATGTTTTTACACTACCCTTATCCGCTTTGGAGAAAAAGATCGGCAAGGAAATATACTGCTGCAGTAAAATTAAGCTGCAAGTTGTAGCTGACGCTGAGAAAAGAATGTTCAAGCTGCTAATGACTATAAATTATCGTACATTGGCAACATGGATGAAACTCGACCGCAAATAAAATTGGAAAGTATTTTAATCAAAACTACTGGACATGAAAGAACACATATTACTGCTGTTTTCACGCCGATAAAAGATACATACGAAAAGCTCGTGGTATGATGATGAAATCAAGAGAAAATAGCGAACGGAATCTTGATTTTTTTTGTTTACACAAAACAAAGGGCCAGCTGCCAACGTCATCTACTAACGAAAAAAATGGCTAAAATAATTTCACAACGAGACATATTTAAGTTATATTTCGACATAAAAACACTTCGTATAACGAAAAATACACGTCCTTTATAAATAAAGTATCTAGAGATTCATTTACGCTAACTTGAAGCAAGAAATGCCCTCTGAACCGAGTTAAATGCATCGAAATAAAGACCGCGTGATCGATTCCGAAACCAAAACATTTGATCGCTATGATCGGAATTTATAATGCAAAAGCAGTATAAGAATATTTACGATTGGATACAGTGTAGTAAAGCATAACATTTTAAAAGATCCATGGAAAAGATGCACATTCGTTATTTTGATGTTTGTATAATACAGCGGTGTTATGTGAAAATAGAATACAGTATAATGTAGGCTAGGCTACCGTATATGATATACGAAAGTGCAGGCCAGGCCTTGTTTGTTATTCAATTTCTCTTAATACTGGCTTATCATGTCAGTCTGCATCGAACCTGCAGAATTAGCTGACACTAATAATTACTATACCATATATGTATAAAGTATACTGTGTAGTGTAGGCTAGGCTACCATATATGTATAGATGGTACTGATTACCCTAGTGTAGGCTAGGCCATATTCGAGTTACGATTTTTTCAACAAACAATGGGTTTTTTGGAACCTAACCCCATCGTAAGTAGGGGAATACCTGTATAAGCATTTTTAGAGTTTTTTTGTGTTGGAACTATCAAAATAGGCAGTGCTAAATGTTTTTATAGAGGAGGGTTTTAAGTATTTGCGGATTTTAGCTATTCGCAGGGGGTGTGTGGTACACATCCCCCTGCGAATTTGGGGGGTTTACTGCTTGTTCAATGTTGATAGGTCGAGGATCACTCTTCATTTGGAGGAATCCTTTTTGGGAACACTGAAGAGACGTGCTTGGTGGCAAATATAAGCATGTTTCTCTATGGCACCTTTTAACAGGGCCTTCTGCACATCATTTTCCAGAGAAGGGTCTGGTTCTTGAAAGAACCCCTTTGAAGGCAGGAGGGATGAGACCATTTCCACCCTAGCCCGTTGGGAACAACGCTGTGTCCCCAAGGAGAAGACTCCCATTCCCTGTGGTGTCTTTGAAGTCAACCCCCGACCAAACAATTCCTATTGGTATCCCCCTCTTCCTCTACCTTTTCCCTTGATAGGCATTCTGGGCATTGCTTTTCCTTTTCCTTTATAAGATGGTTTTTTGACCTTGTGAAATGGATGTCCTCGCTGATATGGCTGTTGCTGTCCTTTTCAAGGGGGTTGTCCCTTCTGACCACCTTCCTGTTTATGAGTAAAAGTTTTGGATGTGACTGAAGGCTTATATGATTTTTTATCAAAGTGAGCCTTTTTTGAATTGGGTAAACCAAATTTCAGGTTTTTTGTTCCCTGAATTCTCCTTTTCCCAGAAGAGCGTACACTGTAAAATTTTGTTAGTGTGCCTTCTCATTGACTTGAGTTACAACAGACTCTTCAAACAAGTCCTTACAGAAGGGGTTAGACTTGTTGGAGCCTTCCAATGTTTCCATTCGCGCTTCTATGCGCCAGTCTAAAAAGTCATAGAGTTCTTCCCACAGGGTTCTCTTGAGACTTTCAGCCACAACAGGAAAAAGTGCCCTGGAATCTTCTGGAAGCCTTTTGGTGGCAACTTCCAGCAAGGTGGAAGAGGTTAAGATACTAAGGAGGTGGGCCCTAGCACGGAATTCTGACAAAGCTGTCTCATCCGAGATTCTTCTCATAGGGTTCCCAAACTGCTAAGTAGCCACATCTAAGGAGAGCTTTTTCCTTTCAAAAGGGAGTTGAAGTGTTGCCCATTCCTTGGCGGAATTTTTTGAAACCAGGAGGACTGTGGCGAATGGTTTTAGTTCTGTCATTGGGTCCCATTTTCTAGTTACTACATAGTTCAGAAAGTTTGCCTTGGTATGGTTAATTATTTTAAAAGAAGGGACAGAAGGCTGCGGGTACTTGGTGAACAAGTTGGGTTTTATTCATAATGGGAGTACATATCCACCTTCAGCTGACATGGTAAAAGGCATCATCTATAGCTTTCAATGCTGTATTGCCACATAAGAGAACTGTTTCCTTTTGGGGTTTCTCCATGTCTGGCAAAGTTAGTATCAGGTGCCATTCTGAATTAGGGAATGCTGCCCTGTCTCTAAACTCCACATGTACAACTTCGATCATGGATTTTCTCTTATTAATTAGATGCTTACCATCAGGAGAGAAAATGCACATTGAAGTGTCTGGCCAAAGATTATCAGTATCACTGGGGAGAATATTGGAGCCCCTGTTATATTTTGATCTGAAGCTTTGTAATCCAAACTGGTAATTTTGCTTGTTCCAGTTGGAATTCTAACCTTGGACCTGTTTGGTCAGAATTTGTTTCCACTCTCCCTTTTTGGTTGCAGGATGCAGTATTTTTACACTTTGGAATGTACATCACTGACTTGATTTCTTTAATTTCCTGTTTGGAGTTATGCAATATGTCCATTTATTATCACCCTTCTGTGGCAAGGACAGCTTTGATATAACTCATAATTTCCTTACGGAACTGATCAAATGCTGCAAACTGTGTATCCCTTTTGGGGGAACTTGCACAATCTGACTGAGCATCTACAGCTAAACTGTGACTGCCTGTTACCCAGGGGACAGAGATCCTGGTTGAGTTACGATACCCCTCTGAAAATGTAGTCATTTCAACTGGGGTTAAGTGGATCCTAGTATCCCTTTTGGGGGTTAAGATCCTGATCAGCTCCTGAAAGCTGCATGGGGGATTGGATTCCCTCTGGAAAGTTTCTCCCATGGTTAGCTGAAGGTTGTGTCCCTGACCTTTCTGGGTTCAGCAAGGTCATTTAGGTAGCAATATCAACTTTATTTGTAAGAAAATCACCTCCAAGTGGAACTCCCTCTATTTCCTGCACAGGTTTAACCTGGGAGGTATTGGGACTGATGTTACTGGGTTTTGTGCCCAAATACAGGTCTTCAGAGAAGGGGTTAAATATCTGCTGCTGGAGTTCTGCTGGAAAGATATAATCTTCCCCTTCCTCCCCCTTGCTGAACCCTAGGACCCATCATGACAGCTTAAAATGAGCTGTTTTGTCCTTAAAACTTGCTGTTAAGAGCACGTTACAAATTTCACACATATCTGGTGACCAAGAAAATTTGTCTTGTTTTTTACATGGACTATGCTCATGGCATGTGCTATGGACTGTACCCACTGGCAAAAAGCAAACCGAGCAATTTGCTAGGGAACACTTGAGCTGAGGATCCTGCATAATGGTGGCCCTGTAGTGAAAAAACCAAGTAGTTATTAGAAACTAATTAGTGTAAATTGTTTTTACTAAGGGCCAATTCTGTAAACCCCTGTATCATTAGCATATTCCATCTTACAGGTTAATTTGATTACCAGTGTGTAAATGCAATACCTTTTATAAAGTACCTATATTAACTTAAGCCCTTTGAGGTTTAGGTTAGTTTTGACACCTTATATGGCTGTTTTACTTAAACTGTTAGTCTTTTTGCAATGGCTATGTGAAATTTTAATTCTAAATTGTCATGCCATTTGGATTAATCTTCTATGAACTAATTTGTTTAACTAACCCAAGCTACTGTATAATCTACGTTAGGCTAAGCATAAGAGGATTTCTTAGAGGGTTCTTGCTTAACCAATTCTAAGCCGCTTCTTATTCTCGGTTTATTTAAAACCTAAGGATATGAGCTATACAAAAAAATAACCCTCTTATAATCTTATAGAGGGATGAAGAAATTTGTTTTTATTTAGCATTTCCCAACGTTTTGAGAGAGAGAGAGAGAGAGAGAGAGAGAGAGAGAGAGAGAGAGAGAGAGAGAGAGAGAGAGAGAGAGAGAGAGAGTGTAATTGTCGTTGTGAGTGGTTCGGTTGTTGGAGTTCGTTTTACGGTGCTGTCTGTCTGTCTGTCGGGAGTTTTTCGGTTTTGGGGAAGTCTTGGGCAGTTGAGGTCCAACCTTGAAAGTGAACGGGAAGTTCGTCTGTTTTTTTTGGTACCAACATTAATGGTTCATGTGTCTCTTCTTTTTTTGTTTGTTCGTTGTTGGTGGAGGGTCGGTTTAAGTTTTTGTTTTGTGGTTGTGTGCTGTGATTGGCGACCGTGGACCTTATCCATCTCCAGCAACCAAAGATCAGGGTGAGTGTTGCATGTTGTGTTGTTTGTGGGTGTGAATTCCGCCACATAATATTTGGCACCCAACGTGGGGCCCGAACCCACGACCCCGAGATTAAGTCTCGTGCTCTACCGACTGAGCTAGCGTTGGGCGAGCGTTGTGGGTATACAACGCCACCGTGCATAAGGGTATTGGTATGTCTCCGTGTAAATATGTGTTAAATTTTGAAAAGATAGTGAGACCGAGATTGGGTCTATCTGAGAATGATAGGGAGGTATGGAAGAAGGCGCATGAAACGTTTGAAAGTTACAAGGTGGGCGAGAAAGTGTTGAAAGAAGTAATCGAGAAAGGGCGGTTGAATGTAAATAAAGTGCGTGAAAAATTTGAGGGTCCGTATGAGGTGTTGGAAGTTGGTCCCAGTGGGCTTAGTTATGTTGTAGGGGAAGCATGTGTAGATGGTAGTGTGAGAGAAATCTGAGCGCATCATAACCAATGCGTAGTTGGAAGGATGTACCGGAATATGTGAGAGAGAATGGGGTGTATAAATGGTTGAAATCGAATGTGGGTGAACCAAGTATGCATGAGAGCTTGTGTATGGAGGATCAGCAATTTGTTTTGATAGAGTATGGTAGGAAACGTAAGAAAGGGAAGAACGTAAGTAAACTGAATGGTCGTAAGTTGTGTGATAGGGGTGTGAGTGCCAAAGTGGAAATGAATGATAAAGCGTGTAATACGGATGAATGGGATGGTATGAATAGAACGTATAGCATATGCGGGTTTGATATATAACTGAGTTGACTGAACGTGTAGGGGTTAGTGAACGGTTGGAGGTGAGCGAAAGTGTAAGAGTAAGAGAGCGTAGCAGTAATATACGAGTGATTGAAAGCATGAATGAATCGTTGCAAGAATTGGAAAGGTCAATGAGCGAATGGGATGGGTTAGTTGAAGAATTGGGGAGGTATTTGGGAACGAGTTAGAGGGTATAGATGAGATTGTGGATGAAATTGAGAGTGGTAATAGTGAAGAAGATAGCGTGAATCTGAGAGAGAATGGAGGAGATGATGTGAGTTTGACTGTTGCTAGAAGAGAGAATGATTCAGAGAGAATGATTGCGTGCCCATGAATGCGATCTAGAGGACCTGCTAGTGAGCATCCGTGGGTGTTATGTAAAAGCGATTTGAAAGAGGTGTGAAAGGTGTTGGTTGGGAAATGCTAAAAAGGGGGAGAAATATAGAGGATGAAGAAATTTGTTTTTATTTAGCATTTCCCAACATTTTGTGAGAGAGAGAGAGAGAGAGAGAGAGAGAGAGAGAGAGAGAGAGAGAGAGAGAGAGAGAGAGAGAGAGAGAGAGAGAGAGAGAGAGTGTAATTGTCGTTGTGAGTGGTTCGGTTGTTGGAGTTCATTTTACGGCGCTGTCTGTCTGTCTGTCGGGAGTTTTTCGGTTTTGGGGAAGTCTTGGGCAGTTGAGGTCCAACCTTGAAAGTGAACGGGAAGTTCGTCTGTTTTTTTTGGTACCAACATTAATGGTTCATGTGTCTCTTCTTTTTTTTTGTTTGTTCGTTGTTGGTGGAGGGTCGGTTTAAGTTTTTGTTTTGTGGTTGTGTGCTGTGATTGGCAACCGTGGACCTTATCCATCTCCAGCAACCGAAGATCAGGGTGAGTGTTGCGTGTTGTGTTGTTTGTGGGTGTGAATTCCGCCACAATCTGGTTTTCTGTTTTATGTAGCTGAGACTACCTTTTTGTCTGATACTCTGCCACACTGTTTCAAAACTAAAAGCAGGATATTCCCTTAAAAAGGGATTCCCACTTAATCTAGTAGGCTACATAAGACCTTACCAGTGTGCAACCTTGCAGATACGTTACCGAGTCGTACAAAACTGTTATTCTTATTGATCCTAGAATACTGTTTATATATAATCCTATGCTTACATGTTCTTTCTTAGCCTAGTATAGGGCATTAACTAATCCAGATTTTTATAGATCACACTTAAATGTATAAGCTTTATAAAACCAGCAACTTACGAATATGTAAACTTATTGTTAGGCTACTATTTTTGTCTACCCAGGTTGTTGTTTGTATCCAATCCTAGGTTATTTGGTCTACTATATACAATAGTAACCCAATAAATGTGCGTAATCTTATAGCTAGGCTATCACTTACTCTACAGTAATCTAGGATACTGCCTAATGCAGATTATTTAATCTACACTTAAGGGTATGGGTTACATAAAATGCAACTGCCTTAGTATGTAGCCTTAAATCTATAATCTAGGCTACCACCTCATCTGGCATGTCACTAATTTCATCTAGTCCTAGATTACATGGTCTAGACTAGCAATTTAATCCAATAATGGGATATTTAGTAAAAGTTTATCACTTACGCTAACATAAGGTACTGCCTAGTCCTGGATTATTTTAGGTCATGCTTAAGTATATACAGGCTATACAGAGAAAAACTGTGTAGCCTGTTCATCAAATTTTGGGGTCCTTGGCATAAACTAGGCTGCTGCCTAGGACCATAAAAGGATGTTTTCAAAGGTTCTTACTTACCTTAATTTAGATTACTACCCAACCTAGGTTACTTAAATCACCTTTAGGATATGTAATCCTAGGTTATAGACTACAGACATCTATTACAGTCTAAATTATTCTCACTGAATTTGTTAGGCTACCATCTCATGTAGGCTACCGCCTAGGATATTGTAGACATCATTATCTGAAAGGATTATCTAGATTAATAATTGTGGAACATTTCTTTAGTTAAAACTTCTAAATAGAATGATCAAATCTTCAATTTTTTGCTCTTCACAAATAACAGAGATCGTGAGAGAGCACAGACCATGTGTTCGGAAAACAAAGTCTGGTTTCCAGCTTCTGTACACAAAATAAACACTTGTTCCAGTTTCAACTAACAATTTTTAACAAGTTTAGATGTTTCCATGATTCTCACTGATGAAAAAATTTGAAATCGAAGTGGTTGTGTGAGGAGCACTGAATCATCGTGTGCACTACTTTGTCTAGAGGAGGGTAATGGAGGCTGTCCTTTTGCCTGCCTGGTCGTAAACAAGATGGCAGACGCGCATGCACAATAGTCACTTCTTACAGTTTCTGATGTAGGAAAACTGGGTTCAGCTTCTCTGAAGATAAGAGAAAATGCCCTTTTATCTTTGAGTCCATTATACTCTATCATCTCTTAGTGTTTTCATTACGATACAATACCCGGCTATTTCTCTGATACTAGTCTAGTCACCATGGAGCACTGACACACCATGGGGGTTAACTCCTTGACGACGAAACAAGCAACTATGCTATAAAAAAATCCGTGTTTCCTAGAAAGACAACTGATGAATTTTTTTGTAGTAGTCCAGGAAACTATCGAACAATCTCTAAGAAATGGCGGTCATGTAATGGCTGTTTCCCCATATCTGTGAGCCAGACATTGTGATCTTCTTAATGGCTGTCTCTCATTCATATGGTGCTCGTTACTGGTGACAAGGTGATTTGTGGTTGGTGAATCATTTTCAGCATCAGTGCCTATTGTTTCAGTAACAGCCACTTCAACAACCAGTGTGAAGGGAGATGACAGAGACAACACTATCAGGGGCCTCGAGAAACTCCTTTAAATTTAAATTTATGAAATGACAGACTAGCCTGTCTTATGTCTGTCCTCCTGCGTAAAGGCTTTATTGCCACCTAATGTGTTACAAATATTTATCAAAGCCCCTCCACTACTCTTCTATGGCACTTTACTACTTCTATATATAATTGTAGCTTCCTCCCAATCCATGAAGTGATTATTTTCCCAGCAATGTTTGGTAACAATGCTGTTGTGAACAAAGTCCCTAACCGCTTTTTTAAGTTCTTGTAACCTTATGTCCCTCCCTCTACTTGTCTCCCCAAAATAAAATAAATTACAGAGCTTGCATTTTATAGAATAAAATACTCCTATGTCTCTCATGCTGTTACTATCACTAATTCTGCTGCTATTATTCTCAGTGAATTTTGATTTGATTGAATTGTCATATGTGCAGGCTACTTTAACAATACCTGTGCTATTGATTAACTGAGGTGTTGATTTTAACTTCTCATGATATGGAAGCATTATTTATCTCTTGCTTTGATCAGTCTGCTTGTGTGATGGGTTGTAAAACTTTTTCTTAGCTTTAGACAAAGCATCCTTAATAAAATGGGAAGGGCAACTCAACTTACTAAAAGTATTCCAAATATGGGAAATTTCATCATCTAAAAACTGTGGGTCACAAGCTTTAAGGGCCTTGACAGCCATATTAATAAACAATGATATTTTTCTTTATCTGAATGCTATGATAGGAATGAAAATGAACATATAATTCTGTGTTAGTTGGCTTTCTATAAACCGAGAATTCAAACTTCTGTGTTTTGAATTGTGAAAAATTAGGACATCCAAAAATGGTAATTTCTGCTCCGATTCCCTTTCATGTGTGAACTTGATTTGTTCCGTCTGACTGTTAATAAATTCTACTAGATCATTGAATGCACTGTCATCACGAATGAAAAGAATGAAAATATTGTCCACATAATGGACACACAATACTGGTTTAAAACGAGATGGGGAAGAACTCAGAATAGTTTCCTCCACAAATTCCATGCCGATATTAGCCAAAACAAATGAGGGGGGTATCCCATTGCTACTCCAGATTTTTACTCATATGCATCACCACTGAAAATGAAAACAGCAGACTCTACACACAGTTTAATGAGGTCAAGAAATAATTCAGTGGGAGTGGGCATTAACTTGGGTCATTATCAAATTTACCACATCATTTTTCAATCACATAATAGAGCGGGACATTAGTAAATAAAGAATTGACATCCAGACTATTCATTTTCCCAAGAAAAGCCATCAAATGTCCTAATCTCTAAATGAAATCATCCCTGTGTCTGATATGTGTGAGGGATATCATGCCTACCAAAGGGGCAAGTTACTTGGCAAGCCATTCAGCCAACATGGATTGGGGGGCACCGCACGTAGCTGCAATGGGTCATAAAGGACAGCAAGTTTTATGCACTTTAGGGATCCCATAGCAGTAAGGAAGGTTAGGTGTTTTGCCTAAGATCTTGCTGAGTATGACTTTATGTAACTCTTCATTTGAAATTCTAGTTGCGATATCTCTAACATTTTTGTTGAGTGAATTTTGTACTACATTGATAGAATGCACTTTATTCAACCTAAAATAAGTATTACTATCATTTAGTAATCTTTGTCTGCTTTCTTAGATAACTCCTCTAAGAATTTGTGTCTCGAAGGATTACAAAAATCCTTTTTACTCAATTCAGAGGCAAGAATCGACCCTTTCAAAACATCAGGTCTTTCTTGTGGGTTATATTTAAAATTATTGATAGAGATGAGGCTTTTAATAAGAAAATCTTTTCCAGGACCTAAATTAAAATTCAAACCTAAATTGAGTACCTCTACATGAGTGCTTTCAATTCGGAAAGATGACAGGTTAATGACCTGATTAGTCTAACCTACTTTTGCCCAACAAGAAGAAGACTGTGCTGGCACAGTCTATCAAGTTTTAACTGAAGGTTATGAAAACCTTCCGTTTTAACTGAAGGTTATGAAATGCGCAACCTCACCTGCTCGGTGTGTGGCACCTTCAAACTTTGCTGATTGAAGAATGTCTCTCAAATGCCGCTGGGCCTCGTGTCGTAGAAAGAATGCTGTCTGGACCTCCAACTTAGGATGAAGAGCAAGGAATGATTTTTGATATTCAGGAAAGGGTTCACCTGAGAAAGGAACTTCACCAATCTGGCCAAAAGATTTTGGAATGACTTTTTCTTGTAGACAGCTGTATAAGAACCTAACTTGATTCTTGGTCTTGAATGACTGCGTCCATTTCCTCACAAGTTGTTGATATTTCCTCAGACCTTCATCACAGTTAATATCAAGAAATATGTGCTGCATGTTTTAAGGCAGTGGCTAAGATTATCTATGATGCATCAATATAATGTGACCAGACATGATAAGTAAAAAGCCATAATAATGTACAGTATATGAGCAATTGTATTTTTCCAAAATACAAAAAAAGGGTTAACCAGTCGAAAGCTTCCCCCTCTTTTTTTAAACCTTTTTTGTATTTTGGAAAAATACAATCACTCATATATATTCTTGTGGCTTTTTATTATTCAATGACTTCTTCGAAAGAAACACTTCTGAAGAAAGTTAGCAATGTACTTACCTTCCAGATGTCATGCAACTTAGAAAAGGAGTAAAGGTCTGCCTTTTTAATGACGGAAACTAAAATAATTCTTAGCCCACGTACAGAGCGTGGTCTGTTTGCGTTAGGGTGTAAGAAAAGTGGACCATCTGGGATGTTTGCTGTAACATCTAGGTAAACCTTCAGTGCTTGATCCAGCCATAATGTTTTATACGAAATACTGAGTCCTCTTATTAGAATAGGGAATTTTTTCTTTAAAAAGTTCTTAATCTTTGCCAGGAATGAAGGGCCAGACGACAATAGTAAATGGCAGCTAGATGTATGAGTGGTGTAATGTTGTCCCCCATCTATGAGAGCTCAGTTCACTAACCTGAGCTCCTTATGTCAAAGCAGTCAAGAAGACTGCCTTTTGGACCATATGAGTATGAGTTGTAGTTGTGATGGGCCCACTGAACTGAGGGGATGACAGGAGTCGAAGAACCTTATTCATAAACCAGGTAATGGGAAGCCTTGCAGGACCCAATCTTTGCAATGCTTAGGACTGGCGAAAGGAAGTAACAATCTCTATATTAAAATACAATCAACCCCCAGTATTTACGGGGGAGTGTACCACTAGCCCCGCGAATAGCTAGAATCCTCGAATACCTGACACCCCTCTAAAAATGCTTATAACTGCATATTTTGATAATTCAAACCCCCAAAAAACCCTAAAAACTCTTATACCTGAGTATTTTAATAGTTTTATCACAAAAAATGCATTTAGTCATGAAAATGATAAGAAAATACAGTAATTAGTGGACATTTCTCTATGAAAAATACTATGAATAGGCGAATTTTCCCCGAACAATGTGTATGTACGTTCCACAGAAAAATCTGCGAATAGGTGAAGCCGCGAATTCAGAACCATGAATAGGCGGGTATCCACTGTAAAATGTAAAACCATAATGCAAGGGTTCTGACAATGCTGCCGTCTATGCCATGACTGCTGTAATAAGACTCTTGTCCTCAAAGAGATATATACAAAAATACAAAACTGTTCCAACAGAGATTTCAACTGGACCCTTGGTGTAGAGGTAATCTATCCACATTTTCCGTACAGACTGGTATTGTCTGATAGATGAAGTCCATAGTTTTTGCACTAGGTACATAGCAATGTTGGGTAAATAATCCTCACAGTAGACTAGACTGAAAAGATTCATGTGAAAGTAAAGGCTCTGAAAGGAGGATGTGTAGACAACTTTCATTCCTACTGTCTGGGACAGAACACCAGACAGTAATGGAACACACTTCTTCGCCCATTGCTGAAGCAAAAGCAATGACTTAAGCCAATTTGGGGCTTCTAAATAACCAGTTCTGTTAAAAGCTAGCAGACTGTTCAAAGCTTTCAAAATCTGAACAATGGAGTATTATTATTATTAAAATAGTTTAACCAGACCACCGAGCTGAAAAATGTCTCTCATAGGGCTGGCCCGAAAGATTAGGTGGAAATGGAGTACTGGGCAGTACCAGGTCTAGGCCAAAGGCCAAGCACTGGGACTAAATGATGAATGATCAATGCTAATGACAGTAGTAACAGATCGTGAGGAGGGACTAAGAGATAAATTCTTGTGTAGGAATATTAGTGTTTTGAAGGAAGCACTGGAGGCTCCGTAGGCTGTCTCTTAAACTGTTACTTCTTTCAGTCACAAATACTTTACTTTCTGTTCTTCCTCTTCTTTGTTTTCCTTTCCTTATTTGAATGGTGAACCAGTTTCATATAGAGTTGATATTCTGTCTTCATCTTTACTGTCTAATTTTGACAATGATTTTTCGGTAATGTTCACTGATTGAAATAGTATAAAGCCATGTAAGGCATGTGAAATATTCAATCTTGGCAATTACTTTCTTTATAATTAGGCAAAAAAAAAACGGTATAAAAGTGTTAAATAAAAAAAAAACTCTTTAAGTCCTACTGTTTTCAAGAATGTTGTTGGCATTACTCTAAGGCTAAGTTACACTTCAAGTAATATAGTGATGTTATATTATTAGCCACTTGTTCTCCGACAAAACTCATAAAACGACTGTGATGAAACAAACAGTACCTGAATTCAATGAGGATCTTTGGGACTACTGATGATCAATCTCATCCAAACCTGAGATTCCTGAATTCCAAACGCAGTTCAAATCTTGATCAGTTCTCGCGGAGGAGGTGGTGTTGCTGTCACCTACACTCTTAAGTATATTTTGACCACAATCCTAAGTTCCAAAATGATCTCATTCTCATTCTGGTTTTCCATATTTCAGTTTCACTCTTGCTGATCGGTTACTGTTACTCATTTATTACGGAACAAATTAAATGACCATGAACTTGCATATTATGTTTTCACAGAACAGATACCATATGTAAATTAAAGAGTAAATAAATTATTGAATATATATATATATATATATATATATATATATATATATATATATATATATATATATATATATATATATATATATATATAAAATTCTGGGTGCATTGAAAAAACAATGTATATATATATATTTATAAAAACCTTCAAATATGATTATTCTGCCATTTTGGGGCATATTTCTTCCGTCGGATTCGGCGTACACATCAAACATGCACACATAAAACAAATTTGCTCACATTTTCACCTGTACAATAAAAAATACTAAGTACAGTACTGTAATGATATAAATCAGAAAGAGTTAAGATTTTTAAAATTTGTCATTTTTTTCTTAGATGCTCCATGGGCGGCTTTTTATAATAAATTACATTTTATATTTTATCAATCAATTTACAGCTCCTCATGAATATTAAAATTGGAACAATTGAAAATGTAGATGCTGATAAAATTTCACCAATCTATCTATTTCCGAAACTTGATAACCATTGTTGTTTATATTGGACATTCACACAACACATTTCATTGTTATTATCACTTTGAATTCTGAGCATTCAAGAGCAGGGTTATGTGGCTGCTCATTAACCCTTAAACGCCGACTGGACGTATCATAAGTCGACTAAAATTGTCTGTCAGGTGACAAGTGGACATACTGTATGTCGACTACAAAAAATTTCAACCTACAGTCAACATTGACTCGACCAAAATGGTCGAAAAACGCAATTGTAAGCTAAAACTCTTACATTCTAGTAATATTCAATCATTTACCTTCATTTTGCAACAAACTGGAAGTCTCTAGCACAATATTTCGATTTATGGTGAATTTTTGAAAAAAACTTTTTCCTTACATCCGCATGGTAACTCTGCCGAAAATTTCAGAAATTCTTTCGTCATTTTGTCGTAATTTTTGAACCGTTTTATATTAGCCGTTACATAAAGTTTTATATGTGAAAATGTGTGCAATTTCATGTAAAATACAACAAAAAACAACCCATGGTTGTAGCTTTTATCAGTTTTGATATATTTTCATATAAATCACGATAACTGCCAAAATTTCAACCTTCGGTCAACTTTAACTCAACTGAAATGGTTGAAAAATGCAATGGTAAGCTAAAACTCGTACATTCTAGTAATGTTCAATCATTTACCTTCATTTAGCAACAAATTGGAAGTCTCTAGCACAGTATTTCGATTTATGGTGAATTTTGAAAAAATCTTTTTCCTTACGTCCGTGCGCAGTAACTCAGCTGAACATCTCAGAAATTCTTTTGTCACTTTGTTGTAATGTTTGCACCGTTTTATATTAGTCATTACATAAAGTTTTGCATATGAAAATGTGCGCAATTTCATGTAAAATACAATAAAAAAATAACTCATGGTTGTAGCTTTTATCAGTTTTGAAATATTTTCATATAAATCACGATAAGTGCCAAAATTTCAACCTTCGGTCAACTTTAACTCGACCGAAATGGTAAAAAAACGCAATTGTAAGCTAAAACTCTTACATTCTAGTAATATTCAATCATTTACCTTCATTTTGCAACAAATTGGAAGTCTCTAGCACAATATTTCGATTTATGGTGAATTAAAAAAAAAAAAAAAAAACTTTTTCCTTACGTCTGCGCGCGGTAATTCGGCCAAACATCTCAGAAATTCTTTCTTCACTTTGTCGTAATGTTTGCACCGTTTTATATTAGTTGTTACATAAAGTTTTATATGTGAAAATGCGCGCAATTTCATGTAGAATACAACAAAAAATAACTCATGGTTGTAGCTTTTATCAGTTTTGAAATATTTTCATATAAATCACGATAAGTGCCAAAATTTCAACCTTCGGTCAACTTTGACTTGACTGAAATGGTCGAAACACGCAATTGTAAGATAAAACTCTTACATTCTAGTAATATTCAATCATTTACCTTCATTTTGCAATGAACTGGAAGTCTCTAGCACAATATTTCGATTTATGGTGAATTTTTGAAAAAACCTTTTCCTTACATCCACGCGGTAACTCGGCTGAACATCTCAGAAATTCTTTTGTCACTTTGTCATAATGTTTGCACCGTTTTATACTGGTAGTTACATAAAGTTTTATATATGAAAATGTGCGCAATTTCATGTAGAATACAACAAAAAATAACTCATGGTTGTAGCTTTTATCAGTTTTGAAATATTTTCATATAAATCACTATAAATAGAAAAAATTCGACCTTTGGTCAACTTTAACTCGACCGAAATGGTAAAAAACTGCAATTGTAAGCTAAAACACTTACACTCTAGTAATATTCAATCAATTACCTTCATTTTGCAACAAACGGGAAGTCTCTAGCACAATATTTTGATTTATGGTGAATTTTTGAAAAACTTTTTTTACGTCCACGTTCACGAATTCATGCATCATTTTGTGATAATATTTTCTCTGTGTTGCTTTGATCGTTTTACAATTTGTTATATACCAAAATCATCGCAATTTAGTGTACAATACAAAGAAAAAATAATAACTCATTAGCTTTAACCGTTTTGCTCACAGCACGATTTGTATACAATTATATGAAATTTTTTTCGCGCTGTCATATATTTCAATATTTATATATGACAATGATATTTTTGTTCATTTCTGATGGTTGCATACTAAACTTCAGGCAATGACAAAAAAATGAGCTAAAAATGAACTCTTAATCTTAAAAATTAAGCGTGCTGTGATTTTTTGAAAAAAACTTTTTTCTGCTTCGGCGCTAACTCCCGAACGCCGCTGGCATACGGCAGACACTTTTTTAAATAGAGGCTCGGCATTTAATGGTTAAGTGTCCATGTGTCAGACGAGTATGGCCTATTTAGAGACATGTCAGAATTACTTGCGTATGTCTCTCTCTTTGGTATAATGAACTCCATTTTCAAACACCAGGTTTTATTTGTTTTAATCTATTATTATTTCCAGGTTCTTTATTTCATATATTTTGCCATTTTTTTATAATATTTATTTTTGTGTGTGTTACATAATCATTAATAGGAGTATTTACATTTGATCTTGTCATATGGACTGCTTTTTTGGCTACTTTATCAGCCTCCTCATTTCCCTTAATCCCTATACAGCATGGGCAGGGATCCAACATATTTCTATATTTTTCCCATAATTATACAGCTTATGGAGTAATAACTTGATTTGTTGTACAATGTTATTTTTTTGGTTTGTAACTTTGAATGGCTTCTATGGTGCTTCTTGAGTAGCTAAAATTCACTAAATTATTACATGAGGTTTTTTAAATTGTTTTTATGGCTGATGCTATTGCACACAACTCAGCTCAAATTATTATTACTATTAACCTGTTAAGCGTCCCCCCGGGATGAGCTCGCCGCTAACGTACCGTCACGCTTTTTCTTGCAATTAGCGGTCATATCACTGATGATAGTTTTTCAAAGTTAATATTGATTTTTATGCTTATAATTCGTACTGTAGTTAAGAGTAGGAATTTTATTAAATGATAGGATAAAAAAACTATTACTACTACTATTATTTTATTTCATAAGACTACAAAATACTGAATGAAAAGTGTTGTACATACATGCACTATTAATCTTTCGTATGCCAATCTCTAAAGCAGGGGCTACACAAAATCCATCTATGTACTCGTGATTGTGGAGACAAATGTTCTACATTCTCATCTAGAAACTGATTTCCAAATCTGTTTGTTTCTTTCACGAGGTAATCAATGATTTCATCATCAAATTATTTCTCAAAAATTCTAATGGATTCTCTTTATCCTCAACTGAAAATTTCACGCTGGGATCAGCAACAAAAGTAAAGGGATCTCTCTCTCTCCTCTCTCTCTCTCTCTCTCTCTCTCTCTCTCTCTCTCTCTCTCTCAGTCCAGTCACTCGGCAATGAGAAGTCATCTTCACTTCCGCTATTGGAAGAAAAGTTTGTTTCTTCAATATCCTCATCATGGAGGATTCAGAACTAGAGCTCTCATCATCAAATATGTCTTCAGTATCAGACACCTAGTCTAGGATTTGATTTATCTCACCTGAAGACACACGCCTCCTCTTTGTGACATTCATTGAGAATGACGTAAAAACCGTGTTGTCTCTGAAAACGCCCGAAGCGTACTGAAAGAAAAATAGTCATCTAGGCATCAAGCGACCAACTGAAAAGAGTTGCCAGGGAGGAAATAAGTCATCAATTACAGCTTACGTGTTCTGAGAGTGTTACCAAATGATGTTCCAACATTTTCCATACAAGTAAACGTATTATTACGGGGCTGACAGCTTGAAAAGCAGAGTTAAAGTCTTGAACGTAATATCCCGTTGAAGGCGCTACCGAGTAGATCGCAGTAAACGTATTATTACGTGGGTGACGCTTAACAGGTTAAAATAGTTTAACCAGACCACTGAGCTGATTAACAGCTCTTATAGGGCTGGCCCAAAAGGATTAAAATGAAATGGAGTACCAGGTCTAAGCCATAAGCTAAGCACTGAGACTAAATGACGAATGAATGAAATTTTAAAAATATGCAAAAGGCATATTGCTTCCAAATAGAACACATGCACGCAGTAAATATATTTACTTAACCCTTAAACTCCTACTGGACGTATCATACGTCAACTAAAATTGTCTGTTGGGTGCCAAGTGGACATATCGTACGTCGACTACAAAAAATTTCAACCTTCGGTCAAATTTGACTCGACTGAAATGGTCGAAAAACGCAATTGTAAGCTAAAACTCTTACATTCTAGTAATATTCAATCATGCACCTTCATTTTGCAACAAATTGGAAGTCTCTAGGACAATATTTCGATTTATGGTGAATTTTTGAAAAAGCATTTTTCTTACGCCACTTGTAAACTCGGCCGAAAATTTCAGAAATTCTTTCGTCATTTTGTCGTAATTTTTGCACTGTTCTATATTAGTCGTTACATAAAATTTTATATATGAAAATGTGCGCAATTTCATGTACAATACAACAGAAAATAATTCATGGTTGTAGCTTTCATCAGTTTTGGAATATTTTCATATAAATCACGATAACTGCCAAAATTTCAACCTTCGGTCAACTTTGACTCGACCAAAATGGTCAAAAAACGCAATTGTAAGCTAAAACTCTTACATTCTAGTAATATTCAATCATTTACCTTCATTTTGCAACCAATTGGAAGTCTCTAGCACAACATTTCGATTTATGGTGAATTTTTGAAAAAAAATTTTTCTTACGCCATACGGTAACTCTGCGAAAAATTTCAGAAATTCTTTCATCATTTTGTCGTAATTTTTGCACTGTTCTATATTAGTCGTTACATAAAATTTTATATATGAAAATGTGCGCAATTTCATGTACAATACAACAGAAAATAATTCATGGTTGTAGCTTTCATCAGTTTTGAAATATTTTCATATAAATCACGATAACTGCCAAAATTTCAACCTTCGGTCAACTTTGACTCGACGAAAATGGTAAAACAACGCAATTGTAAGCTAAAACTCTTACATTCTAGTAATATTCAATCATTTACCTTCATTTTGCAACCAATTGGAAGTCTCTAGCACAATATTTCGATTTATGGTGAATTTTTTTAAAAAACTTTTTCCTTACGTCCGCGCCAGAAATTCTTTCACGCGTTGTCGTAATGTTTGCACTGTTTTATATTAGTTGTTACATAAAGTTTTATATATGGAAATGTGCGCAATTTCATGTAGAATACAACAGAAAATAACTCTTGGTTGTAGCTTTTATCAGTTTTGAAATATTTTCATATAAATCACGATAACTGCCAAAATTTCAAGCTTCGGTCAACTTTAACTCGACCGAAATGGTCAAAAAACGCAATTATAAGCTAAAACTCTTACATTCTAGTAATATTCAACCATGTACCTTCATTTTGCAACAAACTGGAAGTCTCTAGCACAATATTTCGATTTATGGTGAATTTCTGAAAAAAAAAACTTTTTCCTTACGTCTGCGCGCGGTAACTCGGCCGAACATCTCAGAAATTCTTTCGTCATGTTGTCGTAATGTTTGCATCATTTTACATTAGTCGTTACATAAACTTTTATATATGAAAATGTGCGCAATTTCATGTAGAATACAACAGAAAATAACTCATGGTTGTAGCTTTTATCAGTTTTGAAATATTTTCATATAAATCACGATAACTGCCAAAATTTCAACCTTCGGTCAAATTTGACTCGACCGAAATGGTAAAAAAACGCAATTGTAAGCTAAAACTCTTACATTCTAGTAATATTCAATCATTTACCTTCATTTTGCAATGAACTGGAAGTCTCTAGCACAATATTTCGATTTATGGTGAATTTTTGAAAAAAACTTTTTCCTTACGTCCGCGCCAGAAATTCTTTCGTCACGTTGTCGTAATGTTTGCACTGTTTTATATTAGTCGTTACATAAATTTTTGTATATGGAAATGTGCGCAATTTCATGTACAATACAACAGAAAATAACTCATGGTTGTAGCTTTTATCAGTTTTGAAATATTTTCATATAAATCACGATAACTGCCAAAATTTCAAGCTTCGGTCAACTTTAACTCGACCGAAATGGTAAAAAAACGCAATTATAAGCTAAAACTCTTACATTCTAGTAATATTCAACCATGTACCTTCATTTTGCAACAAACTGGAAGTCTCTAGCACAGTATTTCGATTTATGGCGAATTTCTAAAAAAAAAACTTTTTCCTTATGTCTGCGCGCGGTAACTCGGCCGAACATCTCAGAAATTCTTTCGTCATGTTGTCGTAATGTTTGCATCATTTTACATTAGTCGTTACATAAACTTTTATATATGAAAATGTGCGCAATTTCATGTAGAATACAACAGAAAATAGCTCATGGTTGTAGCTTTTATCAGTTTTGAAATATTTTCACATAAATCACGATAACTGCCAAAATTTTAACCTTCGGTAAACTTTAACTCGACCGAAATGGTAAAAAAACGCAATTGTAAGCTAAAACTCTTACATTCTAGTAATATTCAATCGTTTACCTTCATTTTGCAATAAATTGGAAGTCTCTAGCACAATATTTCGATTTGTGGTGAATTTTTGAAAAAAACATTTTCCTTACGTCTGCGAGGTAACTCGGCCGAATACTCAGAAATTCTTTCGTCTCGTTGTCGTAATATTTGCACCATTTTATATTAGTCGTTACATAAAGTTTTATATATGAAAATGTGCGCAATTTCATGTACAATACAACAGAAAATAACTCATGGTTGTAGCTTTTATCAGTTTTGAAATATTTTCATATAAATCACGATAAATAGAAAAATTTGACTTTCGGTCAACTTTAACTCGACGGAAATGGTCGAAAACTGCAATTGTAAGCTAAAACACTTACAGTCTAGTAATATTCAATGAATTAGCTTCATTTTTCAACAAACGGGAAGTCTCTAGCACAATATTTCGATTTATGGTGAATTTTTGAAAAAAATTTTTTTACGTCCGCGCGTTACGAATTCATGCATCATTTTGTGATAATATTTTCTCTGTGTTGCTTTGATCGTTTTACAATTTGTTATATACCAAAATCATCGCAATTTAGTGTACAATACAACTAAAAAAATTAACTCATTAGCTTTAACCGTTGTGCTTACAGCGCGATTTGTATACAATTATATGATTTTTTTTTTTTGCTGTCATATATTCCAATATTTATATATGATAATGATATTTTTTTTCATTTCTGATGGTTGCATACTAAACTTCAGGCAATGACAAAAAAAAGGAGCCAAAAATGAAATCTTAATCTTAAAAACTAAGCGTGCTGTGATTTTTTGAAAAAAAAAATTTTTTCCGCTTCGGCGCTAACTCACCGAACGGCGCCGGCATACGGGAGACGTTTTTGTAAATAGAGGCTTGGCGTTTAAGGGTTAACCTGTAATGATAACTAGGGATTCTGAATATTAATTAAGCATAGCGAAAGAGAGGGTGAGAAACCTTCCATTGGTAGACATTGATAGATAGAGAGAGGGAGACAGAGATTGGAAGAAAATGAACAGAGAGATAGAGAGAGAGAGAGAAACAGAATAGCACAACATATGTGTTTATGGCTACATCGTGATTACGAAGCCAAACTTCGGGTGCGCTTAAATCACTGAAATCACAAAGGAATTCGTAACCAAGTGTCTGGTTGCATTAATTTGGTAAACTGCCGCCGGAATTCATAACTTCCGGTGACGTGAAAAGCACCTCCTTCGAAGGAGGGGCAATTCCAAAAATCCACCTAAAATGGGGCATCTTTAGATAAGCCTCAACCAATTAGACATCTACCAAGGTGGGACAGAAGCAAAATTCCCACCTACAAATGGGCTGGACATTGACTTCAAGAATCTTTAAGAAGTCAAGTTCAGAGGGAGAGCAGGAGAGAAGAGAAGGAACAGACAGAAGCAGAAGAAGAAAGAGTATGAGGTCGTAGGCCTCACCAGTTGTGGGTTGGTATCCAGAAAGCAGAAAGACTCACATTTGACTCACACTTTAATTCAAACTGCAATTCATTCTTGTAAACCTATTGTAACTTTGCTTTTGGTGTCAATGAAATAAGAAAACTACTTAGCGTCTTCTTAAGCCTCCTGTGACTAAAAACACTACTACAATAACAAAGCCAGAAATGATAAGCATCTATATATAAAGAAAGGTAATCTTCTTGACTTGAGCAACGAATAACAGGCATATAAAAAGGATTTTGACAAAGGGAAAATCTATTTCTGGGGGGAGACCTGTGTCACCCGGTGAAATAACCACTCAGCACTTATTTCTAGGTAAATCCATTGCTAAATCTACCAGAGAAAAAAGCTAAATGCAAAGCTGGAGTTACTACCCCCAGTGCGAGCTCCATAAAATGGAGTCGTGTATATGAAAGGGTGAGATTGTCACAATCACAGGCCTCTGCCCTGTAGACATTCCCAATGTCAAAAGTCCCACTGAGTGAGGTGCCGATACAACGCCCGCACCACTCGCGGACTATCAACAAACCAGCGCCACCTGCATTCCATTTTAGCATGTGTTCTTGTCCGTTGCGTTTTTGGTTTGTGCGCTCTTTTTGTGCCTTTTTTGCGAGAAGTATGGCTTCATCTCGGGATGTATCTTCCACTAAGTTGAGTACCATCTCTTTCTTTTATTTTAGGCGGTTGGGGCTCCTTATTTCCTCCTAATTTTATAATTAGGGGGACATATAAAGCCTGCCTCGGCCTCCTTCCTCCCGGCCTCATGTGACCTTCAGTCTCGGTGCGGGGTTTTTTGCTGGGGCTTCACTCCCCTTCCATCTATTTATGCTCTTATGTTTTTATGTATATCCTAAATAATTCATATTGGTTTTTTATTTTAGTTTTGTTACCCTTCCCTGGGGAAGTGCGGGTCCCTTATCGTTTAGGCTACGAGTTTCCCCCTCGGGCCTATCCGTTTTTAATCAGTCTTATTTGTTTTTATTTCAGCGGGACCCTCACCTCCAGCTTTTGGGTATTTTATTTGAGATGGTATACCAGGATATGCCTACTAGTTTTATTTTATGTCTAGCTACCCGGATGATTTAGATATTTACGGATTTGTTCGTTGTTAATTTTAGTGAAGGTCAGCCATTTTCCTCCGATCTCATATCAAAACGTTGGATGGATGGATGGATGTATGATATTTAGGTCAACACCCCAGGCACTGGGGCCAACAAGGCCATTCAGCTAGCACGTAATGGAAAGAAAATAAATTATGTTAAAGTTATGAATTCATGAAGGAAATGATTAATAAATAAAATGAAGTGATGTGACCAATAAATAAGGGTATGAAGTTTAATGAATGATTTGCTATATACAAAAAAAAAAATTAATGTCATTAAAATTCTACGTGATGTAATAAATTAAATAAAATTAAATATCTTTAAAAATTTTAATACACTTTAAAAGAGATGATAGCAGAAATATCTGCTTCATCTCCCAAAATATCAGACAGGGATTTACCCTGAAAATATCTCTCTCTTTGGTTAAAATATCTGGGGTTGCTCAGACCACCCAGAATGTGCTCCACTGTTAGTGTCTCATCACAGTAAGTTACTCTGGAGGGCTGCTTATTTCTAAAATAAACTGATGGGTTAGACGATTTGTTTTTTTGTTTTTAATCTCGTTAAAATAACCTCTGTTGAACCTGTCAAAATATGGAATGACTCCCACGGTAGTACATTATCCCTAATATTTCTATATTTTTGTATTATTGGCAATCCCTTGAAGGGGAGAAGTCCACCTTTCTTGCCATTTACTTAAAACATAAGATCTAATGGGACCTTTTAGATCTGTATGAGGCACTTTTCTAAAAGAGGTTTCTGATAAAATACTAGCAGCTTTCGCTTCCCTGTCTGCCATCTCTCTCCCTTTGGTTATCCCTCCTTTTTCGTGAGAAGGGACCCAACAGAAAGAGACTGATTTTTATTAGGCTCGACAATATATGTTGGGCTTTGGGCCACTCCTGAACTTTTTCAGTTCATGGATGAAAGCTATTAAATTTTTTAATAGTCTTCTCCCCTTCCGGTGCTTCTCCCCACTACCCCCTGAGTATATGACAAAATTAGAGTCACTACTTTGAAAAACTAAATCTAGGGCAGACACTACGGCTGTTAATTCGCAGTAAATATTGATGCAGAGTCAGGTAATTTAGGTGTGTACGCTGTATCACCAAGGATAACAGCGCAACCAACACCACTATCTGACTTAGATCCATCTGTATAAATTTTTGTAAAATTAGTATGGGTAACATCATTGATCCTTTACCCAAGAATTTTCCCTAATCTCTTCTACAGTGCAGTCCTTTTGTTAAACAGTTTCTTACATATTGATGCTTTTGGGATAAGCCATGGAGGATTTACAGGATATTCTACTTCCAGGACTTTCTGGGATTTAAGGTGATTGTTCCTAACATCCTCATTCAGTCAATTTGGAATGGTTTAGAAGCTCTTGTACCAGAAAAACTTCGAGAGTCTGTTTCCTTTAGTGCTTGAAAGGAGGGATTTTTGGGAGCACTTTTCATTCTAGTCATGTATCGCAACCCTAGCTCTTGCCTTCTTAGATCAAGGGTAAATGATCTGTGTCGACATAAATGCTTTAACAGGTTAAGTTCTAAAGCCCCTGAGCATATTCTCAACCCCATGTTGTGTACAACATCCAGTTCCTTTAGCTTGGTTTTACAGGCTGAGGAATAAATCTGACAGCCATAGTCTAACTTAGATCGACACAGAGAGTCATATAGCCTCAGAAGGGATTTCTTATCAGCCCCCAACTAAATCCAGAGACAACCTTTAAAATATTCATAGATTGTTTAACATTAAACTTTAGGGCATTTATGTGACTAGCCCATGTTAATTTATGGTCAATACTCATCCCCAGAAATTTAACTTCACTCCCTCCGGAAGGATGGACCCTTTTAAACTAATGTTCCGTGGGAACCTCTTCCACACGCGGCACCTTGGTGAATCTTACTGCAACTGTTTTGGAAGAGGAGAATTTGAAACCATTCTCATCAGCCCATCTTAGTAATAGACATTAATAGACCTTTGCAAATGTTTAGGATGTTGACAAGGAATCATATCCTGTGCAGTATATTGCAGGTCATCGACAAAAAGCGAGGATTTAACAGGGAAGTGAGATTTTTTTAATCACTGCTTCATTTATTGCCACTGAAAAAGTGTTACACTTAAAACGCCTCTTTGGGGAACTCCTTCCTCCTGCATAAAAGGTTGGGAGAAGGAGTTTCCCACTCTTACCTTAAAAAGTCTGTCTGATAAAAAGGAATATATAAAACCTGGACCATTCTTCCACATATGCCCATCTTGTGCAATTGTTTCATGATGCCAATTCTCCAGGTAGTGTCATCCCCAGCTTTCTCCAAGTCAAAAATATGCCAATGGTCTGACACTTTTGGCGAATCCTTGCTGGATTTGAGGTCAGCCTCAGCAAGGGATCAAGGGTGGAAGGTTTTTCTGAAACCAAATTGAAATGGCGATAGTAATCCTTTGGTCTCCAGGTGCCAAACCAGTCTAGTATTTATCATTTTCTCCATTAGCTTGACATACACAGCTGGTAAGAGCTATTGGTCTATAGCTGGTGGCTTCTTCCCCGAAGCATCTTCCCCTAGGCTTTTAACTGGAGCTTCAGAAGCAATTATGGATATTTTCCAGTCCTTGGGTAAAATTCAGTTTCCCTATTTTGTTTATAATCTTCAGTAAATATTTTTGGCATCATCTGGGAGGTGTTTCAGCATTTCATATATGATTGTATCCCCTCACCTGGAGCTGTGGATTCACTTGAGGTGAAGATCTTCCCAAGTTCTCTTAGGGAAAATTTGTAGTTGTATGGTTCAGATTTTCCCTCGAATCAAACTTCAGACACATTTCAGAATTCCTAATTCCTTGAAATTCTGGAGAATAATTGTTAGGGCTGGAAACTTTAGAAAAGTGTTTTCCTAGCTCATTGGCAACTTCAGTGGGCTCTGTGATTAGAGTGTCATTTATTTTTAACGAGGGCAATGGTGACGCGGACAAATTTTCCACTCAGTTTCTTATTTTGGCTACACCACTCTTAGTGGGGTCTTGGAGTTTATTCCATTAATATAGTAAAGGTCCAACATTCTTTTTTGGCTTTCTTCCATAAAAGCTTGCATGTGTTTGCTAAAGCACGCTTGTAGATTAATTTAGACTGAGGGGAGCCACTAGTTTTGTAACGCTCTGTAGCATTTCCTAGTCACTTTTCTCAGAATACCACATGTCTTATTCCACCAGGGAACTGCAGGTCTTCGCGAGGTTTGCCTTTTGTTTTTGGAATCGAGACCCCAGCACTCTTCAAAGTAGATTCAATAAAGTAATCATAGGCATCTAGATGAGAATGAAAGGACTCAAACTCCCCCGGTCTAGATTGACACCCATACTAAAATCCCAACCCCAGCAGTCTGTTTTCCACAAGGTAAAACTTCAGATGGAGCATTCAGAGCATATTTCAAATGGATCGGGTAGTTTTCACTTCCATTTAAATCTTCATTAACAGACCAATTAAAATCAAGGTGGATACTAGTTGAAGAAATACTACTGAGTCCAGTGCAGAGAAATGATTATCGTGAATGTTGTGGAAAGTCATTGACCCATTATTATACAGGGTAACATCATTCCTGTCAATAAGGTCTTCGATTAATTTCCCCTTACTATCTAAAACCGACATCAATCCTAAAGGGGATTGTGGGCAAAAATCACCAAGCAAAAGTAAAGGAGCTGGAAGTTGGTCAATTAACGACTTCAATATCTCCAATGTTAAAATCAAGGTCTGGTGGAAGGTATAAGAGCAGATTGTTATCCTCTTTTCCAAAATGACTGAAATAGCGATAAGCTTGTAGTGTTGTATTTAATTGTATTGTGGAGTGCTGTAGAGATTTATTAATAATAATTGCAGCACCTCCATGGGCACTTCTCACCAATTGGGGATATGATTTAAATATTGAATAATTTAGTCCAGGATTATAAACAGAGTTGCCTAACATTGTTTCCTGTAGGCATATAATCCCTGGATTAACTTCATGCATTAAAACTTTAAGGTCTTCTGTTCCGGGCTCTGAGACCTTTACAGTTCCACTGAAGAATATCGGGTTTTCAAGAATGCTAAGGTGGTAAAATGTGTCTACTTTCAATCCTTGGAGGAAGTACTGTTCTCTAGGGTGGAGAGGAAAAATTCTCCTTTATAAGAGATTGTTTTCTTAATCCCTTTTCATCTGAATTGGTGTTCAGGGTCTTTGGTTGATCTTCATATTTTTTATTATGAACCTGATGTTCAGAATTATTGCTGTGGTTCTGTGCACCACTAATCCTATTTGTCTTAGGGATCTTAAAGACAAGACTGAATTGAACTCAGATGTTTTTGTTCTGAAACTACTTTTGGAACCACCTTTCTAGGAGGAGAGATGTCTTCCAAAACACTGAACCCATTTGAAGTTTTTATTATAAAATTATCATTATTTGGGGCGGTATTTCTTGTGACACTTGGTAGTTGCAACCTCCCAATAGTTTTATTATTATTTTTGTTTGTGGCTGTGGTAGATTGATGGCTCTGAACTAGCTCTATCTAATTGGGATTGTTCCTTTAGCTTATTTTGGTTTGAAGTATTTTCAGAATATTTTCCTGAATTATTGGCCGATTTTGGACACCCTTATTTTTGGAGATGAATCTTTCAGCTGTGGATGTGGTGGAAGATAAATTTTCTGTGCTTTTGGAAACTACAATTTTTGCTACTGGACTTCAAAGCACTTGCCACAGACGAAACAGTTTCTCACCAGTTTGGAGATTTTCATTATTATTTATGGTTCTGAGAAATACCAGGTTTGTGATATCTTCCATCAGACACAGTTATTGGTGGCCTTACATTGTTGTTGGAAGTTTTCATAAGTTTTATTACAGAAGCATAGTACAAACCAAGCACTTTTGTTTGCCCCATTACCGATGCCCTAGCTTTGGACTTCACTAATGCTAATATGTTCATTATCTGCCACTGCCAACACTCTTGTTCAAATTTATATCTGGGACAAGCCCTAGAGTTTGGTGTGTGATCACCCTTGCAAAGAAAACAGTATCGGGCTGCTTTGCAATCATCTAAGCCAAAATTATCGTGCTCTGCAGAGCACACAGGACATCTGTTTGATTGTTATCGCAAGAGTTTTGAATGTGGCCATATTCAAAGCATTTGCGACACTGTCTAGGACTTCTTTTATATTTTTTAACCTGCATCCTCTCATGGCCAACAATGATGGTATCAGGTAGGTAACTTGGAGGAGAAGGTTAAAAGGATAGCTGCATCACCACCCAGTTTTTTTCAACATGAGATACACAAGGAGGGGCATCGATGGAGAATCTCCTCCTCTTTAAAAACATGCAGATCTTTTGAGTAAACTAGATTTTTTCAGTGTATTAAAGAATCTGTGAGATGAAATAGATTCAATATTTCCACTTTCAGGAGGTTTAAAGTTAGCTAACAGAACTGCTTGAGTCTCATTTCCAGCTTTTATTAGGGAGAAGATTCTTTCCATACCGTTTCAAATTTCCAATGGGAATGGAACCAACTCAGTTCCTCTCAATGCAGTCAGCAGCTTTTTATCAAATTTTTTTCCCTCCTTGTAGATAGCAACATGCCATAGAGGGGGAGGAAGAGCTCTGTGTACATGGGACTGGTCCATGTTCTTCAGCCTTTGGAACAAAGTCAAATGGCTCATCATTCAAGTTTTTCACTGAAAACACTCCTTTGCTGACAACTGAGTCATTTAGAATGTGGCCATGGAGTCTCTGTTGTGCCTCACTAGCTTCCAAGGGAGAGGATGATGAAAATTTGATAAAAGCACAAAAATGACTGCTTATCTTTTTCTAGAACTAATTTAATTCTTTCCACTTTTCAATTGTCTTGTCACTACACTGTATAAACATTCGTAATCTAATGATAAGTTTACATTAGTGCAATAAAGGACCTTCTTATTTGAATCAAATCCACCAGATTTATTAACACCCTGGTGTCTCAGTGTTTGGTTCTGTCCAACAGACCAAGCCCGTATCCATGTTCATGCCAGAAGTCGTTGTTGCCGTTTAAGTCATTCTTGATCCAGGGAGGGAGAACTTAAGCCAAATCCATAAGTTTAAACCAGTCCACATGCAAAGGTCAAAAAGTACACCCGTTTTCCAAGAGCCCCTTGGCAGACCCGACAGCATATCAAAAGGACAAACTGGGCAGCTCCACTGCTCAGCTTCCCACCCCAACACACTCCCAAAGCCCCACAAAAGAGACCCCCCTGCCAAGCATGCACACATCAGACCACCACACACAAACTGGTTCATCCACCCACCCAAAACTGCTTGGTCATATCAAGAAAGTATCGTGTGGGAGATCAGTCAGGTCACCATTCTCCACCAATGGCACAAGTGAGATCTTTCGAGTTGACTCCCAACAGTCCACCCCTCACCCTTCCCTTTCAGGATAGCACCAGTAGCTTTCCTGCAGTGGCCCAGGTATAAGCCAATCCGCCTGCTGGGAGTTCTGCCCCACTAATGGGGACTGACTCCCCACTCCAACCGAAATAGATTTTGGGCTTCTGGACAAAATACCAGGTTTTTAGTCCCACCTCCAAAACCAGCCCCCTGGATTTTATGGGCTGATCCCCAGAGATGGTTTTATTTTATGTCAAGATAGCAGTGGGAAAAATCCCATCACCATCTCTTAGGGTCCAAACTATCTAATTTTAGTGAACTCAACCACCACAACTCCCACAATTAGCTCATATCGCGTTGGGTTTGGTTCACCCTTCTACAAGTGTCATTTATGTTGATTTTATTATTTATTTTACGTTTTTGCGTGGTTAACTTTTATAGGCTAGTCGTTAGATACCGTGTTCCCTCCTGAGCTAACCTCCCTGGCCGCTGGGCGGCTATGTTAGGTTAGCCTAGGAAGTTAGGCTATTGACGATTCTGCTCCCTTCCTTTGGAAGGAGAGGTTAGGTGTGTAGGAGGGTCTCATGTTATGCACTTCCCTGATGTTTTGTTGGTTTGGATGGAGGTGTTAGGCCTGCGTTTTCCTCCCTCTCCCTATTTCAGCCTTTCCATTTGGACTCCTGAGTCCTAGTAAGGTTAAGCTGGAATAGCGAGGGTATCTTTACTCGTAGCCTACCCTTGTCCGAGCCACAGATTTCGGGACAGCACTCCAGCTTCATGGGTATTCCCCATCTCCTACCACCTTCTCCCTCTCCTACCTGCTCTCCCCCCACTTGGTTTGTTTTCGCATACTTCGTTAACTTACCAAGGCTTGAGAGCTCTTAGCCCTTACCATTACGTTTATAGCCTACATTCCTTACCCCTTTCCCTGCATTGATTGGTTCTCCCTTGTTCTCTCTATCCAGGGTTTCCAATCTTAACTGATCGGCACCCAGTCGAGAACTTGTCTGGTGTCTGGGGGTGCCTCCCCACTCTTGGCCACCATACCTTGTTTACCATTCCTTGCACTCTTTGGCCTTTGAGGGTCCCCTGCCTCTCTTCTTCCGTGTTAGTCGTTCGTACATGTTCGGCCACTCGGGAGAGAGAAGGGGTGGGCCTCATGGCGTCCGGGGGGTGCTCTCTCACTCCCTGGCTGCCGCTACGGGTCCCCCTCCATTGGCCTATCCCCCTCCCTTCCCTAGCGTCAGTGTGATGTTTTTCCCCCCAGCCAGGGTGTCGTTCTCGTAGACTGTTGCCTCACGGGGGAAAAATTTTGTACGGTAGCCAGTTAGAGTTCTCCACCTGACTGTCTTCTGTCTCATTTTCACATGTCCGCTAGTGATTATCCTTTGTTCTATTCATTTGGAACTTTGTTCCTTTCCAGGTATCTATTTTTCCTTGACTAGTTTATTTATGTGCTTTCCGCTAGGTAGTCGGGCTTTCTCGTTATCCTCCTTTCTTAATACCACTCCGGTGGGTATGGTGTATGGTCGGTCGGTGCTCACCACACCTCCTCCGCCGTCACTGTATCGTCGTAACGTGACTCCCCCGGCGCCTAGCGAAACCTCTTTGACTGTTTAATCTGAAGTTAACCATTCACTGTATTTACTTGTTAATTATTGACATGTTATTGGCAGGACCTCTTGTATTCTCCGGAGTAACTCCGGTGGTCCCCCTCTGTTTTTATTTTATTTTATTTGCATGTATAAGCTAGTTGGACCTCACCATCGTACCGGAATTTTCCGGCGGGGTCTGACCGGTCTCTTTGCATGCCCAGTCAATCTTTATTATCCTAAGACGCTACTCTGGCGTGCCTTATTAGCATACTCATGTACCCATCCACTTACAGGTGGTGCGTTGTCAGGAAGCAGGGGTGTACGGCGGTCCTCCAACAAGCGAGTGGGCATGAGGTCTGCAGGTCCCACTCAGGGTGCGCCGTCCACGTGGGGGATCTAGTCGTCTGGCACCCCGATGGTTGTGAGGTGTGCTACGCTCTTTATGAGCGGGTTCTAGATGAGTCGGTAAGTTCGAAATTTCAGTTCCGGTTCATAGTTCCCTTTGAGTTACGTCTCTTGTGGATAATTGGATGATATCTTTTATAGTAGGAGATTTCGTTAGTGACATTCTCCTTCTTTCAGGTTGACTGCAACTCCCGAGACTCTTCGCTCTTGACCCTCAAGTCCTGGGTCAGCGGCTTCGGGAGGAACGTCGGGGCGGGGAAGCTTTATGTTCTTTCCAAGGATATCTGCAGTGTTATCTTCCCAAGCGCCTGGATCTCAGCGTCAGTTTCGGATGAAGTGGCCCCCCCTTTGATCGCTGGGATCCAGGAGATGACCCAACCCACCCAGGAGGAAGTGGCCACATGCAGAGAGGTCATGGAAGATGTTGCAGCGTTGAACCTCAATTTAGAGCCCATGAATGTAGACCTGGAGCTCCAAGCAGGTAAGGGGGTAAGTGAGGCAGGTGATTACTTGTTCAGCTCTCCTTCTTCTTCTGCTTCTTCTTTCCGAGGATTTGTGAAATCCTCTTGCCTTATGGACGGTGCAAGGTCTACCGTCCCTAAGGTAAAATCAATTAAGAAAAAGACCTTAAAAACCCAGAAAGTCCGCTCTGGGGTTCCCTCTTGAAGACGTCACGGGCTCCTAGTCCCGTGCCGTCTACGAGCAAGGCCTCTACCTCTGGGAAGGGATGAAGGACTAAACAGAGTAGGGAGGTTCCCCCCGCTCCTTCCTTTGATGCAGAAGCTTTTGCCGAGCTTCTCATGCAGAAGCTCGACAAGAGAGTTGACGACAAGCTGTCGCAACTCTCATCTCAACTATCATCCTCTAACGCTTCCGTTCTTTCCCTGTCGCAGCAGGTCAAGTCCCAAGGGACTTTGATCTCGGGATTCATGCGCGGCGGAGCGGCCACCGGATCCTTTTCTGTCCCGGACACCTCCAGCCTTCCTCCCTTCGATAAGGGGAATCCCTGGCGCCTAACCCTTTATGCTCCCCAGCATGAGGGTACCCTTACCATTGAGGGTCTAGGCACCCGCAGGTTGGAGGAACTTGAGTCCTTCCCTCCCGGTCTGAACCTCCTTACCCAGGTTACGCCAGACTTACTGAGGAAGCTTGGATTCGATCTGACAAGGTCCCCAAGGAGACTGTCATCTTCCCGAGGGACCAGGCTCAGTCTTCTCTGCTACGTACTCTGACAGAGTGGCAAGCAGAGAACACTAAACTTACTCCGGCCAAGGGGACGTTCACAATGTTCTCTTTGGGGGAGGCTCTCCCTACCCCTTGCACTACAAAGGTGGCCTTGCTCACTAGCCAAACGAGCATGGAGGGCAAACCCCTTCCTCATCTCCGGGAGACAGATCCCACCTCTCTAGTCTTCCCCGGAGATTCTGAGTTCTGGGAGGGAGCTCCGGCCACCTTCACAGTAACTAGGCTTGACCCGGACTGCGCCTCGAACCTTTTCAGCGAGCAACTCCCTAAGATTCCGGATTCGCTCCTGAAGGCTGAAGCCGACACTAAGGACAGGCTTAGCAGGTCCTTAAATTCCTTGACTCTGGCCGAGGCAACTTCGGTGGTATACAGCGAAGACTCGCTGTTTCAGGTCCTGACAAAATCCCTCTTGGCAGGTTTTCAACAGGACCTTCACGATTTCATCACGGCCCGGATGAACTGCCGAAAGCACATCTTTTCGGCACGTCTATCCGTCATGAGCCTAACAGGCTTATGAAGAGCTCCATTTGGGGAGCTAATCTCTTCCCCCAAGAAGAGGTAGATGCGGTCCTAGCCGAAGCGACTAGGGCCAATCAAAGTCTCCGCGCTCGTTGGGGCCTTCCATATAAGAGGAAACTGACGGAGTCCGCTGGACCTCATCCCAAACCCGGGAAGAGGTTTAAGAAGTTTAAACGGCTCCCAACTCAGACTGTCTTGCAGGCTGTCCAGGTCCCCGCACCCGGTCAGCCTTCAACCTCCCATGCTCAACCTCAGCCTCAGTACGTGCTGGTTCAACCAGCCCATCAACCCCTCGCTGCCCCCTCGTATGTCTCTTCCCCGGCTTTCAATGCTTCATATGAAAGCCACGGGGCATTTCGTTCCATCCAGAACGCAAGGGGAACCAGGGCCAGAGGTTACTTCAGAGGTAGGGCAGCACCTCGCTCCTCCTCCCGAGGAAGAGGAGGCAGAGGTTCCAGAGGAGGCAGACCATCTCCCGCCAAGTGAGATCTCTCAGGTAGGTGGGAGGTTGTACCATTTTCAGGACCAATGGAGTTTCAGTCCATGGGCCCAGAGCATAGTCTCCAAAGGCTTGGGGTGGAGTTGGAGCAGAGGTCCTCCCCCCCTGGTCAGGTTTCATCAATCACCGTCCAAAACCCTGAAGGACTTTGTGAAGGATCTATTGCAAAAGAGGGCAATAAAGAAAGCGAGACATTTGAAATTTCAAGGCAGACTGTTCAGTGTTCCAAAGAAAGGTTCCAGTCAGCAGAGAGTAATTCTAGACTTGTCCCGTCTAAATTCTTACATTCAATGCGACAAATTTCGAATGCTTACAATCTCGCAGGTTCGGACCCTACTGCCCCGTGGAGCCGTAACCACCTCTATAGATCTTTCAGACGCTTATTATCACGTCCCGATTGTGAGAAGGTTCTCTCTTTATCTGGGGTTCAGACTGGGAAAAGCAATAACAAAAATAAAGCACGACAAACCTACTCTAGGTCGCTGCCTATTCTAGGCTTATTTAAAACTTAAGGATATAAACTATACAGAAAATAATCCTCTTATAATCTGGTTTTCTGCTTTATGTTGCCAAGACTATCCTTTTATCTGATATTCGGCCATCACTGTTTTATATTCGGCCATCACTGTTTTAGGCTAACAGTAGGATATTCCTTAAAAAGGGGTTCCTACTTAGTCTGGTTAGGCTACTGCCTGTCCAAGGTTTATAGGATATAGGCTACATAAGACCCTACTAGTATGTAGCCTTACAGACATGCTACTGAGTCGTAAAAAAACAACAAGGTTACTTTATTGAGCCTAGGATACTGTTTATATATAATCCTAGGCTTATTTGTTCTTTCTTAACCTACTATAGGGTACTGCCTGATCCAGATTATTATAGATCACTCTTAAATGTATAGGCTAGGCTATTTAAAAAGAAAAAACTTACTAGTATGTAACCTTATAGTTATAGTTATTCTACTATTTTTTGTCTAACCCAAGTTGTTGTTTAAATCCAATGCTAGGCTATTTGGTCTACTATATCAAACAGTAGCTCACTAATGTGTAATCTTACAGTCAGGCTATAACTTACTCTAATCTAGGTTACTGCCTAATCTGGATTATTTAATTCATACTTAAGGGTATGGGTCACACAAAAGAACAATTAGCCTGCCTTAGTACGTACCCATAAGGCTAGGTTACCATCTCATTCAGCACAGATTACTATTTCATCTAGTCCTAGGTTACATGGTCTAGGCTAACAATTTAGTACAAAAATGGGATGTTTCATAAAAACTTATCACTTAACTTGATATAAGGTAATGCCTAGGTCAATCCTAGATTATTTAGCTCATGCTTAAGTGCACAGGCTGATATAAAAAGAAAAAATTTATACTGCTATGTAACCTACTGTTAGACTATCGATTTATTTTAATCAGATACTGTTATTATCTGATCGTAGGGCCCTCGGTCTACGCTAGGCCACTTAAGGATACGTAATCCTAAGACATAGGCTACAGACAACATCCATTATTAATCTAGTCTAAAATATCCTCACTTACTGCCTAGATTATTGCAGACATTGTATAATCTGAAAGAATTTTCTATATTAATAATAATTTGTGGAACATTTCTTTTAATTAAAACATTTAGTTAGGATTTAAAACAATTTTCACTTTACGAAACTAGGTAGCAATCAACGCTTTACAAAATTAGGTAGCAATCAATGCTTTACGAAACTAGGTAGCAATCACTGAGCAGGGTTCCACCTTTTACTAAGAAATTATCAACTCCAAAAGTTTCAAACAAACTTTTAACTGGAACCTAACATTAAGCACTTATCTTGCTCTATTTGATGTTTCCATGATCCTCGATAATGAAAACAGAAAAAAAAAGTCAAATTTTTCTTGGAGCGCTGGCAACGACGTGAACTGTTCGCTATACACCAAAGAAAGTTAATGGCTCCTTGGTCTTTAACAGTCTGGTTGTAAACAAGAGGGGGGGGGGTGCGCAAGCGCAATAGTCACTTCTCTTTCTTACGAGTTCTTTTGAAGTTGGAAAAACTGGGTTCAGCTTCGCTGAAGATAAGGGAAAGTGCCCTCTTATCTTTGAGTCCATTATATACTCCATCACGTGTTATAATGTTAATCTTTACGACACAATACCTGGCCAAAAAGACCAACTAGAAGAGAATTCTTTGACATTAGTTTGGTCACCATGGAGCTCTGGTAGACCATGGAAGGTAACTCCTTGAGGATGAAACAAGCCATTACGCTATCAAAAAGAAAAGTTTGAGGATCTGGTTGTTGACACCCATGATGCCTTAAATATTTTTTAAATGCCTTAAATATTGTTTTAAAAGTGTAATAAAGACAGGATAAAATGGAATGCTTACCATACCAAAATATCATCTCCTGGTTTGCAAGCACCAACTAAATCATCTTCTAATGTTACCCACAATGAACGGGGGATTGTGCCAATCACCAACTTTTGCACTTGCTCCTGTAAATAACATACATGAAATGAAAATAGCATTTCCTAATGTCAAGTCATGTTCACATTCCTTGTAACAAATTATTAATTCATATACAGTATTACAATGGTAAGATAAGAACAAAGACCAATGCCACTTGATAAAAACCAAAAATGTAAGGTTCTTGAAATTTTATTGTATAATACAGTAGCTTTACAGAAAACTATATACAAAAGAAACCTTTGAAAAAATTTTATCTCCTCATAAAGCCCACTTAGTTAGAAGACTTAACTGACTGATTTGTAAAGCAAATGGGCTTGGTAACTGCCATGATCATTAATGTCTCAAGTGACTTATGAATTGATATAAATTATAAGAAAAACCAACATAAAAATACTCTCATCCAACAACACACAATTATTACATAGTATATCCATAGATACTCCAACACCATGAGAATCATTAAAATACACACAGCAAAGGAAAGGTAAAATGAAAAATATATAACACATACCTTATGCAAACCAGCTACTACCGAATTTTTAAAGTAATTTGTATTTTTCCTAACATACAAACTGAGGTCTACATGTGGTTTTAACTTTCAGTGAGCTGGAAATCCGACCATTAAACTTTTACAAGGTGGTTTATGCTAACAGTTACAAATGGTATGGATGGAAGCACTGCCCACCCAGTCAAAGAGCATTTAATTCAACACAGTTTATCTTTTGCCCCGGTAACAGAATAAGGGGTGGTAAGAGGTGGGCCCTTTATGCAAAGACCTCAGGTTTGTATGTTAAGAAAAATACAAATTACTTTAAAATTTTGTCATTTGTTTCTACACAAATACAAAGTCTCAGTCTTTACATATGGGAGATTTACTTCAGAGCGAGGATTCAGAGTAAATCTCTAAACTGACTGGTAGTTTGGCTCACCTGGGTACTCTCTTCTTGGTCGTGAAAGAGCAAAGGAAGGAGACCATACCTTTGATCTATTGAACAAAAAGTTAAATATACCCTAGTTTAACCAGACCACTGAGCTGATTAACAGCTCTCCTCGGGCTGGCCCAAAGGATTAAGACTTATTTTACGTGGCTAAGAACCAATTGGTTACCTAGCAATGGGACCTACAGCTTATTGTGGAATCCGAACCACATTATAGCGAGAAATGAATTTCTATCACCAGAAATAAATTCCTTCACTGACAGGCCGGAGAATCGAACGCGGGCCTAAGAGAGTGCTAGGCGAGTACGATATCAACCCATCAAAGTGAAGAACTGATCTATTGAACAAGAGAGATGTTCAATCATCAGACTTCTGAAATTTCAAATTAAAGGAATGTAATATTCTTGATTCGAAAAGGCTTGGATGAACACCCAGTGTTGGAGACTATAAAGCTAAGAATATTATTATTATCATTATTAGAGTAGTTTAACCAGACCACTGAGCTGACTTTCAGCTCTCATAGGGCTGGCCCAAAGGATTGGAATAAAATACCAGGTCTAGGCCTGAGGCCAAGCACTGGGACCAAATAGCTCTTTCAGTACGATGATAAATGAATGAAAATTAATTAAAAACTGCATAGAGGTACATGCCCTCATACTGAAACACACACGCACAATAAAAGGGTATATTAAAATTCAGAATAAGTAACATTCTAAAATTTTGTTGCTTTTAAAATTCAATAAATGCTCTAAAGGTTTTGGTGCTTTTGTTATTTACTTATTTTTATATTTTATTAATTAAATCACAGTCCCTCATAAACATCAAAATCGGAACAGCTGAAAATGCAAAAGATTCTGACAAAATTCCTTTATTGACTTATTTCCAAAAGTTGACAGTCGCTGCTGGTCATACTTTGGGCACTCACACAACACATGTCTTGCTCTTATTATCACCTTGCACTCTGAGCACTCAGGAGTAGGGCCACGTGGGCTGCTCATTAAGTGTTCATGTGTCAGACAAGTATCGCCTATATAGTGACGTGTCAAAATTACCTGTGCATGTCTTTTTATCTGAAATGATAAACTCCACTTTCCAACATCAAGTTTTACTTGTTTTAATTTATTATTCTCAGGTTCTTCATTCCATATGTATTGCCATTTACTTATAATACTCACCTTCATGTGTGTTACATAATCAATAACAGGGATATTTACACTTGACTTTGTCACATGGGTTGCTTATTTGGCTGCTTTATCAGCCTCTTCATTTCCTTTGATCCCTGTCCAACATATTTCTACATTTTTCCCATTATAATATAATTCATATAATTTATGAAGTAATAACTTAATTTGTTGTACAACATTATTTTTTTGTAACTCTGAAGAATAGCTTCTATAGTGCTTCTGGAGTCACTAAAAATCACAAAATATTGAGTGATGTTTCTTTAATTATTTTTATAGCTGAAGCAACTGTGCACAGCTCTGCTGTGAATATTGAAGCATTATTAGGTAGAGAGAACTAATAAGTTTTGTCTAGGGACATTGAAGCATATTCCAGTCCGTGTTCTTATTTAAATCCATATGTGTATATTGAGTAATGTGGACCTTTTCGGATTATATGCTCTACTGCATGTTGTCTATGCTGTTCTGGGGTATATGAATAACTTTTTTATAAGTATTTTAAGTGTGTGCAAATTCTCATTTCTGAGCTCGTCCCTGTGTCACCTGGTGAAATTCCCTACTAACACGAATTTCTAGGTATAAATATTGCTAAATATACCAGAGAAAAATGCTATCAGGAATGCTGGGGTTACTACCCCCAGATCGAGCATCTATAATGAAAATAGATGTCGGTATGGGTAAGGGTGAGTGAAGCTATCACTGCCACAGAACCACACTCTGAAGACATCCCAATGACAAAACCCCCGGAAGAGCGGAGAGCCGACCCAGCTCCCTCACTCACCTGCCCGCCCGACAGCGACCCCAGCGCCATCTGAACTCATTCCATGCTAGCACATGATCTCTGCTGTTGTTAGATCTTTTTGCTTGTGTTTTTTCCAGCAATTTCTGCTTTATTTCACCATGGCATCGAGCAGCTTTACTGTCTCCAAGTTAAGTACCATCTTCTTGTGGGGTTTTATGATTAGTTTGGCTGTTTTAGCCCATATTTATAATATTATACGTGGTTTTTGTTTGGGCACTGCGGCGTCCCTTTGTCAGCCATGTTGACCTCGAGGTACACCCATTCAGCTTGTTCTGTTTGGGTTTCTCTCGGTCGTTTACACTAATTATATTTATATTCCCCGTCATGGGATCATCCTGGTGGAGTTTTCTTAGGGTGTGTCTTTGGGTCTCCTTTAATTTTTAAATTTTGTGAGTCTCCTCTCATCTTATACCTACTGTAGTTTAAGTTATCTTGAATTGGTAGGTTCATTTTTTATGGTTTTTCGCCCCTCCGGAGTGCTCCGGTAGTGCAGTATGAAACTACTTAGTACCTACTTTAGTTTAAGTTATCTTAGATTAGTAGGTTCATATACTGTTCACACTTACAAACTGTTCGTTGTGAGGAGCCCGGGTGCACGGCCATCTTGCACCAGCCCTACAGGCACGTGGTTTGCCGTACCCACACCGGTTGCGCGGTACGCTTGGACGACCTGATCGTGTGGCACCCGGATGGCTGTGAGGTTTGCTTTACACTCTATGGGTGTGTCCAGGACGAGTCGGTAAGCCGATTGTTTTTGTTCCGCTCCTCCGGGGCTCTCACATATAATGTCATGGTAAAATTTTGGGTTTTACGATCTTACCATCATAGTTCGGTCTTTGATACTCCCCTTTCTTTCAGGCCGATGAACCCTCCCGCAAGGAGGCCCTCGAGTCCCTCCGTGCCTGGGTGGCTGGGTTTGGCAGGAACGTTCCGTTGGGGAAACCTTACGTTCTCGATGAGAACCTGAGGAACATTCTGTACCCCGGCGCCCGGATTGCTGCCGCTGTTCCAGCTGAAGTTGCCGCCCCATCATCGAGCAAATCCGGGTAGAGACCCAGCCTCTCCAGGATGACCCGCTGTCGAGGGGGTATCGGAGGACGTCGCTGCGCTGATCTCGACCTGGAACCCATGAACACGGAACAGGACCAGGAGGTAGGTAGGGAGGTAAGTGAGGCAGTGGGGCGGGCCCCTATTTGACTCCCCATCTTCATCCGTGTCTTCCTTTCAGGGTTTTCACAAATCTTCTCTCTTGAAGGACAGAGCCCAGTCTACTGTCCCCAAGCTGAAGAAGTCGTGGAAGGCGAAGGCTATAAGTCTTCGTCTTCCCGCAAGCATCCCCCTTTCCCCGTCCGGTCACAGGGACGCTGGTCCGGTGGCCTCGGGGAGCAAACCAAGTACCTCGGGCAGAGGTGCGAGTAAGAGAGCGGCCAAGCCTAGCCCTCCTCGCCAGCCTGCCTTTGACCCTGAGGCATTTGCTGGGATGCTGCTCCAGAGGTTCTCTACGGAGGTAGAGGCGAAGCTGAGCAAGCTTACGGAGAGGCTTCAGAATCAGGAGACTATGCTCTCCGATATCGTGCGTTCGGGGGGGCTGCGGTGCACTATCCCATCCTGGACGCCTCCGCCCTCCCTCCATTTGACAAAGGGAACCCGTGGTGTTTAGCCCTTCATGCTCCCCGGCATGAAGACACTCTAACAATTGAGGGTCTAGGCACTCGTAGACTGGAGGAACTGGAATTCTTCCCTCCAGATCTTCTGCCTCCCTATCCAGGCTTCACTAGGCTGACAGAAGAAGCCTGGGTACGCTCTGATAAGGTCCCTAAGGAGACAGTGATCTTCCCTAGGGACCAGGCGCAATCAGCTCTGATGCACACCTTTACTGAGTGGCAAGCGGAGAACACCAAGTTGACCCCCTTCAAGGGCAACTTCACCATGTTCTCCCTTGGGGATAAGCTCCCCACCCCCTGCTTGACTAAGGTTGCACTCGCAATGGCTCAGGCATGTGCTGAGGGCAAGCCTTTGCCTCAGCTCAGAGAGACGGACCCCACGTCTCTAATCTTCCCAGGGGGTGATGACTTTTGGAAGGATGCTCCGTCCACGTTTACGATTGGTAAACTGGACGCAGATTGCGAATCCAACCAGTTCAGTGAGCAGCTTCCCAAACTGACGGAAGCTCTCCTGAAGGCTGAGTTCAAGGCACGGTGTCGCTTGAGCCGGTCTCTGAACTCGCTGTGCCTGCTCGGAGGCAACCGTCTCTCGTTTTCTGAGGAGCCGCTGTTCCAGGTCTTGACTCCTTGTTAGCAGGGTTTCAGTCGGACCTATATGACTTCATGGTGGCGCGGCTGAATTGTCGTAAATTCATCTTCGTCGACGCTACCATTCGACATGAGCCTAACAAGCTCATGAAGAGTTCCTTCTGGGGAGCCAATCTGTTCCCGGAAGAAGAAGTCACCAGTGTCCTGGCTGAGGCAACCAGGGCTAACCAAAGTCTGCGCTCCCGGTGGGGTATTCCGGCCTTTAAACGAAAAACCCCAGAGTCCGGTGGCTCCCAGTATAGACTGGGAAAAAGGTACAGGAGGCACAGAAGACAGCAACATCAGTCTGTTGTCCAGGCGGTACCTGTCTCGGCGGTGAGCCAACCCTCGACTTCCAAGGCCCAACCTCAACAGTTTGTGCTGGTTCAGCCAGCTCAACACTCCCTCGCTACTTCTTATGTGTCGTCTCCGGCATACAACCCTTCTTATGAGGGTCGTGGGGCCTTTCATGGCCTTAACAGGAGTGCAATGGGGGGTAGAGCTAGAGCCTCCTATAGAGGCAAGGCTGCCCTACGGTCCCTCTCCCGGGGAAGAGGAGGCCGCGGTAGAGGTAATAAACCCGCTTCCTCCCAGTGAGACCAGCCAGGTAGGCGGAAGACTTTTCTGGTTCAGACACCAGTGGTCTTTCAGTCCATGGGCACACAGCATAGTGTCCAAAGGTTTGGGTTGGAGCTGGATCAAGGGCCCTCCTCCCTTGACCAGGTTTCATCAACCCTCCTCCAAAGCTCTACAAGACTTTGTGACGGAACTGCTCAAGAAGAGAGCAATAAAGAAAGTGAGACACCTCAGATTCCAAGGCAGGCTGTTTTCTGTTCCCAAAAAAGACTCCAGTCAACAAAGAGTAATTCTGGACCTATCGCATCTACATCTTTACATACAATGCGACAAATTTCGCATGCTTACAGTTGTGCAGGTATGGACTCTACTTCCGCGTGGAGCCGTCACCACCTCTATCGATCTTTCAGACGCATACTATCACGTCCCGATTGCGCGGAACTTCTCTCCCTTCCTGGGTTTCAGACTTGGGAAACAGGCCTACTCCTTCAGGGTCATGCCTTTCGGGCTCAACATAGCGCCCAGAATATTCACAAAACTGGCGGAAACAGTAGTTCAGCAGTTGCGGTCCTGGGGGATATCGTTAGCGGCATATCTGGACAATTGGATAATTTGGGCTTCAACCGTCGAGGAGTGCCGGAGAGCTACGGCCATAGTAATCGAGTTCCTAGAATCCCTAGGCTTCCAATTGAACAGGAGAAGTCCCGCCTAACGCCGGAAGCTTCGGTTTCAGTGGCTGGGTATCCAGTGGGACCTAACCTCGTACAGGCTATCTCTTCCGCCGGCCAAGCGGAAGGAAATAGCCACAGCTACCAGAAAGTTTCTGAATTACAGGAAAGCCTCCCGCCGGACACAAGAAAGAATTTTGGGTTCTCTTCAGTTCACCTCGGTAACAGACCTGCTCCTAAAAGTGAGATTAAAAGACATAAACAGAGTGTGGCGGAGACAGCCAATGTCAGACTCAGGGACAGGGTCTCATCAATTCCGCAAATCTTAACAAAAGACTCACCCCATGGTCCACAGTCAAGGGCCTCTCCAAGTCAGTCCCTCTTCAGTTTCCCCCTCCGGCTCTGGTAATCCACACAGACGCTTCATTAAGCGGCTGGGGAGGATACTCACCAAAACAAAAGGTACAAGGGACATGGTCTACCATGTTTCAACAGTTCCATATAAACACTTTGGAAGCAATGGCAGTGTTTCTAACCCTGAAAAAGCTTCGTCCCGCCAACCAGATCCACATCAGGCTGGTGTTGGACAGTGCCGTAGTAGTTCATTGCATAAACAGGGGCGGGTCCAAATCGAGCCGGATAAACCAGGTGATGTTAGCCATCTTCTCCCTGGCGGACAAACACAACTGGCATTTGTCAGCTACCCATCTGGCGGGAGTGCGGAACGTAGTGGCGGATTCTCTGTCCAGGTCGACTCCGCTGGAGTCGGAATGGTCCCTAGACAAGGACTCCTTCAACTGGATCTGCCATCGTGTTCCGGGACTTCAGGTAGACCTGTTTGCCACGGAGAGCAATCACAAACACCCTTGTTATGTGGCTCCCAATCTAGATCCTCAAACTTATGCCACAGATGCAATGTCCATAGATTGGAACAGTCGGGAGAGAATCTATCTGTTCCCCCCAATAAGCATGCTGATGAAAGTCTTACACAAGCTCAGGTCATTCAAGGGTCAAGTAGCCTAGTAGCCCCCCAATTGGCCGAAGAGCAACTGGTTTCCACTTCTCCTGGAACTCAAGTTGCGGCGTCATCAGATACCCAGACCCAGGCTGACTCAGATAGTACAAACGAAGCCTGTGTCAGTTTCCTCAAAAATTCTGAATGCCCTGGCTTTATGGACTTTATGAAGTTTGCCGCCCAAAGGGGGGCGAATATTGACCCTGTTAATACTCTGTTTATTGAATCCCATAAGAGATTCTACTCTCAGACAGTATGACTCAGCAGTCAAGAAGTTGGCATCTTTTCTGAAAGCATCTGAAGCTCAAACTATGACCACTAATTTAGTGATAACCTTCTTTAGGTCATTGTTTGAAAAAGGCCTAGCCCCGGCCACTATCACTACAGCAAAATCAGCTTTGAGAAAGGTGTTTTTGCATGGCTTCAAGATTGACCTAACTGACTCATACTTTTCTTCCATTCCTAGAACATGTGCTCGTTTAAGGCCGGTAACACGCCCACATTCGGTTACCTGGTTCCTTAACGACGTTCTGAAATTAGCCTCAGATATTAATAATGCCCAATGCTCTTATTTAGATCTGTTAAGGAAGACTTTATTCCTGATTAGTTTAGCTTCAGGTGCCAGAATCTCAGAACTGTCTGCTCTCTCCAGAGGTGTCGATCACATAGATTTCCTCCCGTCAGGAGAAGTCATGCTTTCCCCAGATCATAGATTCCTAGCAAAAAACGAAGACCCTCAAGACAGGTGGTCTCCTTGGAAGGTGGTCCCTCTTCCACAAGACCTGTCTTTGTGCCCAGTCGCTACCTTGAGGGCTTACTTGCAAAGAACTTCTCAGTGTTTGTCTGGTCCTCTTTTTATCAGGGAAAAAGGTGGAACACTTTCTTTAAAAGCTATAAGACAGCAAATCCTATACTTCATTAAACAAGCTAACCCGGATTCAGTTCCCAAGGTTCATGATATCCGAGCGGTAGCTACCTCTACCAATTATTTTCATAAAATGGATTTTGCTGAATTAACAAAATACACGGGGTGGAAATCTCCATTGGTGTTTAAACGCCACTACTTGAAAACACTTGAAGCTCTGAAATTTCCCACAGTGGCTGTTGGGAGTGTCATCCCCCCACCTTAAAATTTTCCTTTACCTTATCCTTTCCCCCCACCCGCCCGCCTGCCTCATTTATTTGCCCTACCAGTTTTCCTGGGCCAATCATACCTCACTGCCTGGCTCCTCAATTTAAATAATGCTTGAAATTGTTGGTCTTTTTTGATGTTTATTGTGATTATGTTTTTGATGTGTGCTGTTTTGTAGGTTTAAGTCTTGAGGTACTTCTGTAATTTTGTACTCCTTAATTTGGTACCTCCTCTCATGTTTTTTGCCATACTTTATATTTTCATGTCAAATTGTATGTTTACATAAGCTTAGCCTAACTATTTTTTCTAATTTCCCTTGTTATGATGTTCTGAATTACTCATGAGAAATAATTAAACTTATTTTCTTTTAGTACGCGTTTTTATGCATGATCACCTTAAATAATTGTTTTCTTACATCTCCACAGTCTTGGTATGATTCTCTGTTACGATTTCACCGGGTGACACAGGGACGAGCTCAGAAAAGGGATTTTGACAAAGGAAAAATCTATTTCTGAGGGAGGCCCTGTGTCACCCGGTGACCCTCCCAGGTCCTAGCTTTCCCCCCCTGCATGGGCATACCAAGCCTGGGGATGGGGCTAGCCTGGAATGAGTTCAGATGGCACTGGGGTCGCTGTCGGGTGGGCGGGTGAGTGAGGGAGCTGGGTCGGCTCTCCGCTCTTCCGGGGGTTTTGTCATTGGGATGTCTTCAGAGTGTGGTTCTGTGGCAGTGATAGCTTCACTCACCCTTACCCATACCGACATCTATTTTCATTATAGATGCTCGATCTGGGGGTAGTAACCCCAGCATTCCTGATAGCATTTTTCTCTGGTATATTTAGCAATATTTATACCTAGAAATTCGTGTTAGTAGGGAATTTCACTGGGTGACACAGGGCCTCCCTCAGAAATAGATTTTTCCTTTGTCAAAATCCCTTTTTATTCAGTTTCCATGGAGGAGGTAATTTTACTATTGAAGGTAATTGTATATTTATATTCAGCAACTCGAACAATCTTCAAGCTCTAATTGGGAAAGGAGGTGGATGATTGCTTATAAATACATCTCTTAATTCAAATACTCTTTTTGTTGGAGAATCGTTTGTCTGAATTTTAGAGCACTCTTCATTGTTACTAGCTCTCTATGGAGAGAGAGAGAGAGAGAGAGAGAGAGAGAGAGAGAGAGAGAGAGAGAGAGAGAGAGAGAGAGTGTGTGTGTGTGTGTGTGTGTGTGTGTGTGTGTGTTTACCACATTCAACTTGTAAAGATGACTTTGGTGATAATCTAAAGGCTCCTGAACATATTCTAAGGCCTTCGTTGTGAGCTGGGTCTAACGTTTTCAGCGCTGCATCTGACGCCGAGCTATATGTTTCGCTTCCATAATCAATGATAGACAGCACGGTTGCTTTATACAGTACAGTAAGAGTATGTCTATCAGCAGTGTTCGATATTTTTTTAATTAGATTTAATGCTCTTTTACATTTTGATTTCATGCATGTTATGTGGGCTTTCCAGGTCAAGTGAGTAACAAATACAATCCCAAAAATTTTGCTGTTTGGCTAATTGGTATATTATGGTTTCTGATTTTGAAATCTATTTCTTTACCCTTTTCCCACTTTTTATTTTTATAAAACATGATTGCTTGAGTTTTATCTATGGAAAATTTAAAGCCTACAGATGAGCCCCATTCATCTATTTTTATTATGCTTTTATATATGATTCATTCTACACGCTTTATTTGAGATGCTGAATAATATATGGCAAAATCATCCATATACAGGTGACTTTTAATTCCAATAGGTAGAATTTTACTGATATTATTTATTGCTCAAGTAAACAGTGTGCCACCAAGGATGCTTCCTTGTGGAACACCATTTTCCAGTGGAAATGTACCTGACATCATCAGTTCTCACTTGAAAAGTGCAATTTGTCAGAGAGTTTTGAATAAACCTGGGTAAATGTCCATGCATGCCTTTTTATGTAACGTTTTTAGTATTGTATATCTAGTTCCATACGCCTTTACAACGTCAAAAAAGACGGCTATAGTAATTTGCTTTTGTTCAAATCCTCTACATAAGTGGTCTTCTACGTTAGATAGAGAATCCAATGTAGATCTGTTCAACTGATCCCAAAATGAGTGGGAGTCAAAATTTTATTTTCTCAAATGTGCCATGTTAGTCGAGCATTTACCATTTCCTCCAGAAATTTGAATAAGCAGCTTGTTAAAGAAATTGGTCTGTAATTGTTTACATTACTGGGACCTGTTACAGTTTTTGGGGTAGGAACAATTATAGCTTTATGCTATTCATGAGGAAATAAATTTTGAAGCCACAAATGATCATAAAACTATACTAAGTATGACTTGGCCAAAAGTGCTAAATGGCAGATCATTTCAAAACAAATATTGTCACCTCCAGGGGCAGATTTATTGCTGTTCAAAATAACAAATTCCAACTCTCCCATATTAAATTTTCTATTATATCTTCTATGGTTTCAAAATTTATTGTTATTAATTTTATACTATTATTCTTCTGTGTGGAGGTGTTCATCTAAATTTTCATCACTACTTACTTTTGCAAAGTTTTCTCCAATTACATTACTTATTTCTTTTGGATCAAGTATTCTTTTCCCATCTTTTAATATGGCATGGCTAGGTGGTTTAACATGGGTACCATTTATTTTCCTGAATTTTTTCCATATTTTTTCTATGGGAGTATTATTAGAGGAATCTGATACATATTTCCTCCATGAAATGGTTCTTCCTTGAATTACTTCTTTTTTAAATTTTGCAGATAACTTGTTTTACAGAGGTTTTTGTGAATCAATTTCTGGTAACAATATGGGCAGTCCCCGGGTTACAACAGGCTCAGCTTACGATGTTCTGAGTTTATGATGCTCTTCAAATATATTAATTAAAAATTATTTCTTGGGTTACAACACATGTTCCGGGTTTAAGGCGCTGATCCAACTGAAGAAATATGGCTCCAAAACAGCAGAATAGTCAGAATTTGGAGTTTTTTTTAATGAAAAACTCAATAAAAATGCAGGTTACGTCATTTTCAAGACACCCAAAGGATTAAAAGTAAGGGTTTCTTACGATTTTCGACTATATTTCGGACGACACTGGTCCAATGTCAATCCGCACTGAAGAAATATGGATCCAAAACAGCAGAATGGTCAAATTTGGAGGTATTTTTTATGAAAAACTCAATAAAAATGCAGGGTATGTTGTTTTCAAGACACCCATAGGATTAAAAGTAAGGTTTACTTACGATTTTCGATGATATTTTGGACGGCACCGGTCCGAACGGAAGAGGTAAAATTTACATTCATAGAGCAATATTCACTAATTACTGATTTTTTCATTTTATTTTCATGACTAGATAAATTTTTTTATGATAAAATTATTTACTACTTTTCAAATATTAATATTAAGATAACCACAGAAAAGTAGCATCAATAAAATTTTAAATTAAAATCCAGTGAAATCACAAAACAGCTTACCAACATGAACAACTAAGTTTAACTTTCTCTCTCTCTCTCTCATAGAGCAATAATCACTAATTACTGATTTTTATTTTATTTTCATGATTAAATGCATTTTTTATGATAAAAAAGGGATTTTGACAAAGGAAAAATCTATTTCTGGGTGAAGACCTGTGTCGCCCAGTGAAATGTCCCATATAGCACACATTTCTAGGTATAAATATTGCTAGATATACCAGAGAAAAAAGCTATACAGCTAATAGGATGCCAGAGTTACTACCTCTGGATCGATCATCCTTATAGGATGTCGGTATATCATCTAGGAGCGAGTGGAAGCCACTACCACAGATGCTTAACCCAATAGATCTCTCCTCTCCAAAACCCCTCTACCTAAGAGGTGCCGATACAGCGGTCCTTCTCCGCTCGCTACTACTAATTCTACCCATAATCCCCATCCCGAAATAGCACCCAAGCTTTTGGCTAGCCTAGGGTGGGAAAAAATAGAGAGGGAAGGGTTCACTGGGCGACACAGGTCTTCACCCAGAAATAGATTTTTCCTTTGTCAAAATCCCTTTTCTGGGATCGACCTGTGTCGCCGAGTGAAATAGTAGCAGAGAATTGGCCATAAAAGCTTGTAAACATAAGAAGGATTAATTGTCAAAATGTAAAATTTTACTAAGGAAAAATAAAATTAATTTTGAATATGCTTTTACTTATTCAAATAGAATTATTGCTACTCATTAGGGTCAAACGAGCGACAACACATAATGACTTCAGTCAATTACAGAAAATTATAAATTACCAGATTAGTTTAGAAATTCATGACCCTTTCTCTACTTAAAGGATGCACTGCGTTGTGTTATAAAGATTTCCATAAAAATTACATACCATATTATATTATGTTTTACTCATAAATTATTACTTACTAATTTATGTGATGTTATTGACGCAATTGCCGGGTTTGGATTATGATAGGCACGGGTAAACCACGATACCACTAATATATATATTCAATTTACTCAGTCCTGGAATCCCAATCGCGTGATATGCATATCCCAAGCGACGTATCCCGATCAAGGCAAATCAAATATATGATACTTATCCAAACTTACCATTCATCCATCTACTTCATTAAACGCTGGGAAGGAACGACATGTTTAATCCAATTGAAGCAAATTCTGTTCACTAAATCCTCCGCTACCCAACCACACATTACAAAGTTGAGGAACGAACTGACTGTGGTCCGCGTGTCCACCTCTTACTATGAAAATAATTCGTTCGCTCTCTCACCCATACCCACGACTTTGGCCTCAGTCCGCTCACGATAAGAGTCAACAACAAGACAACTAAGCCACCAAAACAACACGAACCGAACGAAACTATCAAACAATTTACATCGCATTGTTAACCAATTATACAAACTATTCACTACCAAGACAATATTCTTTGGTAACAACGCTTATTACAACTAAATATAAATTAAACATTCATTTGTACACAAACCTGCACATCTCCACTTGACACCACGCGATATAAAAGAACACTTTCCATATACAACATAAACATATTCAATAACAATTGATTTTCCATGTCGTTATTGTAAGTAACGACATATTCCCCACTAATTAAAAATTATAATACACTATTTACAACAGTCCCTTTTGAATCAAATCCTTTCTAGTTTCTGCAGCCACCCGAGCAGCCCTCCTGGATGGTCGTGGTACTCACTTCAGGAATTTTGGTAGGATCAGAGTCTCAACTTCTTGCCACAACTCTAACGGATACAATTTCACAATAGGACGCATGATCTGGCCATGGGAGGTTTTGAGGGTAGCTACTCTAACTACATTGTCAGACCCCACATGCACCTGAATCACCTGACCCAACTTCCATTTGTTTCTGGGCCCTTCATCATGTACAAGGACGACATCTCCTATTTTGGGCCAAGAATTATGTTGACTCCAATTCGATGAGTTTCTTTAAAGAAACCAAATATTCATGTTCCCATCTTTTCCATAATTGATCGCACAATTTGGATATGTAAAGAATCTCTTTTCGACAATTTCAGTTTTACTATACAATGGATCTTCAGATACCTCCTCCCAATTAATTGTTTCCTTGGGAAAGGATCTTAAATTTTCTACCAAGATCAGATGATTAGGTGTTAAAATCTCCTTCTGATCAAGGTCCCCGATGTGTAGCTTAGTGGCCTGTCATTTATGATAGATTCCAATTCCACCAAAATGCAGGATAATTCCTCATAACTGAGAAGAGCTTGACCGACCACCTTCTTCATACAGGTCTTCAATAGTCCGACCAGTCTCTCCCAGATTGCACCAAACCAAGGTGCTCTTGCTGGTATAAATTTCCACTTACACTCGATGTTCTCCAGATGTTTTTGAAAAAGGGGCTGTCTGCCATTGTTTTCAGATATTCAGATGCTGCTACAAAGTAGTGGCATTGTCATAACATTAGTGAAGGAAAGCCTTTTACGGCTGCTAAACTTCCGAAGGCCATGAGGAATGAGTCAGCGGACTGATTTCTGACTACTTCCAGATGTATACCCCAAGTGATCGGGCATGTGAATAGTATGACATACACCTTTTCCGAATTTGCTTCCTTCTTCTTTATCCATAACGCCCTCCTGTAATCTACTCCCTAACACTAAAAGGTTGTTTCCGTTGTACACGGAATTCCGGCAATGGGGGTATTATATTAGTTCTATATGGTTTTCCTTGAACTTTCTTACAGATCACACAATGATGTAACACGCTCTTGACCAGTTGTCGCAGCTGTGGAATCCAGAACTCCTGTCTTACACTAGCTACAGTAGCGTTCACCCCCATGTGTGCTTGCATCACATGATGTCGCTCTTATTATTAACTTACTCAGAGCACAACCCTTTGGCAGTAAGGTAGAAATTTGACTTCTTCAGGCAGTGTTGCGTGTTCCAACCTGCCTCTACATCTCATTACATTATTATCCAAAACAAATTCAACTGGCGAATTAATGTCAATTTTTGGTTTGTTACCTCCCTCTTCAGGGCTTTATACTCTTCTGGAAAGTACTCTCTCTGCACGAGAACAATTGTTTTAACCTTTGCTTGTAACTCTTCCAGAGTCAAACCACCAGTTTTTCTGTCATTGGTTGATAGTTTGCAATTCTTTATAAAGCGCATTATCAAGCTATGGTCTTAAAGACTTTGTCAGCTCTGCTGAATCTTTCCCAATCCAGCAGACGTGTTTCATCTATGTCCCCTACAACGTTGACTACAATGTCCTGTTCACCCTGCATATGTGTACTCCCCACCCATGACCTATCGATTGGCAGAGTGTGATTTTTAACCAAGGGGTCCCTCCCACCAATAGGAGTTTTTGCTAACACTTCAGCCCTCATTCCCCGTGTCAACCAATCACTGGGATTTTCAGATGAGGGTACGTAAGATAGGATTGACCCGAATCAAAGAGTTAATCTCAATTACTCTGTTTCTCACAAACACAGGCAGAACATTACTGGATACAATCCAGCTAAGGGTCCATTTACTGTCTGACCAGACATATAATTGTTTAAACTCCTTTTCATCAAAAGAGTCAATAATAAATTTGGCTATTCTTGCTCCTAGCAACAATGCCATTAATTCCAATTTCTGAATTGTTAATTCCTTAATGGGCCTGACTCTACCCTTTGCCATAATTATATTAGAGTTTTCACCATTTGCTCTATAGGCCACACAACCATATGAAGTTTTGCTAGTTCGCAGAACCTGTGCAAGTTATCAACAGTTCCCAGGCTAGCACTCCTAGGAAAAGATATTTCAAGACACTTCTCTAAGTCCTCCGTGATTCAGTCCATTCCTCTTGTAGCGGGTTCATGAGTTGTTCGTCCCAATCCAGATGTTCCTTCCACAATTTCTGTAAAAATATCCTCGCTTTCATAGTAACAGGGAGAAGCAATCCCAATGGATCGTATATTTGGGCAATGGTACTGAGAATTTCTCTCTTTGTTTGACTTGTTTTATTAATATGAGTTGGATTGATAGTTAAGACGTCTTTAATTTTATCCCAATTTAATCCCAATACTTTATAAATTGGTTTTTGTTTGGCTTCAATATGATAAGCAGCAGCAATAGTTTGTATAGACTCGCTATTGCCCTTCCACTCCTTCAAATATAAGTGAGCTTGAGCAAAAATTTTGTTGGCATTAAAGTATAAATCCATCAACTCAGATTCACTATTAGCCGTAAATTGCAAATTATCTACATACAGACCTCTCTTCATTTTTTCTACTACATCCACTGTATTGGACCGGGGTAACCACGAGACCACAGTGGTTAAGTGATGCTTGATGGTTGCATTTAGAAGAAAAGGTGAACATGTAGCTCCAAATAATACTACTCTAAATCTGTATACTATTAGTTTACTATTGGGATCTGTCGGATTTTCCAACCATAAAAACGCGTATAATTGCGATCTTCTTCACGCAACTGAATCATTAAAAATGCCTTCTCAATGTCACTTATACAAGCAAAGGTTTTAGTTCTAAATTGCAGCAGGACTCTGAGCAGATCAGCCGTTACGTGTGGTCCAGTCCATAGACAATCATTCAGGCTCAATCCATTTTTACCTTGTTTTGATGAGCAATCAAACACTATTCTTATTGGAGTAGTGGCACTATCTCTAAGCACTCCATGATGTGCCAAGTAATGACAATCCACATCAGATTTATTATAGATCACCCTCTCAATGAATCCTCTATCTTCTTGCTCTTGCAAGATTTTCTGATAATGTTCCAAGTAATCCACATCCTTCTGAAACTTGATGCTCTGCTGTCGAAGTCTGCTCATAGCTAATCCAAAATTTGTCATCAATCTGAATCTATTGGTTTTCCATGGCAACGCCACAATATACTGTTTATCAATTTCAGAATAGGTAATAGTGCTCTCAAAGTCCTTTAAGACCCTCTGGTCTTGTTCTCGCAACTCACTGCAATCTATTCCCAATCTGTCCAAACTCCACAACGCGTCCCAGATCAGTCTTGGGATTTTCATTATTAGTAGCTTCAATTTCTTCAGTTTGTACAGCTAGCTTCAAAACAGTCACATGAGTCTCCCTAGTGGGGGAGCACTACATGTGCGGTCACCACATAACCGAATATGGTCGGCAGCAATATTAAATTTCTAACCCTTTTGAACCCTGGATGCAAAATATTGTAAACATTATCAACCCCTATTAACAATTCAATAGTTGATTGATTTTCAACAGGCAAATCGAAATCTTTATCAGCCAAGCTGATCTTAGTTTTACATAACGACCTCAAACTTCTTTTAACGTCGAACTTCTTCGCATATTCTGGCAGCTCATCCACCACTATGCAGTCCATTATTATCAATTCACCTTTATGCGGTATGGCGACGCTTATCATCTCGTATTCATGAACAGGTTTACTAGTTAGATAACCTCTCAAGGCTATCTTTTCAACTCCTTTGGACCTATATTGCAATCTCTCTAGAGCTGATCTTTTAATGAACGTTCTCTCAGCGCAAGTATCCAACAGCCCTCTTAGTCGTACCATGCGACCTTTCTTCCCTTTCAAGGGAATTGTTGCTGTTGGTAATATGGATCGCTTACCCAACTTATTTGTTTTGTCCTGTTCATTTACTGATAGCGTTCCCACTTGTACACCACTTGGTTTATTCTTGCTTTGTTTTCCTGTTTGGTCCCTATCACACAAGATGCCGACGATGATGTCTCATCTTACAACCCTTATTGCAACTTGGTTTGTCACAGTCCACACTAAAATGCTTCTTAGAAGCCATCACACAAAACACAACTGCAAAGCTCTGATGCGATTCAACCTTTCATTTCTTGTTGCGTCACGTTTTGCACTGTGTCCACCAATGTTCATTATCACAAAGAGCACATCTTCTGGATTGCTGATGACTGGACTTGTTCACATTTCCTTTGTTTTTTGGTCTAACAGCTTGGGATTGATTTACTGTGAAGGTAGATATTGACGACAGAGTTTCAGATTTATTCACATCAGTTGAAACAAAAGTTCTTAAATTGCTAATTTCCTCTTCTAGGTATTTCTTAAAGGTGTCTAATACCAACCAATCGTCTCCACACCTACGCTTCACAGTCTCACTGACGCTTTTAGGCAATTTGGTATAGAGCAAAATAGTATAAAGCTCATTTAATTCCAGCTTTTCACTTTCAAGCGATCTTATTGAGCATTCAAAATTAGCTCTGAAAGTTTGCAGTGATTCAGAATTGCCAGCAGGAGACTCCATTTCCAGCAATCTTCTCACCAGAACATGCTTAATTTCATCTCTCTTCCCATAAGTAGATAGGAGAAGAGCTACAGCTTGTGGATAATTGGCAGCCTCAAATTTAAATCCCAGATTAATTTCAGAAGCTTCTCCTGTGAGCAAACTTCTTAGATATGAAAACTTCTGAATTGGTTCCAAGTCTTTCTGCTGGTGTATTGACACATTGTATAGTTCCCAGAAGGAATTCCATTCTAATATATCTCCAGAGAAATGCGGAAGATCCAGTTTGGGCAATCTAATACTGGCTTTAGGTAGTGGTGGTGGTTGCATTAGCGGATCGAATGGAGAAGTTATTAATTTCAAAAAGCTAGTAATGGAGCTATTGAGTTTGCTGATACGTGTCGAAACGTCTCTTGCATATTCAGCTTGATTTACCATTTCATCAGACATTTCTTCTACTGTAACTGAATCCAAAATCTGTTCATCCAAAGCAAGAACTTTCTTCAAATTATCTTCAATAGAATCCCTAAGGGAAGTTATAGCATCAATGTCTCCCGAATCGATCACTTCAGTCATCTTCCCAAGAAACCGTGTGATAACGGATTTATAACCAGCCACGCCACGCATCAATGACTCCATTGTGACAAGACTAAACTCAGAAAATACAAATACAATATAATATATTCACAATTTCAATAATTAATAAATATGCATCCAACTATAATAACTGGTTCAAAAATTAAATTCTAAAAAATTTCACAAAGGTGACTCATCACCCAATAATTTTCTCCCAAATTAAACAATCAATGAAAAGGAGAAATTTTATTATACGTGTGTAGTGGGATGTGCAGGCCCTGTACCATACTTAACCCAGCTCCTAATTTGAAGGGGAAGGACGGGTAACCACGATCCTACTCACCTTCTACTGCCCTTTACTTTTCACATATTTACTTGACTCAACGCCCGACCACGTTGAGCCAAGGCCCTATAACTTTTATGATGAAAATGAATCCCATCTCTTGCTAAATCACATTCTGTTAATAGAGTAGGGATCACCCTAACTCTTGTATCTCGCTTTAATTTTTGTTTAAACAGTTTTTCTCTTTTGATAGTTTTCGGCAGAGGTTCTAGATGGTGTTTTTACGTATTTCTATTAACATAACAAAACCTCTGAGTTATTAACTGTACGTAGACCTTCTACCAAACCTAGAATATTTGTGTGAATACTATTCACCAGGTTAGGATTATCTCCGGGTACATCTAAGTCATTGCTACCTATGAACAAGATAGTGATACTAGGCCCATAGGTGGTAAGTTCGGTTATCAGGGCAGGTGTCAAAAGGTTGGTAGTAACCGCCCCTGGTCTACCAAATGTCTTATATTCTAAGGGTTCCAATAATGCTGATCTACCACTATGAAAACAATTCTCCATATGGGTGACATGAGAATGTCCCACAATAGCTACTTTTACGATTCATTATTAAATTGATAGAGAAATAATAATATACTAACAAAAGAGAAAATTTACATTAATTCAAAGTAAGGAAAATAACAAAACCAAAATTAGGGCTTAAGGCAAGAAGAAGGACAAGGCCTTACTAATTTAATTAAACATCATATTCAAAAAACTGTTTTAATTAAGCCTGAATACTCCCCTACCTACAAGTTGCACGAAAAAAAAGTAAATTTAATGTTTCTTAATGACACCTCACTAAGAAAAAAAGAAGAGTTAACCACGTCTGTTTATGTAGGCAAGACATAAACTAATTTTAAGGAAAACGCACTATAAGTGATACAACAAGGTTAGGAAGGCAGGCATAATTCAACAAAACATCAACATAACATAGTTAATAGCAAGAAAAACCAGCGTAAATGTCCTATAGAATCATCAACGGTGCTAATCGTACCACACATGTGACTAAACCAAAGAATTACCACATGATCAATTTCAAAAACTAAGAAATACCGAAAATTATCACAAATTATTAATGATCCTGGTCACGGCACCATATATTGCTACTCATTAGGGTCAAACGAACGACAACACATAATGACTTCAGTCAATTACAGAAAATTATAAATTACCAGATTCCATAGAGAATTCATGACCCTTTCTCTACTTAAAGGATGCACTGCGTTGTGTTATAAAGATTTCCATAAAAGGACATACCATATTATATTTTGTTTTACTCATAAATTATTACTTACTAATTTATGTGATGTTATTGAAAATTGCCGGGTTTGGATTATGATAGGCACGGGTAAACCACGATACCACTAATATATATATTCAATTTACTCAGTCCTGGAATCCCACGTCATATGCATATCCCAAGCGACGTATCCCGATCAAGGCAAATCAAATATATGATACTTATCCAAACTTCGGCTGATTCATCCATCTACTTCATTAAACGCTGGGAAGGAACGACATGTTTAATCCAATTGAAGCGAAATTCTGTTCACTAAATCCTCCGGCTGGAACCACACATTACAAAGTTGAGGAACGAACTGACTGTGGTCCGCGTGTCCACCTCTCACTATGAAAATAATTGCCGTTCGCTCTCTCACCCATACCCATAGACTTTGGCCTCGTCCGCTCACGATAAGAGTCAACAACAAGACGAACTAAGCCACCAAAACAACACGAACCGAACGAAACTATCAAACAATTTACATCGCATTGTTAACCAATTATACAAACTATTCCTTAAGACAATATTCTTTGGTAACAACGCTTATTACAACTAAATATAAATTAAACATTCATTTGTACACAAACCTGCACATCTCCACTTGACACCACGCGATATAAAAGAACACTTTCCATATACAACATAAACATATTCAATAACAATTGATTTTCCATGTCGTTATTGTAAGTAACGACAAGAATAATCAATTATAAATATGCACAAAATAAGTTTTTACTATCCTAAACAATACAGCTACAGGAATAGCTTTAACAGTTAAACTAAAAACCATCACCTGAAATAACAAGATTTGGTGAAAAAAATTACAACAAGGATGGTAAATACAAAGACAGGAGTGGATTGTGAAGCAACCCAAACCCAGTCAACAAGGCAGAAAGGACGGGAATACAAGCGAAGCAGGTAGGTGAGAGGTATACCAATTGGTAGGGCAAGCAAAATACAAATACAATTACAATTACAAGTTACAAAATAACATAATATTAGGCTGACTCTGGGGAAACAATGTTCCCTGCAGAGACAGCAGGAAATTTAAGAGCCTCCAAGGACTTAAGGTAGTGACGTTTAAAGACTCTAGGGGATTTCCAGCCCGTATATTTCTTAATTTCATCAAAATTCATATGTTGGAAGTAATTAACTGAGGTGGCTACAGCCCGGATATCATGGACCTGGGGGATTGAATCCGGGTTGGCTTGTTTAATAAAATAAAGTATTTGTTGTCTAATACCATTCAAGGAGATGGTTCCACCATTCTCTCTAACAAAAAGTGGACCTGAAGACCTTTGAGAAGTCCTTTCAAGGTAAGCTTTTAAGGTAACTACCGGACATAGGGAAGGATCCTCCGGAAGAGGTATAATCTTCCAGGGAGACCACCTAATTAGAGGGTCTTCATTCTTGGCTAAAAACATTTGGTCCGGAGAAAGTAGAACCTCTCCTGATGGGAGAAATCCACATGATTCGACTCTCTAGAAAGGGCTGAAAGTTCAGAGATTCTAGCTCCTGAAGCCAGGCTAATTAAAAACAGGGTTTTTCTAAGAAGAGTCGAATAAGAGCAAGATTCATTATTTGTGTCTGAGGCTAATTTTAGAACGTCATTTAAAAACCAAGAAACCATTTTTAGGACGGGTTGTTGGTCTAAGACGAGCACAAGCTTTAGGAATAGAGGAAAAATATGAATCCATTAGGTCAATGTTAAATCCCAACTGAAATACCTTCTTTAAGGCGGATTTAGTCGTAGTAATGGTATTAGCAGCCAGACCTTTATCAAAAAGGGCCTTAAAAAATGAGATTGTGAGATTCGTAGTCATAGTATGAACGTCTGATTCTTTCAGGAAGTTAGCAAGTTTTCTTACTGCCGAATCATACTGACGGAGAGTAGATTCTCTCTTATCTGATTCTAGAAACATTGTGTTCAGAGGATCAACATTAGCATTTTTCTGAGCCGTAAACTTCATGAAATCCATAAAGTTAGGGCATTCAGCATTCCTGAGGAAGCTGACACAGTCTGAATTTGTACTACTTGGGTTAATATTGGATGAGGAATCTGAATGGCTCTGAGTTTCAGCTCTAACAGAAGAGGAAACCAGTTGCTCTTCGGCCAGTTGGGGGCTACTAAGGCTATTCGACCTTTGAATGACATGAGTTTGTGTAGAACTTTCCACAGAAAATTTACTGGAGGGAATAGGTAGACTTTCTGCCATTTGTTCCAGTCTACTGACATTGCGTCTGTGGCGTAAGCCCGAGGGTCCAGGTTCGGAGCTATGTAACATGGAAGTTTGTGATTCGATTCCGTGGCAAACAGTTCCACCTGGAGCCCCGGAATCTGTTGGCAAATCCAGTTGAAGGAGTTCTTGTCCAGAGAGCATTCTGATTCCAAAGGAGTCATTCTTGACAGAGAATCTGCAATCACGTTCCTTACTCCTGACAGATGTGTGGCTGACAAGTGCCAATGATTTTTCATTGCTAATGAAAAGATTGCTATCATTACATGATTTATGTGACTTGTTTTGGAACCTCCCTGTTCAGACAATGAACTATCACTGCACTGTCCAGAACTAATCTGACATGTATGTTCCTGGCTGGACGTAAGCGTTTCAGAGTCAGGAAAACTGCCATTGCTTCCAGAATGTTGATGTGGAAGTGACAAAAAAGATTTGACCAGGTTCCTTGAACTTTCTTGTATTGTGAGCAACCTCCCAACTGGTGAGAGATGCGTCCGTATGGATGATCAGAGCTGGTGGGGGAAATTGTAGAGGAATTGATTTGGAAAGACTTTTGGCCGTTGTCCAGGTCAAGTCTTTTCTTTAAGATTGGAGGTATGAGGAGACTTTGTCCCTGAATTTGTAATTGGCTCGCCTTCGCCACACACCGATTTATGTCCTTCAGTTTTGCCTTGAGAAGTAGGTCTGTTACTGATGCAAACTGAAGGGAGCCTAGGATTCTTTCTTGAGTGCGACGAGAGGCTCGTTTGCACTTGAGAAACTGTCTTGTTGCTTTGGCTATCTCTTTGCATTTTGCTGGAGGAATTGAAAGTTTGTGGTGTTTAAGTCCCACTGGATACCCAGCCACTGAAAACGGGCTGCGGAGTCAGACGAGATTTCTTTGTATTTATATGAAATCCTAGATACTCTAGGAACTGAATGACCTTCCTGGTCGCCTTCTGGCATTCGGTGTTGTTGGGGGCCCAGATTAGCCAATCGTCTAGATAAGCCATGAGCTTGATGCCTTGAGATCTCAGTTCCTGTACCACGGCTTCTCCCAGTTTGGTGAAGATCCTGGGTGCTATGTTGAGCCTGAAGGACATTACTCTGAAAGAGTAAGCCTGTTTGCCTAGTCTGAACCCTAGATAGGGAGAGAAGTTTCTCGCTATCGGGACATGATAATAAGCGTCTGTAAGATCTATAGAGGTGGTGACGGCCCCATGGGGAAGTAAGGTCCGCACCTGAAAGACGGTCAACATACGGAACTTGTCGCATTGAATATAAGAATTCAGAGTTGATAGGTCTAATATCACTCTTCTTTTGTCTGAGACTTTCTTTGGCATGCTGAACAAGCGCCCTTGAAATTTTAGATGCCTGACTTTCTTTATTGCCTTCTTTAAAAGAAGGTCTTTTGCATATTCTAACAGATCCGGTGTTGGGGTCTGATAGAACCTGACTGGTGGAGGAGGCCCTTCTATCCAGCTCCACCCTAGGCCCTTTGAAATAATACTGTGGGCCCATGGACTGAAAATCCAATGGTCCCTGTAGAGGCGTAATCTCCCACCTACCTGAGGAGGTTCATTTGTTAGAGGGCTTATTATCTCTGCCTCCTCTTGAGCCTCTGCCTCTAGACTGGAGTCTGGATCCGGTTCTGGATCGAAAACCTCCTCGACCCCTAATGCCCCTGGACTGGCGGTAGCCTTGAAAGGACCCCTGAGACTCATAAGCGGGGTTGAAGGCTGGAGAGGAAACATAAGTTGCTGAACCAGCAGGGTGGTGAGTTGGCTGGTTCAGCAAAACATATTGGGATGTCCCTTGGAGGTGGAAGGCTGGGCAATCTGGGTTACTGGAACTGCCTGGACAACTGTCTGGGTCTGGGGTGTCTTGTATGGGTGGTACCTGCCTTGACCTCTTTCTACCTTTAGGCTGAGGGCCCTGAAAACTCTGAAAACTTCCTCTTGAAAGGAAGTTCCCAACGAACTCTAAGGTTTTGATTGGCCCTGAGGCCTCACTGATGACGGAATTAACCACGTCTTCAGGAAAGAGGTTGGTACCCCAGACAGAAGATTTGATGAGCTTGTTCGGCTCATGACAGATGGTAGCGTCAGCCAGCACAAATTTCCGGCAGTTCCTTCTTGCCACCACAAAATCGTATAAATCACTCTGGAACGTGGCCAGAAGTGACTTAGTCAGGATCCTAAACAGAGGTTCGTCCTAATACACAGCAGATGTCAACTCCGCCGAGGTGACGGAGTTGATGGACCTGCTGAGGCGGCACCTAGCATCATACTCTGCTTTGATCAGAGACTCCGGAATCCTGGGTAACTGTTCACTGAAAAGATCCGGCGCACTCGGATCCAGCTTACCTACAGTGAAAGTTTCGGAGCCCCAACCCAGCAATCTAGGTCTCCCGGAAAGAGAAGAGATGTAGGGTCCGTCTCACGAAGCTGTGGCATCGGCTTCTCCTCTGTTCTGGCCTGAAGAGTTAGCTCTGAAATTTTGGAAGTACAAGGGGTGGGAATATCCTCGTTGACCACGAACATTGTGAACCACCCCTTGTGTGGAGTCAGTTTGGTGTTAGCGCACTCCCAGTCAGAGAGAATCCTGACCCATGCCGACTGCGCTTGATCCCTGGGGAAGATCACCGTCTCCTTGGGGACCTTGTCTTCCCTCACCAGGGCTTCTTCAGATAGACGGGCGTACCCCAGGAAAGGAAAAACAAGATCCGCTGGGAGAACTCGTGGTCTTCCACGGGGCGGTGCCACAACCTTCAATGGTTAACTTACCATTCGCAAAGGGGGCATTAAAAGCGAGACGCCAAGGGTTACAGTCCTCATAAGCGGGCAGCTTCGAGGCATCCGGAATGGAGTAACCCTGCTGCTGTACCGGACCGGAACGAACTAGTCCGGCAAGCGACTCCTCCTGAGTTTTCAGTCTTTCAGCCAAAGACTGAACGTACTTGCCTGCTGTCTCAAGACTCGAGGCGAGATCTTGAGACACCGTCTCAAATTGAGTGTTGACCTGCTCCGACAACTTTTTCATTAAAGCTGCCGCAAAGGCCTCAGGGTCAAAATCGGGCTTTTTAGACTTACTCGTCTTTGGTCTCGACGCCTTAGAAGGGGGAGTAGCCTTCTGGGAGGAAGTCGAAGGTTTGGGGGCCAATGACGACCTGGCGGAGCTCGGCATGGTTGGGATTTTTGGGGGTTTTGACACTTTAGATAAAGTCTTCGTCTTCATTAAGGACTTCACCTTGGGGATCACCGACCCCGAACGGGCCCCCAGGGTGGAGACCTTAGAGAATCCCTGGAAGGATGAAGACGAAGACGCAGGAGAGCTAAGAGACATTGAATTTTTAAAATTACCTGCCTCACTTACATCCCTACCTTCCTCCTCCGGGTCGATGGCCATTGGTTCGATGTTGAGATTGATGTTGGCCACTTCCCCGCACAGTTCTTGATGTTCTTCCGGCGGGATCTGGGTCTCAAGTCTAATCTTGTTGATCAGAGGTTCCGCCACCTCGGGGGCTACTGCTGCAGAGGCCCTGGCCATAGGGTAGAGGATGTTGCAAATATCTTCTGCCAGAACATAGGAGCGTCCCTGACCAACGTTGCGACCGAAGCCGCCGACCCAGACCTTCAAGGTAGCCAGAGATGAGGCTTGACGGGACCGAGGGACCTGTAACCAGATATAATGTCAATATAAAGAATTGACGAATAGATTCTATCGTTTAATCAGGTATACTTCAGCTGCTTGAAATATTCATGCGTATAAGTCAAAAGGTTAACGTGCGAATCATCTATCACATCCAGATAGAGGGCGTAGCACACATCGCAGCCATCTGGATGCCAGACGAGATGATCGTCCACCTCGACTGCGCAGCCGGCATGCGACCTGCATGCTACGTGGCCACAGGGTTGCTGAAGATAGGCATTACAGCCTGGCTCCTGACAATGAACCACCTGAAAGAGGAATTGATACATGAGTATCAAGGAGATAGCGCCGGAACAGCTTGACGGCTGTGGTAAAATACTAAACTAATACAAACTTAAAGTAATAATATTCCCCCACGCCGGAGTTGAGAACTGGGGTTACGCGGAACGCTCCAATGCAATCTGAACAGGTAGGCCAAACCTGAAGTCGACCACACCGAAAGCAAATTCGGTGACGCCGAGCGCCTCGTAAAAATAACCATACAGAAATCAACAACCGGGGAGGGCTAGTTGCCAGAGCGAAGGTTCCGGGACTGGTTTCCCAGAACACCGCTCACGGAAACTACCATAATAATTAACATTGAAAATAGTATTCAACCCGCATCTCTACAATTCTGCCGTAAACAGAAGGCAACGACGCTCAAGCTATTGTTCCTACTAGGAACTAAACAGCTTCTCTCCAAGCTAACGATAGCCGCTGAACGAGCCCGGATGGCGGAATGGCGGAGAAGCGGGGGCAGAGAAAACATGGCGACTGCAACAGGTCAGGTGCCTAGGCACCTTCCACGAAGCGTCATCTCAACCGAAAGGGGCAAATGAGCTTTGCTCTAAAATGCCCCAAAGGGAGAGCCATGTAGATCACGTCTGATAAAATGGGAGTGAGATAAACACAGGAAGGCGAAATAGATTATAATAATATCTATGGTCTAGCCTAACCTTCCGAAGTAAACACCTGGACAGGGAGGCTAGGACACGCCAAAGAGACGAACGAGAAAGGAGCACTAGCACCAAACCACACCTTCTGAGATTTGATGAATCAAACTGGTCAGGGAGGACGGGCATGCACTCAAAACTCGAACGAAGGCCACCCAAGAAGACGTACCTACCTAGGCCTAGAAGCCACAGTAGGGAGAAAAACTGGGGCCAGCTTAGCCTACCTTCCGAGATTCGACTGAGCCAAACTGGACAGGTAGGCTAACATAAAACACTACCAAAAAACAGACGAAAGGATATTCATACATAATCAAATTGAAATGATATAATAACAAAAATATTTTTCTGAGCTCGTCCCTGTGTCACCCGGTGAAATTCCTTAGTAGCACGAATTTCTAGGTATAAATATTGCTAAATATACCAAAGAAAAAAGCTATCAGGAATGCTGGGGTTACTTACCCCCCATCGAGCATCTATAATGAAAATAGACGTCGGTATGGGCAAGGGTGAGTGAGGTCATCACTACCACAGAACCACACTCTGAAGACATCCCAATGGCAAAACCCCGAAGAGCGGAGAGCCGACCAAACTCCAGCACTCACCCGCCGCCAAACAGCGAACCCAGCGCCATCTGAACTCATTCCTTTCTAGCACGTGATCGCTGCGATATTGTGAATTTTCGCTTGTGCTTTTTCGGAATTTTCCGCTGTTTGCATCATGGCATCGAGCAGCTTTACTGTTTCCAAGTTAAGTACCATCTTCTTTGGGGGTTTTATGATAAGTCTGGCTGTTTAAGCCGTATACATAAATTATACGTGGTTTTTGTTTGGGTCGCTAAGGGCGTCCCTCTTGGCAGCCATTCCGACCTAGAGGTATACCCATTCGGCTTGTTCTGTTTGGGTTTCTCTTGGTCGTGTACACAATTTATCTTTAATTCCCCATCAGGGAGCATCCTGGCGGCATTCTTTCGCGGTGTGTCTTTGGGTCTCCTTTAATATTGTTTGTTACAAGTTTCCTCTCATAGGGGTTCTTTCGATTGTTTAAGGTATCCGAAGTTTTCACTCGTTAATTTTCTCCCCAGGATGTTTCCCTTTCTGAGAAGTGTGATAAAAGACTTTTTCACTATATGTGCTTGATGACGTGAAAATTATAATATTCACCCTTATGTGGCATCAGGTTCGATCTGTTGACTGTTTACAATCTGTCACCTCGTTCGGTTAGGCTATAGCCTAGCACAAGCGTATATCTTTAGTTTGTTTGATGATTATTTGATGGTTATATATTTTTTACTCTGGTTAACATATCCTTTGGGGGTGTTAGCCTAGTTCTTTCACTAATGAATGAACTAGGCTACCTCTTTATCCTTTGTTTTCCCTAACCTCCTGCTCTCCGTATATCGCTTGAGAGAGTAGGAGGGGGTGGTAGTCAGGTCGAGGAGTTTCTGTTGTTGTCCCATCCGCCTCCGCTTGTTGGTGGCTGAAGTTGAGACCCCTTTGTTTGCCCCTATCACCAGTGGGGAAGAGGATTTTATTTGGGAGATCTCCTTCATGCTTCATACAATCCTTACTCTGTCGGTTAAGGTTGGCCTTCAACACAGGAATTTCTCTCCCTGTTCTTTCCTCCCCTTCCCTTCTCTCCTCCTGGTTACCTAGGCTATGCCGACTAGGAGGGCGAGAGTGTATATGGTTTGGTATTATATTATCCCCACCCTTCTCCTTCCCGGTACTTGTAGTGGGTCATGGTCTCCCATACCTTACGGGGTTACAGTTGAGCAGAGGGTATTACCCCAGTCTCCTGTTCTTATTCTCCGGACCCTTTCCTACTAGTACTGTCCTTCCACCTTCCCCCCATTTCCTTTCCTGAGGTTCTAGTTTTTGTCATCTCCTCGCGTGCGCAACATCAGGCTTTCGATGGTCACCCTGAGGTAGACAGGCCTATCTAGTTGAGGGACACGCTCTCTCCTGGGATCGGTCCTGCCGGCATTTACTGGAACAAGTGTTTAGTTGATTCGCTCTCTCCGGATCGAGCGGATTCCGACCACTTCAGGGCTCAGTTTCCATATCCCGGCCCTCCCGTTGCTCCGTTAGGCTAAATGCTTCGCATGTTGCGCAAATATGGATAGGTTCGACTGGCTTTTCCACCTGACCATATTATGATCAGCTGTGATGTACTGCCTCGCCTTCCTACTGGACTCTAGCTTCGGAGGCTCGGGATCCCAGAGGGGTTGTGCCGGAACCCGGGGGTCTATGATCTGTTATTCTTATTATGTTGTTAACCAATTTTTTGTACATCGCTTTATCTGTTATACTAGTTTACCATGGCGGCCTCGCCCGCCGCTGGACTCAAAAATTCACAACTAGTTTATCTACTTCGTACCTTGAGTTCAGTGACCCTTTCTTTGAGTTCGACCGAATTATCTCAGGCGTTCCTCGAGATAGAGTGTCCTGTCTGGCTCAGTAATTTCATCCCGCCGGAGTATCCTGGGTATGGTAATAAAATCTTTTAAACCTATAGTTTAAGTTATCTTAGATGAGTAGGTTCATACTTTATGATCTTTTCATCCCACTGGAGTGCTCCGGTAGCATGGTATGAAATTACTTAGTACCTACTTTAGTTTAAGGTATCTTAGATTAGTAGGTTCATGTACTCTTCACACTTACAGACTGTTCGTTGTGAGGAGCCCAGGTGCACTGCTGTCCTGCACCAGCCCTACGGGCACGTGGTATGCCGCACCCACGCTGGCTGTGCAGTGCGACTGAATGACCTGATTGTGTGGCACCTGGATGGCTGTGAGGTTTGCTTTGCGTTCTACAGGTGTGTCCAGGACGAGTCGGTAAGCCGATCCTTCTTGTCTCGCCCCTCCGGGGCTCTTACATTTAATATCAAATAGTTTTCTGGTTTATAATGAGCTTACCAATATATAACCGGCCTTTGATACTCTCCCTCTTTTTCAGGCTGATGAATCCTCCCGTAAGGATGCCCTCGAGTCCCTCCATGCCTGGGTGGCTGGGTTCGGTAGGAACGTTCCGTCGGGGAAGCCGTATGTTCTTGATGAAAATCTCGGAACATACTCTGCCCGGCGCCGGATTGCTGCGGCTGTTCCGCTGAGGTGGCCGCCCCTGTCATTGAGCAAATCCGGGTAGAGACCCAGCCAATCCAGGATGATCCATTGTATGAGGATAAATTTGGGGATGTCGCGCGTTGGATCTCGACCTGGAACCCATGAATACGGAATAGGACCAGGAGGTAGGTAGGGAGGTAAGTGAGGCAGTGGGGGCGGGCACCCTTTTGAATCTCCTTCATCATCTGTGTCTTCCTTTCAGGGATTTCATAAATCTTCTCTCTTGGGGACAGAACACAATCTACTGTCCCCAAGCTGAAGAAGTCATGGAAGGCGAAAAGGCTATAAGTCTTAAATCTTCCCGCAAAACATCCCCTTTCCCACGTCCCAAGCCCCAGGACGCTGGTCCGTGGCCTCGAGAGCAAACCCAGTACCTCGGGCAAAGTGGCGAGTAAGAGAGTGGCCAAGCCTGGCCCTCCTCGCCAGCCTGCCTTTGACCCTGAGGCGTTTGCGGGGATGCTTCTAGAGAGGTTCTCTTCGGAGGTAGAGGCTAAATTGAGCAAGATCACGGAGAGGCTTCAGGGCCAGGAGACTATGATCTCCAATATTGTACGTTCCGGAGCTACTGGGGTACACTATCCCATCCCGGACTCCTCCGCCCTCCCTCCGTCATATGAGGGTCGGGGGGCATTTCATGGCCTTAACAGGAGTGCAAGGGGAGGTAGAGCTAGAGCCTCCTATAGAGGTAAGGCTGCCCAACGGTCCCTCTCCCAGGGAAGAGAAGGCCGCAGTAGAGGTAGTAAACCCGCCCCACCCCAGTGAGCCCAGCCAGGTGGGCGGGAGACTATACTGGTTCAGAAACCAGTGGACCTTCAGTCCTTGGGCACACAGTACAGGCGGTCCCCGGTTTACGACAGGGGTTCCGTTCTTGCGCCACTTCATTCCACCCAAAATCGTCAGTAAGCCCAGAAAATCGTCGAAAATCGTCAAAAATCATAAGAAAACCTTACTTTTAATGCTCTGGTGCATTGAAAACGACGTAAACTGCATTATTATTGAGTTTTACATAAAAAAACCTTCAAATTATGATTATTCTGCCGTTTTGGGGCCATATTTCTTCCATCGGATCGGCGACACGCGCTTTAGACGTAACTCTTAACATGCGTCAGAAGTAGCCGGGAAATAATTTCTGATGAATATATTTGAAAAGCATCAGAACCTCGGGCGTCGTGGCGGAACCGTGTGAAACCGGGGACTGCCTGTATAGTGTCCAAAGGTCTAGGTTGGAGCTGGATCAAGGGCCCTCCTCCCTTGACCAGGTTTTACCAACCTTCCTCCAAAGTTCTACAGGACTTTGTGACGGAACTGCTCGAAAAGAGAGCAATAAAGAAAGTGAGACACCTCAAATTCCAAGGCAGGCTGTTTACTGTTCCCAAAAAAGACTCCAGTCAACAAAGAGTAGTTCTGGATCTATCGCGTCTAAATCGTTACATACAATGCGACAAATTTCGCATGCTTACAGTTGCGCAGGTACGGACTCTACTTCTGCGTGGAGCCGTCACCACCTCTATCGATCTTTCAGACGCATACTATCACATCCCGATTGTGCGGATCTTCTCTCCCTTCCTAGGTTTCAGACTGGGGAAACAGGCCTACTCCTTCAAGGTAATGCCTTTCTGGCTCAACATAGCTCCCAGGATATTCACAAAACTAGCAGACACAGTAGTTCAGCAGTTGCGGTCCCGGGGGATATCGTTAGCAGCATACCTAGACGATTGGATAATCTGGGCTCCAACCGTCGAGGAATGCCAGAGTGCTACGACCACAGTAATAGATTTTCTGGAGTCCCTAGGCTTCAAATTGAACCGGGGGAAATCCCGCCTAACTCCGGAGACTCGGTTTCAATGGTTAGGTATCCAGTGGGATCTAACCTTCTGCAAACTATCTCTTCCATCGACCAAACGGAAGGAAATAGCCACAGCTACCAGAAAGTTTCTGAATTACAAGAAAGCGCCCCACCGACACAAGAAAGAATCCTGGGTTCCCTTCAGTTCACCTCTGTAACAGACCTGCTCCTGAAAGCGAGATTAAAAGACATAAACAGAGTGTGGCGGAGAAGAGTCAACGTCAGGCTCAGGGACAGGGTCTCGTCAATTCCACAAATCTTAAAGAAAAGGCTCCGCCCATGGTCCACAGTCAAGGGCCTCTCAAAGTCAGTCCCTCTTCAGTTTCCTCCTCCAGCTCTGGTAATCCACACAGACGCTTCATTAAGCGGCTGGGGAGGATACTCACCAAAACAGAAAGTTCAAGGGACATGGTCTACAATGTTCCAACAGTTTCATATAAACACTTTAGAAGCAATGGCAGTGTTTCTTACACTGAAAAAGCTTCGTCCCGCCAACCAGATTCACATCAGGCTGGTGTTGGACAGCGCTGTAGTAGTACATTGCATAAACAGGGGAGGTTCCAAATGGAGCCAGATAAACCAGGTGATGTTAGCCATCTTCTCTCTAGCGAACAAACACAGCTGGCATTTGTCAGCTACCCATCTGGCAGGAGTACGGGACGTAGTAGCGGATTCCCTATCCAGATCGACTCCGCTGGAGTCAGAATGGTCCCTGGACAAGAACTCCTTCATCTGGATCTGCCATCGTGTTCCGGGACTTCAAGTGGATTTATTTGCCACGGAAAACAATCACAAACTACCTCATTATGTGGCTCCCAACCTAGATCCTCAAGCTTACGCCACAGATGCAATGTCCATAGATTGGAACAGTTGGGGGAAAATTTATGTTTCCCCAATAAACATGCTAATGAAAGTCCTACACAAACTCAGGTCATTCAAAGGTCAAATAGCCCTAGTAGCCCCCAATTGGCCAAAGAGCAACTGGTTCCCTCTTCTCTTGGAACTCAAGTTGCGGTGTCATCAGATACCCAGACCCAGGCTGACTCAGACAGTACAAACAAGGACTGTGTCAGCTTCCTCAAAAGTTCTGAATGCTCTGGCTTTATGGACTTTATGAAATTTGCCGCCAAAAGGGGAGCAAATATTGATCCTGTTAATACTCTGTTTATTGAATCTGATAAGAGAGATTCTACTCTCAGACAGTATGACTCAGCAGTAAAAAAATTGGCATCTTTTCTGAAGGCATCTGAAGCTCAAACTATGACCACTAATTTAGCAATAACCTTCTTTAGATCATTGTTTGAAAAAGGCCTAGCCCCGGCCACTATTACAACAGCAAAATCAGCTTTGATAAAGGTGTTTTTGTATGGCTTCAAGATTGACCTAACACTCATACTTTTCTTCCATCCCGAGAGCATGTGCTCGTTTAAGGCCGGTGACACGCCCTCATTCAGTTACCTGGTTCCTTAATGACGTTTTAAAATTAGCCTCAGATATTAATAACGACCAATGCTTTTATCTAGATCTGTTAAGGAAGACTGTTCCTGATTAGTTTAGCTTCAGGTGCCAGAATCTCAGAACTGTCTGCTCTTTCTAGAGGTGTTGATCACATAGATTTCCTCCCGTCAGGAGAAGTCATGCTTTCCCCAGATCAAAGATTCCTAGTGAAAAATGAAGACTCTCAGGATAGATGGTCCCCTTGGAAGGTAGTTCCTCTTCCACAAGACCTGTCTTTATACCCAGTCGCTACCTTGAGGGCTTATTTGCACAGAACTTCTCAGTGTTTGTCTGGTCCTCTTTTTATCAGGGGAAAAAGGTGGAACACTTTCTTTAAAGGCTATAAGACAGCAAATCCTATATTTTATTAAACAAGCTAATCCAGATTCAGTTCCCAAGGTTCATGATACCCGAGCGGTAGCTACCTCTACCAATTATTTTCATAATATGGATTTTGCTGAATTGACAAAATATACAGGGTGGAAATCTCCATTGGTGTTTAAACACCACTACCTAAAATCACTTGAAGCTCTGAAATTTCCCATGGTGGTGGTAGGGAGTGTCATCCCCCTACCTTAATATTATCCTTTAACCTTGTCCTTTTCCCCCCGCCCGCCTGCCTCATTTATTTACCCTGCCAAATTTCCTGGCCAATCATACCTCACTGCCTGGCTCCTCAATTTATGTGATATTTGGAACTGTTAGCTTTAACATTATGTTTTCTGTGATTGTGTTTTGAGATGTACTATTTTGTAGATTTAAGTCCTGAGGTACCTCTATATTTTTTTGTATTATCTATTTTGTAAATCTTTTTTCATGTTTTCTACTATAGATTTAAGTTTTAATTTTAATTTTTTTGATTATATAGACTTTACATGTCCATTATTATAATTTCTTTATTGTGAAATTTTGAATAAGTCTAAGATATAATTAAATTTATTCTCTTATAGTACGCATTTTTATACATGATCACCTTAAAATATTTATTTTCTTAAATCTTCACAGTCTTGGTATGATTCTCTGTCACGATTTCACCGGGTGACACAGGGACGAGCTCAGAAAAGGGATTTTGACAAAGGAAAAATCTATTTCTGAGTGAGGCCCTGTGTCACCCGTCTGACCCTCCCAGGTTCTAGCTTCCCCTGCACGGGCATACCAAGCCTGGGGATAGTGCTAGCCTGGAATGAGTTCAGATGGCACTGGGGTCGCTGTTTGGCGAGCGGGTGAGTGCGGGAGTTGGGTCGGCTCTCCGCTCTTCCGGGGGTTTTGCCATTGGGATGTCTTCAGAGTGTGATTCTGTGGTAGTGATGACCTCACTCACCCTTGCCCATACCGAGCGTCTATTTTCATTATAGATGCTCGATCTGGGGTAGTAACCCCAGCATTCCTGATAGCTTTTTCTCTGGTATATTTAGCAATATTTATACCTAGAAATTCGTGCTACTAAGGAATTTCACCAGGTGACACAGGGCCTCACTCAGAAGTAGATTTTTCCTTTGTCAAAATCCTTTAAAATGCACCTACACAAAACACATGAAGGAAAGGCTAGGCTAGGCCTCACTTTCCACTATCTAAAATATAATAACAGCTGATCGCGTCAGATCGAGCGAAAATTGAAACTATCATTATAAAAGAGGAGCATAATTAAATAATCTTCAAACGGTCCAAGACGACAGAAGATATGAGCATGATAAGGCTGGGGACTACAGCCACGAGCGAACACGAAAATGGCGGCTCCGAGCCGACCAGGCGCAAGTAAATAAATGGGACATAATTAGTCCAACCAAGTCCCAAAACAATCAAAATTGAATACTCAACTTAGATGAAGATGCGTCCTGATCGATGGAGGCCATCATGAAGATTCAGAAAATCAAAATAAGGCAAAAAATAATGCGAAAATAACACAACGAAAACAACGCGTGTTGACGTCAAGGCGTGCTATAAGCGGATGGGGATTATGGGTAGAATTAGTAGTAGCGAGCGGAGAAGGACCGCTGTATCAGCACCTCTTAGGTAGAGGGGTTTTGGAGAGGAGAGATCTATTGGGTTAAGCATCTGTGGTAGTGGCTTCCACTTGCTCCTAGATGATATACTGACCGACATCCTATAAGGATGATCGATCCAGAGGTAGTAACTCTGGCATCCTATTAGCTGTATAGCTTTTTTCTCTGGTATATCTAGCAATATTTATACCTAGAAATGTGTGCTATATGGGACATTTCACTCGGCGACACAGGTCGATCCCAGAAAATGATTTAATAATTTTCAAATATTAATATTAAGGTAATAACCACAGAAAAGTATCAATAAAATTTTAAATTAAAATCACACGAAATCACAAAACAGCTTACCGATGTGAACAGCTCGGTTCATCCACTCTCTCTCTCACTCTCTCTCACGTAGAACAATATTCACTAATTACTGAATTTTATTTTATTTTCATAGCTAAATACATTTTTTATGATAAAAAAAAAAGATTTACTAATTTTCAAATATTAACATTACTGTATTCTCTCTTTCTCCGTAAAAATTCATGAGTACAGCATCACTCTTGATATTTAAGTACAGTATGGCCAACTGCCCATATCTCACTCTCTCTCTCTCTCTACTGTATACATATACCCTTAAATGAAATATGGATTATTCTATCACCATTAAAATATGATGAAACTGCAAGTTCACAAAGCCATCGTGTTAAAATTTTCTTTATTGCTTTGATATTGGCTTCATGACGACACGCTATTGGCTAGAGGGACTGGAAGGAGCCAATAACACAGCATATAGCAAACCCCCTCTTATCATGTCGAAACGCCATTGGCTGGAGGATTGAAGGTAGCCAATAACCGCTTTCCATGACGACACGCAATTGACAGGAAGGGTGGGATTTTAGCCAACCACAAATCTTGTACTTCAAGGGCTTTGCATACACTACCCAAGAGGGTGACTAGTATTTGCTTTTTCTCTTTCTCTCATCTCAGAGAGAGAGAGAGATACGTGATGGTTCTGAATTGAAAAATGCTGTAATTATTTCCTTTGTAACGTGTTCTTTATTTTTGGAAAGTGTACGGTAAGTTGCACTTTCAATTAAGAGGTTTTGCACCTGAGAAACTTAGTTGTAGAAAGGTCCTTGTAAATCTGTTATTTTGGTACACTCTGGAATGGGAAATATATAAGCTGCTGCAGAGCAGCCCGTGCCCACTCTTCCCCTAGATACTAAGCAAGCTAGAAGCTCAGCAGGTAGGCTCTGAAATTTTATAGCTGGTTGATAGCCGAATCTCTATAGAAAGTATAAGTCCCACACCGTCATTTAAATTTCATCGGTCTTAATTGAGGCTATCCTTTGTTTTGCGTATACATGTATCATGTCCAGTGATAAAGTAAGGTTAGATTACTAATTTAAGTCCTAATTCAAATAAGTTTGCTGGATTTTAGACAATTTTAGTGTCTTAGTAAGCAACCTACACACAGTCCAGGATTCATTCTTTGTGTTAAAATTACTTTCAGAATTTGTCATTGGTGGCAAAGCCTATATTGTTAGATTTAAAGTGGAGTGCTGAGTACCTTGGTGCAATTCCCTTTTCTGTGAGTTTGATTTGTGTATTTCTCAATGACCTCTTCGTAATCAGTGTTTGTTAGCCCAGCTGTAGCCAGTGCTAAAGTAATGTTCGTGTAAACTGATTGTATTTTTGGAAATTAATGTAAATGAATAGCTCAAGTATATCTTTTGTATATGTATGGTTTATTTTGTAATAAAACTTGAAAACGCCCCTCGTGTTTGTATAGCCGCCACCTGTTTGTGCTGGTTCAGTATCAGTGTCTATTTTAGATTTTGTATCAAGCCCAGAACATCGGGCACAAGCCAAATTCACTGAGCTGCTGTCAAGAAAATTCTTGACAGAGAGAGTGAGAGATTTTTTTATGCATATGTAACATGTATGTTTATTTGTTTTATATAGTTTTATAGATGAACAGACTTGTCATTAATTTTTTTTATAATTTCTATACTATAATTACTTTTTGCATTTCAATAACTAGTAAAAATGAGATAAGATTTTACATAGTTCTGTGAAATTCCAAGTCTTTTCTGGTAGATGAGTAGTGAGGCAAACAGTCTCTCTCTCCCTCCCTCACTGAGATAAGAGAGAGGGAAAGTGATTTTTATGCACATGTAACATGTATGTTTATTTGTTTTATAGTTTTATAGATAAACATGACTTACTTTGTCATTCATTTTTTAATTTGTTCCTAAATGATGTACAAACTATCGGTCCTTCACATTAGGCAGTTAACTACTGCCTAATGTTAACATTCCAATTTGCTTTCGGCTGTTGTGCGGTGCAGATGTGTGTTCCTTTGCTCTCTGCCCTGATTGTCATTGAGCTGTGTTTTTCCCATGGATCTTTCTTTCTTTGTTGTTGCTTGTATTATATGTGTATCTGTGATTCTGATCAGGCAAACCCATGAATCTCACAAACCAGTTCGTAAGCTGTCTTCCCTCAGCGCGTGTCCTGGGGTTGGTGGCAAGAAGTGCAGTAATTTCTGCTCCTATGTTGAAGTTGGTCCTCACGCCCTCTGTACCTCCTGCAGGGGACATGATTGTTCTTGTGACTCTATTTGTGCTGAGTGTTGCTCCTGGTCAGCTGAGCAGTGGGTGAAGTTTGAAGGGAGGAAATGCTATCGGAGGAAGGCTGCCAGGGTGTTGTCTGAGGGTTATACGCCCCCGACTATGCCGTTGGTGGCCAACCCTTCTTCCTTGTTTCTCTCTCCTGGCAATCTTCCCCTTCTGGCCATCTCTCCTTTGTCTTCTTAGCTCACTTCATTGAGCATGGAACAGGTGTGTGTGTGTATTTCGTGATCAGGGCGACCTCTCAGGGCCTCCCCTCGCTCCGGAGGGGATTTTTCTTGGAGCGAAGGTCTCCACCCCTAACCAGACTTTTGCTCCTTCAGGTATGGTGGCTGAGCAGCTCCTTGGTAAGCAGGCAACGGATCTGAAAGCAGCTTGCTCTCCTTGGGGCTTTCGGGAACTCCATCCCTTCAGGGCCTCCTGTCTCATCTGGTGAGCTCTCTGGTGGTGACCCATGCTGCTCCAACTGCAACCACTACCATGGTGACGATGACAATGTTCGCGAAGTTGTCAGTGACTGTCTCCACACACTTCTCAACTCAAGTGATTTCTGTCCTGGCATCCCAGCACGTGGTGTCCATGACTCCCAGGTTTCGCTGTGGCCCCGCCTTCCCATGCTGTACTGTCAATGATGGTCACCTCATCTGTACCCCATATGATGTTTCCTGCTGCCCCTGCGATCTCTGCTGTCTGGGCCACTGTTGCTGCACAGCCAACACTGGCTGTCCCAGCTGCTGCTGCTGCTCTGCCTGCCTTGGCCACTCCCATTGCCACTCGCTGCTGTTGCCAATGCTCCTGCCGTTCCTGTTGCCCTGGCTGCTCCAGTGGTGTCTGCTGCTCCCTCTTGGATGGGGGATTTGACCGCCATCCTGAAGGAGATGACGAAGAAGTTGAGGTAGAAGTCCTGTAAGGTGTCGTCGTCGTCTTCATCGTCTGCTGCCTCCTCCCCTTCCTCTTCCGAGGCTCGTTGGCCGACGAAGAGGAAGGTTGCCTCTCCCCACCCTAAGAAGTCCTGCCATGGGGCATCTAAGGGACTGCCCCCCTCCACAGGGGAAGCAGTAGGATCTCTCTTCGGCTCTTACTGACCTTAGGGCTCAGGAACCAAATCGCTTACCTCACTAGTCTTGTGTTTTGGGAGTCGCAGGAGCGCAGACCTCGGTTTGCACTTCCGTCGCCAGTCCTAAGTAGTCTGCTTCTAAGACTGGTGCTGTGCCGGGTGCTTGACAGAATCTAGTCACTGTGAGTGATCGAGTCTCTAAGGAGTCTCAAGCACCCCGAAACGGTGCTGGAGAGACCTCTCACCACCCACGTTCAGGCACAGGGCGAGAGAAAGACCTGAGACATGCAGGTGTCTTGGTTCTTCCTGCTGGCACTACCACCAGTGCTTGGCCAGGTTCCCAACCTGGGGTCTCGGTCCCGAGGGTTCGAACACCTGGGGAGACAGAGAGGAGATCCCCTGTCCAGTCTTCTTCTCGCGAGGTTTCAGCCTCGAAGAAGACTGGGGCACGCAAGAAGACAGCGCAAGTTCTTGCCAGCCAGCTGAGCGTTCGACCCTGCCCAGCCCCCAATCGCGTTTGTGCAATCAGCTTGGCTCAGCTCGCATGAACTTCTCCGCTATCCTCAGGATAGCACTTCACAAAGGCATAGATGCTCTCATGGACCCTTGTTGCTATCATTACCATGAGCTATGACTGCACAGAAAGCTTCGGGGGGGTTGGAGACCGATCATACTGTAGACCTCTCTCCCTTGAACCAATTTGTTCGCCAGACTTGGTTCATGATGGAGATGGCGCGCTCTGTGCTCACCTCCATCAGGGAGAACAACTTCATGCTTATGGTGGACTTGAAGGATGCGTATTTCCAAATACCCATCCATCCGTCCTCCCGCAAGTACCTTTGCTTTATATTTGGGGAGACAGTGTTCCAGTTCAGGGCACTCTGCTTCGGGCTCTCGACAGCTCCTCAGGTGTTCACCCTGGTGTCAGCTTGGGCCCATTCGCACAGGATACGTCTGTTGAGGTATCTCGACGACTGGCTTGTCCTGGAGAGCTCCCGCTTGCAGTTGCTTCAGGATAGGGGTCGGCTCCTCGAGTTTTGCTGCAAGGTAGGGATTAGTAAATTTTGAGAAGTCTGATCTAACCCCAAAGGAGAGGATAAAGTACCTGGGCATGCTGATAGATATGGTAGCAGTGTCTTCCCCTCGGACTCTCATATCAGCAGGTTCAGGAAGGCAGCACAACTGTTCCTTTCTTGATGGGAGCAGCCAGCTTGGCAATGGCAAATCGTCATCGGTCACCTGTTGTCCTTGGAGAAGCGGGTCACTCATGGGCAACTTCACCTTCGTTCTCTACAGTGGAGACTGAAGGAGTACTGGTCCCAGTTTCAAGATCCTCAATCCTTTCCTTTCTCATTCCTCTCTCGGAGGAAGTGAGAGAGGATCTAGACTGGTGGCTGGATGACAGGAACCTCTTAATAGGAATATGCCTGCATACTCCCACTCCTGACATGCTTCTGTTCTCTGTTCTCAGATGCATCGACCGAGGGATGAGGCGCACACCTGCAGGAGTTGATGACTTCGTGAGTGTGGACCCAAGATGACAAGCACCTTCACATCAATATTAGAGCTCAAGGGGGCCTTCCTGGCCCTCCAAGAGTTTCAGGATCGAGTGATGGGACACTCCGTGGTGTTGAGACGCAACACCATGGTGGTGGCAAATGTCAACAAACAGGGGGTCTCGTATCCCTTCCGCTTCACCAGTTGGCAATGCAGGTACACTAGTGGGCTGTGGCTCACTCGGTAGAACTGTCAGCCAGATACATTCCAGGCAAGAGGAATGTAGTGGCAGACAAGCTCAGCTGCCAGAATTAAGTGATAGGGACGGAATGGTCTCTTCACTCGGACATCATGGAGAGGTTATTCAATCGTTGGGGGCATCTAGTCATAGATCTATTCCCCACCTGGCACTACAGAAAACTTCAGGTCTTCTGTTCCGTCGTGCCGGACCCATGGGCCACTGCGCAGGACACTTTTCAGCACCTGTGGGACAACCTCGGCATCTACGCCTTCCCTCCATTTTGTCTGATTTGCAGGGTGATCAGCCAAGTGTTGGTCACCCCGAATCTCAGAATGATTCTAGTGGCTCCCGCCATTTGGTATCCCGACCTGCTAGCTTTGCTCTCCGAGGCACCGAGAGATTCCTCCTGGCCCAACCTTCTGTGTCTACCTGTGGCAGCACCACCAGACAGTGCAGTCCTGTGGGACAACCTCGGCATCTACGCTTCCCTCCATTTTGTCTGATTTGCAGGGTGATCAGCCAAGTGTTGGTCACCCCGAATCTCAGAATGATTCTAGTGGCTCCCGCCATTTGGTATCCCGACCTGCTAGCTTTGCTCTCCGAGGCACCGAGAGAGATTCCTCCCTGGCCCAACCTTCTGTGTCTACCCCGTGTAGAGCAGCACCACCAGACAGTGCAGTCCCTGTGTCTTCACAGCTGGCGGTTATCCAGCATCTCTTGTGAGCACGAGGCTTTTCGTGGTGTGCAGCAACAGAGATGGCTGGATACTTCAGACAGTCCTCTGCACCAGTATACTAAGGAAAGTGGGCTGTCTTCTGTGATTGGTGTCATGGACGAGGTCTCTCTCTGGTCGGAGCTACTATTCAGCAGGCTGAGGACTTTCTCATCTTCCTTCGCCGAGAGAAGCTTCCCTCCGTTCTCAGCCATGAAAGGCTACAGGGCCGCACTTGGCCTAGTCTTGCAGCTGAAAGATGTAGACATCTCCTCCTCTTTCGAGATTTTGCTACTGATGAGAAGCTTCAAAAGGTCTTGCCCACCCTGGGACCTCAGGTCCCCCTGCGTGGGATGCGACTCTTGTTTTGAGGAGCCTGAATCGTGCAACATACAAGCCTTTACGATAGTTGTCAGACAGGGATCTGGCCCTCCAGACAGTCTTCCTGCTTGCCCTGGCATTGGGGAAGAGAATAGGAGAACTTCATAGACTTTCCTATGATGTTAAACATTCGAGGGGATGGGGATCAGTAATGTTCACTTTCGTAGCGAAGACTCAGACCCCAACGGTCCCGGACGCTAAGTTTGAGTCCTTCACGATCCCCTCCCTAGAGGACTTTGTAGATAATGACCCAGACGAGATGCTACTTTGTCCTTTTAGAATGCTGCAGCGCTATCTGAAGAGGACTCGTCATCTCCGGCCTGAGTGTCGACAACTCTTCATTAGCACTGGCTTCTCCAAGAAAACGATTTCTTTCTGGCTTTGTGAGACAATTAGGAGAGCGTAATCTGCTGCTGTCATCCAGCCACCAGTCTAGATCCTCTCTCACTTCCTCCGAGAGAGGAATGAGAAAGGATTGAGGATCTTGAAACTGGGACCAGTACTCCTTCAGTCTCCACTGTAGAGAACAAAGGTGAAGTTGCCCATGAGTGACCCGCTTCTCCAAGGACAACAGGTGACCGATGATGACTTGCCATTGCCAAGCTGGCTGCTCCCATCAAAAAAGGAACAGTTGTGCTGCCTTCCTGAACCTGCTGATATGAGAGTCCGAGGGGAAGACACTGCTACCGTATCTATCAGCATGCCCAGGTACTTTATCCTCTCCTTTGGGGTGAGATCGGACTTCTCAAAATTTACTAATCCCTACCTTGCGGCAAAACTCGAGGAGTCGATCCCTATCCTGAAGCAACTGCAAGCGGGAGCTCTCCAGGACAAGCCAGTCGTCGAGATACCTCAACAGACGTATCCTGTGCGAATGGGCCCAAGCTGACACCAGGGTGAACACTTGCGTGAACACCTGAGGAGCTGTCGAGAGCCTGAAACAGAGTGCCCTGAACTAGAACACTGTCTCCCCAAATATAAAGCGAAGGTACTTGCGGGAGGACGGATGGATGGGTATTTGGAAATACGCATCCTTCAAGTCCACCGTAAGCATGAAGTCGTTCTCCCTGATGGAGGTGAGTACAGAGCGCGCCATCTCCATCATGAACCAAGTCTGGCAAACAAATTGGTTCAAGGGAGAGAGGTCTATGATCGGTCTCCAACCCCCCGAAGCTTTCTCTATGAGAAAGACGGCTGTAAAAGCCTGGGGGCCGATCCGACACAACTTCCACAGCACCCTTGCTCAGCATGGCTTGCACTTCGTGCCTCAGTGCAAGATCCTTTGGTGAACCAGGAACATAAGTTAGGAGACGGACCAGAGAGTTGGTGAGGGGTGGCCAAGACTCGAAGGGGAGCAGATATCCCTCCCTTCCACTACCCAATTCTCGGCCCTGTATTGCTGCCATGTTGCCCAATGGCTCGACAGGCACCAACCACCAATGGCAGCAGCTGGAGGGGAATGCCGCCCCTAGCATTTCCTCTTCTTCCCCTTGCCCCCTTTTCCGGACTGGAAAGTGGGCTGAAAGGGGCACGACTGCGCACTATTTCCGGCAGAAGAAGGTGGCTTGGTGTTCCCACGGGCACCCTTTGAAGCCTGGGTCTTCTTAGCGATAAGGGAGTGATAGCCTAACCCGAAGGTCGGGCTGCAGTGGCACGCGAAGACCTGGAGATCTTAGCCACTGCCTGATGGACAAGGTGGTTGCTGTCTTTGGCATGACGCTTGTCCACCTCAGCATCCACCAACTCTCTAGGGAAGAGAGGCAGAACACAGCAACGGTCTGTTCCTTAGGGTCAGTGCCGACTCAGGACCTACAGACCTGGCGATCTGAGTCAGGACAGCATCCCTTCTCTTCAGCACCAGGTTTGCCCACAGGTTTGCCATTCCAGGGACAATAGTACCTGAAGAGGCAGCCACCTTGGATACTGTGAATAATCACAGATCCAGCCATGAGACTGCCGGGAGGGCTGCCATGGCAGTAGCCTCCAGGCTTTCTGCTTTTTGCTGTGAATGGGAGACCCTTCCGAAACAAGGTGCTGTAGCGAGTAACCTGGGCCTAGATGAACCAGGTCCGGGTCAACCTGTTTGATCGGCAAGGATCCCTCTGAGGGCGTGTATAATCGCTTCTGTCAGGGCAGAGGAGGGGGAAGGAGCATGTCTGGTCGAGCACCCCTTGGCAAGCAAGGACCACAGCAGCCCCACCAATACCTTTGGTTCCTTCTTAGGGCCCCAAAAGGTTTCGGGGCGTGAAGAACAATCCACAGAAGAGGCCATGGCCCCTTCCCCAGGGTCATTGTGCTGATGAATCAGCACAATGATCTCTGCAAAGGTCCTCTGTATTTCTGGGGTGTCCACATCCTGAGGAAGAGGACCCTTGAGTCCTTCCAGGGTGTGGTCCTCTTGATCTACTCTCCTGGCAGGAGGGAGAACCTGAGCAGACCCCGTAGATCCAGCCTGAACTGCTCAGGCATGCGACCGAGTCGATCCAAGGACCAAGCCAGGAACATAGGCCTTCATAGCCGAACTCTGAGGAGAGGACTTTCCAGAGATCCTCCTGACTGTCTCGCGTCTCCCGGTAAAACCCCAGAAGATTGAGGGAACAGGTGAGGAGGATCAGGTACTCCCACCTGTCCTCCCAGCAGAACCAGCAGGAAGGGCGGGCTGTGCAGTCATAGCTCATGGTGATGATAGCAACAAGGGTCCATGAGAGCATCTATGCCTTGGTGAAATGCTATCCTGAGGATAGCGGAGAAGTTCATGCGAGCTGAGCCAAGCTGATTGCATAAACGCGATTGGGGACTGGGCAGGGTCGAACACTCAGCTGGCTGGCAAGAACTTGCGCTGTCTTCTTGCGTGCCCCAGTCTTCTTCGAGGCTGAAACCTCGCGAGAAGAAGACTGGACAGGGGATCTCCTCTCTGTCTCCCCAGGTGTTCGAACCCTCGGGACCGAGACCCCAGGTTGGGAACCTGGCCAAGCACTGGTGGTAGTGCCAGCAGGAAGAAACAAGACCCTGCATGTCTCAGCTCTTTCTCTCGCCCTGTGCCTGAACTGGGGTGGTGAGAGGTCTCTCCAGCACCGTTTCGGGGTGCTTGAGACTCCTTAGAGACTCGATCACTCACAGTGACTAGATTCTGTCTAGCACCTGGCACAGCACCAGTCTTAGAAGCAGACTTCTTAGGACTGGCGACGGGAGTGCAAACCAAGGTCTGCGCTCCCGCAGCTCCCAAAACACAAGACTCTAGTGAGGTAAGCAATTTGGTTCCTGAGCCCTAAGGTCAGTAAGAGCCGAAGAGAGATCCTACTGCTTCCCCTGTGGAGGGGGGCAGTCCCTTAGATGCCTCGGAAGAGGAAGGAGACAGCAGACGATGAAGACGACGACGACACCTTACAGGACTTCTACCTCAACTTCTTCGTTATCTCCTTCAGGATGGCGGTCAAGTCCCCCATCCAAGAGGGAGCAGCAGACACCACTGGAGCAGCCAGGGCAACAGGAACGGCAGGAGCATTGGCAACAGCAGGAGTGGCAATGGGAGTGGCCAGGGCAGGTAGAGCAGCAGCAGCAGCTGGGACAGCCAGTGTTGGCTGAGCAGCAACAGTGGCCCAGACAGCAGAGATCGCAGGGGCAGCAGGAAACATCATATGGGGTACAGATGAGGAGATCATCATTGACAGTACAGCATGGGAAGGCGGGGCCACAGCGAAACCTGGGAGTCATGGACACCACGTGCTGGGATGCCAGGACAGAAATCACTTGAGTTGAGAAGTGTGTGGAGACAGTCACTGGCAACTTCGCGAACATTGTCATCGTCACCATGGTAGTGGTTGCAGTTGGAGCAGCATGGGTCACCACCAGAGAGCTCACCAGATGAGACAGGAGGCCCTGAAGGGATGGAGTTCCCGAAAGCCCCAAGGAGAGCCAAGCTGCTTTCAGATCTGTTGCCTGCTTACCAAGGAGCTGCTCAGCCACCATACCTGAAGGAGCAAAAGTCTGGTTAGTGGTGGGAGACTCCTCTCGTTCCAAGAAAAAAATCCCCCCCCTCCCTCCGGAGCGAGGGGAGGCCCTGAGAGGTCGTCCTGATCACGAAATACACACACACACCCGTTCCATGCTCAATGAAGTGAGCTAAGAAGACAAAGGAGAGATGGCCAGAAGGGGAAGATTGCCAGGAGAGAGAAACAAGGAAGAAGGGTTGGCCACCAACGGCATAGTCGGGGGCGTATAACCCTCAGACAACACCCTGGCAGCCTTCCTCCCTTCAAACTTCAACCACTGCTCAGCTGACCAGGAGCAACACTCAGCACAAATAGAGTCAAAAGAATAATCATGTCCCCTGCAGGAGATACAGAGGGCGTGAGGACCAACTTCAACATAGGAGCAGAAATTACTGCACTTCTTGCTGCCAACCCCAGGACACGCGCTGAGGGAAGGCAGCTTACGAACTGGTTTGTGAGATTCGTGGGTTTGCCTGATCAGAATCACAGATACACATATAATACAAGCAACAACAAAGAAAGAAAGATCCATGGGGAAAAAACAGCTCGATGACAATCAGGGCAGAGAGCAAAGGAACACACATCTGCACCGCACGACAGCCGAAAGCAAATTGGAATGTTAACATCCGGGGAGGCAGGCCTCATGTCCGGCCTCCCGGACAGTAGTTAACTGCCTAATGTGAAGGACCGATAGTTTGTTCATCATTTAGGAACAAATTAAAAAATGAATGACAAAGTAAGTCACGTTTATCTATAAAACTATAAAACAAATAAACATACGTGCTACATGTGCATAAAAATCACTTTCCCTCTCTCTTATCTCAGTGAGGGAGGGAGAGAGACTGTTTGCCTCACTACTCATCTATAAGAAAAAGACTTGGAATTTCACAGAACTATGTAAAATCTTATCTCATTTTTACTAGTTATTGAAATGCAAAAAGTAATTATAGTATAGAAATTATAAAAAAAATTAATGACAAGTCCGTTCATCTATAAAACTATACAAAACAAATAAACATACATGTTACATATGCATAAAAAAATCTCTCACTCTCTCTGTCAAGAATTTTCTTGACAGCAGCTCAGTGAATTTGGCTTGTGCCCGATGTTCTGGGCTTGATACAAAATCTAAAATAGACACTGATACTGAACCAGCACAAACAGGTGGTGGCTATACAAACACGAGGGCGTTTTCAAGTTTTATTACAAAAATAAACCATACATATACAAAAGATATACTCGAGCTATTCATTTACATTAATTTCCAAAAAATACAATCAGTTTACACGAACATTACTTTAGCACTGGCTACAGCTGGGCTAACAAACACTGATTACGAAGAGGTCATTGAGAAATACACAAATCAAACTCAGAAAAGGGAATTGCACCAAGGTACTCAGCACTCCACTTTAAATCTAACAATATAGGCTTTGCCACCAATGACAAATTCTGAAAGTAATTTTAACACAAAGAATGAATCCTGGACTGCGTGTGGGTTGCTTACTAAGACACTAAAATTGTCTAAAATCCAGCAAACTTATTTGAATTAGGACTTAAATTAGTAATCTAACCTTACTTTATCACTGGACATGATACATGTATCATAAAAACAAAGGATAGCCTCAATTAAGACCGATGAAATTTAAATGACGGTGTGGGACTTATACTTTCTATAGAGATTCGGCTATCAACCAGCTATAAAATTTCAGAGCCTACCTGCTGAGCTTCTAGCTTGCTTAGTATCTAGGGGAAGAGTGGGCACGGGCTGCTCTGCAGCAGCTTATATATTTCCCATTCCAGAGTGTACCAAAATAACAGATTTACAAGGACCTTTCTACAACTAAGTTTCTCAGGTGCAAAACTCCTCTTAATTGAAAGTGCAACTTACCGTACACTTTCCAAAAATAAAGAACACGTTACAAAGGAAATAATTACAGCATTTTTCAATTCAGAACCATCACGTATCTCTCTCTCTCTCTGAGATGAGAGAAAGAGAAAAAGCAAATACTACTCACCCTCTTGGGTAGTGTATGCAAAGCCCTTGAAGTACAAGATTTGTGGTTGGCTAAAATCCCACCCTTCCTGTCAATTGCGTGTCGTCATGGAAAGCGGTTATTGGCTACCTTCAATCCTCCAGCCAATGGCGTTTCGACATGATAAGAGGGGGTTTGCTATATGCTGTGTTATTGGCTCCTTCCAGTCCCTCTAGCCAATAGCGTGTCGTCATGAAGCCAATATCAAAGCAATAAAGAAAATTTTAACACGATGGCTTTGTGAACTTGCAGTTTCATCATATTTTAATGGTGATAGAATAATCAATATTTCATTTAAGGGTATATGTATACAGTAGAGAGAGAGAGAGAGAGAGATATGGGCAGCTGGCCCTACTTAAATATCAAGAGTGATGCTGTACTCATGAATTTTTACGGAGAAAGAGAGAATACAGTAATGTTAATATTTGAAAATTAGTAAATCTTTTTTTTATCATAAAAAAAGGGATTTTGACAAAGGAAAAATCTATTTCTGGGGAAGACCTGTGTCACCCAGTGAAATTACCATTTAGCACATATTTCTAGGTAAATTTATTGCTAAACATACCAGAGAAAAGCTAAATGCAATGCTGGGGTTACTACCCCCAGTGCGAGCTCCATAAAATGGAGTCGTATATAGGAAAGGGTGAGTGTTGCCACTACCACCGGCCTCTGCCCTGTAGAGATTTCCAATCTCAAAATCCCCAAAAGTGATGTGCCATTACAAAGCCCGCACCAGCTCCCCGATTACCAACAACTCAGCCGCCATATTGGCATTCCAGGTTAGCACCCCCCCAAGCCTGGTATGTTACTCAGGGGGGGGAAAAGGAGGAATAGCGGTGGGTCACCGGGTGACACAGGTCTTCCCCCAGAAATAGATTTTTCCTTTGTCAAAATCCCTTTTCTGGGCTTTGACCTGTGTCACCCGGTGAAATCATAGCAGACAATTAAACATACCAGCTTGGTGAAGCCCCTTGAAAACTACTGTGATGGAGAAATAAAACCATGAGTAAAACTGAGTTTTAATTACCCAAGCAGAAAAAATCTCTATTAAAAAACATGAGAACAAGTCAGGGGATCCATGCCCCAAAGCAAACATGTTATACAGTAATTTAGAACATGAATAGAAATGACTTAATCACTAACAAAAAGGGACAACAGACAATATGTAACATGGTCAGGAGTTAGGCTGTGAAGCATGCCTGACCCAAGGAAAGACGGCAAGGGGAGCAAACGAGGCAGGTAGGCGAGAGGGAGAGTGACAGAATAGTTAGGAATGCATAGTGTGATCACCAGAGGAAGGGACAATGCTTCCTGCCGCCACAGTGGAAAATTTTAGGGCCTCTAGAGATTTGAGGTAGTGGCGTTTGAACACTGAAGGTGATTTCCAACCTGTATATTTTTTGAGATCGTCAAAATTCATATAATGGAAATAATTAGTGGAGGTGGCCACCGCCCTGATATCATGAACCTTTGGAACTGAATCTGGGTTAGCTTGTTTAATAAAGTACAAGATTTGTTGTCTGATGGCCTTCAATGAAATAGTTCCTCCACCTTCCCTAACAAAAAGAGGGCCTGATGTTATATTAGAGGTTCTGTCTAAATAAGCCTTTAAAGCAGTGACTGGGCATAATGACAGGTCTTGTGGAAGGGGGATTACCTTCCAAGGGGACCATCTATCTTGTGGATCTTCATTCTTAGCAAGAAACTTGAGATCCGGGGCTAACAGAACTTCTCCTGACAGGAGGAAATCGACATGGTTCGGTTCTCTAGAGAGAGCGGACAGCTCAGAAATTCTAGCACCTGAAGCTAAGCTAATTAAGAATAAGGTCTTCCTTAACAGACTTGAGAATGAACATTTTTGATTATCAGTATCTGATGCTAATTTAAGAACGTCATTTAAGAACCAGGAAACCGTGTGTGGGAGGGTTGCTGGTCTTAAACGAGCGCATGCTCTAGGAATTGATGAAAAATATGAGTCTGTTAAGTTAATATTAAAGCCATGTAAAAATATCTTTCTTAAAGCTGATTTGGCTGTAGTAATAGTACTAGAGGCTAGACTTTTTTCAAATAATGACCTGAAGAACGAAATTGCAAGGTTCATGGTCATTTCTTTAGCTTCAGATTCTTTCAGGAATAATGCTAATTTCTTGACTGCTGAGTTGTATTGTCTGAGGGTAGATTCCCTTTTGTCTGATTCTTAGAACAGTGTATTAACAGGGTCAATATTAGCATCTTTCTGAGCTGCGAATTTCATGAAATCCATAAAGCCAGGGCATTTTGAATTCTTGAGGAAGCTGACACAGTCCGAGTTTGTACTATTTGTGTCAATTTTGGCCTGGGGATTTGTATGCACTGGAGTTTCAGCTCCAGAAGAGGAGGAAACCAGTTGCTCTTCGGCCAGTTGGATGCTACCAGAGCCACATGACCTTTGAATGTCCTGAGCTTGTGTAAAACTTTCATCAACAAGTTTACTGGAGGAAACAGGTAGATCCTCTGCCACATGTTCCAATCTATTGACATCGCATCTGTGGAGTGAGCCAGAGGGTCCAGGTTGGGGGCCACATAACATGGAAGTTTGTGGTTGCTTTCTGTGGCAAACAGATCTACCTGGAGACCTGGGACCTGACTGCAAATCCACTCGAATGATGTTTTGTCCAGGGACCATTCCGACTCCAGCGGAGTTGTTCTGGACAGAGAATCTGCAATGACATTCCGGACTCCTGTCAGATGGGTAGCTGACAAATGCCACCGGTGCTTGTTTGATAGGGAGAATATTGCTATCATTACTTGGTTGATCCGGCTCGACTTGGAGCCTCCTCTGTTTATGCAATGCACCACTACTGCACTGTCCAAAACCAGCCTGATATGAATTAGTCTGGTTGGACTCAGTTTCTTTAGGGTTAGAAAGACTGCCATTGCTTCGAGAATGTTGATATGGAGCTGACGGAACATAGTGGACCACGTTCCCCGCACTTTTTTGTGTTGAGAATATCCTCCCCACTCGCTCAGAGAAGCATCGGTGTGAATCACCAATGACGGAGGGGGGAATTGGAGCGGTACTGATTTTGACAAGCACTTGACTGTTGTCCAGGGCCAGAGTCTCTTTCTCAACACTGGCGGAATTAGGGACACCTTGTCTCTGAATCTGTTGTTGGCACGTCTCCGCCACACTGTTTATGTCTTTCAGTTTGGCTTTCAGGAGCAGATCTGTTACCGAAGCAAACTGAAGGGAACCTAAGACCCTTTCTTGGGTACAGCGGGAAGCTTTCCTGTTCTTGAGGAATTGCCTGGTTGCTTTGGCTATTTCTCTCCGTTTGACTAGCGGAAGAGACAGTTTGTGTGAGTCCAGGTCCCACTGGATTCCCAACCACTGAAAGCGGGTCTCCGGAACTAGGCAGGATTTCTCCCTGTTTATTTGGAAGCCTAGAGATTCCAGAAAACCGATCACTATGGCTGTTGCTTTCTGACATTCGCTGGCGTTGGATGCCCAGATTATCCAATCGTCCAGGCATGCGAGCCAGCATGATCCCCTGTGACCGTAGTTGTTGGACTACTGTATCTGCCAGTTTGGTGAAAATTCTGGGGCTATGTTGAGCCCGAATGGCATGACTCTGAGGCGAGTAAGCTTGCTTTCCTAGTCTGAACCCCAGATAAGGAGAGAATCTTCTCCAGGCAACCGGGACGTGATAATAGGCGTCTGAAAGATCTATAGAGGTGGTTACGGCTCCACAGGGAAGTAGGGTCCGAACTGCGAGATTGTAAGCATGCGAAATTTGTCGCATTGAATGTATAAATTGAGATGAGACAAGTCTAGGATTACTCTTTGCTGACTGGAACCTTTCTTTGGAACGCTGAACAGTCTGCCCTGAAACTTCAGGTGCCTCGCTTTCTTTATAGCCCTCTTTTGAAGCAGGTCCTTCACAAAGTCCTGGAGGGCTTTGGACGGTGACTGATGGAATCTGACTAGTGGAGGAGGGCCCCTGCTCCAGCTCCATCCCAAACCCTTGGAGACTATGCTGTGGGCCCACATGTCTGAAGGTCCATTGGTCCTGAAAGAGATACAACCTCACGCCTACCTGAGGAGCCTCACTGGGCGGGGGATGATCTACCTCCTCTGCTACCTCGGCCTCCCATCCCTCGGGAGGTGGAACGAGATGCAGATTTGCCTCTAAAAGAGCCTCTGGCTCTACTTCCCCTGACATTTCGGTTGAATGCCCGAAATGCCCCTTGGCTTTCAAATGAAGCGTTGAAAGCCGGAGATGTCACATAAGTAGGGGAAGCGAGCGTGTGTTGGACTGGCTGTACCAGCACATACTGTTGAAGAGGCTGTGCTTTAGAGGTTGAAGGCTGGCCGGCTGGAGAGACCGGAACAGCCTGCAGCACAGTCTGGGTATGTGGTCTTTTAAACTTTTTGAACCTCTTCCCGGGTCTGGGATGAGGTCCGGAGGACTCCGTTGGCTTCCGCTTGTAGGGGAGACCCCAGCGGGAGCGGAGGCTTTGGTTTGCCCTGGTTGCCTCTGCCAGGACTGTGTTTACTTCTTCCTCCGGGAAGAGATTAGCCCCCCAAACAGAGCTCTTCATGAGCCTATTGGGCTCGTGCCTTATAGTGGCTGCCACAAAGATATGTTTTCGGCAATTCATATGAGCCACTATGAAGTCGTACAGGTCCTGTTGGAATCCCGCCAATAGGGATTTGGTAAGGACCTGGAAGAGGGCTTCTTCGTTGTAGACAACCAAAGTTGCCTCCGCCAAAGTCAGAAAATGCAGGGACCGACTCAACCTGCTCTTGGCTTCGATTCGGCCTTCAGAAGAGCTTCCGCGATTTTGGGAAGCTGCTCGCTGAAGAGGGAAGAAGCGCAGTCAGGGTCGAGCCTACCCACCGTGAAAGTGGCCGGGCTCCTTCCAAAAATCAGAATCTCCGGGAAGACGAGAGGGTGGGATCTGTCTTCGGAGTTGTGGAAGGGGCTTACTCTCGATGCCTGCCTGATTGGTAAGCAGAGCTACCTTAGTCGTGCAGGGGTGGGGATAGCATCCCTCACCGAGAACATCCCAGCGAACTTTAAAAGCCCTTTGACAGGGGTGAGTTTAGTGTTCTCGGCCTCCCAATCTGTGAGCGTGCGCAACAGGGTGGATTGTGCCTGGTCCCTCGGAAGATGACAGTCTCCTTCAGGACCTTATCCGATCTTATCCAGGCTTCTCGGTAAGCCTGGCATAGCCTGGGTAGGGAGGCACTAGGTCAGGTGGGAAGAACTCCAGCTCCTCCAACCTGCAGTACCCAGTCCTTCAATGGTGAGGGTATCTTCATGCTGAGGAGCATGAAATCTTCCAGGCGCCAAGGGTTTCCCTTATTAAAGGGAGGAAGACCGGAAGCGTCCGGAACAGCGTAAGACTGAGCCGCTGCTCCGGCGCGCATAAACCCAGAGAGCAAGCTCTTCTGGTTCTGCACCTTCTCTGCCAGAGATTTCACCGACTCACCAGAAGACTTCAGGCCCGAAGCCAACTGGGAGGAGAGTTCGCTAATTCTGGCCTCCACCCTCTTATCGAACTTCTTCATAAGAAGTTCAGCTGTGCTCAGGGTCAAAGTCAGGAGAAAGGGGACTAACTTACTTTGCCTGGATCTTGATCCTTTCCAGAGGGGGCCTTGCTGTCCAGACACCACGGGGCTAGGGGCCCGTGGCGACTTTCGAGGGAGCTCCGGGTGAGGCCTCTGGGGTCTGAAGGACTTTGATAAGGTCTTGGTTTTCACAGACTTTACCTTGGGGACAGTAGACCTTGACCTGTCCTCAAGGTAAGAGGATTTCTCAAATCCTCTGAAGGAAGAAACAGAAGAGGAAGGAGAGCTAAAAAGAGGATCAGAACCATCTGCCTCACTTACCCCCTTACCTGCAACCTGGTGGCCCGGGTCAACGCTCATCGGCTCAAGGTTGATGTTGATTGCCGCAACCTCCTCCGCTAACTCTCCGCAGGTGGCTTCTTCTTCATGGGAGGGCTCCGTCATCTCACGGATCCCAGCGATCAAGGGGGCGGCTACTTCCGCCGGGACGCCCGCTGAGATCCGGGCGCCGGGGTAGAGGAGATTGCAGATCTCCTTTGAAAGAACGTAGGGCTTCCCCAACGCGACGTTCCTCCCGAAACCACCGACCCAGGTCTTGAGGGTCGACAGCGAAGAGTCACGGGAGCTGCGGTCGGCCTGAAAGAATGAAAGTGCTCACTAATGAAATCTCCAACGGTCATATATATATCAATAAAGGCCACAAAATCAAGGGAGAATAACGATTAGTGGACATGTAGCTTACCGACTCATCCAACACTCACTCGTAAAGAGCGTAGCACACCTCACAGCCGTCAGGGTGCCAGACGATCAGGTCCCGACTCGGACCCGCGGCAGCCGAGTGAGACCGACACACCGTGTCAAAGGGCTGCTGCAGGACCGCCGTGCACCCATGCTCCTGACAACGTACCATCTGTAAGTGGATAGATGATACATGAGTATGGTAATTAAGGCACGCCGGAGTAGGGTCGCCGAAGATGAGTCTTAATTTAAAATGATTAATGGAGCATGCAAATGGTCCGGTCAGACCCCGCCGGAGTTAATTCCGGTATTAGGGGGATGATATACAAGATACATGAGTGAAAATGTTAAGGACCGCCGGAGTAATTCCGGTGCTACTAGAAAACCTTAACCTATGATCATGCGTCATAAACAATATAACAGATTGCATAGATACCGCCGGACACAGTCCGGTAGAGGTATGGTAAATACACAGTACGGAATGGTTAACAACGAGTACTTGCCAAAAAACAATGGTTATGATACATTGGTTATAAAACTCCGCTTTGATGCTGGGGAATCGAGTTACACCATACTTATGGTGGCGGCAGAGGAGGCGGGGTGAGCGCCGTCCAACCACACACCATACCCACCGGAGTGGTTACATTAAAAAGGGTAACGGGAGACCCGACAAACTCGGCGGAGGTAAGATCTGGCCAAAGTCAAGATAGATTCCTAGGGTATATGGTCGATGTTCTAGTTGTATCGAACAGGGAAAAAACAAGGACAATAACTGCTAGCAGAAGAGCGGACACCGAGACGGAGGCCAGTTAGGTGGATAACACTAACTGGACACCGAACTAACTCTCCACGGGGTGTCGGTCTTAAGAGAACGACGTCCCTAGGCAGGGAGAAACTCGGTCACGCGTCTGATGCTAGGGAAAGGGTAGGGAATTGTCAAGTGGAGGGAACCTACGGCAGCGGCCAGATGGGTGGGGGACACTCCCTGGACGCCGATAGCAACCCCCCCCACGGGGTGTCGATCATGAGAGAACGACTACCAAACGCGGGGAGAATACTAAGTTACACTCCAAATGCTAAGGGGTTGCAAAGTGGAGGTAATCAATTAGCAGTGGCCAGGGAGTGGGGAAGCACCCCCTAGACACCAAAAGAACTCCCCATAGGATGCCGGTCAAAAGAGAACGGCGTCCCTGGCGCAGGGAGAACTAGGGAAAACCATCCAATGCAAAGGAAGGGGTAAGGAATTGTTAGGCTAGCGACACCGACGGCTCGGACAGGAGTAGGCTACGAATGAGAAGACCCTCGCTATTCTAGCCTAACCTTACGAAGACCCAAGAGTCCGAGCTGGTAGGCCAAAATAGGGAGAGGGTGGGAAATCATAGGCCTAATAACACCCATCCGAACTAGACGATACAGTCAGGAGGGCCCAGAACGTGGGACTCTCCTACCCACCCATGTCTCCCTCCAAGCCTCAAAACGACCTGGTTGGGGAAGTAGGGAGCAAAGAGCCGTAAGGGACCTAACTTCCTAGGCTAACCTTCCGAAACCATTCAGTGGCCAGGAGGACTAGCCTAGGAGACCCAACACAGGAACTATCTGACTAAAGTAACACTAAAAGTTAACCAAACAATGTGTGAACATAACGTAAATAATATATATTCGTACAGAACATAAAATAATAAAAGGACTCATGTAGAAGAGCGGGCCAAACCACTCGCGACATAAGGAATGTGGTTGGTAAATAATGGCCGACCCTTGCATTCAAGCGTAACAATCTTAATCCAAAAATATTAATGTCATCCATTAACGTATAAATTAGAAAATATAATTAGCATAACAGTACCATCTCAGAGAATATACCCGTGCGCTGGAGGAGGAATGGGTCCAAGGAGAACATGGAATTATGATCACAGAGGCAAGAGGGGGAAACCTCATAGCCTAAGATAAGCGAGGACCCGCGCCTCCCCAGGGAAGGGGTAATTCGGAATAAACAAGCTCCGACAAGGAGTGAATATGAAAATATGTAAATAACACATACATAAAACATATTATCATACAGCAAAGGGACAGAATCATACTGCTAAACCAAACGAAGACTGAAGGTCACGTGTGGTCAGAGAGAGAGGCGGCCGAGACTGGCGTCATATTCAACCCCATAATTATCGAATTAGAGGTTAAATAAAAGGCCTCAAAACGCCAAAAAACTCAAAGGGAGATGGTACTCAACTTAGATGAAGGAAAATCCTGAACGGAAGACATGCCAGCGCACAGAAAAAGCAAAAGAAGCACACCGTTGAAATTCACAACAAAGCGCTGGCTCGTGCTAAAATGGAATGCCAATATGGCGGCTGAGTTGTTGGTAATCGGGAAGCTGGTGCGGGCTTTGTAACGGCACATCGCTTTTGGGGATTTTGAGATTGGAAATCTCTACAGGGCAGAGGCCGGTGGTAGTGGCAACACTCACCCTTTCCTATATACGACTCCATTTTATGGAGCTCGCACTGGGGGTAGTAACCCCAGCATTGCATTTAGCTTTTCTCTGGTATGTTTAGCAATAAATTTACCTAGAAATATGTGCTAGATGGTAATTTCACCGGGTGACACAGGTCAAAGCCCAGAAAATGTATTTAGCCATGAAAATAAAATAAAATTCAGTAATTAGTGAATATTGTTCTACGTGAGAGAGAGAGAGAGTGGATGAACTGAGCTGTTCACATCAGTAAGCTGTTTTGTGATTTCGTGTGATTTTAATTAAAAATTTTATTGATTCTTTTCTGTGGTTACCTTAACCCTTTAACGCCGAAGCCCTATTTACAAAATGTCTCCCGTATGCCGGCGGCGTTCGGTGAATTAGCGCCGAAGCGGAAAAAAAGTTTTTTTTTTAAAAATCACAGCACGCTTAGTTTTTAAGATTAAGAGTTCATTTTTGGGTTATTTTTTTTTTGTCATTGCCTGAAGTTTAGTATGCAACCATCAGAAATGAAAAAAAATATCATTATCATATATAAATATTGGAATATATGACAGCGAAAAAAACTTCGTATATAATTGTATACAAATCGCTGTAAGCAAAACAGTTAGAGCTAATGAGTTAATTTTTTTAGTTGTATTGTACACTAAATTGCGATGATTTTGGTATATAGTAAATTTTAAAATGATCAAAGCAACACAGAGAAAATATTATCACAAAATGATGCATGAATTAAGTAATGTGCGGACGTAAAAAAATGTTTTTTTAAAAATTCACCATAAATCGAAATATTGTGCTAGAGACTTCCCGTTTGTTGAAAAATGAAGCTAATTGATTGAATATTACTAGACTGTAAGTGTTTTAGCTTACAATTGCAGTTTTCGACCATTTCGGTCGAGTTAAAATTGACCGAAAGTCGAATTTTTTCTATTTATCGTGATTTATATGGAAATATTTCAAAACTGATAAAGGCTACAACCATGAGTTATTTTCTGTTGTATTCTACATGAAATTGCGCACATTTTCATATATAAAACTTTATGTAACGACTAATATAAAGCGGTGCAAATATTACGACAACGAGACTTTCTGAGATGTTCGGTGAGTTACCTGGAAGTGAGACGTAAGGAAAATGTTTTTAAAAAATTCACCATAAATCGTAAATATTGTGCAAACTTCCAATTTATTGCAAAATGAAGGTAAACGATTGAATATTACTAGAATGTAAGAGTTTTAGCTTACAATTGTGTTTTTACCATTTCGGTCGAGTTAAAGTTGACCAAAGGTTGAAATTTTGGCAGTTATCATGATTTATGTGAAAATATTTCAAAACTGATAAAAGCTACAACCATGAGCTATTTTCTGTTGTATTCTACATGAAATTGCGCACATTTTCATATATAAAAGTTTATGTAACGACTAATGTAAACGGTTGCAAACATTACAACAACATGACGAAAGAATTTCTGAGATGTTCGGCCGAGTTACCGCAAGAGACATAAGGAAAAAATTTTTTTTCAGAAATTCACCATAAATTGAAATACTGTGCTAGAGACTTCCAGTTTGTTGCAAAATGAAGGTACATGATTGAATATTACTAGAATGTAAGAGTTTTAGCTTAAAATTGCGTTTTTACCATTTCGGTCTGAGTTAAAGTTGACCTCTTGAAATTTTGGCAGTTATCGTGATTTATATGAAAATATTTCAAAACTGATAAAAGCTACAACCATGAGTTATTTTCCGTTGTATTCTACATGAAATTGCGCACATTTCCATATATAAAACGTTATGTAACGACTAATATAAAACAGTGTAAACATTACGACAACGTGACGAAAGAATTTCTGGCGCGGACGTAAGGAAAAAGTTTTTTTCAAAAATTCACCATAAATCGAAATATTGTGCTAGAAACTTCCAATTTGTTGCAAAATGAAGGTAAATGATTGAATATTACTAGATTGTAAGAGTTTTAGCTTACAATTGCGTTTTTTTACCATTTCCGTCGAGTCAAAGTTGACCGAAGGTTGAAATTTTGGCAGTTATCGTGGTTTATATGAAAATATTTCCAAACTGATAAAGCTACAACCATGGGTTGTATTTTGCTGTATTGTACATGAAATTGCGCACATTTTCATATATAAAACTTTATGTAACGGCTAATATAGAACAGTGCAAAAATTATGACAAAATGACGAAAAAATTTATGAAATTTTCGGCTGAGTTACCGCCGATGCGTAAGAAAAAGTTTTTTCAAAAATTCACCATAAATCGAAACATTGTGCTAGAGACTTCCAATTTGTTGCAAAATGAAGGTACATGATTGAATATTACTAGAATGTAAGAGTTTTAGCTTACAATTGCGTTTTTCGACCATTTCGGTCGAGTCAAAGTTGACCGAAGGTTGAAATTTTTGTAGTCGGCGTCAACGGTACATCCACTCGGCACCCAACAGACAATTTTAGTCGACGTGTGATACGTCAATAGGCGTTTAAGGGTTAATATTAATATTTGATAATTATTAAATCATTTTTTATCATAAAAAATGCATTTAATCATGAAAATAAAATAAAAATCAGTAATTAGTGATTATTGCTCTATGAGAGAGAGAGAGAGAGAGAGAGAGAGAGAGAGAGAGAGAGAGAGAGAGAGAGAGAGAGAGAGAGAGAGAAAGTTAAACTTAGTTGTTCATGTTGGTAAGCTGTTTTGTGATTTCGCTGGATTTTAATTTAAAATTTTACTGATGCCACTTTTCTGTGGTTATCTTAATATTAATATTTGAAAAGTAGTAAATAATTTTTTTATCATAAAAAAATTTATCTAGTCATGAAAATAAAATGAAAAAATCAGTAATTGGAACCTCTCGGTGATCTGGCATTCTGCTCTGCCACCTGAATCATTGCTTCTTGTGACTCGACAGCCGAAGAAGAGGAAACAAAATTTACCATAGCCGCTACATCTTCTTCCCTGAAAAGACTGTTGCTGAGGGCCAATGGCGACCTCAACAGAACCCTCTTGTGAATGTCCGGATAATGCAGAGGCAGGTGGTTCAGAAAGAAGTCCCTCCTTTTCTTACCGAAGGAAGTTGTACATCCGGCCGAAATGTTCGCCTGATAGGCTACGCCCATTGGCGCCGAAATGATGAGATTGTCGAACAACGTCGGGTCCGAGGGAGAATATCCATCCTGTTTAAGGAACCCCATTAAACCGGATAACATCCACATCGAATGGGATAAGGCCTCCGACTGAGTACAGAAAAAGTCTTCCAAAATAACCCTCTCTCTCGCCTTGACAGATACCAAGTGATTCGAAGAAGGAACCCTAGACAGAAGAGCTTCCACCGATTCATTTAGAGGGACCCTAACACCCGCAGAAGGGTTACCCGCAACCTCATAAAACCCCTTCCGAGTAGGAAGCAAGGTAGAATCCAGCTTACCCGACCCTATTAATGCCGCTAACCTACTGTCCACCTCCCTCAATGCCTGCTCGACACGACCAAACCAAACTAGATTCTTTGCTGCATGCGCAACCATCATTGGTTTTGTTGCAAACAGCGACTCGAACATCGCCTGATTAGGTTGAAAAGGTTCTTCCGGAGCCTTGGACTGCGGATAAAGCACATGAATAAAGTCCACCATCCACTTGTACTCGTTCTCGTTCGTTGAAGGAGAACAGGCTTCCGGCACCAGATCCTCTTCCCCGTAAGAGAAATCCTTATCGGAAAGATCCGACCGAGTCGAGACAGGAAAAGAGACAGGCTGACTCCTAGAAAACACTGGGTTCACCAACCTGGAACACGAAATACCTGAGAGCGCAAGATGAACACCTGGAGGATGAGTCGCGATCATGTTGGGGACAGCTGAGAAGGGTTGCGTAAACCCCGCACTCTCCAACGACGGTGGCGCCACACTTGGGCCAGCCACACCTGGGCGAACCACACCCACATCTGTAAGCGAAGAAGCCACAACACCCGCAACCCCCGGACTAGACTGAATAATAGTCGCATGCGGATGAGGAACCACAGAAGACACTCCACTATTTGTGGAAGAAGAACTAGGGGGGAAAAACCCCTGCTGACCTGCAACCGAACCCGAACCTACAAAAACAGCCTTAACCGGAGGGACAGGGAAACCTGTCGGAAAGGTAGAGAAAGAAGGCACTGAAAGAGGGAAGAGAGAAGAAGTCACACTCGGGGTAACCACCAGAGTCCCTGCCGATGACGTCAGACAGGTGGAGAATGTCCCAGTCGGACCGGAGCTCAAAGGAGTTTTGCATGGAAAACTGCATGGTACCGAACCCAAAGCGATTGCGGATGATAAGTTACCAGTAATCCTAGCTACCGGAGTGAATGTTGAGACTACCGGAGCCAGAACATTGAATGCGGGAACAGCCGCACTGCCAACTGCTGCCAGCAACTAGCTCCTGAGGGTGAGAAGTTATGAGATTTGCGGGAGATTGTCCCGAAGGCAAGTCTGCTAATGGTAGAGAGCTCGGATGAGCGAGTGAAGAGACCGAAAGTTTCCCCGAAGAATGACCCGAAAAGGAAGGCTGAGAAGGAGCAATAGAAGAAGATTTTGAAGCCATAGGAGAAAAGGAGATGTCTGTAGATACAGAAGAGGCAAAGATTTTAAGGAAAGAAAATAGACTGATTCTGTTCCCCCCTGATAGTCTTGTAAAGCATCATTCATGAATTCTGGGAGATTTTTTAAGACATGATCAAATATGTTAGAAAAACCTATATTGAAACAATTTCTAACTAAAGACCTGTAACCTTTAGAAAGACCCAACAAGTCAGCATTATATTCTGCAATGTTCAGCCATTGATCTACAGAATTAGCCTCTGCATGGGACGAAGGTTGTCCCCAGGGGGAAAAAGAAACTTCGAAGAAGAGGAAGGGATACTCTCCAACCTATCCGAACAAGAAGAACTAGCTACAAAATTGGAATTATCCTCCGCCTATCTTGCAACTTCTTGTTGCAGAGAGCCTACTGCCGGAAAAAGAATCGCTGCTGGATCTAGCAAGGGAGCCGCAACTTTAATCACACCTGACTGCAACTGCACCTTCAACTCATCTTCCTGACTATCTACTAGCACCCTATCCCTATTTGTCTGCGTCAAGCCTAAATTTGACTTTACCTTAGGACTTACGTTACGAGGGGGAAAGGGGAAATCTGCTGTTGACACTGCCTGCTCCACGCCGGGGGGGCCGGCAGATCCTACCTTTGAGGTTTGCGGTTCTTCATGGCCCCCGCCACCCATTAGGGCTGGTTCTGGAACAGGCAGGGGAGCTGAAAAAGAAAGATTAGATTCTGTTTCCCTATTACTATTGTCCTGATCTTTTATTTCTGTTAATTTTGGCATGAAACTGGAAAACAGACTAGACATGCTGGCTGACAATTTGTCTTCTAATTTCCTAAACAATTCCGATTCTAAGGCATCCTTGTCAAAACCCTGTGTCTCTACCACTGATTCCCTACGCTTGCTCTTAGAAGCTAAAGTTTTCTATGCTTGAGATAATCTTCCATCTGTCCTATCGACCATGACCTACATTCGTCACATCGCAAAGTGACGTTACATTGCACTTTCCTGCAAGTTATGCACAACAAATGTCTGTCATTTTTAAGGGTACTCATCCTTTTCTTGTAGATTGTGCATGAATGATGGGCTGCAGTTTCTCCAGCAGTAGCGAGCTCCGTCGTCACGGCAGTAGCAGAGGTGGAAGCTGAGGTGTTGTCCGAGGGGGGCGTCTTATCTAGTTTATCCATTTCGAATCCAAAGCCAGGCCAAGTCAAGACGGGAGAGAAGATCCAAATCCAGGCGAAAAGAACAATCCAGGAGAGAAGGGGCGATAAACCGGTCCAAGTCGTTATCCAAAATCCAAGAAACAAAATATGGGGGTCGGGCTGAGAACCAAAAATTCGCTTGATGTAGGACAAGTCCTAGCAGAACGGCGAACAAAAAGCAATTGGGGATCTTGGCATTGCACAGCCGGGACTTGCAGCAGCGTTGCAAACGGTACGCTAGGTAACTCATTTGACAAGATTTTCCTGTAAGCGTTGGTAACGCTGACAGTTAACCCTTTAACGCCGACTGGATGTATTTTACGTCGACAAAATTTCAACCTTCGGTCAACTCTGACTCAATCAAAATGGTCGAAAAATGCAACTGCATGCTAAAACTCTTACATTCTAGTAACATTCAACCATTTACCTTCATTTTGCAACAAACAAGAAGTCTCTAGCACAATATTTCGATTTATGGTGAACTTTTGAAAAAAACTCTTTCCTTATGTCCTCGCTAACTCTGCTGAAAATCTCAGAAATTCTTTCGTCACTTTGTCCCAATTTTTGCACTGTTCTGTATTAGCCATTACATAAAGTTTTATATATGAAAATGTGTGCAATTCCATGTAGAATACAACAAAAAATAACTCATGGTTGCAGCATTTATCAATTTTGACATATTTTCACATAAATCACAATAAGTGCCGAAATTTCAACCTTCGGTCAACTTTGACTCGACTGAAATGGTCGAAAAATGCAATTGTAAGCTAAAACTCTTACATTCTAGTAATATTCAATCATTTACCTTCATTTTGCAACAAACGAGAAGTCTCTAGCACAATATTTCGATTTATGGTGAATTTTTGAACAAAACTTTTTCCTTATGTCCGTGCTAACTCTGCTGAAAATCTTGAAAGAGCCTGATGCCATCTCTTCCAAACACGTGTGTTCGTCGTCCATCGGAGTGGACAAGACAACAAGAGCATCTCGTTTTCTTTCTCTAAAGGAACGCAATTTCAACCATATAATATTTCCCTCTGTTTCTCCCTAACCATTGTTGTCTTGATGTAAGTACAATCACCACTACTTGCATTGCCATGCAAGCATTCTGATCATGTACTCATAATGTTCCAACGAATCTTCTGTATCAAACTGTATGTGTATGTTCTGTTTGTGAAGACGCCAAACGTCTCACCACTCCCATGGACGACGAACACACACGTGTTTGGAAGAGGCGGCGTCATGCTCTTACAATCTCAGAAATTCTTTAGTCACTCTGTCGTAATTTTTGCACTGTTTTATATTAGCTGTTACATAAAGTTTTATATATGAAAATGTGCACAATTTCATGTAGAATACAACAAAAAATAACTCATGGTTCTAGCTTTTATTAATTTTGACATATTTTCATATAAATCACGATAAGTGCCAAAATCTCAACCTTCGGTCAACTTTGACTCAACCGAAATGGTCGAAAAATGTAATTGTAAGCTAAAACTCTTACATTCTAGTAATATTCAATCACTTACCTTCATTTTGCAACAAACGAGAAGTCTCTAGCACAATATTTCGATTTATGGTGAATTTTTGAAAAAACTTTTTCCTTACGTCCGTGCGCGCTAACTCTGCTGAAAATCTCAGAAATTCTTTAGTCACTTTGTCGTAATTTTTGCACCGTTTTATATTAGCCAGTACATAATGTTTTAATATTTTCATATAAATCATGGTAAGTGCCAAAATTTGAACCTTCGGTCAACTTTGACTCAACCGAAGTGGTCGAAAAATGAAATTGTAAGCTAAAACTCTTACATTCTAGTAATATTCAATCATTTACCTTCATTTTGCAACAAACGAGAAGTCTCTAGCACAATATTTCGATTTATGGTGAATTTTTGAAAAAACTTTTTCCTTACCTCCGCACGCTAACTCTGCTGAAAATCTCAGAATTTCTTTAGTCACTTTGTCGTAATTTTTGCACTGTTTTATATTAGCCGTTACATAAAGTTTTATATATGAAAATGTGCACAATTTCATGTAGAATACAACAAAAAATAACTCATGGTTGTAGCTTTTATCAATTTTGAAATATTTTCATATAAATCCCGATAAGTGCTGAAATTTCAACCTTTGGTCAAGTTTGACTTGAGCGAAATGGTCAAAAAATGCAATTGTAAGCTAAAACTCTCACATTCTAGTAATATTCAATCATTTACCTAGCACAATATTTCGATTTATGGTGAATTTTTGAAAAAAACCTTTTTTACGTCCGCGCGTTACGAATTCATGCATCATTTTGTGATAATATCTTCTCTGTATTGCTTTGATCGTTTTACAATTTGTTATACACCAAAATCATCGCAATTTAGTGTACAATAAAACGAAAAAAAAAAAAAAAATAGCTCATTAGCTTTAACCGTTTTGCTCACAGCGCGATTTGTATACAATTATATATGAAATTTTTTTTCATGCTGTCATATATTCTAATATTTATATATGATAATATTTTTTTCATTTCTGATGGTTGCATACTAAACTTCAGGCAATGAGAAAAAAGGAACCAAAAATTAACTATTAATCTTAAAAACTAAGTGTGCTGTGATTTTTTGAAAAAACTTTCTTTCTGCTTTGGCGCTAACTCCCAAACCCTGCTGGCATACGACAGACACTTTTGTAAATAGAGGCTCTGCGTTTAAGGGTTAATTACCCACTTAGTGGGTAATGAGTTATGGGGGTATAGTTCGGGCTGGTAGGTGACCAGGGCTAATTCAGGTGTTCAGGGAGTGTATTGCAATAATAAAGATTCAGAAATATACTTTGGTTGTTCCTCGCCCTGAAATTTTAGAAGTCCACCCCAATTACTTCATCTAATATCTGCAGCTTTCCAGCATTCAGAAATTTACAATAATCAATATCTAGCAAGTAACATGGAGGTGAATGAAATTAATAAATGCTGTGTGAATACTCAAAACAGAAAAACTCAGCACTTCCTTCCTCTTTCCCAGAAAAAGAACTCTGCTGCCTTGTAAGGGTGCAGTTTTCATGTGATTGAATAGATATTTATAATAAATAAATTAGGCTACTAGCTGGATCAATTTGATTTGAATATTTTTTCTTAATGAGTGACTCCCATATCTGCTGAATATTGTAAATCAAATTATTGTACAAACTGTGAATACTGTATACCTGTACCATGAATATTATTGTATTTATCTTAATAACTAATATAAGCTTTTAAGGTAAATCTTCCATATCCTAAAAAAAGGCAATATCACTTTTCTCTGTATTTACCTTTGCAACTCACTTTTGGTTTGTTAACATTCACACTAATTTCTTTAATACTTTGGTAAATAATTGAACATTAGCTAAATACAGCAGTTTATTTTCTAACAATTAAACAGTCTGTGAATTGTTTTGAACAATAAAGATTCTACACTCAATTTTTCTTCTGAATACATTTTCAAACAATACTAAATAAAGCTTTAATCTTATTTACTGTTCCATTTGTAAGATTCTAGAGTGATAATCCTTGTGTTAATTGGGAGGCTCCACACTTATAAATATTACTTTTGTTTGTTCTACATCTTTACAAAGTGAATAGTTTCCACAGTTCTGTAGGTCTGAAAATATTTAATGGATAACTAATTTCCTGCAAGTCCTACCAGATGAAGAACATTACAGCTATAATTCATTTAGCACTACCTAGGGTACCCACCTAAGTACAGTAATACTTCGATCTTACATGATTCGAGTTGCGCGAATTCACACACACACGAACTTTTCACTGGAACCTAACTAATGGGCATACGCGATTTTTTCACACACACAAAATTCTCAAGAAACCCTGCAGAAGTGGGTGTTTAATTTTTGAAGTAATTTACAAGTTTTCATGCTTTTATGTGTAAAATCTGTATGAAAAATGCATTTTATTCTTTTATGTGTAAAATCTGTATGAAAAATGCATTTCATGCTTTTATGTGTAAAATCTCTATGAAAAATGCATTTCATGCTTTCATGTGTAAAATCTCTAAGAAAAATGCATTTCATGCTTTCATGTGTAAAATCTGTATCGAAAATGTATTATTTTTATTTTTGTACATGCATAAATATGATGTAAAGGTAATTTAAGCACATTCAGTTAGTGTACTTTTACAAGATGTGATACCCATTTGCAAAGTTACTGCACTTTTCAAAGATGATACCCCTGCAGAAAATTCTTGTTTAATGTTTGAAGTACATTTATGTTTTCATGCTTTTAACTGTAAAATCGATATGGAAAATTTATATTTATATTTCTGTACATAAATATCATACAAGTATTATGTCCATTTGCAAAGTCTTTGTCACAGGGACTTTACATGACCTTGAGATGAGGTTGTTCAGTCGCGCTCATTTGATAAAATGAATTCGTTAATGTAATATCAGAGATGTAACTAAGAGTTGTAGAAGTGTCATTCTTTGAAAATTACTCTGCTCACCTCGGAGAAAAGTGCTGGTGCAATCTGCATGTGCATGTAATTACAGCACGTTCAGTTGGTGTACTTTTACAAGATGTGATACCCTTAGTTACTGCATTTTTCAAAGATGATACCCCTGTAGAAAGTGTGTTTAATTTTTAAGTTTTCATGTTTTTAGGTGTAAAATCAGAATGGAAAATTTGTATTTATATATTTGCGCATAAATACGATACAAAAGCAGTACAGTTACTTTATTACAGTATCTCTCTCTCTCTCATTCGTAGTTAGCGCTCAAACATACTTTTACAACTTATTATTTCTCTGTACGTCATTACCTGTACAGTATATAATTTTAAATTGATTGAATTTTACCTGTACTGTACTACCTTCTACGAACATTATGTACATGTTTTCGATATTTTATGGAATTGTACTTTTGTTGAATGTGACACATGACGTTTTGCCTAGTGACGCAAAGAAAACGGCTTTTACTCTAAGTGACAAAGAAAACAGCATCCCATGAATTAGGGGTAACATTAGTATACGTATGCACCTACTGTAAATGCGCTATTATGAAACTGTGCAGTACTCAATTTTTATGTCAACCATTTACTGTATTCCTTTTTTAAGGGTAATAAGCTAAATTTTAAATAAAATTATACTAACTTTAGTTCATTTAAAAGTCAGCTTAATACTTTGGGAGCATGATTAGGGTCATATTTAGTACTTAAACTCTGGAAATAAACATTTATTAGCATTTTTAAAGACCATGCCAAACTTACGCGAAAATTCACCTTGCACGAGGGGCTCCGGAACCTAACCTCGCGTAATTTCGAGGTATGACTGTATATAACTGACCCAGAGTCTCAAAAATAATACCTTTCATTGGACTGACATTAAGTTCAACACTAACAACCAAGCTGACAAAAGGTGCTTCACCTAATGTCAAGTGGACCTCATACATGTAACTACAGCCTAACTTACAGTTCAACATTCAAATTTGTACATCCAACCAGGGCTGAAGGCTTTAACAAGAGTAAGATATCTGTAGCTCAAATATAACACAACAGTTATCATTTGTTTAGAAAATCTTTTTGATAAAAACAAAAAAGAAGAAATTTCAATAATTTTTTAAATACAGCAGAAAAACAAGTTATAAAAACTTTACAAATTACAATTACCTGAATTTTTATTTCTTGATAATCTTTAGTATGTAATAGGCTGGAAGTACTACCCAGGACATGAAAATTAAAGGCATAGCAATCATCAGGGTTTGGACACCGGGAAGGTTTGCTGAGTTGATAAAACTGATCATGGTCTGCCTGTAATGACAAATAAAAAAATGCATCCTCACCAATAAAAGACTAAACATTGCTATTTAGGTGTCAAAGAGTAGTCTCAAATTTTTATAATGACCTCTACAGGTATGAAACATATGAAAGTACTGAATATGCAACTATACACTACAATAAATAAATGTCAATTGTATATTATAACAATGAAGCAGAGATTGACATAGAAATAAATTAATTACTATACAGTAGTTTCTAACATTACCTTTACAGTGAACACGTATTTGCATTTAGCACAAACAAACTCTCTTTGGTATTCTAACATTTTAGCAGCCGTTGTACGTACGACTGTACCTGATATACACAATAAACGACCCACATCACATGTCCTTGGAACAGCATGACGGTATAATTCTGGACATGTTGGAAGTCCTAAAAAGAGCAATGGCATTATACACAGCCACTCAAGATGCATGTAAGGATATACAGTCATTTGAAATCTTTTAAAACAACAGCTTCATAGACACAAACCTATTACAGTCCGATCTCTTAAATCCAGAATTCCATGGTCCAGGAACTCCCATTAACCCTTAAACGCCTACTGGACGTATCATACGTCGACTAAAATTGTCTGTTGGGTGTCAAGTGGACGTACCGTACGTCGACTACAAAAAATTTCAACCTTCGGTCAACTTTGACTCGACCGAAATGGTCAAAAAACGCAATTGTAAGCTAAAACTCTTACATACTAGTAATATTCAATCATGTACCTTCATTTTGCAACAAATTGGAAGTCTCTAGCACAATATTTCGATTTATGGTGAATTTTAAAAAAAAAAAAACTTTTTCCTTACGCCCGCGCGGTAACACGGCCGAAAATTTCAAAAATTCTTTCATCATTTTGTCGTAATTTTTGCACTGTTTTATATTAGCCGTTACATAAAGTTTTATATATGAAAATGTGCGCAATTTCATGTAAAATACAGCAAAATACAACCCATGGTTGTAGCTTTTATCAGTTTGGAAATATTTTCATATAAACCACGATAACTGCCAAAATTTCAACCTTCGGTCAACTCTGACTCGACCGAAATGGTCAAAAAACGCAATTGTAAGCTAAAACTCTTACGATCTAGTAATATTCAATCATTTACCTTCATTTTGCAACAAATTGGAAGTCTCTAGCACAATATTTCGATTTATGGTGAATTTTTAAAAAACTTTTTCCTTACGTCCGCGCCAGAAATTCTTTAGATCACGTTTATCGTAATGTTTGCACCGTTTTATATTAGTCGTTACATAAACTTTTATATATGGAAATGTGCGCAATTTCATGTAGAATACAACAGAAAATAACTCATGGTTGTAACTTTATCAGTTTTGAAATATTTTCATATAAATCACGATAACAGCCAAAATTTCAACCTTCGGTCAACTTTAACTCTACCGAAATGGTCAAAAAACGCAATTATAAGCTAAAACTCTTACATTCTAGTAATATTCAATCATGTACCTTCATTTTGCAACAAACTGGAAGTTTCTAGTACAATATTTTGATTTACGGTGAATTTCTGGAAAAAAAAAAAAAAAAAAAAAAAGCTTTCCTTACGTCTGCGAGCGGTAACTCGGCCGAACATCTCAGAAATTCTTTCGTCACATTGTCGTAATGTTTGCACCGTTTTATATTAGTCGTTACATAAACTTTTATATATGGAAATGTGCGCAATTTCATGTAGAATACAACAAAAAATAACTCATGGTTGTAGCTTTTATCAGTTTTGAAATATTTTCATATAAATCACGATAACTGCCAAAATTTCAACCTTCGGTCAACTTTAACTCGACCGAAATGGTAAAAACACAATTGTAAGCTAAAACTCTTACATTCTAGTAATATTCAATCATTTACCTTCATTTTGCAATAAATTGGAAGTCTCTAGCACAATATTTCGATTTATGGTGAATTTTTTAAAAAACATTTTCCTTCGTCTGCGCGTGTAACTCGGCCGAACATCTCAGAAATTCTTTACACGTTGTCGTAATGTTTGCACCGTTTTATATTAGTCATTACATAAACTTTTATATATGAAAATGTGCGCAATTTCATGTACAATACAACAGAAAAAACTCATGGTTGTAGCTTTCATCAGTTTTGAAATATTTTCATATAAATCACGATAAATAGAAAAAATTCAACTTTCGGTCAACTTTAACTCGACTAAAATGGTCGAAAACTGCAATTTTAAGCTAAAACACTTACAGTCTAGTAATATTCAATCAATTAGCTTCATTTTTCAACAAACGGGAAGTCTCTAGCATAATATTTCGATTTATGGTGAATTTTTGAAAAAACATTTTTTACGTCCATGATTACTAATTCATGCACCATTTTGTGATAATATTTGCTCTGTGTTGCTTTGATCGTTTTACAATTTGTTATATGCCAAAATCATTGCAATTTAGTGTACAATACAAAGAAAAAAAATTAACCCGTTAGCTTTAACCGTTTTGCTCACAGCGTGATTTGTATAAAATTATATATGAAAAATTTTTTTTGCGCTGTCATATATTTCAATATTTATATATGATAATGATATTTTTTTTTTCATTTCTGATGGTTGCATACTAAACTTCAGGCAATGACAAAAAAAGGAGCCAAGAATGAACTCTTAATCTTAAAAACTAAGCGTGCTGTGATTTTTTGAAAAAAACTTTTTTTCCGCTTCAGCGCTAACTCCCGAACGCCGCCGGCATACGGGAGACGTTTTTGTAAATAGAGGCTCGGCGTTTAAGGGTTAACCGGGACGATTTTGAATCAGCTGCCGTTAGTTCTCGAGCGGCTATGAAGCTTGCTCAGTAAATAAATATACAAGCACAGTTTATTTACAACGAAAATGTTCTGTGATACTCAAAAATACACAGCATAAAAAAGAACTGTAATTTGCGTATGCAGTCAACCCCCGGTATTTGCAAGGGTTAGGGACCACAACCACTTGCAATAAGCTGAAATCCACAATAAGTTGGTACCCCTCTCTAAAAATGCTTATAACTGCTTATTTTAATAGTTCAAAGACCAAATATACCTTAAACTAAAATGCTTATAACTGCCTATTTTAATAGTTCAAAGACCAAATATACCTTAAACTGTCATCCTACACCAAATATACTTTAAACTATCATCCTACACCAAAATATACCTTAAACTATCATCCTAAAACACTTTAAATATCATTTCAAAGTCATCTTACAACAATACCCTTAAAAATATATGCCTTGCAGCTACGTGTGAAACCTAATCAAGTTCCCCCTATATTCAGGCACAGCCATTTTCTCTGATACAGTATTCAAGCCATCCTGTTTTCTTTTTACGATATGGGATACATTGGGAATTCACAAGTAGAGTTAAGTACTGTGGTGTCCTGTACCCAAATATTTAAATATGCATTGAAAAAAAATACCAAATTATAAATGCAATCAACAATGGTAAAATCTCTTGTGTACTGTTGTGTGTGTTAATTGAACTTAGAATCAACTAAAATTGTAATAATAACAGTACAGTACAGTCAATCAAGCAAAGCTTAAAAAACTGTAACATGTACATATGTATGATGCACTCATTCATATGTATTGTGAACTTCTTGGAGTTTTAGTTTCATATTTTTATGTTTATGATACAGTAATTCATATTTCATTAAAGGGTATATACAGTATACAGTACACAGAGAGAGAGAGAGAGAGAGAGAGAGAGAGAGAGAGAGAGAGAGAGAGAGAGGTGGGGTGGGGTGAACTGAGGTATGTTTACGTCGGTAAAATGAATCAAGAAACATCATAATTTTTTAAGGTAAATTGTATTTTTCCTAAATATACAAACCTGAGGTCCTTTACATTAGGAATAACTTACGGCGAACTCTTTAACAAGGTGGTTAGGCAGTAACTACCGTCAGGTAGGCGGGAATACCTGACTGCCCAGATGTAAACATTCCAGTTTGCCTTTTGGCCCATGTTTAGATTGTGGGGTGGCATGCGGTGGGTATAAAATGTAATGTAAAGGACCTCAGGTTTGTATAGTTAGGAAAAATACAATTTACTTTCAAAAACTGTGATTTGTTCCGACATGATATGCAAACCAATGGTCCTTTACATCAAGAAGACTCACTGGTTGGAGGGAGGAATCTGAAAGTCTCTTGAACTGACTGGAGTTCTGCACACCTGGGCTACTCCTCTGGTTGAAAGAGCGAGGAGGAGGAGTACCGTGCCTCCTGACATATTGATCAGAGTGTAGGAACTGCAAGATCAAATGTCAGATACTGGACCTTTTCGCATGAGTGAGGAAACATAACTCACAAAATTGGCTGGGAAGAATCTTAGAGTTGGAGGCAGTAAGGAAAACCCGAGATAGGGTTTCCCTTACTGCCAGTCTCTCCTTCCTCCCCTTGCTAGAGGAAGGAGCAGAATTACTTCTATGATTCTAGAAGAAAAATAGAACGGGTGCTCGATGAGTAGTCTTACCGCATCAGACACCAGATCCAGCAAGTATTGGTTCGCGTCCTATTCTCATCCTGAAGGAGGAGAAGTAGGAAGACGGGGAAGGAGGAGGAAGAGAGGCCTTTTACTCTCGGTATCCTTCTCACTTCCAGAACCAACACCTTAGGCAAGATGCTACTTGTCCTCTTGAAGGAGCCGGGTAAGAAAACACAACTTGTTGAGCAACCACCACAGGGCCAAGGAAAAAAGGTTCCAAGGGCCTGTGGGCAAGACCACAGGAAGACGACAGAAACTTCCAGAATGCGAGGGATGGACCAAGCCATTGACTTCGTGAGCTCTTGGGTGGAAAGTGCCAGTATCGTCGTCGCCAGCTGACGAGTACCTCCTTCGATAGCTTCACGAAGCCAGGAGAAATATGTGTCCTTAGACACTTCTTCCTTGGGAGAGACAGTACTAGCGAAAACGTCGACGACATCCAGGTTAGGAATGTCGAGCCTTTTCGGGAAGTACCACAGCTTCCTAATAGGACAAAGTAACGACTCATCTGGATCATCGATACAAAGTCCAAGGAGGAGGGGAACAAGAAGGGCTCGAACCCGGCAATAGATGCCGATGGATTCGGAGTCCACTTACGACATCCGAGAAGGAGTCGAGGTATTGAGCCCCTTCATCTGTTCTTCCATCTTCTATGCCAAGGCCGACGACTCTCGCAAGGGCGTGTGCAGAGCACAGGACAGGAACCCTAAACGAGAGTCACATGCCACCCAGGTAACAGTTCCTGGGGCAGCAAGAGTGAAGAAGCTTCTCATCCATAGCTAAATATCAACTGAGGAGAAGAAGGCTACTTCAGATAGAAGACTAGGTCTCACGAGCCTACGTTCTTCACAAATGAAAGGGAGAGCAACAACCCCCGCCAGAGAAGATGAGGAAGTCCATACCTGAAGAGTGACTCTGACCCAAGAAGAAGTTCCATCAATGACACCCACCAGCAAAGACGGATCCAGTCCCTGAGACAGTGTTACAGAGGACTTCAAGAGATATCCAGGCATAGCCTATGCTTGGAAGGAAAGCTGGAAGGTCTCCCAGTCCTGAACACACAAGGATTTACTGCTTGAGGAACTGCTTCTTGTGTAGCTGCTACAGAAGGTTGGGTTAAGCAGAACTCTTCTTGATGCCTCAGAAGCCGAGCTATAAGGTTGGGTGAAGGGCGAAGTCTTCCAGCATTTGTCTGTAACTCAGGGTGAGCAATGCTTGTGAACCCCTGGCGACACAGACAAATACGGAGGGAAAAAATGTAGACATCGATTTTTCCCAAAAAGATAGCCTCATTGTAGCGGCCCCTGGGTCTGGTATGAAGGAGCGAGAAAACTACCGACTTTGCTCTGTTGGGAGGCAACAGAAAGATGGTAGGGATCTCTCAGTTGAGCAGTCTCTTCATGAGGAAAAGAGTGAAGAGCACGTTCCGTCCTGATCACTCACACCCGAGGCAGAGATGCCTACCAATACGTCCCCACCGTGATTTTATCTGGCTAATTGAGCTATCAAGTGGGATATAGAACACTCGAGTACATGCAAATGTCGACAGATGATACAGGAGAGAGAGAGAGAGAAAAAAAAAGATTTCCTCTTGTTTGTCGATGAATGCCACTACTGTACTGTGGTTTTGTTGTTCAACAAAACCACTGAGTGTCGCAAAACTCATCCTGAACTCTCGGAAGGCCAAAAGGCTGCCTCGAGTCCAGGATGTTGATGAAACGATATTAACCCTTAAACGCCGACTGGACGTACCTTACGTCGACTAAAATTGTCTGTTGGGTGCCGAGTGGGACGTGGGCGATGCCGACTAAAAAACTTTCAACCTTCGGTCAACTTTGACTCGACCGAAATGGTCGAAAAAACGCAATTGCAAGCTAAAACTCTTACATTCTAGTAATATTCAATCATGTACCTTCATTTTGCAACAAATTGGAAGTCTCTAGCACAATATTTCGATTTATGGTGAATTTTTGAAAAAAACTTTTCTGGGTTTCTCGACCTGTGTCAGCCGGTGAAATAACCTTTCAGCACTTATTTCAAGGTAAAGCTATTGCTAAATATACCAGAGAAAAGCTAAAAAGCTAAGCCGGAGTTACTACCCGGTGCGAGCTCCATGGTATGGAGTCGTGTATGAGAAAGGGTGAGATTGTCACAATCACAGGCCTCCGCCCTGTAAACTTTCCCAATGTCAAAAGTCCTACCGAGTGAGGTGCCGTTACATACCCGCACCACTCGTGGACTGTAAACAAGCCGGCGTCACCCTCATTCCACTTTTTAGCACGCGTTCGCTGTTGTTGTGATTCTCCTCGTGTGCGCTTTTGTTGGTTTTTTCAAGCAATGGCATCTTCATTGGATTCATCACCTAAGTTGAGTACCATCTCTATGTTTTATTTGGGTGGTTGAGAGTTTTATTTCCCCTAGTTAAATAATTAGGGGATTTATTGTCAGTCTCATTCCCACCGCCTCGACGCCATGTGACCTTATGTCGGCTCGGACTAGGTCGGGCTTTTTCCCGTCCCCCTTTCCTTATACCCTTTTGTTTATTATTATATGTATATTCAATTGGGTTTTATATATATTTTATTACCCTTCTCTGGGGAAGTCCCTTTTTGTCGTTTAGGCTTGAGTTTCCCCTCGGGCCTATCCGCCATTATTCCTTGTTATACACGCTTATAATTTGGACATTGCTTCCTCCAGGGTTGGGACGTTTTGTTTGAGATGGTACGTTTATGCTTAAATTGCTTATTTTATGCCAAGCGCCGACGGATGTCTTTGATATTTACAGATATTATCTGAGAAATTTTTGTCTGGAAGGTCGGCCATTTTCCCTCCGCGCTCATATCGCGTGAGGCTTGGTCTCCCTTTCTACATGCGCTTATGATTATTTAGATCATTTCATTTTGCCTAGGCTAAGTTACTGTAAGTTGGTGGAGTAGTTACTTCTCCTGGGTTTCCTTCCCCAGTCCCCAGCTGGGTAAGGTTAGCCTAGGCTATGGCTTGGCGGTCCTCTACTGGCCAAGAGAGAGCTCTGTGTGTAGGGGGATTCATGGTGGCTTCCCTTTATGTGGCGTTGGTTGGTGAGTGGGGCTGATGCTTTTCCCTCTCCCTATTTCGGCCTTTCCGTTTAGTCTTTACAGTACCAATAGTTAAGCTGGAATAACGAGGGTTCCTCATGTTGCCTCCTCCTTCTGAGCCACATCTTCGGGTTATTCTCCACTTCATGTTTTACCCCTCCTAACACATTCTCTCGCCTATCGCCTTTCCCCCTCCTCCCTCTCCCACCCTTGGTTAGCTTTCATTATATGTTATCTTACCAAGGCCGAGATTTAGCCTTTCCTTTCGCCATAGCCTATATCCCCTCCCTCTGCATTGATTGGCTGTTCTCTCGTCACCTGACCTTATCCGGTCATTCCTTTCGAGACTACAGTAGGGGACCGGGGGTGCTCCCACACCCGTTTCCCATCCCTTTCTTTGCTTTGTCTTTGAGTGTTCCATCTCTTCCTCTCTTTCAATATCGTTCGTACATGTTCGTCCGGTCTTAGAGAGGGAGTAGATTCTCATGGCGCCCGGGGTGTGCCTACCCACTCCCTGGTCGCTACCAGTCCCACACTCATAGCCTATACATCCCCTCCCTTCTTGTGTCAGTACGCGTCTTTTCCCATCCGAGACACCTCGGGTGGGGAGACAGTGTTCTAGTTGCCAGTTGGAGTATCCCACCTGACTGTCTTCTACCATTCACACGGTACGACACTTACATTGTCCTCTTCATATACACCCTTTTCCAGTATCTTCTCTCCACCAGCTATTTACCTTGGTGTTTTTCTTTGCTTGGTGGCCGGATGTTCTTGTTTCCCCTACTCCGGTGGGGACGGTGTTTGGTCGGACGGTGTTCACTACACCTCCTCCGCCCGTCACCGTTCTAAGTACAAGACTCTCTCTGGCCCCAAGTGGGAAAAGTATACCCTATAGTAATCTTTCCCCTAGTCGCAGATGTTTTTGTTCACTTCACATACAACATACTTATTATTCTCAACCCTTGGCTCTGGATTAACTCCGGCTTCATGGGGAGTTTTTACATATCCGATAGGCCCTTTATCTCCCGGTTTACTCCGGGGGTCCTATCCGGATATATTTTTGTATATATATATAGTGTGGGTATGTGGGTGTTCATTTATTAATATTTAATGTTATTTAATGATATGTTAACTATCCTTTGGGACCTTCCCGTCGCTCCGGATTAACTCCGGTCCCTCTAGGTAGTTAATCATGTTGTTCCAGTAGCCCCTTTTTCCCCCGTTAACTCCGGCGGGGCCTACTTGGATTACTACTATTCTAAGACACTACTCCGCGGTCTTATTAGCATGCTCATTTATCGTTCAACTTACAGATGGTGCGTTGTCAGGAGCAGGGGTGCACCGCTGTGCTGAACCAGGCCAGCAGGCATGAAGTCTGCAGGTCCCACTCCGGCTGTGCTGTCCACGTGGGGACCTGACTGTTTGGCACCCGGACGGTTGTGAAGTGTGCTACGCTCTTTACGGGCAGGTTCTGGACGAAGTCGGTAAGAAAATCTTCCACTCCGGATTAACGCTTATCCTCAATTTTGTCTTTGATGGATAATTGTAACATATTCTCCTTTTAGGAGGCCCAATCACCTATCTTCCTTTCCCCCCCTTTTCAGATTGACCGCAGCTCCCGGGACTCCGCTTTATCGACCCTCAAGTCCTGGGTCGGAGGCTTCGGGAGGAACGTCGGGGCAGGGAAACCCTACATCCTCTGCACGGACGTTTGCAACGTTCTCTTCCCCAGCGCCTGGATCTCGGCTTCCGTTCTGGGATGAAATAGCCGCCCCTTAATCGCCGGGATCCAGGAGATGACGCAGCCCTCCCAAGAAGAAGTCGCTGCTTGCGGTATCGTGAGCGGAGGGCGTTGCGGCCCTCAACCTCAACCTGGAGCCTATGAACGTGACTTGGAACAGCCAGGTAAGGGGGTAAGTGAGGCAGGTGATCTATTATTTAGTTCTCCCTCTTCTACTGCTTCTTCCTTCAGAGGATTTGTGAAATCCTCTTGCCTTATGGACGGTGCAAGGTCTACCGTCCCTAAGGTTAAATCTGTTAAGAAAAAGACCTTGAAATCCCAGAAGGTCCGCTCCGAGGTTCCCTCGAAGATGTCACGGCCCCTGCCCCGTGCCGTCTCACGAGCAAGGCCTCTACTTCTGGGAAGGGAGCACGGTCAAAGCATAGTAAGGAGACTCCCACCCTCCTTCCTTTGACGCGAAGCGTTTGCTGAGCTTCTTATGAAGCAGTTTGACAAGAGAGTTGACGACAAGCTGTCGCAATTCTCGAATCAGCTGTCTTCTTCAAACGCTTCTATGCTCTCCTTATGAGAGGAGGTGAAGTCACAGAGGACTTTGATCTCCGGGTTCATGAGTGGCAGAGCGGCCAACAAACCCTTCTCCGTCCCAGATACCTCCAACCTGCCCCCTTTTGATAAAGGGAACCCCTGGCGCCTGACCCTCTTTGCTCCCAACATGAGGGTACTCTCACTATTGAGGGCTTAGGCACTCGCAGGTTGGAAGAACTGGAATTCTTCCCTCCAAACCTGAATTCTCCCTATGCAGGATATGCCAGGCTTACAGAGGAGGCTTGGATCCGGTCCGATAAGGTCCCAAAGGAGACAGTCATCTTCCCGAGGACCAGGCCCAATCAGCCCTACTACGGACCTTGTCGGAGTGGCAGGCGGAGAATACAAAGCTCACTCCGGCAAAAGGTGCATTTACCATGTTCTCTCTGGGGGAAGCCCTCCCCACTCCATGCACCTCTAAAGTCGCCTCCCTCACCAACCAAGCTTGCGTGGAGGGCAAACCAGTTCCTCATCTCCGGAGATAGATCCCACATCACTGGTCTTACCCGGAGATTCCCAGTATTGGGCGGCAACCCCGGATACCTTTACAGTTACCTGGCTGGACCCTGACTGCGCCTCTAACCTCTTTAGCGAGCAACTCCCAGAATCCCAGAGTCGCTCCTGAAGGCCGAGGCAGACGCTAACGACAGACTTAGTAGGTCCTTAAACTCATTGACTTTGGCAGAGGCGTCGTCAGTGGTATACTGCGAGGATCCTCTTTTCCAGGTGTTGACGAAATCTCTCCTGGGAAGTTTCCAACAGGACCTCTATGATTTTGTAAAGGCCCGATTGAACTGCCGGAAGCACATCTTTTTCGGCAGCTTCTATCCGTCATGAGCCTAACAGGCTCATAAAAAGCTCCATCTGGGGAGCTAACCTATTCCCTCAGGAAGAGGTTGATTCAGTCCTAGCAGAGGCAACTAGGGCCAACCAGAGTCTCCGCTCCCGTTGGGGTTTGTCCTCCAAGAGGAAACAATCTGAGCCCGCCGGAACTCACCCTAAACAAGGGAAGAAGTTCAAGAAATTTAAGCGGCTTCCGACTCAGACAGTACTGCAGGCCGTCCAGGTCCCCAGCCCTGGACATCCCTCAACCTCCCAACCTCAACCTCAACCTCAGTATGTGCTGGTTCAACCAGCCCATCAACCTCTCGCTGCCCCTTCTTACGTATCCTCCCCTGCTTATAATGCCTCTTTACGAAAAAGCCAGGAGCATTTCGGTCAATCCAAAATGCAAAAGGAACGAGCTAGAGGGTACTTCAGAGGTAGAGGTTCATCCCGCTCCTCCTCCAAAGGAAGGGGGAGGCAGGGGATCTAGAGGAGGCAGGCCCTCTCCCGCACAGTGAGATATCTCAGGTAGGCGGGAGGTTGTATCATTTTCGGGACCAGTGGAGCTTCAGTCCCTGGGCCCAGAGCATAGTCTCCAAAGGATTGGGGTGGGGTTGGATCAAAAGTCCTCCCCCGATCAGGTTCCATCAATCACCCTCCAAGGCTCTGAAGGACTTTGTGAAAGATCTGTTAATAAAGAGGGCAATAAAGAAAGCGAGACATCTGAAATTTCAGGGCAGACTATTCAGCGTCCCAAAGAAAGGTTCCAGTCAACGAAGAGTAATTCTAGACTTGTCCCGTCTAAATTCCTACATTCAATGCGACAAGTTTTGAATGCTTACAACCTCGCAGGTTCGGACCTTACTTCCCCGTGGAGCCGTAACCACCTCTATAGATCTTTCAGACGCCTATTATCACGTCCCGATTGCGAGAAGGTTCTCTCCTTATCTGGGGTTCAGACTAGGAAATCAAGCATACTCATTCAGAGTCATGCCATTCGGTCTCAATATAGCTCCCAGAATCTTCACCAAACTGGCGGACACGGTAGTTCAACAACTCCGGTCCCAAGGGATCATGCTAGCCGCATACTTAGACGATTGGATCGTTTGGGCGCCCAACGTCGACGAATGCCGGAGAGCGACAGCCATAGTAATCGGCTTTCTGGAAGCTGTGGGCTTTCAGATAAACAGGGAGAAATCCCGCCTAGTTCCGGAGAGTCGCTTTCAGTGGTTAGGAATCCAGTGGGACCTGGGTACACACAGACTATCCCTTCCGCCGGCCAAGCGGAGAGAAATAGCGAAAGCAACCAGGCAATTTCTCAAGAACAAGAAAGCTTCCCGTCGTGCCCCAAGAAAGAGTCTTAGGTTCTCTTCAGTTTGCTTCAGTGACGGATCTTCTTTTGAAATCCAAACTGAAGGATGTAAACAGGGTATGGCGGAGTCGAGCCAATGTCAGATTCAGAGACAAAGTATCTCTGATTCCGCCGATTCTGAAGAAGAGACTCTGGCCTTGGACGTCCGTCAAGAGCTTATCGAAGTCAGTGCCCCTTCAGTTCCCTCCGCCATCCCTAGTGATTCACACCGACGCTTCCCTAAGCGGGTGGGGAGGATATTCCCAACACAAGAAGGTGCAAGGGACTTGGTCTACCATGTTCCGCCAGTTTCATATCAATGTTCTGGAAGCCATGGCAGTCTTTCTAACCCTGAAGAAACTGCACCCCAACAATCGGATTCATATAAGATTGGTTCTCGACAGGGCAGTAGTAGTGCACTGTTTGAACAGAGGAGGTTCCAAGTCGAGTCGGATCAATCAAGTTATGATAGCAATATTTTCTCTAGCAAACAAACACCAGTGGCATCTGTCTGCTACCCACCTTGCAGGCGTCCGGAATGTCATTGCAGATTCCCTGTCCAGGACAACTCCGCTGGAGTCGGAATGGTCCCTGGACAAACCTCCTTCAGGTGGATTTGCAACCAAGTTCCGGGTCTCCAAGTAGATCTCTTTGCAACAGAGTGCAACCACAAACTACCTTGCTATGTGGCCCCAATCTGGACCCTCTAGCTCACTCCACAGATGCGATGTCCATAGATTGGAACAAGTGGAAAAGAATCTACCTCTTTCCCCAGTAAACCAGTTATTGAAAGTCCTTCACAAACTCAGGACATTCAAGGGCCAAGTAGCCTTAGTAGCTCCAATTGGCCAAGAGCAACTGGTTTCCACTTCTTCTAGAACTGAAGCTTGGTGTTTGAAAATTCCCAACCCGAAACTGACGCAAATAGTACAAACTCAGACTGTGTCAGCTTCCTCAAGAATTCAGAATGCCCTAGCTTTGTGGATTTCATGAAGTTTGCTGCTCAAAGAGATGCTAATATCTATCCTGTTAACACTTTGTTCCTAGAATCAGATAAAAGGGAATCCACTTTTAGACAATACGACTCAGCAGTTAAGAAATTGGCACTCTTTCTAAAAGAATCTGAAGCTACAGTAATGACCACTAATTTAGCCATTTCATTTTTTAGGTCATTGTTTGAAAAAGGTCTGGTCCCTAGTAATATTACTACAGCAAAATCAGCCTTAAAAAAGATATTTTTGCACGGGTTTAAGATTAACTTAACGGACTCTTATTTTTCGTCTATCCCTAAAGCCTGTGCTCGTTTGAGACCAGTAACCCGCCCACAGTCGGTTTCCTGGTTCTTAAATGATGTCCTTAAGTTAGCCTCAGAAATAGATAATCATAACTGTTCTTTCACTAACTTATTAAGGAAGACCTTATTTTTAATTAGTTTGGCTTCAGGTGCTCGAATTTCTGAACTGGCTGCCTTGTCTAGAGAACCCAATCATCTGGATTTCCTTCCATCAGGTGAAGTGTTACTAGCTCCTCACCCTAAGTTCCTAGCTAAAAATGAAGAACCTCAGGATAGGTGGTCCCCATGGAAGATCATCCCCCTCCCACAGGACCTGTCTTTATGCCCAGTCTTTACCCTGAAAGCATTCTTAGACAGAACCTCACACATAACTTCAGGGCCTTTATTTGTAAGGGAAGGGGGAGGAACCATTTCTTTGAAAGCCATTAGACAACAGATCCTATATTTCATTAAACATGCAAACCCAGATTCAGTCCCAAAAGTGCATGACATCAGGGCAGTGGCCACCTCCACTAACTATTTTCATTATATGAATTTTGAGGATCTGTCAAAGTACACAGGGTGGAAATCCCCTGTAGTCTTTAAACGCCACTACCTGAAATCACTAGAAGCTCTTAAATTTTCTACAGTGGCGGCAGGGAACATAGTTCCCCCACCAGTATGATTCTTTCTGTACTCAGTCACTCTCCTCCCTCCTACCTGCCTCATTTATTCCCCTTTGGTCATCTCCAGGTCAGGCATGCTTCACACCTTCTCCTGACCATGTCATGAATTTATCCTGTTTATTGTTTACCTCATTTACATATATTGTTTTGTATTGTTTTGTGGAACACAGTTTCCTTGTATTAGTTTTAAGTATGTGTTTAGTACTTAAGTCTGTAATTTTAAGTACTCTTCTCCATTCAGGATTTTGTATTCATGTATAATTATGTTATTTATAAAACTAAGTATATTACGGTGTCATCATTATGTCTTAATGCCATTCTTACTACTAAGTTATTAAAACTCTTGCAGATGTTTAGTTTTATTACTTTCCTCTACAATCTTCTTTTGTTTCAGAATGGTATTTTGATTTCTCTGTTATTATTTCACCGGCTGACACAGGTCGAGAAACCCAGAAAAAGGATTTTGACAAAGGAAAAATCTATTTCTGGGGAGAGACCTGTGTCATCCGGTGACCCCCCCATATTTCCTCTTTTCCCCTGGTCAAATACCATTCTGGTGTGGGGTGCTAATGTGGAATGTGGGTGACGCCGGTTGTTTACAGTCCGCGAGTGGTGCGGGTATGTAACGGCACCTCACTCGGGTAGGACTTTTGACATTGGGAAGGTTTACAGGGCGGAGGCCTGTGATTGTGACAATCTCACCCTTTCTCATACACGACTCCATACCATGGAGCTCACACCGGGTAGTAACTCGGCTTAGCTTTTTAGCTTTTCTCTGGTATATTTAGCAATAGCTTTACCTTGAAATAAGTGCTGAAAGGTTATTTCACCAGGTGACACAGGTCTCTCCCAAGAAATAGATTTTTCCTTTGTCAAAATCCTATTTTCCTTACATCCGCGCGGTAACTCGGCCGAACATCTCAGAAATTCTTTCGTCATTTTGTCATAATTTTTGCACCATTTTATATAAGCCATTACATAAAGTTTTATATATGAAAATGTGTGCAATTTCATGTAAAATACAACAAAAAACAACCCTTGGTTGTAGCTTTTATCAGTTTGGAAATATTTTCATATAAAACACGATAAGTGCCAAAATTTCAACCTTCAGTCAACTTTGACTCAACTGAAATGGTCGAAAAACGCAATTATAAGCTAAAACTCTTACATTCTAGTAATATTCAATCATGTACCTTCATTTTGCAACAAATTGGAAGTCTCTAGCACAATATTTTGATTTATGGTGAATTTTTGAAAAAACTTTTTCCTAACGTCTGTGCGGTAACTCGGCCGAACATCTCAGAAATTCTTTCGTCACTTTGTCGTAATGTTTGCACCATTTTATGTTAGTCGTTACATAAATTTATACATGAAAATGTGCTCATTTTCATGTAGAATACAACAAAAAAAGAACTCATGGTTGTAGCTTTTATCAGTTTTGAAATATTTTCATATAAATCACGATAAATAGAAAAAATTCTACCTTTGGTCAACTTTAACTCGACCGATATGGTCGAAAAATGCAATTGTAAGCTAAAACACTTACAGTCTAGTAATATTCAATCAATTACCTTCATTTTGCAACAAACGGAAAATCTCTAGCACAATATTTCGATTTATGGTAAATTTTTGAAAAAAAATTTTTTTTTACGTCCTCGTGTTATGAATTCATGCATCATTTTGTGATAATATTTTCTCTGTGTTGCTTTGATCGTTTTACAATTTGTTATATACCAAAATCATCGCAATTTAGTGTACAATACAAAGAAAAAAAAATAACTCGTTCGCTTTATAAATAAAAAAAAAACTTTTTTTCCGCTTCAGCACTAACTCCCGAACGCCGCCGGCATACGACAGACACTTTTGTAAATAGAGGCTCGGCGTTTAAGGGTTAATCGTCATGGTCACATGCCTATCCTCAATCGGTGAATCCAGAAGTAGACACACGGTGTGAGGGGAATATGCAAGCATATTTGAAGGTTCCTTCAATCAAGCATTAGCCTAAATCTTTCCTCATATTTCGAAGAGGAAAAAAAGGATGGAGGAATGGAAGCAGACCTCCATTCTCCACCATGGGGAAGCTTCTGTTCCTCATTCCTCATTGGATGGGTGGGTATTGTTCTCAGCTAGCACTCTGCTGGTCCTGCGTTCGATTCTCCAACCGCCAATGAAGGATTAGAGGAATCTACTTCTGGTGATAGAAATTAATTTCTCGCTATGATGTGGTTCAGACTCCATAATAAGCTGTAGGCCCCGTTGCTAGGTAACCAATTGGTTCTTAGCCATGTAAAATAAATCTAATCCTTCAGGCCAGCCCTAGAAGAACTGTTAATCAGCTCTGTGGTCTGGTTAAACTAAGATATACTTCTTCTGCAAGATGACAGGATACCAAGCTCTAGCCAGGCTGGCATTTCCCGAATTGGGAGCACGGGAGATGGAAGTTTGATGAAAAGAATTGCAGAGACCTAAGGGAAATAGATACTTCTCCTGAAGGAGTCCATTCCCAGGTCTCGGCAATGTCGCTGCCAGCACCCAAAGACTCGATAAGTATCATTTTATCCAGGCACCTGCAGTAGGAGAACTTCTTCCCGGTCGATACTTTTTTCTCTCTTCCCTCCTCCCTTATGGAAAAGAGGGTGGAAAGAGACACAGTTATGCACACTTTCCCAGATGGTGTCCCAAGGTGACAGCTGCACCAAGGGGATGGTGGCATTATACACCGCCGAAGGTTGAGCATCACGAAAGAGGAGGGCTCTAAGTTCCTCAGAAGGAAGGTAGGGTTGACCCTTCTTCCTATTTTTACTAAAACCACGTACCCAAGTTTTTAACTCACGTTTAGCCCACTTCCGGTCCTATTCGGGGACGGTAGGTCCGTAGCAGGCGGAGCAAAAAAGGTCCTTGCAGACACGACACTTTTCCGAGTCCCAGATGACAGCAGAGCCACGGGTGGAAGAGTAGTCAGCATGCTTCCGACAACACTTATGCCCGCAGAGGTCGGGTATCGTCGACTTGCAGGTGAGATGGGCGCAGACCACTCCCTGGAAGGAAGAAAACTTCAATGAATATTTTTTGGACATAAATGGATCCGAAGACCCCAAGCCTTAGCCTAAATCAGTATACAATATTTCACAGAAATAATATATTTCATAGAAATAAAGACAAGCTAGCCTAGCGGAAGCTCATGACTAATTTATAGGCTAAGGAAGATAGAAGGGCATTATTTGGGAATAACCAACCTTCATCAAATCCCTCATAATTCAGTAAGAAGGCACTGAAGCCGGGGGGCAAGGTGCCAAGCAACCGAAGTCAAGAAACACTGAAGTAGGGAGGGGGAAACTGAAAATCGGAACTCAAAATTCCGTCCCAGTCAGTAGAAAGGGGGGGAGTGACCGGGCCGACCGATCAACAGAGGCAAAGGGCTAGATGAAAGACTGACTGGGGAAGGACACGGCCTAGAGGGGAATAGCCTCAAGGGGGGGCGGCCACTAAAGGGAATTCCGAAGAACCAACCTCAGGAAGGCTCATTACTCCCAGATACAGAGAGGGTGTCAAAAGTCCCAAGATGGCTGCTAGGGGTGCGGACGGAAAGCAGGGACAGCGGCAACCCAGCTAGGCTATGGCCGACAGGTGGCAGAGCTGAACGTCGGCCGACAGCTACTTTGAGGAACCGACACTAGAAAACGGCTGCAGCCAACATGGCTGACAGGCGGCCGAACGTCGGCCGACCTTGTATGCCGACAGCCACTAGGCTAGGCTCCATCCTAGTTGGAGGGGAATCCAGGCAGGATGAGGAACCAACACTAGAAAACGGCTGCGGCCGACATGGCGACAAGGCAGCCGAGCTGGGAGGCCGACAACGATCGTCCAACCTTTCGGCCGATGGCTGCTAGGCTAGGCTAAAATCCAAGGGTGGAGGAGATCCACAGAAGGATGAGGAACCGTAGCCAGAAAGTGGCGACAAGGATGACCGCTAAGACACAGGGGGCAACATGCACTCACGTCCTAGCACGCTAGGGGGGGCAAGAAGCGTGAACAGAGAATCAGCCCGACACGTAGGCCGACGTCGGCCGAAGATGGAGCCATCCACCTGGGGAACTGATCAAAAGGCAAGTCCGAAGACAGCCGGGACAAGGAACTGGCTAGCCCTGATGGCCGACAGCGAAGTTCGTCCAGCAAAGGCTGGGGAACGGTCGCAACGTCCGCCAAAATTCAGGGGGAACTCACCCAGGTGGACTAAGCTAACTAATGAAGTCCAATGAAGGCCAAAGGCCAAGGACCAGACGAAGCCAGCTAAGAGAAAGACCTAAATGAAGGTAAATACTAAATATCCTATCAAAAATAAATAAATAAATAAATATATAAAATATATAAAATAATCATGAGCTTCATTAAGGCGGCGAGACCGAAGTCGGCCAAGGAGGCCAAAACTGGTCACGAAAAACTCTGGCTAAATGGCATTAAAAGGGGATGAGAGCTCATAATTGTCTCTCTAAACATCTAAAAATACTCAACTTCTTAGAAGGAGGAGGAGAAGACGAAGCCATGATCCAAATAAGAGAAAAAGCAGCAAAATAACAGGAGGGAGTTACAGGGAATGAAACTCTAGTCGGCTGCTAAAAGGGAATGACGTAGGTCTGTCGCTAGCTACGCACACTGATATCGGGAGACATAGGCGATGTAATGGCTCCCCAATATCAATCGTTATCCCTTCCTAGCAGACGAGGTGAAATCTATGCGGGGTAAGATAGCAGTGGCTGTGCTTGCATACGTCCCTGTTACATACACGATATCTGTACTGGATAGTCGCAGTGGGGGTTGGAACTCCACAGACCCTTTTGTTTTTTTCTCTGGTACATTTAGCAGTATTTGTACTCTAGAAAGCTGCCTAAGGGAACCTTTCATCAGGACGACACAGCCCGAGCCTAAAAAAACACTTAGAACTGCCTATTTTGATAGTTCAAACAGACACAAAACAAACTAAAAATGCTTATACAGGTATTATCCTACTTATGATGGGGTTAGGTTCCAAAAAAACCATCTCTTGTTGGAAAAAACATAAATACCAAAATGTATCTCGAACATAGCCTAGCCTACACTAGGGTATTCGATACCATGTATACATATATGGTAGCCTAGCCTACACTATAAAGTATACTCTATACATACACAGTATTGTAATTATTAATATCAGCTAATTCTGGAGGTTCATGCAAAGTGACTTATGATAATTCAGTGCAAAGAGAAACTGAATAACAAGAATTAGCATAGCCTACACTATGGTACATTGTATACATATACGGTAGCGTAGCCTACATTATACTGTACTCTATATTCACATACTGTATTATACAAACATCAACATAACAAATATGCATATTTTAAAATGTTGTGCCTTAATTCACTGTATCCAGTAATATTGTACAGTATTTATTCTTATATTGCTTTTGTATTATAAATTGCGGTCATAGCGATCAATTTTGGTTTGGAAATCGTTTATGCTGTGTTTATTTCGCCATATTTAAGTCAGTTCAGGGCACTTTTCTTGCTTCTAGTTAGAGTAAATGAGTCTCTAGATACTTTATTTATATATATGGGGCAAGGTTATTTTTTGTTATACGAAGTGTTTTTAAGTTGGAATATAACTAAAATCCTTCTCGTTGTGAAATTAATATATCTATTTTTTCGTTAATAGATGACAATGGCTGTTTGGGGAGGTTTGTTTTATGTAAAAAAAATTCAAGATTCCGTTTGCTATTTTTACTTGATTTCATGATAATACGAGCTTTACGTATTTATCGTTTATCGGTGTAAAAATAACAGTAATGTGTTCTTTCATACCCAATAGCTTTAATTAAAATACTTTCTCTCCAATTTTAATTACTGTCGAGTTTCATCCATGTTGCTGATGCATGATAATTTACAGTATAGTCATTAGCAGCTTGAACATTGTTTTCTCAGCTTCAGCTACAACTTGCAGCTTAAATTTAGCAGTATATTTCCTTGCTGATCTTTTATCCATACCGAATAAGGGTATAATATAAAAATACATCAGTCCTATTCTATTTAACGTCATTTGTGCCATAACCTACAGTAACTGTTTATTGCCCTGCGATGATTGAAATACCAGGTAAACTGCTGTTGTTATCGATTTGGTTATAAGCAAAACAACAGTTTCTCGGTCGGTTGTTTATGGCTTTATGCATTTACGCAAGAGTATAACGTTACTAACAATACTTTTATCATTCTCTTTTACTATCTCTTTTACTTTTTTACCTAGATGATGGGATAAAGAAATGGAGGAAAAGTTGTCTATTGTAATTGGTCTCTCTCACTACCTGATTATGCTGCTGCCTGCGCCCACGTGAAATTTAAAAATATTTTATAAATAATATTGTCAATCGGTATTAATTGCTTACCTGAGTACTTTAATAGTTTTATCACAAAAAGTACATTTAGTCATGAAAACGAGATGAAAATACAGCGAATTTTCTGTGAATAATGGCTAGATATGTTCCACAGAGAATCTGTGAATACGTGAGTCTGCGAATTGGGAGATCGCGAATATGGGGGGTTTACCGTATTAAAATACTCAGGTATAAGCATTTTTAGAGGGTTTTTCTTATGTTTAAACTATCAAAACAGGCAGTTCTAAGTGTTTTTTTGAAGGGTTTTAAGTGTTCGCGGATTTTAGCCATTCGCGGGGGGTGCCGTATGCATCCCCCGTTAATACGGGGGGTTTACTGTATATATTATGTCTTTGACGCCTGACGCATTATGTACTGGCCTGGCAGGGGCACTTCCGCTGCAGGTGTGTTTGTGTCGACGTTGGAGGTTTACACGGTTAGATACAGTGAGGTATCAGACGCATGCATTTGTGTTTTCCTGCCCATGATCAGTGCATATGTGTGTTGAACTTTCTAATGGTATATTATCAGAGGAACAGAGAGCAAGGGAGGACTTCGGTTTTGGTGGCTGGGTGTGTTTTGCCTTGTGAGTGTTTAAAAACCACCACCGTGACGATACTTTATCTGCAGGCCATATGGGAGTGAGTACCATAACTCATGAACACATATCTTTTCCAGACATTATGTGAAAATACCCAGCTGTGCTGCAGTGAAATTCCTCTGTGTCTCCATCGTGCATTTTCCCATTCTGTTCTCCATTGTACATTTTTTTGTTTTGAATATTGATGTCTTGATACACCACTTCAGGAATTCTGGGTTCGTCCTAAGAAGTGAATATTTTGGAAGTGGTGTTTATTCTTTTACATACTGTATGACATTTATTGTGGTCTAGAATAGTTATGACCTTTTTACTTTGTTTGGTGACCAGGGTGTTAGTCACTGGTATTAGTTGGTCTAGAATCATTAATCTGAATGTTTGTGAATCAGAATTTCCTCTAGTGGTGATTTCCATCTATAGGGGGTGGAATTCACTCCATTTCATGATCGTAGCTTTTGCTGAGTCACTTTCGATAAATTTGCAAATACAGTAAAGTCTAGTTTTGTATATCAGTGTTTATATTTTATATATTTATTTATTTATTTATTTTCGATAGGATATTTAGTATCTACCTTTATTTAGGTCTTTCTCTTAGCTAGTTTCGTCTGGTCCTTGGCCTTTGGCCTTCGTTAGTTAGCGTAGTCCACCAGGGGGAGATCCCCCTGAATTTCGGCGGACATTGCGACCGTTCCCCAGCCTTTGCTGGATGAACTTCGCTGTCGGCCGTCAGGACTAGCCTGTCCCTTGTCCTGGCTGTCTTCGGACTTGCCTTTTGACCAGTTCCCCAGGTGGACGGCTCCGTCTTCGGCCTGCGTGTCGGGCCTATTCTCTGTTCATGCTTCTCACTCCCCCTAGCGTGCTTGGACGTGAGTGCATGTTGCCCCCTGTGTCTTAGCAGTCGTCCTTGTTGCCCTGTCGGTCGCAGCCGCTTTCTGGCTATGGTTCCTCATCCTTCTGTGGATCTCCTCCACCCTTGGATTTTTCCTAGCCTAGCAGCCATCGGCTGAAAGGTTGGACGATCGTTGTCGGCCTCCCAGCTCGGCCGCTTTGTCGCCATGTCGGCCGCAGCCGTTTTCTAGTGTCGGTTCCTCATCCTGCCTGGATTCCCTTCCAACTAGGAGAGAGCCTAGCCTAGTGGCTGTCGGCATACAAGGTTAGCCGATGTTCGGCCGCCTGTCGGCCATGTCAGCTGCAGCCGTTTTTTAGTGTCGGTTCCTCATCCTGCCTGGATTCCCCTCCAACTAGAATAGAACCTAGTGTAGTGGCTGTCGGCCGACATTCAGCTCGGCCGCAGCCTAGCTGGGTTGTCACTGTCCCTGCTTTCCGTCCGCACCCCTAGCAGCCATCTTGGGACTTTTGACACCCTCTCTGTATCTGGGAGTAATGAGCCTTCCTGGAGGTTGGTTCTTCGGAATTCCCTTTAGCGACCGCCCCCCCTTGAGGCTGTTCCCCTCTAGGCCATGTCCTTCCCCAGTCAGTCTTTCATCTAGCACTTTGCCTCTGTTGATCAGTCAGCCCGGTCACTCCCCCCACCCCTCTTTCTACAGACTGGGACGGAATTTTGAGTTCCGATTTTCAGTTTCCCCCTCCTACTTCAGTGTTTCTTGACTTCGGTCGCTTGGCACCTTGCCCCCCGGCTTCAGTGCCTTCTTACTTAATTATGAGGGATTTGATGAAGGTTGGTTATTCCCAGATAATGCCCTTCTATCTTCCTTAGCCTATAAATTAGTCATGAGCTTCCGCTAGGCTAGCTTGTCTTTATTTCTATGAAATATATTATTTCTGTGAAATATTGTATACTGATTTAGGCTAAGACTTGGGGTCTTCGGATCCATTTATGTCCAAAAAATATTCATTGAAGTTTTCTTCCTTCCAGGGAGTGGTCTGCGCCCATCTCACCTGCAAGTTGACGATACCCGACCTCTGCGGGCATGTGTTGTCGGAAGCATGCTGACTGCTCCTTCACCCGTGGCTCCGCTGTCATCTGGGACCCGGAAAAGTGTCGTGTCTGCAAGGACCTTCTTCATTCCGCCTGCTATGGACCTACCGTCCCTGAAAAGGACCGGAAGTGGGCTAAACGTGAGTTAAAAACTTGGGTACGTGGTTTTAGTAAAAATAGGAAGAAGGATCAACCCTACCTTCCTTCTGAGGAACTTAGAGCCCTCCTCTTCCCTGATGCTCAACCTTCGGCAGTGTATAATGCCACCGTCCCCTTGGTGCAGCTGTCACCCTGGGACACCATTACCTCTGCTATAGATAATTTGGATATTAATATCGAGGTCATGGATCTGGATACCGAGACCGAAGAGCAGGTGGATACTCTTTGCTCGGGGGAAGAAGCACATCTCTTGGGAGACCCCTCTGAGACTCTGTCCGGGACCACCTCCACACCTCTTCGTCTGTTTTCTCCAGCTGCCTCATCTACTGCTGTATCTGAGAGCAGTGAGACGTCCTTTGCACCGTCTCAAAAGCTCCAGCCATCCCCGGTGTCTGGGACGAGTCCGTTCTTCACTGAGACTCCCTCAGGGGCACCCTTGACCACTGCCGCCCTAGATGCCGCCCTGGATTTGAAACTGAGCTCCTTCCTGCAGTCCTTGCAGTCTCAAGTTCATGGGAAAATAGCTGAATTTTCGTTGGAGTTGTCGACTCTCAAGTCGACTATACAGACTCCTGCACAACCGGCTTCTCCATTTGGTCAGTTACCACCAGCCTCCCAACTTCCAGTCTTCAACCCAATGAACCCTTGGCGTTGTGCTGTCACCATGCCTATGGCTGGTGGCATTCTCCACTGTGGGGAAGGCCTAGGGGCCAGGCCATTAGAAGACCTGGAATTTTACCCTAGTCAAGCAGCCTACCCCTATTGCTATGTGAGGCTTAGTGATGAAGCCTCCTTCCAAGACGACACCATCCCCATGGAATCGGTGATCTTTAAGCACTGCGGCCCTAAAGCTTCTCCTGGCGGAGATGAAGAGGGCCGCTGTACCAGTGCTCAGGTGTCAGCTTTCGGGAAGAATCTCACATTTTACTTGACGCCAGACGAGATGGTAGTTCCTTTCGCCATGAAGATGGCTCAGTCTGTTTTCAAGGCCGTTATTGAGGAAAAAGCCATCCCTACCCTTGAAGAGTGCAAGCCGACCTCGCTTGTACTACCAAATGACTCTGAGATATGGAAAGGGGTCCACCTCACTTTCAGAGTGGGGAAACTGGCTAACAATTGCGCCAGTCAGCAATTTCAGGAACGGTTACCCCTACTTTCCAAAGCCCTCCTCAAAACAGAGTATGAGAGCAGAGTCCGCCTGTCAGCCTCCCTGTCTCACCAGACTGTGTTGGAGGTATTGATCAACAATAACCCGGGCAAGGACCTCTACACAGCCCTGTCTAAATCCCATGCGATCACCATGCAACGGGGCTTATATGCCTTCTGTCAGGCACGCAGGGCATGTCGAAAACATATCCTTGCCAACGCCAAGGTTCGGCATGAGCCAAAACGCCCGATCGACTCTTCTGTGTGGGGTGAGAAGCTATTCCCCGATGATCTGGTCAAAGAGATCCTCGATACCACTGCCCGGGAGAATAGAAATCTTCTTGAGAAGTGGGATGCTTCCAGTTACAAGAGGAAGTTTACCCCTGGCCTTGGGCCTCAGCCCAAGTCTGCCAAGAGTTCCAAGCTGACGTCACACCGTCAAGCTGGACCTCCTCCCCCAGCTCCTGTGTACTGGATGCCTCCTCCTCCTTACCCGGCCCCCTCTCCTGCCTACAACCCTTTCTATGAACAAGGTAAGGCCAACTTTCAGACCTACCACTCTGGACAGAACTTTCCCCAGAGAGGTGGTCACCGTGGCAGTAAAGGCCGAGGTGCTGGCAACAAACTTCAAGGACACCACCAAGGTAAATGCGGAGGCAGAGGAGCTGGACAAGGCAAACAATGAGACCCTTCTGGTAGGGGGTCGCCTAGTCTGCTTCAAACATCAGTGGACATTCAATGACTGGGCATTCAGTGTAGTGTCCGAAGGTCTTGGATGGAAGTGGAAGTCTCCACCTCCTCCCCCCAAGGGGTTCTTCCAGGACTCAACACCTTTCCTAGAAGAGTATGTTCAGGACCTCTTGGCCAAACAAGTCATCCGCCCAGCCAAGTCCCTGCGATTTCAAGGCTGTCTCTTCTGTGTTCCCAAGAAAGGCTCGGACAAGAAGAGGGTCATTCTGGATCTGTCGAAGCTCAACTACTTCATTCAGTGCGACAGGTTCCAGATGCTAAGTATTTCGCAAATACGAACCCTACTACCCCTTGGGGCATACACTATCTCCATAGATCTTACCGACGCTTACTGACATTTGCCGATGTCGTGTCGCTTCACCCCCTACCTTGGTTTCAGACTCAAGGCAGAGGCTTATGTATTCAGAGCTATGCCCTTCTGGCTCAATATAGCTCCACGGATCTTTATCAAACTAGCGGATACCATCATTCAGGTCCTACGGAGTCGGGGAATTCAGGTGGCAGCCTATCTGGATGACTGGATAGTTTGGGCGTCCAGCCAGGAAGGTTGTCTCCAGATGGCCAAGGACACCATAGCCTTACTCCAGTATCTGGGATTTCAAATAAACTTCAAGAAATCTCGTCTGACTCCGTCCCAATCCTTCCAGTGGCTTGGCCTAGACTGGAACTTGATAGACCACCGTCTGTCTCTCCCCCATCCAAGCGTCGGGAAATAACAAAGACAGTCCCTCAATTCTTGAAACAGAAGGTGACTACCACACGAATGCAAGAGAGAGTGCTAGGCTCCCTCCAGTTCGCCTCCATCACGGACCCCTTGCTCAAAGCCAGACTCAAGGACATCGAGTCTGGCGCCGCAGAGCCACCAAACGCTTAAGAGATCGGCGCGCAGTCACACCCAACTTGCAGTGCAAACAATTGAGATCCTGGACCTCATCCTGAAGCCTCTCAAAGTCGATCCTTCTTGTTCATCCTCCCCGTCAGTGGTCATCCACACGGACGCATCCTTGACGGGTTGGGGGGGCCACTCCCCCTCCCAACAAGTGCAGGGAAATTGGTCGACAAAGTTTCAGAGCTTCCATATCAACATCTTAGAAGTGATGGCCGTTTTTCTATCCCTCAAACGGCTGAAACCCAAGAGAAGCTCGTCCGTCTGTTTGGTGCTGGACAGCAATGTCATAGCGAACTGCATCAACCGCAGGGGCTCCAGGTAACGCCCAATCAATCATGTCATGATAGCCATCTTCTCACTGGCCAGATGCAGGAAGTGGCATCTCTCTGCGACTCATCTAGCAGGGGTCAAGAACGTGATAGCAGACTCTGTCGAGAGCAGCACCCTTCGAATCGGAATGGGTTCTAGATGACGCATCATTCTCTTTCGTGCTGGACAAAGTCCCAGGTTTCCAGGTGGATCTGTTTGTGACAACAAACAACCACAAGCTTCCCCGATATGTCTCCCCAGTCCTAGACCCTTGGGATGTGGGGATGGACGCGATGACTCTCGACTGGAATCAATGGGACAGGATTTACCTGTTTCCTCCAGTCAACCTTCTTCTCAAGGTACTTCACAAGTTCCAATCCTTCCGGGGCGTAGCTGCCATCATAGCCCCGAAGTGGCTGAAGAGCAACTGGTTTCCTCTGACACTGGAACTCAGCCTTCGTCTGATTCCACTCCCGGCTCCAGTTCTCACTCAGGAAGTCCAGAAGAAAATTGTCTCCGCTTCATCCTGGCTAATGAGCAATCTTCATTTGATGATTTTCTCGAATTCGCAGTCCACAGGCGCTTCGGCATCCAGAAAGCTAAAATAGACTTCCTGGAGTCTTACAAGGCAGAGGGCACTAAGGATCAATATAATTCTTCCTGGAAGAAGTTTTTGTCCTTCATCCGTGAGCAGAATCCATCTGCCATCACGCTGGACTTCTGCATCTCCTTCTTTAAATCTCTGCATGACCAAGGTTTAGCACCTGGTACCATCAACACCTGTAAGTCAGCCCTCAATAGGCCGATATTCTATGGCTTCAATATTGATTTTAATGATGGCCTTCTATCTAAGGTCCTGAAGGCCTGCGCTCACCTTAACCCTGCTAAACCACCCAAGCCGATCACTTGGTCTTTGTCCAAGGTTCTCCAGCTGGCTTCAGATACCTCTCATCATGCAGTAGACCTGGAGTTGTTGACAAGGAAGACCTTGTTTCTGCTCGCAATGGCTTCCGGTGCTCGCGTTTCTGAGATAGTGGCCCTTTCTCATGATCCTGGTTACATCCAGGTTTCGGATTCTGGGAAAGCTACCCTTTATCCACATCCTTCGTTCCTAGCGAAGAATGAGCTCCCCACCAAACGCTGGGGTCCCTGGCGGATCCCGTCGCTTCCACAAGACATCACTTTATGCCCTGAATCCTGTCTTCAGGCCTACCTCCAGGCCACTGCAGCTTGGAAAGGGGGCCAACTCTTTTGTTGTACTGCAGGTGCCAACATCTCCAAGGACGGCGTAAGATCCAAGATACTTTACTTCGTTAAGACAGCAGACCCAGACAGTGTACCTGTGGGTCATGATGTTAGGAAAGTTGCTTCTTCAATCAATTTCTTCCAACACATGGATTTTGAGGACCTTACGGGCTATACAGGCTGGAAGCCCCCTAAGGTATTCTTCAGGCACTACTGTAAGCAGATCCAAGAAGTTAAGCACCATCTTGTCGCTGCCGGGAAGGTCATTTCCCCCCAGTCTTAACAATGCTCATCTCTCATTCCATTGCCATATTCTGTACTATTATCTCCTTTATATTAATAGTTTGGTAATTTGCCTGGCCGAGTTTGGTCAGTAATGGTTACTTTATGTTTAGGTGAATTTTGGCTGACAAGTGTCATTGTCATGGAATGTTAAATTTAATATTGAATATTGTAATAAAATCCTACAAATGTCATTTGGTGTTTTCTTCCTGCATGTCCTGCTATTGTGTACCAATTAATTATCCCTATTATAATTGTATTGCTCACCACCTTGAGTGTTATCTAATTTAATGGTTAAAAGGGACCAAGTCTTCCTTCTTTACCCTCGAGACGGTCTGTTCTTCACCTTGTCCTTTTATGTATAAGGAGCTCACTCTACCCACTCTTGGTCGGTTCATAGACTTTCACCTTCGGCTTTGCCTGAGGTTCTAGTATGGTCAAACCGCTCACAGACATGCATTTCATGGAGGTTGTCTTGGTTGGATTGACTTTTCATATCACTCCCCTGACGGGAATAGTCATTCTCAGGATGGTGTTCCTAGTATGGTCAGATTTAGTCTTCTGAGCAATGCAAATTTCTCTGGTACACTTTGATCAGGACGACACAGCCCAAGCCCAAAAAACGGATTTTGACGTAGGAAAAATCTATTTTTGGGTGAGGTAGCTGTGTTGTCCTGATGAACCCGCCAGTTACAGCTAGGCCTTCCCCCCCAATTGCTCAGTAATGGATTCTCCCCAAGCAACTAGTCTGGCTTGAGGGAATGACGTAGGTCCGTCGCTAGCTACACACACTGATATCGGGAGACAATAGCAATTGTTACCCTTCCTAGCAGACGAGGTTAAATCTATGCAGGGTAAGATAGCTGTGGCTATGCTTGCATACATCCCTGTTACATACACGGTATCCGTATTGGATAGTCGCAGTGGGGGTTGGAACTCCACAGACCCTTTTGTTTTTTTCTCTGGTACATTTAGCAGTATTTATACTCTAGAAAGCTGCCTAAGGGAACCTTTCATCAGGACGACACAGCTACCTCACCCAAAAATAGATTTTTCCTACGTCAAAATCCGTTTACTGTAGTTATCAAACAATTTGTCATTCGAAGATCAACATCAAATATTATTAGAAGTCTTCAGTAAAGACTCTGTGGTTCGAGACCTGTTGATTAAGAATTGTGATCATTGCTGTTTGGAGGTAGGAAGCATTTTAGATTTCCCAAACTGTAGATTGTTCTTTTCATTTAACATATCTCTCACTTGAATTTGACCATTACTACACTGTGTACTTTATAAGTAACATGGGAGGAATTCCCATATTTTTATTTTTATGAATTTGTTTAATAAGGGTTTTACTTGACTTCCTCAGATGTTTTGCTGAGAAAGAGGTTAAAGATGTACTCTTGGGAATATACTGGGCTCCTGAATTATTTTGACCTATTGTGGAGTAACTAGTTAGAAAGAATAATTAGCTGAATATGATGGACTTTAATATGTTAGACTGGTTGGTGAACATTAGTATTCCATTTTATTTCATCACTTGTTTCTTGCAATCCAGTCATGTTAGATTATTGTCAAATAAGTTATTTTGGGTAAAGCTTGTTTCGCTGTAGACCTGAGAGAGAGAGAGAGAGAGAGAGAGAGAGAGAGAGAGAGAGAGAGAGAGAGAGAGAGAGAGAGAGAATGTGTGTATGTACAAATGTACAGTACCAGTAGTCTTTTGATGTGGTCACTATCAGGATACCAATAGATGGGACTTCTCGACTTTGTAGAAAAAGGTAAGCAATGAAATTTTCTCTCAACTGGCTAACATTATATATATATATATATATATATATATATATATATATATATATATATATATATATATATATATATAAATATATATATATATATATATATATATTATATATATATATATATATATATATATATATATATATATATATATATATATATATATATATATATATATATATATATTACACACACACACAAAGCAGTCCTCGCTTATTCGCGACGTCAATTAACGGCATTTCGGTGTTACAACGCTTGGCTAATGACATTGTTAACCAGATTTTTGGATACAGTAAGCGATTTTCAGCATTGGTAAGCAGTTTATCGGTGTCGGTAAGCGGTTTATCGGCGAAAGTAAGTGGTTTATTGGTGCCATTAAGTGGTAACAGTGCTGATAAGCGGTTTCTTGGTACTTACGATGCTGTAAACACCATTTACCATAATTATAGGCTATTTTCGGTTATTGGTGCTTGTCCGGGAATGGAACCCCCGTCGTTAAGCGGGGACTGCCTGTATATATATATATATATATATATTGGTAGCTGCTGTGAGTTCTCAAAGGCATTGCCTTTATGGTCCTGCAAGGGGCTCAATAAAACAGACCAACTACTATCAAGAATTCTCCCATTTTACCCTGTCTTACAGGAATTGCCCAGAGGATTACTATTACTTGCCAGGCCTGTGTAAGAAAACATCTACCACTGATTCCCCTGCCTTTCATCAGGAAAAGTGGGTGGTTTTGAGGACTCACAGCAGTTATCAAAAATAGGTTATTTCCTGCTTCAGACTGAGCTGGGGAAGGATGAATATGAGGGGCAAGAAGAAAGATCCAAAGAGGTTTGGTAGTATCAACAGTATGTAGAGTATTATCCCCACCTTAGCCCCTAAATACACATGCAATTGTCTCTTAGCCTTCAATTGCTCCTTGTTGAAACTCTTCCACTGCCAAGGAGATAAGTCAGTGCACTCCTCTTATGGGGCTGGAGTGCAGACCCTGCCACTGTAAAAAAAAACAAAGTGGTTGTACACCACCTTAAGTCCTTCACACCTCTGTTGGTTGTACACCACCTTAAGTCCTTCACACCTCTGTTATTTATTTTTTTTTAACTTCCATCATGGGAAGAAGACAAATACCATATACTGTACAGTCACCACCCTACTTACGAACCAGTTATGTTCCAGATGGCCATTCATATCTTGAATTGTTCATAAGTTGGTTTTTAATATAGAGTGCATAATTTTTGTTGATGTTTGCATTCCCAAGTTAACTCAAGAGTCAGATATTATACTATTTTCACTGCATTTTTAAATCATGCAGTTATAAGGAATTACTTTGGGTGCTAGAAAGGTAAAAAGAAGAAAGTCAAATTTAGAATTTTTCCATGCTTTGAAAGTTAAGAACTTGGAGACAATTTCGCAGGAGCAGCATCTGACATTGTAAGTTCATAAAGTAAACAATGCACACTGCCATCTATTGATGAAAACATACTAAATATAGAAAATGGGAATTCATCACAGAACAAGATAAATCTGGAAGACAGAAATAAGTAGGAATATTTTATGAGTATGAAAGAATATTCTCGTGATTGTAAGAGGAATACTGTACATAGTAGTTAATCTCGGAAGGAGTTAAAAGGAACATGTTCTTCTTCTTTGTGGTCTTCTGTTCTTTGCAAAAAAATTTTACTATTTTGCAGAACAAAATTTGAAATTGTGACCCTGTCTGTTCATATCTATGAATATTCATAAGTAGGGTGGTGTCTGTATTAAGGAAAAAATGGGTGGTGTCTGCATACAGGAAAAAAAGATTCAATGTCAGAGTGCTGGCTTACAATAGGTGAGTGGGGAACTCCCTCCACCTACATGATTAGCACCAATTAACCAGCTTGTTACCATGCTTCAATGACTGTTACCAGCTTGCATTAAGGAATACCCCTATATAAAAGGCGATGGTTGTATTCATGTACGAACTCAATTTTTAACTGCCCGTTTAGAGCAAACAGTAAGTTAGCAGGGTACAACAAGGAAGATAATTTTCAAGATATAAAATTACCCTTATGTAACAACCCTAGGAATGTAACTTTTAAAAACTAAATAACCACCAAAGTGACTAATAACATACCTGTTATTCGAGCATGAACATTGCCTTTGAAAGAAAGGGTATCTTTATTTTGAATCCCATCCCACACCTTCCTCACAGTACAAACCAAAGCTGCATCAAGAACAGGTAGAAGTTTAACAGGTGATGCGAGAAGGGCTTCAGCAACTTCCACATGCTCCTCAAAAAGTGTAAGGAAGCTGCAAAGAATTTATTACTGATTACAAGTCCTAAGAAATAATCTGAATTCCTGTTGCTACTAAAAGCTTCAAGTCTCAATTCATGCTAACACAAATGAAGATCTTCCAACTTGGATAAAAAAAAAAGAACACGTTTCACTGAAGACAACAAGGCTATTCAAATAACATAGTAAATGACTTACTCAATTTTGGTGAACTTGAAATGAGCCAATCAGGCCACTTAAATACTGAAAAAGATAAAACTAAAGGTAACCTGCCTAATGAGTACCTGAATTTTAGAAAGGTTTTGGATCATGCAAAACTCCTCTTATTTTACAGTCTTGGGGTGAGTGGTGGGGAGGCCAGTATTTCTACAAAGGTTTCCACATAAAGCTAAAAATCTTGAAACTTTTTCTATAACTGCATATGGCATATTGTTATACCTGTATAAGTATTATACAGTACAGTACAAGGTATAACAAAATTCCTTCTAGTTTTCGAGTTATGGGGCTTTCCCACAACTATTCCTCACAGATGAAGTGTACGATTTGTTTGTTAAGTGAAAAATAGTGTTAAAAATATGATAAGTTTTATTGATAAAGTTCTATCAAAACTAACAGCAGCTTTTTCCTGCTGATACTCAACAGCAGAGACTAAAGGAGTTCACTATCTTTGAAAACTTGGTCCATTTAGAAGCCCATATCTCAAAACATATAACATCAAGCTACCACAAATCCAACCTTTTACAACCAATTTCATTAACATTTTACACAGGCCTACTCTGTTTAATTGATGGTACCGTATATGTTGTTTATGTTTATTTCTAAATGGATTGAATTTTGGAAGTATTTTGGTGACAATAGTAATAATTCTGAACAAAAATTGAATGTTTTTTCCAAGCCAATGATATTTATTAAAAGAACATACTGTGCTAAATGCCTATTACAATATTGTAGTTTCATATTAATATCATTTATATAAAGTAATTAATTTATAGGGGTAGTACACACCTGAAATGGATTTTTTTTGGGAGGGGATAAAATTCATGCATACAGTAACCCCTACATAATTTGCATGTCTAACTCTACTGCACCCTTTATCACACCTTTCTGTGTGTGACCATGTATACATAAAAAGTTTCACTAAATGGCAAAAATGTGAATAAAACACAAAAGTGTGACTGGGTGTGCAGAGCTAAGACCGAACTGTCTGGACAGGATCACAGAAAATATCTCAGCTCAGCCAAGCTGCATACTATATGTATGCTGACTGTCCAATGAGAATGTCCCCTTACTCATGAGGGGGATGGGGGAGGAGAAAAGGGGTAACCACATGAGTCAAAAGTGGGTGGAGGAAAATTCAAACAATGAGTCAGCCTCAGAAATGCAGTTTATTCTTTCAATTGTGGTCGATGACTTTTGCTGGACTGAGCGTTACCAGTTTTGCACCATGGAAGCTCATGCTTTAGTTGGCGTTCCCTATGCCCTATTAAGTGGAAGAGGTGTCTTTGCCACAAGGTTGAACTGTGCAGTTGTGAAGTCGCCCCTTCACCCCCTCCAAAAAAGACACCTTGCAGGATACTCACCCGCCCCCCTCCAAAGACACCTTGCAGGATATCACAAATTAAAATTTTGGACAAGAAGAGGTTAGATGTGCAAGAAATTGGAAACCAAACCAATACAGTATTACAGTAAACCCTTAGTATTCTTGTTCTCATGATTCGTGGACTCACCGATTTGCGTATTTCTCTATGGAACATATATACATGTACACATTATTTGCAGAAAATTCGCCCATTCGCAGTATTTTCACTGAGAAATATTCACTGATTTCTGTATTTTCATATAATTTTCATGACTAAATGCACTTTTAGTGATAAAACTATTACCCCTTAAACGCCGCGCCTCCATTTACAAAAGTGTTTGTCGTATGCTGGCGGCGTTTGGGAGTGAGCGCCGAAGCGGAAAAAAGTAAAAAAAAAAAAAAATCACAGCACGCTTAGTTTTCAAGATTAATAGTTGATTTTTGGCTCCTTTTTTTGTCACTGCCTGATGTTTAGTATGCAACCATCAGAAATGAAAAAAAAATATCATTATCATATATAAATATTGAAATATATAACAGCGCAAAAAAAATTTCATATATAATTTTATAAAAATCGCGCTGTGAGCAAAACGGTTAAAGCTAATGAGTTATTTTTTTTCCGTTGTATTGTACACTAAATTGCGATGATTTTAGTATATAACAATTTGTAAAACGATCAAAGCAACACAGAGAAAATATTATCACAAAATGATGCATGAATTCATAATGAGTGGACATAAAAAAAAATTTTTTTCAAAAATTCACCATAAATCGAAATATTGTGCTAGAGACTTCCTGTTTATTGCAAAATGAAGATAATTGATTGAATATTACTCGAATGTAAGTGTTTTAACTTACAATTGCGTTTTTCGACCATTTCGGTCGAGTTAAAAGTTGACCGAAGGTCACATTTTTCTATTTATCGTAGTTTATATGAAAATATTTCCAAACTGATAAAAGCTACAACCATGAGTTATTTTTTGTTGTATTCTACATGATATTGCGCACATTTTCATGTATAACACTTTATGTAATGCCTAATATAAAATGGTGCGAAAATTACGACAAGGTGACTAAAGAAATTCTGAGATTTTCAGCAGTTACCACACGCGGAGGGAAGGAAAAAGTTTTTTTCAAAAATTCACCATAAATCGAAATATTGTGCTATAGACTTTCCGTTTGTTGCAAAATGAAGGTAAATGATTGAATATTACTAGAATGTAAGAGTTTTAGCTTACAATTGCATTTTTTTTACCATTTCGGTCGAGTCAAAATTGACCGTAGGTTTAAATTTTGTCACTTATCGTGATTTATATGAAAATATTTCAAAACTGATAAAAGCTACAACCATAAGTTATTTTTTGTTGTATTCTACATGAAATTGCACACACTTTCATTATAATACTTTATGTAATGCCTGATATAAAATGGCGCGAAAATTACGACAAGGTGACTAAAGAAATTCTGAGATTTTCAGCAGACTTACCGCGCATGGAGGGAAGGAAAGTTTTTTTCAAAAATTCACCATAAATCGAAATATTGTGCTAGAGACTTTCCGTTTGTTGCAAAATGAAGGTAATGATTGAATGTTACTAGAATGTAAGAGTTTTAGCTTACAATTGCGTTTTTCGACCATTTCGGTCGAGTCAAAGTTGAATGAAGGTTGAAATTTTGTCACTTATCGTGATTTATATGAAAATATTTCAAAACTGATAAAAGCTACAACCATGAGTTATTTTTTGTTGTATTCTACATGAAATTGTGCACATTTCCATGTATAACACTTTATGTAATCCCTAATATAAAACGGTGTGAAAATTACGACAAGGTGACTAAGGAAATTCTGAGATTTTCAGCAGTCACCGTGCACGGAGGGAAGGAAAAAGTTTTTTTCAAAAATTCACCATAAATCGAAATACTGTGCTAGAGACTTTCCATTTGTTGCAAAATGAAGGTAAATGATTGAATGTTACTAGAATGTAAGAGTTTTAGCTTACAATTGCATTTTTTTACCATTTCGGTCAAGTCAAAATTGACCGTAGGTTTAAATTTTGTCACTTATCGTGATTGATATGAAAATATTTCAAAACTGATAAAAGCTACATCCATGAGTTATTTTTCGTTGTATTCTACATGAAATTGCGCACATTTCCATGTATAACACTTTATGTAACGCCTAATATAAAATGGCACTTGAAAATTAGACAAGTTGACTAAAGAAATTCTGAGATTTTCAGCAGAGTTACAAAATTGCAGATGAAGGAAAACGTCTTTTCAAAAATTCACCATAAATCGAAAAATATTGTGCTAGAGACTTTCCGTATGTTGCAAAATGAAGGTAAATGACTGAATATCACTAGAATGTTAGATTTTTGCTTACCAAAAATACCAATAATATATATATATATATATATATATATATATATATATATATATATATATATATATATATATATATATATATATATATATATATATATATATATATTATATATATAAGGTGCTTTGCATAAATAGACTAATGGGAAATTTATTTAAGTGGAACAAAATTAAAGTCTTTTTGATTATCCTTTATTGTTTTCGAACATGAATGTATTGCCACAGGTTAATAGATTAATATAATATAATAACAAAATTAATATAATGCTTATTTGGTTTAATAATGCTCAATACAAATACTAATTGCTAACTCTGCAGAAAGACGCCTACTGGATTTTTGAGGAGAACACAGCAACGATTCTTGTAGTTCATTAGACTTTTCTAAGCTGGTTGCAACAACTGGCCTACCTGCTCTTTGAGCATCACTTACACTTCCTGTGGATTCAAATTTTCTAATCAAGCTTGTGATATTTTGGCTTTGCACCCTTGGGATGTTAAATTCAGCTAATAACAATCTTGCGGTTTCAGCACCATTTTTATTATTTTGATAGTACAATTGAATTGCTTTTACTCTCTATTCCTTTGTTAATCTCATGGTTGTATAAAATATCTGAAAAAAATGAAGATTTAGGAAATTAATTAAAGAAATAATAAAGAAAATATACATTATAAGGTATAAAATTAAAAAAGGTGTTACTTATGTTCACTTGCCTGTATATATATATATATATATATATATATATATATATATATATATATATATATATACACATTCATACATACACACATATATATATATAATATAACAATTTTTAAGGTAAATTGTATTTTCCTAACTATACAAACCCGAGGTTTTTACATTAGAGATACTTTCAGGCGTAGGCTGGAAACGGCCGTTAAACTCTTGAACAAGGTGGTTAGGCAGTAACTACCTCCAGGTAGGCGGGGATACCCGCCTGCCTGGATGTAAACATTCCAGTTTGCCTTTATTATTAGGTACAGATTGAGGGGTGGCATGAGGTGGGCATAATTGTAAGGACCTCGGGTTTGTATAGTTAGGAAAAAATACAATTTACTTTAAAAATTGTTATTTGTTCGACACAATATACAAACCCTCGGTCCTTTACATTAGGAGACTCACTGATTGGAGGAGGAATCTGAGAAAGTCTCTCTGAACTGACTGGAGTTCACCACCTTGTCTTCCCTCCTGGTCGTGAGAGCGAGGAAGGGAAAAACTGCCTCTGACAAAAGATCGGGTTGTAAGAAACGTAACAGGATCAGTTGTCAGACTTCTGGGTCCCTTTGCATGAAAGAGGAAACGTCAGTTCATGCAAAGTAGGCTGGGAAGAATTTGACGTCGGATGACAATAAGGCAAATACAAGCATTGGGTTGTCTCATAGTCATGGTCTCCTTCCTCCCCTTGCAAGAGGAACAGTGGGGTTGCTTCTATTAACCTGAACGGAAATAGAAATCAGGAGCTCCTGTTATGTGCTTATCTGCCTCGATCGCCGGTCCAGCTTGTAACGGCATGTCCGCTCCCTGCCCGTGGGAAGAGAGCCAGGATGGGGAGAAAGAAGAGAGGCAGTCACTCAACCTCCATTCTCCCCATCACAGCCATCAACATAGGCGAGATGCAATCCTGTCCTGTTAGGGGAGCTGGATAAGCTACACAACTTGTTGAGCAGCCACCACAGGACCCAAGGAAAAAGTGTCCAGGACTTGTGTGCAACATCCCGGAGGTAGAAGGAGGTGAAGGTAGTCTGTTGGGACCACACGCCCGCCTTCAGCTCCTGTGGTACCGACATATTCTTCCGAATGCGAGGATGGGCCAAGCCATCGACTTTGTGAGCTCTCGGGTGAAAGGTACCGGTGCATCGTTGCCATCAGCTGCCAAGTACCTCCTTGATCGGCTTCACAAAGTCAGGAGGAAGATGTGTCCTCAGACACTTCTTCCTTGGGAGAGACAGTACTGGCGAAAACGTTGATGACATCCAGGTTAGGAATGTCAAACCTTTCGGAAGTACCACAGCTCCCAATAGGACAGAGTAACGAATGATCTGGATCATCGATACAAAGTCAAAGGAGGAGGGGAACAAGAAGGACTCGAACCCGACAGTTGATGCCAATGGATTTGGAGTCCACCTCGACGACATCCGAGAAGGATGATCCCCACCCTGTTCTTCCATCTTCTACGCCAAGGCCAGGGTAAGATGAGAGATGGACCTAGAGGGCATATCTCTCTATCCGACGACTCTTGTAGGGGCGAGTGCAGAGCACGGACAGGAACCCTAACGAGTGGCATGCCACCCAGGAAACATTCCCTGGGACAGCATGATTGAAGAAGCTTCTCGTCCGTAGCTAACTCTCGACTAAGGAGACGAAGGCTACTTCAGATAGAAGACTAGGTCGCAAGGGCCTACATTCTTCAAAACTGAAAGGGAGAAAGCAGCCCTTGGCGGAGAAGGCGAGAAATCCAGACTTGACGAGCGACTCTGACCCGACAGAAGTTCCGACAACGACACCACCAGCGAAGACGGATCCAGTCCCTGGGACAGTGTTGCAGAGGACTTCAAGGGATATCCAGCTATATCCGTTGCGCTCAGCGAAAAGCCTGTGCTTGCAAGGAAAGCTGGAAAGTCTCCCAGTCCTGAACACACAGGGATGTACTGCCTCAAGAACCGCTTCCTGTGTAGCAGCACAGGAGGATGGGTCAAGCGAATTCTTCTTGATGCCTTGGCAACCAGGTCGGAAGAAGGGGGGAGTCTTAAGTATTTGTCTGTAACTCGGGGTGAGCAATGTTTGTGAACCCCTAATCCAAACGGACAAATCGGGAGGGAAAAACGTTGATATCGAGTTTTCACCAAAAGACAGCATGCCTCAACAGAGCGGCCCCTGGTCTGGTATGAGGGAGCGAAAACACTACTGACTTGTGTGCAGGTAGGCAACAGAAGGGCGGTAGGGATTTCTCAGTCCAGCAGTCTCTGCATGAGTCTTCGTGAAGAAAGAGTGAGCAGCATGTTCTGTCCCGATCACTCAAACCCGAGGCCAAGCTTGCCTGCCAATACATCCCCACCGGGGATGCATCTGGTTAATTGAGCTGTCAGTGTGCAATAGAACAACACTCGGTACCTTCAAATGTCGAGATAAAACAGGGGAAAACGATTGCCTCCTGTTTGTCGACAAAAAGTCACTATTGTGGTTTTATTGTTCAATGAAACCAGTGAGTGCCATAAAACCCATCCTGGATTCTCGGACGGCCAAAAGGCTGCCCTGAGCCCAGGAAGAGTGACGGAAGGTACTAATCATCTCGGTCACTGCACAAATTCAAGACAAGGTCTTTACCAGTGTGCGCCTATTCCTCAACCTGTGAATCTGTGAGTAGACACAAGATTTGAGGGAAATATGAAGGCATATCCGAAGGTTCCTATAATCAAGCATTAGCCTAACTCTTTCCTCATACCTCGAAGAGGAAAGAGCGAGGAAAAGGGAAGCAGACTTCCATTTTCCACCATGGGGAAGCTTCTGCAAGATGACAGGGAACCGAGACAATTAGCTCTAGCCGGCTGGCATTTCCCGAATCGGGAGCACGGGAGAGGTGGTGGGATGAGAGATCGATGGAAAGAATTGCCGAGACCTAAGGGAAATAGATACTTCTCCTGAAGGAATCCATGCCCAGGTCTCGGCAATGTTGCTGCCAGCTCAGAGACTCGAAAAGCATCATTTTGTCCAGGCATCAGCAGTTGCAATCTTCTTCTGAAGCCTAGGACTTCTTAGCTAAGGAGTTGAGGTGGGCTGGCTTGAACCCAATGTCGAGTTGAAAAGACTAAGACCCAAAATTCTTGGCCATTGCCCAAAGGACAAGGCAGTGCCCTGGTGGGAACCTTGATTACCGGGGTATCTGGCAAATCTCTGAAAGAGAAAGGCAGAACCAAGTAAAGATTCGTTCCCAAGGGTCGAGCCAACTCGGGACTTACGAAACTGGAGATCGACTGGGACAAAGTCCTTCTTCTTAGCACCAGAACTGCCTAAAAACTGTGTTCAGCAAGACCCTCCGAGGCAAGAAGAATTCATATTCTGCGAGGCAGGGGTGAAAGTTTGGTATTTCTACCTGAATTAACTCCATCGAAGAAAATAATCCATCAGGTCGAGAACGCTTCTCGGAAGAGGACCGCGGGCGGTCCCTGACATTCTCGGCCCTCGGAAACTGCAAGGGTTGCAAGTGATGAAGGTTATTCATTGGGGAGCCGCGGTCCTGTCCGGGATCCTCGCGCCGACGAATCAGCGCGAAGTTCCCTGAGAACACGGGGCGATCGTGACTGAAGAGGAAGACCTTCGCTGTTCCGATCGTGAAACCCTGTACTTCTCCCTTGGAGGAGACCTTGACAGATCCCATGAAACCGTCCTCAGCTACCTGGTTATAATACAAGAGAATCGGGGACCGATACCCAAAAGCACGCCAGGCAGCCGAACTCGAAAGAAAATTTCGTCGGAGCTCTCTCTGTCCGTCTCGCTCCTCTCAGAACAACCGAAAGGAGAAAAGAACAGGTGAGGAGAAAAGAGTAGCCCTACCTGTCCTGCCAGAATGATAAGCAGGAGAGGCGGACCGTGAGCAATAATCAACCGAAGGAGATTACTGCCACACGGGGAAAGAAGAGCACCTATGCCGTGGCAAAGTGCTTTTCTGGGAAGAGCAAAAAAGTTCACTCGAGCATAGACGAGAACCGAATCGGAAAAAACCGAGTAGGGCCGAGCGAGCCGAGCCCGATCACGAAAACGCCGATCCAGCTGGTCGGTATCGCGGCAGACTGGGAGGCAGGCGAGGCGGGCGAGCGAGCGAAGCGAGCCAAGCCAGTCTGGCAAGCGAGTCAAGTCGAGCGAGCCAGTCTGGCAAGCCGAGTCGAGTCGAGCCGAGCCAGTCTGGCAAGCCAAGTCGAGCCGAGCCAGAGCCAGACTCATAACTGGGCAGGCCAGACTTCGTCTGCTGTGAACAATTGCTAGTTTCCCAACTCTAAACTCCTGAAAGGCCGAGACCGAGGCCGAGGCCCTCGAGAAGAAGGTTCATAGGGAATTCTGTGTCTGCTATCTTGCATGCTCGAACTCTAAAGTTGAGACACAAGAACGAAGCCCCCCGAGCAACCGAAGCAGCTGGCGGGCAGAATCGAGACACCTGGCGTCGCGGTACATAGAAACCTGGGTGTCCGGGCGACCAGACACATGGGTGTCTCGGCAACCAGACACCTGGGTGTCCCGGCAACCAGACACATGGGCGTCCCGGCAACCAGACACATGGGCGTCCGGCAACCAGACACCTGGGTGTCTCGGCAACCAGACACCTGGGTGTCTACCTGAAGTCCCAGCAACCAGACACCTGGGTGTCTCGGCATCCAGACACCTGGGTGTCCGGCAACCAGACACCTGGGTGTCTCGGCATTTTCTCGTCCTATGCCTCGTAAGGAGAACGCTCGTGATTCATAGAATTCGAGCTGCCCAAGAGACTTCCGAAAATCGGAAATTGCGGCTGCTTGTTACCTAATAGATTAAAAGAGCCAAGCACAGAACCAGTCTTAGATGCAGACTTCCAAGACTGGCAACGAGGGAATGGCCTCGAGAGGCTGTGCTGTCGCGACCCCGAAAATCATAGATCCCACAGGAAAATGCGAATCGCCAACTTGTCTTCCGGAAGAGAGTCAGTCCCTTAGAAAGTCCCGCAGGACTCCCAAAGTGAATCTCTTCCTTGCTTCTTCTGGTGTTCGAACCGAGAGGATCGAGACACCAGGCTGGGAACCCGACCGAGCACTGGCAAACACTCAGGGAGCGCTTGCGGTGCTGGCAGGAAGAGGAACCGAGACACCTGGGTGCCTCGTCCCTTTCTCTCGCACTGCTCTGAACTGGGCCCAGGAAAATCTCTCCAGACCAGATCGGGATACTCGATACTCCATAGAATCTCGAGCACTCGAGTGGCTCGCGAACCAGCGCCAAGCAGCCCCCATCTTAGAGGCGGAACCTCTAAGACTCAGGAACGGAACACAAACTGAGGTCTGCGCGCCCGTTACTTCGAAACACAAAACCCACGGCTATGCGAATCGGTTCCCTAACCCGAAGGTCGGGAAGAGCCAACGAGAGACCCACTGCCTCCTCGGAAGGAGGCAGTCCCTAGATGTCCAAGGGCATCAAGGGGAAGAAGCAGCATCCTTCCTTGAATGATGGAGGTCTGTCCGATTCTCGGGACCTCCAGGACCTTGGGAGAGGAAGGGAAGACGCAACAGAAGACGCGAAATCGAAGATAAGATGAAGAAGACGGCGGCTACTTCCACAGGACAGCTTCCTTCATCTCCACTCCCCATCTTCTACAGGATGGTCGACAAGAAACATCGTAACCCCAGGGTAGTCTGGCAGGAACACAACGGACGCAGCCAGGACACCACCACCAGGAGAAGCATGATCAGGACAGCCGATGCAGGAGCTACGGCGGCAGTTCGGAGGGCAGGAGCTACTGCAAAAACGGCCAGGAACATCACCTCAACAGGACCACTTCCTAAATCTTCATGCCGACATCTTCTACAGGATGGCGGACATCGTGAACTCTGGGGCAGCTGGCAGGAACACACGGAAGCGGACCGGGCACGGCGCCAGAAGCAGCAGGAATGATCAGGACAGCCCAGCGATGCAGGAGCTACGGCAAAATTGGGAGAGCAGGAGCTATGCAACGGCCAGGAACGTCACTTCCACAAGGCGACTTCCTTCCCTTCACGCCCACGTCTTCTACAGGATGGCAGCAGGCAGGAACACAACGAAGTGGCCCGGCACGACCACTAGGAGAAGAAGCGGGCACGATCAGGACATTCGATGCAGGAGCTCGTTAGCTGTTCGGAAGGCAGGAGCTAATGCAACAGACAGAGTGTCATTGAAAGTCACCAGCATCGACAGGAGCGATCAGGGGCGGCTGCGGCGGGGAGACCAGGAGAGCAGCCCGAGACTGTCGTAGAGTTGACACGAGCAAAACACATGGAACAGCAGGAGCAGATAGACCACAGATACGCAGGAAGCATTGCAACAGCATACATGAAAACCAGCAATGACAGCGATCGAACTACATCGCGGAACAGAGTCAGAGCGATCCCGCGTGGTAATATGTCATCTAATCAGGTATTGTGGTCGATCCCGAGCAACACTGAATGAAAGTCGGGACTGCTTCATGCAAGATATTCTTGATATATGATATCCAGCCAACTACTGCTGTCTCTGCAATGCTCACTGTCAACCTGAAAAGAAAAACAAATATGATTAGTAGAGGAGGCTCCTCCGCTGCAAGGGGAACAGCCCTACGCAGCGTTAGGAGGTACTCTAGACGAGGTTGCTCGCTCCCTCCCCCTCCCCGTGTCTTCACCCGGCGAGCGGCGAAGAGGGCGAAGGAGAGAGAAGGAAGAACCTACGGGAAGAGAAAAAAGGACAGAGGAGGCCACCAAGGGCGCCGTGGAAGCGGAACTTATCGACGACGCCCGTAACCTCCCACTCAGCCCGCAACTCTCTAGCGCAAATATTAGAAACACTCAGCATAAAGGAAGAAATTAGTGATGCCCTTACACACGGAGGCGGAAGCCCAAGAAGGGACTAATCTTAAGTCCCGATGGATGTAGGAAAGTGAAGAAAAAGCGTCCCAAACTAATCCCAGAAAGTAAGGGGCGCCTCCAGTATTCCGTAAAGGGCCGCTGGAGAGAAGCATTACCACTTGATTACGCTAAAATCCAGTTATGCCCTTGGCCGTCAAACCCAAGACACAGGCAGGGAACGAAAGGCACACAAGGTTATCACAAATCGTGGGTTTGTATTGCAAATATCAAACACACGCAATATATAAACAAAAAAATACAGAAAGATCCCACCGTAAGAGCTTAACGACAGTCAGCAGAGAGAACAAAAATACGTCAGCAACGGTGACGGCTTTAAAAACTGGAATGTTTACATCCGGGCAGGCGGGTATCCCCGCCTACCTGGAGGTAGTTACTGCCTAACCACCTTGTTCAAGAGTTTAACGGCCGTTTCAGCCTACGCCTGAAAGTATCTCCTAATGTAAAGGACAGAGGGTTTGTATATTGTGTCGGAACAAATATTTCTTTTTATTTTGGTACGTATACATAACTAAAAGGAATGCAGGTGAAAAACTTTTTTTTTTGCATAAAACGAAATAATATACAAAACACCAATCAATACAGATATATAAAAACTTGTAATAAATATAAAACTAAATATAAAATCAATGCAGAATACTCACTTGTAATCCTGACTCTTCGTTCTGTTCTTGTTTTCTCCCTCCTCCATTGAAGAGCCTTGCATTTTTTTCCTCTCGACATGATGAGGTACAGGTGGAGGAGGGAGACGCGCGCCCTTACTGCAGATGGGCCGCCCTTTGGCGGTCCGCTGCGCCCTCCAGTGTCCCTCGGGTAGGCGTACTCCAATATATGACCGCAGTGTGGTACTTGCGGCCACACTCCCCGAACCTGCAAAGTGCTACCTTGCAGGTGCGACAGACGTACCGGGTGTCTCTTCTTCTGCCATTCATATGGCACACCCAGCACCATTTCTGCTTACGCCCTTCTAGGAGCTCCAGTGTGTGATCCCCTGCCTGCAGCCAACACTCAGGGTCCACTACCCGACGGGACATTGGAATGTGAGGAGAGGGGTAGCAGGGACAGCAGGGGCGGTGGCATCATCAAGGGCAGTGGCATGAGCAGGGGTGGCGTCGGCAGGAGCAGGACGACCGAGGTTGGCCCTCCTAGCGACTTCTGCCCTATCCTCTTGGGGCAGATCTGGAGCTCGGGGCAGAGGGGCAGTGTTGGAAGGCCACTCCTCTGGATTAAAGTTTATGAGGGCATTCCCGGCCACCTCGAGAAACTGGATGTGGGACAACCTCCAGGTGTCCAAATTGTACCCACAGTAGAGGATGTAGGCATTCTGGAGGGCCAACTGAAGGAGGTATTTGAGGAGCTTCTGTGTCCACCTCCTGGTTCTCCTGGTGAAGGGATAATACTGGATGAGTTGATCAAAGAGATCAGCTCCTCCCATGTGCCTATTGTAGTGCCCGATGACAGTAGGCCGTTGGACACGAAACTCCTCATACGTAACTTGGCCCTGCCGATGTGTCTTCTTCCACTGAACGACCTCTTCTTGGATGGGCTCATGACTCGTCGTAATCATGGGCACGAGTCGGACCCCCTTCCAACAGATGACGAATGGTACCACTGACGTGCACACCTGCTTCATACAGTTCCTGGGCCAGGATACCGAGTTATAATAATTATCCATAAACAGGTGGTATCCCTGGTTACGGAAACGATCCACAAGACCGAAGACAGTGTCACGCAGCGTGGAGAAGACCCCGGAATAAACCGAGAAGTCCACGATGTATCCAGTGTTGGATTCCGCAATAAAAAATAACTTCACACCATATTTCTTTGGCTTCTTGGGGTTGTACACTTTTATACTTAGACACCCTTTGTATGGCATCATCCCCTCATCCAAAGAAAGGTTCTTGGAAGGAACCACGAGAAACTGGCACCGTTCACGAATGTAGTCCAACACTGGGCGGACTAAGATGAGGCGGTCGGGTTATTCGGGGTATAGCCCTTCGGTTGAAGGTGTTGAAATACCTGTCCAATGCCAGGAAACTATCACGGGCATAATGCCGGGCACATTGGGCGTACTTAAAAAAAAATTCCGCCTCCAATATTGCCTGACGTCAGCAGCAGGCATCATTCCCAAAAAAATGTGGAGCCCCCAAAAATGCGCCATGTCCGTGAGGTTGCAGCCCTGCCAGCGATACGACAACGTCGTCTGCAGTTCCTCACGGCAGTACCGAGCGTAATCCGCTGTCTCTGCAACGAGGTATTCCAGCAATTCCCGCGTCAGTAAGAGCTGAATGAACCCCAGTGCAGTGAGAGGCAGGGACGGTCAGTCCAGGTGCTGCCGTGAATGGGTGCATGTTAGGTGGGGTGGGGTCCTCCAACCACCCCTCATCACTTTTGGACGAACGGCCTTCACCCAAGCTGCCGCGACGTTGCAACCTACTACGGGCCCGTGCGCGCGCGGGCACGACTTTGCACTCCCACCCTCCCCACTAGCCCATCTCCCTCACTTTCACCATCACTTTCTGTCTCGTCCCCACCAGCCACAATCGGTGCCTCCTCCTCGTCACTAGATGACCAACTGCCATCAAAATGAGGACTTTCCACCTGCTCTCGATTGAGCTCCAACAAATACTCGTCAATGTCCTTTTGTTGGAGGCCTCCCAAATGCTTACGGATGCCCCTCAGGACACCCCGATGCTTCCTAGGGGTCGTAAAAGGCACAGGATGTGGTCCTTGGTCCCCTTCGGCCACACGTGGCCGCACAACACGGCGTTGAAAAGCTGGGTCACCTTGGGTGCTTGGTCCCTCTCCAGCATCCCAATCTAAAACTCGCCTCACACGCTCACTACCGACAGGCAATATGTGCCTTTCACGGTCCTGACGATGTTGGGACATCTCTGCAAACATCCTGTTGCGTCACAAATACGCTAACACTTGCAAAAGTTCGGCAAAGCACGAACGCGTCAAGAAATCGCTCTCCGACAATACGCTGCTGATGCTTTGTAGTGCGATAAGAAAGAAATCGGCGTATGCGCGGCTGGGTGACACTTGTAAACAAAATAACAGCATGATCCGTGAACTCCCATCATCCCTCAAGGCGCGTGATTTAAAACCTTTCGCAAACTAGGCCTATAATTATTTTTTGCAAATATTTATAAAAACATTTTGTAGTCAACGTACCGTACGTCCACTCAGCACCTAACAGACAATTTTAGTCGACGTACGGTACGTCCAGTCGGCGTTTAAGGATTAAAATACTTGGTTATAAGCTTTTTATTTTTTTTTGTGTTTTGAACTATCAAAATAGGCAGTTCTAAGTGTTTTTAGAGGGGTTTAAGTATTTGTGGATTTTAGCTATTCACGGAGGGGGGGTGTGTGTGTGGTACGCATCCCCTGCAAATATGGAAGGTTTACTGTATTGCTGATTTAAAATAAATTAGTTTTATGGCTATAAAGAAAAAGCTAGAAAAAAGGTTACCTTGGATCAACAGCTAAGAATGGTGTCAGGCATTGTGTGTTTATAGCATATGTTGGCTATCTGACCTTATGGTTAAAGGGATTTACTTCAAATTTTCAGGTGACATTATTCAACCAGTGTTTGAATTTCTCTCCTTAGGAGACCAAAAAATGTACACCTCTAAGTTTATGTAATTTACAATTTACATTAGAACTGATACCATTTTTCCTTATTTTTCTTTCATAAATTTATAAAAAAAAAAAACAAAAGTTGCAGTCCAAAATATTTTTTTCAAACAGCAAAGTTCCACTGAATTTCATATAGTACAGTCGACCCCCAGTATTCACGGGGGATGAGTACCACAACCGCCCCCCCTGCCCGTGAACACTAGCTAAAATCCACGAATACTTGACACCACTCTAAAAACGTTTATAACTGCCTATTCTGATATTTCAAACACCAAAAGAATTCTAAAAATTTTTATACCCAAGTATTTTAATAGTTTTATCACGAAAAATGCATTATTCACGAAAATGATATGAAAATACAGTAATTAGTGAATATTTCTCTATGAAAAGTACCATATACGTTCCACAGAAAAATCCGAAAATAGGTGAAGCTGCGAATCCGGAACTGCAAATAAGCGGGGGTCCACTGTAACTGTAGTCATCTCTAAGATAAATATTTTTACTTCTTTATAAGTTTTGAGAAAATGTCAAAAACAAAAGAAAAATGATTGTTTATTGTGTAATAACTTTGATACTGTGATAGGCAGAAAGTTCATTTTCAGTGAAAGGACTTCTTCATATAAGCAATATACCCTCATATATAATTCCACTTGGTGTAAGTTAATACCCAGATAAAGTGAATTTAATACTTAACCGTCATGAATGATAAATTATTGGAAAACTTCACATGACCTAAACACTTTTTGTTAAATGTGGTAATTTTTCTATAGTCACCCTACCATGATCTCAGCACTTCATTTCCATTTCTACGCAAGGAAAACAGCAAATCTAAAAGAAATTTGTATTTTTCATAATATACAAAACTGAAGTTCTTTACATTAGGATTAGCTTGTGAAAGTCAGCTGGAATGGCCATTACAAACTTACTGACAAGGTAGTTAAGCATTGACAGGTAGGGGGCAGCCCAGCCCACCTGTCGATCTGTACTCCACTTTACCCTTTGGCGGGAAGAAATCTGGGTGCTCTGAACTGACTGGACTGGTAGGTTCACCAACCTGGGATGTCACCTATCTGGTCTGGCAGAAGAGAAAGGAATCCTGCACTTCTATCATACTGCACATATTGGAAAATAAACAGGTTTGCTCCGTGTCTATCCTTCTCTCCCCTTCCTATGAGAAAAGGCAGAAGTTGCATCCTTACGTACTATGGTAATACTCGATCTTAAATGATTCGAGATGTGCAAATTCAAAGACACACGAACTTTTAACTGGAACCTAACTAATTGTCATAAGCAATTTTTTCACAGACACATGACATTTGCGAATCCTCGAGAGATGGGGGACTGAGAGTGAGAGAGATAAGGGTTGTCCTTACAGGGAATAACACACGAGAGAGAGAGAGAGAGAGAGAGAGAGAGAGAGAGAGAGAGAGAGAGAGAGAGAGAGAGAGAGAGAGAGAGAGAGAGAGAGAGAGAGATTGCCCTTACTTGAAATATCAAGTTAAATTATTTATGAACAATTATGGAGACAGAGAGAACAACATGAGAGAGAGAGAGAGAGAGAGAGAGAGAGAGAGAGAGAGAGAGAGAGAGAGAGAGAGAGAGAGAGAGAGAGAGAGAGAGAGAGAGAAAGTTATTCTTACGTTAGATATCAAACGATGGAAAAAGAAAGGAGAGAGAGAGAGAGAGAGAGAGAGAGAGAGAGAGATAGTACCAGGAATCCTTTGACACACTGTGGGCAACGATTGACATATTTGACAGCTTTGCCCTCGCCCCTCTCTTCAAAGGTTTCACGAAAAATTGGGAAATGATATGTTTGTTTAAAATATCACATAATTTACTACAGAGATGTATAAATTTTGTAATTACAGTTATTTTATTACTATTATTATTATATGTAATCCTATTAATATTTGAAAATTAGTACTTATTATTAGGTAAATCATTTATTTATCAACAAAACAAATAAACACATACTGTACATGTAACCATAAAAATTCTCTCACCTCTTACTGAGATGAGAGAATTTTTATAGTTACATGTACATGTTTATTTGTTTTGTTGATAAATGATGAATGATTTACCAATTAAAAAGTACTAATTTTCAAATATTAATAAGATTACATAATAATAATGAATAATAATAATAATAATAATAATAATAATAATATAATAATAATAATAATAATAATAATAACTCAAATGTAATTACAAAGTTTATACATTTCTACAGTAAATTACGTGTTACTGTATTTTAAACAAACAAATATCATTTCCCGATCTTTCGTGAAACCTTTGAAGAGAGCGGTGAGGGCAAAGCTGTCATATATATCAATTGTTGCCCACAGCGTGTCAAAGGATTTCTGGTGCTATCTCTCTCTCTCTCTTTCTCCTTTTTCCTTCATAAACCATGAATTTCCATCTTTTGATACCTAAAGTAAGAATAACTTCTCTCTCTCTTCATAATAACTCACAAATAAATTAACTTGATATTTCAAGCAAAGACAACTCTCTCTCTCTTTCTCTCTCGTATGTTATTCTCTATGTCTCCATAATAATTGATAAATAATTTCACTCTTTTAAGTAAGGACAACCCTTATCTTTCTCTCTCTCTCGTTCGTAGTTAGTGCTCACACATTTTTACCTGTACAGTAGATAGTTTAAATTGATCTAATTTTACCTGTATCATCTAAGAAGTGTAAATGTGCTAGTGTGGCAAATATGTTCTAAAACATAGAGACATAATAACTATGAGTTGTATTAGTCCAAATAAAAAACACTATTTGTTCATGAAAAAGCATTTCAGAACAAAGAGAAAGAGATGCAGAATAAAGAAATTAATAAAAAGAGGTTGAGAAGACTTCTAAAAATAGATCGGTCAGGAAGGGAAGAGAGAGAGAGAGAGAGAGAGAGAGAAAGTCTCTTCCAATTCTCTATTTTTGTATCAACCATTTATTTTTTTTTAAGGGTAATGTATTAAGCTAGCTTTTAAATGAAATTACAGTAACTTTAATTTCATTTAAAAGTTAGCTTAATAATTTGGGAGCATGATTAGGGTCATATTTAGTGTTTAAACTCTAGAAATAAGCATTTTCTGGGTTGTCCGACCTATGTCAGCCGATGAAATAACCATTCAGCACTTATTTCTAGGTGAAGCTATTGCTAAATATACCAGAGAAAAGCTAAATGCCAAGCTGGAGTTACTACCCCCAGTGCGAGCTCCATGAAATGGAGTCGTGTATGAGAAAGGGTGAGATTGTCACAATCACAGGCCTCCGCCCTGTAAACATTCCCAATGTCAAAAGTCCCACCGAGTGAGGTGCGGACTGTAAACAAACCAGCGTCACCTACATTCCATTTTTAGCACGCGTCGCTTTTGTTCGCCTTTTTTGTGTGCGCTCTTTTGTGGCTTATTTTCTTGATCTAATGGCATCCTCCCAGGATTCTTCATCACCTAAGTTGAGTACCATCTCTTTATTTTATTTTAGGCGGTTGAGGCTCCTTATTTCCCTCTAATTTAATAATTAGGGGGATTTATAACGCCCGCCTCGTCCACCTTCTCCCGGCCTCATGTGACCTTCAGTCTCGGTGCGGGATTTTTATGTTGGGGCTTCGTTCCCCTTCATTTTCTTTTGTTTTGTGCCTTTTGCTTATCCTATATTCAATTTGGCATTATTATTTATTGTTTTGTTACCCTTCTCTGGGGAAGTTCGGGTCCTTGTCGTTTAGGCTACGGGTTTCCCCCCTCGGGCCTATCCACTCTTTATCAATTCTTATATGTTTTGTATTTTGGACCCTCACTTCCTCCAGCGTTTGGGTTTATTATTTGAGATGGTACAGTTATGCTTATTAGGTTTATTTTAGGCCTAGCCTTGCGGATGTCTTTGATATTTACAGGATTATGTCCTTTGTTTTTAATCTTGAAGGTCGGCCATTTTCCCTCCGTGCTCTTATCGCGTTGGGTTTGGTCCTCCCTTCTACATGTGTCTTTATGATTATTTGAATTATTGAATTATTTCATTTATGCCTAGGTTAGGTTAACTTTTTAGGCTAGTCTGGTAGATACCTTCTCCCCCTGGGCTACCTCCTTCAGCCAGCCGGCTGTGTTAGGTTAGCCTAAGAGTTAGGCTATGGCATTCTGTTCCCTTCCTCGGAAGGGAGGTTTAGGTGTGTAGGAGGGCCTCATGGTTGGTGCTTCCCTTCGGGTTGTGTTATGGTTAGAGGTGTTTGGCCTGCGTTATCTCCCTCTCCCTGTTTCGGCCTTTCCGTTTGGACTGTTGAGTCCTAGTAAGGTTAAGCTGGAATAGCGAGGGTATCTTGCGTAGCCTACCCTTGTCCGATCCACACCTTCGGGTTAGCTTTCCAACTTCATGTATTTACCCCTCTCCTACCTCCTTTCTCCCCCCCCCCTGCTCTCTCCCCCATTGGTTCGCTTTCATGTACTTTGTTAACTTACCAAGGCTTGAGAGCTTTACCCTGTTCCTTACGCTATAGCCTACATCCCCTTCCTCTGCATTGATTGGTTTTGTCCTCTCGGTACTGGGTTTCCGACCTTACCCGGTCGGCACCCTGTCGAGGTCTTGTTTGGTGACCGGGGGTGCTCCCACACTCCTGTTCACCATTCCTTTTACCTTTCTTTGCTCATTTGGCCTTTGAGGGTTCCCCATTCTCTCCTCTCTCATTATCGTTCGTACATGTTCGTCCGATCGAGAGGGAGAAAGGTGGATCTCATGGCGCCCGGGGAGTGCTTACTCACCCCCTGGTCGCCGCTACTGGTCCCCCTCTCCTGGCCTGTCCCAACTCTCCCCCCTCCCTCTAGCGTCAGTGCGTTGTTTTTTCCCCAACCCAGGTGTCGTTCTCCCAGACCGTCACCTCGGGGAAAAATTGTGTACATGTAGCCAGTTAGAGTTTCCCACCTGACTGTCTTCTGTTGTATTTTCACATGCCATTGACGTTTACCTTCCGTTCTATTCATTTAGAACTTGTCCCTTTCCCAAGTATCTACCCTCCGCCGACTAGCTAATTTTGTATTTTCCACTAAGTAGTCGGGTGTTCTTTGCTTACCACTCTGGTGGGTACGGTGTATGGTCGGTCGGTGCTCACCACACCTCCTCCGCTGTCACTGTATTAGGTAACAGGACTTCCCGGCTCCAAGCGGAAACACCCACTCTTACTTATAGTTGACCTTTCACTAGCATTTATATATAAATTTATATATATTTTTAAATTGTGATTTTACATGTCTTTTCGGGACCTTCCTGTTGCTCCGGATTAACTCCAAGATCCCTTTATGTTGTTTTTTGATCTTGCATGATCTAGTAGACCCCTTAACCTCCCGGTATGCTCCGGTGGGGCCTATCTGGTCTAATTATCTATTATCCTACGACACTGCTCCAGCACCCTACTCCGGCGGCCTTATCAGCATACTCATGTACCCGTCCACTTACAGATGGTACGTTGTCAGAAGCAGGGGTGCACGGCAGTCCTTCAGCAAGCTAGTGGACATGAAGTTTGCAGGTCCCACTCCGGGTGCGCCGTTCACGTAGGGGACCTGGTCATCTGGCACCCTGATGGCTGTGAGGTGTGCTACGCTCTCTATGAGCGGGTTCTGGATGAGTCGGTAAGTTAGTTATTTCCTTTCTGGTTCATGCTTTTCTTTGAGTTTTGTCTCTTATGGATAATTGGAAGATATTCTCTTTTTAGGAGGTTTGGTCACCTGACTTTCTCCTTCTTTCAGATTGACCGCAGCTCTCGTGACTCTTCGCTTATGACCCTCAAGACCTGGGTCAGCGGCTTGGAGGAACGTCGGGCAGGGAAACCCTTACGTCCTTTCTTTCCAGGATATCTGCAGCGTTCTCTTCCCGACGCCTGGATCTCAGCGTCAGTTGCTGACGAGGTAGCCGCCCCTTTGATCGCTGGGATCCAGGAGATGACTCAGCCCTCCCAGGAAGACGTGGCCGCATGCGGAGAGGTCACCGAGGATGTTGCGGCTCTTAATTTGAATCTGGAGCCCATGAACGTGGACCTGGATCTCCAAGCAGGTAAGGGGGTAAGTGAGGCAGGTGAATATCTGTTTAGCTCTCCTTCTTCTTCTGCTTCTTCTTTCCGGGATTCGTGAAATCCTCTTGCCTTATGGACGGTGCAAGGTCTACCGTCCCTAAGGTTAAATCTGTTAAGAAAAGACCTTGAAGTCCCAGAAAGTCCGCTCCGGGTTCCCCGAGACGTCACAGGCTCCTTTTTACCAAAGCCAGTCTACAAGCAAGACCTCTACCTCTGGGAAGGGAGCATCGACCCAAGCAAAGGAGGTTTCCCCTCCTTCCTTTGATGGGAAGCATTTGCCGAGCTTCTTATGCAGAAGCTTGATGATAAGTTGGTGAGAAGAAAAAGCTCCCGCTACATGGTGTCTTTATTAAGTCTCCAAAAGTAGGTACACATGGTGTTGAGGCAGGTATTTAACTCCCGTAAAGCCAAGTGACTTCCAGCAAGGTTGACAACAGCAACAAGCAAACGGTTGTTAAAGTAAACAACAACAATACACAACACTCCTCCGTAACATAAAAAGCACAGAAAATTTTCATTACTTAAAACACTATAGTAAAATACAGGTTTTTACAATAAGTAAAATACATCCTTCATTCAAGAACTTGTAATTCTGTAAAAATCCAAAGTACGGGTTAGAACTTTATTAATTATATAAATAATTTTTTTTTACAACACTTAACAGCATCAAGAATAATGCAGTCTGTCCGGAGGGTGGTGACGTTCTCTTAAGACATGGGTAACGCCTTGTCGTGGAGTTCTGAGTTAAAGTTACATGATCATCCAAAGTCACAGACAAAGGCTCACCTCCCCCTTAGATGAACTGTCGGAACTGGACTTAATCAAGTCCTCAGTTACAGATTCTCCCAGTGGTGACTGCTCCTCCAAACAATGATCAGAAAATTTGTTTTCATACCTTTCCTCTGAGCTTAAGATGATCATTTGTTATGGAACCGTCAGAATACTGAAATTCAGGAACAGCAACAAGCTGGTCGATATGTCGACAAACACACCTTTTCCCCAACCCCTTACTGTGTATGAAACTGGACCAGTCTGTCCGACAATAACACCATTCTCCCACTTAGGTGATCCCCAAAGCAAAACTTAATGCCTGAACACGTTGACCACATTTCAGAGTTCTTAATTTATTGTTAGTATCCGAAATCAGTGTCTCATGCTTCCTTTTCATTTCAGCTTCTTTATCAGGCTTAAGCAAATCCAATCTTGTTTTGATATGACGTTTTAAAAAAAACTCGGTTGGAGTTAGACCAGTTGTTGCATGTGGTGTAATGCGATATTGCATTAAAAACTGACAAAGCTTTAGTTTTAGATTTTCCTTCCCTTTCACCTTTCTAAGGTTTTTTTTAAAAGTTTGCACTAAATGGCCCTCTTTTTCTCCATTAGTTGATGGTTTGTATGGCCTGAAAAAATATGATATATCCCATTAGTCTTGGTAAAAATGCTAAACTCTGATGAAGTAAAGGCAGTTCCGTTATCCGAAACTATTATATCAGGAATGCCATAGGAAGCAAACTTCTCTCTTAAAATACCAATTGTGTTTAAACTACTATTGAACTAATGACCTCTACCTCCATCCACTTTGAATAAGCATCAATGATAACAAGATAAAAATTACCCAAGAAGGGACCCGCAAAATCCAGATGAATTCTTTGCCAAGGTCCACCAGGCCATTCCATGGATGAAGAGGAGCGGGACTAGGTTTATTTCTAACACTTTGACAAGCAGTGCAACCCAGCACCAAGCTCTCAATGTCTTTGTCTATTCCAGGCCACCATACATGCAATCGAGCCAAGGATTTTGTTTTAATAATACCTTGGTGTCCAGAATGCAATTCTCTCAAAACTGCTTTGATGATGTGCCAAATGGTACTACTACTCTTATATACCCCATAGTACACAACCACCTTCAACAGTTAATTCTAATTCTTTGCTCTTGAAAAGCTTCAACTCTTCCTCAACGAAATGAGGCCACCCAGACATAACATATTCATACACCTTGGATAAAATAGGGTCGGTTCTCATTGCAGAACGTATGTCTCGGGAGTTGACAGGGATTCTATCTAGTTGTTCAATACTGAATATTGAAGACTCATCCCTGACATCCAACCTCTCTGAGTTATTGCAGAGTCTAGACAAGGCGTCTGCATTTGCATGCCTTTGGGATACCCGAACTCCAGATCATAAGTGTATGCTGATAAAATAATGGCATAACGTTGCAATCTAGCAGCTGCTACAGTTGGGAGCCCAACCTTCGGACTCAGTATCGCCAACAGAGGCTTATGATCAGTAACCAAGGTGAAATTCCTACCATACAAATACTGGTGAAAATATTTGACACCATATACAAGAGAAAGGGCCTCCTTGTCTATCTGAGAATAATTCTCTCAGAAGCACTAAGAGATCGTGCTGCATAAGCTATGGGACGCTCCTCCCCATTAGGAAATATGTGTGTTAACACGGCCCTATACCAACAGATGAAGCATCGCATTCTAATTTCACAGGGTTTTACATCATAATGAGCCAACACGGGTGCATCAGCTAAAATTGCCTTGAGATTTTTAAAAGAATTATCACACTCTGCTGTCCATAACCACTTCTCATTAGCTCTAAGAAGCTTATTTAAGGGACTTACTATCGTTGAAAGGTTCTTTATAAACCGACCATAATAATTTACTAATCCTACAAAAGACTTAAGCTCTGTTACATTTTTAGGCTCTTTTAAATTTAAAATCTTAGCAACCTTATCTGGACAAGTTTTTAATCCATCCCTGAGAAACTATATATCCCAAATAACTAACACTCTCCTTCAAAAAACGAACACTTATCTTTTCTCAGTCTTAAGCCCCTTCCTTCAATCTCTCTAGTACTATTTTAAGTCTCTCAAAATGTTCAGTTGGAGTGCGACCACAAATCAAAATATCATCCAAATACACCACTACACCTGGAATACCTCCCAGTAATTTTTCTATTTCCATCTGAAAAAACAGCAACAGCTGATGCTACTCCATATGGCAGACGTTTAAAACGGAACAATCCCAAATGTGTATTTATTGTTAATAGATATCTGCTACTTCCATCTACTTCCAATTGCTCATAAGCTCTTGAAAGATCCAATTTTGAAAAAATAGTCCCTCCGTTTAAACTAGCAAAAATGTCTGATAGTTTGGTAATGGATAAGAGTCAACCTCTATATGCTTATTAATAGTAACTTTAAAATCAGCACATAACCTTATATCATTATTTGGCTTCGTGCAATAACAAGAGGAGAGGCCCACTCACCGCAGTTTACTGGTTCCAACACCCCATTTTCTACCATACTATTTAGTTTCTGAGTAACTTTTTCCTTCAAGGCATAATTGAACGGATCTAGGTTTAAAAATTTTGCACTTGTATTTTCCTTCAACTTAATTTTCGCTTTTACACCTCTGAAACTTCCCAGATCATCCCTAAAAACCTCCTCATTTTTAGCTAGAATATGATCCAATTCTAAACTACAAGAATTTGAAATATGTTTAATTGACTTGGAAATATTAACCCAATCAATCTGAATTGCAGTTAACCAGTCCCGACCAAACAAGGATACATTATTAGAATTAGTAACAATAATTGGCAAAATACCACAATAGCCGCCATACTGAACTTTAACTGGTCATGCTTTTCCAACAACTGCAACACAGCCGCCGGTGTAGGTAGTCAAGGTAGTCTCACAAGGCTCAATCTTGATACCTGGAAGTCTCCTTAGTTCATTTGCAGAAAGAATAGAAACTGCAGCTCCAGTATCCAACTCCATACAGATTTTGACATCATTAACAACAGGGTACAATCTAATGGGTGGTGGAGACACCCTATTTATACAAGCGACTTGAAGGACCCATAGATCCAAATCCGCTGTATCCTGAAGACTAAACTCTGCTGCTCCGTCAACCGAACATCATCCTCGACACAGCTATCTGAAACAGCATTTACTTTCCTGTTTTGGTGCACAACTCCATCCGAAGAACTGCGACAGGCTGATCTTGTGTGTCCCAACGACTCGACCGCATGGAAAGCATTTCAAATGTCGAAACTTTACAGTCATTAGGCTTGTGAGAACTTCTGTTGCATCGCCAACACTTAGTCTTGACTTTATATACACTGCAATTCTTTGCAATTCCTGCTGCATATTCCTCGAGTGGAGCTCAGCCATCTCCATACTGCATGCAATACCAACTACTTTCTTAAAATTTAAATCATTTTCAGCCAACAATTTAACTCTAATTTTCTCGGAAGAGATCCCAACAACAAACTGATCACAAAGAGCTTCTTCCAGATAGCTGCCAAATATGCAATTCTTGGCTCCTTTCTTCAGTTCAGCAACATAAGCAGCTATATTTTCTCCCTCCTTCTGGTAGCGCCCGTGAAATTTGAACCTCTCAGCAGACTTGTTTTTCTTGGGTTCAAAATGGTTAGTCAAAATTTCTTTCAACTGATGATAGCTCTTGGCAGTAAGCACCTCTGGAGAAACCAGATCACGGATGAGGTTATAAGACGACTTCCCAACCAAAGTCAGAAACGCAGCTCGACACTCACTTTCTGCTGTAATCTTGTTCAAGTGCAGGAAGCAGTCAAAGCTTAGCTGACACCATGCGTTGAAGTCTTCTCCCTCTTCAAAAGGTTCAATGTTGCCGATATTAGTAGCCATCCTCGTCGCCAAATGATAAGTCGGTGAGAAGAAAAAAAACCGCTAAATGGTGTCTTTATTAAGTCTCCAAAAGTAGGTACACACAGTGCGGAGGCAGGTATTTAACTCCCACGAGTAAAGCCAAGTGACTTCTGGCAAGGTTGACAACAGCAAAAGCAAACAGTTGTTAAAGTAAACAACAACAATACACAACACTCGACAAAAGAGTTGACAACAAGCTGTCGCAACTCTCCAATCAGTTGTCATCCTCAAATGCTTCCGTGCTTTCCCTATCACAGCAGGTTAAGTCCCAAGGACCTTAATCTCTGGATTCATGAAATATGCGTGGCAGAGCGGCCAACAGATCTTTCTCCGTTCCGACACCTCCACCCTGCCTCCCTTTGATAAGGGGGAACCCTTGGCGCCTGACCCTTTATGCTCCCAGCATGAGGGTACCCTTACTATCAAGGGCCTAGGCACCCGTGGAGGTTGGAGGAACTTGAATTCTTCCCTCCTGGTCTGGAATCTCCTTACCCAGGTTTTGCCAGACTCACTGAGGAGGCATGGATTCGGTCCGATAAGGTCCCCAAGGAGACTGTCATCTTCCCGAGGGACCAGGCCCAGTCGTCTCTGCTAAGGACTTTATCGGAGTGGCAGGCGGAGAACACCAAACTCACCCCAAGCCAAGGGTGCGTTTATGTTCTCTTTGGGAGAGGTTCTTCCCACCCCTTGCACCTCAAAAAGTGGCTTCCCTCACTAGCCAAGCTTGCATGGAGGGTAAGCCTCTTCCTCATCTCCGGGAGACAGATCCCACCTCTCTTGTCTTCCCCGGAGATTCTGAGTTTTGGGAAGGAGCCCCAGCCACTTTCACGGTAACACGACTTGACCCTGACTGCGCTTCTAACCTGTTCAGTGAGCAACTGCCTAAGATCCTGGAGTCGCTCCTGAAAGCTGAACAGGCTTAGCAGGTCCTTAAACTCTCTGACTTTGGCAGAAGCAACGTCAGTGGTCTATAGCGAAGACGCTTTATTCCAGGTACTGACGAAATCTCTCTTAGCGAGTTTTCAGCAGGACCTGTATGACTTCATCAAGGCCCGGATGAACTGCCGAAAGCACATCTTTTCAGCAGCCACCATCCGTCATGAGCCTAAAAGGCTTATGAAAAGTTCCATCTGAGGAGCTAATCTCTTCCCCAAGGAAGAGGTTGATAAGGTCCTAGCTGAGGCAACTAGGGCCAATCAAAGTCTCCGCTCCCGTTGGGGTCTGTCATTCAAGAGGAAACAGTCTGAGCCAGCCGGAACCCACCCTAAGTCCGGGAAGAAATTTAAGAAATTCAAACGGCTTCCTACTCAGACTGTCTTGCAGGCTGTCCAGGTTCCCGCCCCTGGTCATCCTTTAACCTCCCAGTCCCAACCTCAACCTCAGTATGTGCTGGTCCAACCAGCCCATCAGCCTCTCGCTGCCCCTTCATATGTCTCTTCCCGGCTTTCAATGCTTCATATGAAAGCCAGGGGCATTTCATTCAATACAGAATGCAAGGGGAACTAGAGCCAGAGGATACTTTAGAGGTAGGGGAACACCTCCTCTCCTCCTCCAGGGAAGAGGAGGCAGAGGCTCCAGAGGAGGCAGACCCTCTCCGCCCAGTGAGATATCTCAGGTAGGCGGGAGGTTGTATCATTTTCGGGACCAGTGGAGCTTCAGTCCCTGGGCCCAGAGCATAGTCTCCAAAGGACTGGGGTGGAGTTGGTGCAAGGGTCCTCCCCACCAGTCAGGTTCCATCAATCACCATCCAAGGCTCTGAAGGACTTTGTGAAAGATCTATTACAAAAGAGGGCAATAAAGAAAGCGAGACACCTGAAATTTCAAGGCAGACTGTTCAGTGTTCCAAAGAAAGGTTCCAGTCAGCAAAGAGTAATTCTAGACTTGCCTTGTCTAAATTCTTACATTCAATGCGACAAGTTTCGAATGCTTACAATCTCGCAGGTTCGGACCCTACTGCCCAGTGGAGCCGTAACCACCTCTATAGATCTTTCAGACGCTTATTATCATGTCCCGATTGTGAGAAGGTTCTCTCCTTATCTGGGGTTCAGACTGGGAAATCAAGCATACTCGTTCAGGGTCATGCCATTCGGTCTCAATATAGCCCCCAGAATCTTCACCAAACTGGCAGGTACGGTAGTTCAACAACTCCGGTCTCAGGGGATCATGCTAGCCGCATACCTGGACGATTGGATCGTTTGGGCATCCAACGCCAACGAATGCCGGAGAGCGACAGCCATAGTAATCGGCTTTCTGGAATCTCTAGGCTTTCAAATAAACAGGAGAAATCCCGCCTAGTACCGAGAGTCGCTTTCAATGGTTAGGGATCCAGTGGGACCTGTGTTCACACAAACTATCTCTTCCGCCGGCCAAACGGAGAGAAATAGCCAAGGCAACCAGGCAGTTCCTCAAGAACAAGAAAACTTCCCGTCGTACCCAACAAAGAGTCTTAGGTTCTCTTCAGTTTGCTTCAGTGACGGATCTACTTCTGAAATCCAAACTGAGAGATATAAACAGGGTGTGGCGGAGCCGAGCCAATGTCAGGACTTCAGCCAAGGTTGGGCTCAGTCAAGAGCTTGAAAAAGAGACCTCCTTCAACAACAGTCCTCCAGCATTAGTAATTCACACCGACGTGATTCCACCCGCTTCTAAGCGGGTGGGGAGGATACTCAACACAAGAAGGTACAGGGGACTTGGTCCACCATGTTCCGCCAGTTCCATATCAATGTCCTGGAAGCTATGGCAGTCTTTCTAACCCTGAAGAAGCTGCGTCCAAACAATCTGATTCATATAAGACTGGTTTTGGACAGTGCAGTAGTAGTACATTGTATAAACAGGGGAGGTTCCAAGTCGAGTCGGATCAACCAGGTTATGATAGCAATATTCTCCCTAGCAAACAAACACCGGTGGCATCTGTCTGCTACCCATCTTGCAGGGGTCCAGAATGTCATTGCAGATTCCCTATCCAGGACAACTCTGCTGGAGTCGGAATGGTCCTTGGACAAAACATCATTCAGATGGATTTGCAGTCAAGTTCCAGGTCTCGAAGTAGATCTCTTTGCAACAGAATGCAACCACAAACTACCTTGTTATGTTGCTCCCAACCTGGACCCTCTAGCTCACTCCACAGATGCAATGTCAATAGATTGGAACAAGTGGCAAAGGATCTATCTGTTTCCTTCCAGTAAACCTGTTACTGAAAGTCCTTCACAAGCTCAGGACATTCAAAGATCAGATAGCCCTAGTGGCTCCCAACTGGCCGAAGAGCAACTGGTTTCCACTTCTTCTAGAGCTGAAGCTTCGGTGCTTGCAAATTCCCAACCCGAAACTGACGCAAATAGTACAAACTCAGACTGTGTCAGCTTCCTCAAGAATTAAGAATGCCCTGGCTTTGTGGATTTCATGAAGTTTGCAGCTCAGAAAGATGCTAATATTGATCCTATTAACACTTTGTTCCTAGAATCAGACAAAAGGGAATCCACTCTCAGACAATATGACTCAGCAGTTAAGAAATTAGCACTCTTCCTAAAAGAATCTGAAGCAACTGTAATGACCACAAATTTAGCAATTTCATTTTTTAGGTCATTATTTGAGAAAGGTCTGGCATCAAGTACTATTACTACAGCCATCATCACATACATACACCATAACATATCCTACATTGAAAAAACGCAGTACATCAGAACACTAACACAAGTAGACAGACATACAGAACTACAAGCATTTAATATCAAAATAGGGCACAATAAACAAATCACAATCATCAACACATACATCCCTCCAGAATATTCACCGGGTTTACCAGCAAACTTCACAATTAGACTGCAGGCGTTGAATACCCTCCCAGATATACTTCTGGGAGGTGATTTCAATGCCAAACACACAGAAGATGGTACGCCCATCAAGACATCACACAAAGAGGCACAGACATCTCAACACGATTAGACCAGCTATACATACTAAACAACACAGATATGCACACACACATACCACACCAAGCCAACTTTAGTCTCACTTCCCCAGACATAACATTTTGCTCACCCAACATAGCACCATCAATCACATGGAAAACACAAACAGACCTATCATCAGACCACCTTCCTATTTTAATAACACTCAAACCACACATGACACTTTCTCACATACAAGACACACCATCCCTAACTACAAGCGCTGCCTGGGATGAGTACTTGAAACCACTGAGGCTCATTTCCAGGAGTTAAACCACACACACATCATCACAGACACTAAACAACACAACAATACAATTCAACGACATAATAAACAATGCAGACAAAAGAAACGTTCCTAAAGGCAACAGAAAACACTACAACCCAAACTTCACGCCTGACATAAACAGACTCATAACAGAACGAAACAATTTAAGAAATACACCAACCCCACACACAAAATCACAACAAATCGCATACATGATTTAAACACAGAAATAAACACCAAATTAACTCAAAAACAGACAGAGAACTGGCAAACTTTTCAAGGTACACTAGACTACATAACCAACCCATCCAAACTACACAAAACTATCAACAGTCTCATCAATTCAAACAGTGGGAACACTCAAAGTCACGCCTCAATCACCACATCTGACAAGATCCCTTCACGCAAACAAGCCAACATCTTAATAAACCACTACGCAAAAATCAGCCACCTGACGAAATACAAAGAAGACAGACACATCTACAGACGCAAACAACAGTTCCCATTAGATTACACAGTAATACTAGCCACAACAGAAGACACTGCTAGAATCATTAAACAACTTAAAAACTCTGCAGCCATGGGCATCGATAATTTTCAAACATTCACTTAAAACATCTAGGTCCCCATGGCACACAAACACTGACAAACATAGCCAACTATTCATACGCACACTGCATTATAACACACATTTGGAAACTGGGGAAAATAATAGCACTTCTAAAACCAAACAAAACACCTACACAAGCAGCTTCATACAGACCTATAACTTTACTCTGCACACCATCAAAAGTAGTAGAACGCCTCATCTTACGCAAAAACCACACCACACATACCACTGTCACCCACTCAACATGGCTACAGACCACACCACTCTACAACAACACTACTCACCAACCTCACACAAAAATACAAGATGGCATTAACTCCAGACGCCCACCACAAAGAACACTGCTAATCACAATAGACATAAGTAAAGCCTTTGACGCCATCTCTAGACCACTTCTCATCAACAAAGTTTACAACACCACACTACACAACAACACCAAACGCTGGCTCGCCAATTACTTAACAGACAGACAAGCATTTGTACACTACAATGGCGAGTCATCCAAAATCAGAAACTTCCCGAACGGCGTCCCACAAGGCTCCGTCCTGAGCCCAACACTTTTTAACCTATTCATGCATGACATACCAACACCACCTAACAACATATACATCTCCTCATATGCAGACGATCTAACAATCATATCAATACATGCAGACAAAAACGTATGCTCCACACAAGTACAGACTTACATAACACAACTTGAAAACTGGCTCACACAAAACAGATTACAGGTAGCACCAACAAAATCCACAAGTACACTACTCACTAGTCACAACAAAGAACATCAGTATAGACCCACAGCAACGCTGAACAACACCACAATTCCACACACACACGAAACAAAAATCCTAGGAGTCACATACAACACTTCAATGTCATTTGCTCCACATGTCAGTAACATCATCAAGAAATGCAGACCTAGACTAAATGCACTAAGATCACTAACAGGCACAACATTTGGACAACAAAAAGAAACGCTCATCACAGTATACAAACAATACATCCGCTCCATAATAAACTACGCCAGCCCAGCCTGGCACCCTGCCATATCCAACACACAACTAAACAAACTACAAATAATACAAAACACAGCTCTGAGAATCATCCTTGGCAGTACACAATCCACACCAACAGAACACTTACACGCCGAAACCAAGATTCTCACCATCAGGCAACACTTAGACATGAGAGGCACACAATTCTTGGCATCGGTCATAAACAACACAAACAGCCCATGCTATTACCTTCACGACCACCCTCCAACACACAGGCAAATAGCGAATACACCACACAGACACTATACAAATATCTTGAATTCTATACCACCACCCACAAACAGCACACAAAACAAAAGCACATCCATACTCACCTCACCAGACAAGCACTTAATAACCTTCCCAACAACAAAATACTTTTCACCCCCACCCAACATAAGCAGCACAGAAACACAGCTCTCAAGATTGGAGAGAGTACACCTGACTCGACTTCGCTGTGGTCATCACCAATCACTAAACACCTACAAACACCGATTGAGACAACACCCAAACAGACATATGTCCACTCTGCCAAGTTAGTCCCCACACAATTACACATCTCTTAGTAGATTGCCCTAACTTGGCAGCCCTTAGACAACAACACAACATCCACACTACCACACAGTTATGGTCAGATCCAGTAAGCGTGGTGTCCTTCTTCCTGGCATAACAGAGTCTGGGGAACCACAACAACAACAACAACAACAACAATTTTACAACTACAGCCAAATCAGCTTTGAAAAAGATATTTTTACAAGAGTTTAAGATTAACTTAACAGATTCTTATTTTTCGTCAATCCCTAAAGCCTGCGCTCGTTTAAGACCAATAACCCGCCCACATACGGTTTCCTGGTTCTTAAATGATGTTCTTAAATTAGCTTCAGAAACGGATAATCAAAATTGTTCTTTCATAAATTTATTGGGGAAGACCTTATTTTTAATTAGTTTAGCTTCAGGTGCTAGAATTTCCGAGCTGTCTGCCCTGTCTAGAGAACCCAATCATATTGATTTCCTTCCATCAGGTGAAGTGTTGCTAGCTCCTCACCCTAAGTTTCTAGCTAAGAATGAAGATCCTCGAGATAGGTGGTCTCCCTGGAAGGTCATCCCCCTCCCACAAGACCTGTCTTTATGCCCAGTCTTTACTTTAAAGGCCTATTTAGACAGGACCTCAAGATAACTTCGGGGCCTCTGTTTGTAAGAGAAGGGGAGGAACTATTTCTATGAAAGCCATCAGGCAGCAGATCTTGTATTTTATTAAACAAGCAAACCCAGACTCAGTTCCAAAAGTACATGACATTAGAGCGGTGGCCACCTCCACTAACTATTTCCATTATATGAATTTTGAGGATCTTACAAAATATACAGGGTGGAAGTCTCCCCAGTTTTCAAATGCCACTATCTGAAATCCCTAGAAGCTCTGAAGTTCACCACAGTGGCGGCAGGGAACATTGTTCCTCCCTCTGTTTAACTCTTTTCTCTTTATATTCAGTCACTTTCCTCCCTCCTACCTGCCTCATTTATTCCCTTTCCATCACCTCCAGGTCAGACATACTTCACAGCCTGTCTCCTGACCATGTTATAGTTTTGTATTGTCTACTATGTTTAAATTTAAATACGCTTTTGTGTTCTTTTGTCTTGTGGAACATAGTTCCCCCACCTTAATCTTATGTATATATTTAAGTACCTATATTATATGTTTATGTACACCTTAATCTTATGAATAGATTTATGTTTATGTACACCTTAATCTTAGGAATAGATTTAAGTATCTATATTATATATTTAAATACCTATATTTTTGCTACCTGGATAATTAAAACTCTTGTAGATTTATAGTTTTATTTCTTGCCTCTACAAGTTTCTTTTATTGTTTCAGGATGGTATTTTGTTTCTCTGTTATTATTTCACCGGGTGACACAGGTTTGACAACCCAGAAAAAGGATTTTGACAAAGGAAAAATCTATTTCTGGGGAGAGACCTGTGTCACCCGGTGACCCACCTCTGATTCTTTTTTCCCCCCCTTGATAAAAATACCATTCCAGGATGGGGATGCTAACATGGAATGTAGGTGACGCTGGTTTGTTTACAGTCCGCGAGTGGTGCGGGGGTTTGTAACGGCACCTCATTCGGTGGGACTTTTGACATTGGGAATGTTTACAGGGCGGAGGCCTGTGATTGTGACAATCTCACCCTTTCTCATACACGACTCCATTTCATGGAGCTCGCACTGGGGGTAGTAACTCCAGCTTGGCATTTAGCTTTTCTCTGGTATATTTAGCAATAGCTTTACCTAGAAATAAGTGCTGAATTGTTATTTCACCGGGTGACACAGGTCTCTCCCCAGAAATAGATTTTTCCTTTGTCAAAATCCTTTTATTAGCATTTTTGATAGCGTAGTCGCTTGTTTCGTCCTCAAGGAGTTACCTTCCATGGTCTACCAAAGCTCCATGGTGACAAAACTAATATCAAAGAATTCCCTTCTAGTTGGTCTTTTTGGCCAGGTATTGTGTCGTAATGATTAACATTATTACACGTGATGGAGTATATAATGGACTCATAGATAAGAGGGCACTTTCCCTTATCTTCACTGAAGCTAAACCCAGTTTTTCCAACATCAAAAGAACCTACAAGAAAGAGAAGTGGCTACTGCGCATGTGCATCTGCCCTCTTGTTTACAACTGGGCTGTTAAAGACCAAGGAGTCATTAACTCTCTTTGGTCTACTGCGAACGGTTCATGTCATTACCAGTGCTCCAAAAAAATTCAACTTTTTTCTGTTCATTATTGAGCATCATGGAAACATCAAAAATAGCAAGATAAGTGCTTAATATTGAGTTCAGTTGAAAGTTTTGCACCTAGTTTTGCAAAACGAAAATTTTTTAAATTCTAACAAAATGTTTTAGCTAAAAGAAATGTTCCATAACTCATTATTAATATAGAAAATCCTTTCAGATTCTATGATGTCTACAATAATCTAAGCAGTAAGTGAGAATAATTTAGGCTAGATTAATAGTGGATGTTGTCTGTAGCCTATGTCCTAGGATTACGTATCCTTAACTGGCCTACCTTAGACCGAGGACCCTAGGATCAGATAATGACAATATCTGGGCAAAATAAATCGATAGCCTAACAATAAGGCTACATATTAGTATAAATTTTTTCCTTTTATATAAGCCTGTGTGTAAGAGCCTGACGTCGTCTCTTCCAAACACCTGTGTGTGCGTGTGTTCGTCGTCCATCGGAGTGGACAAGACAACAAGCGCATCTCGTTTTCTTTCTCTACAGGAACGCGATTTCAGCCATACAATATTTCCGTCTGTTTCTCCCTAACCATTGTTGTCTCGATTTATGTGCAATCACCATTACTTGCATTGCCATGCAAGTATTCTAATCATGTACTCATAAAGTTCCACCAAATCTTCTGTATCAAACTGTATGTATGTTTCTCTTTGTGAAGACGCCAAACGTCTCTCCATTTCACATATGTTATGCTACTGCATTGTATTCATTAATCTGTCTCGAATCTCATGCAATTGGCCATATGTAGAATTTCCTGGCCTTTCCATTGATTTATGTTTTAACACCGTACATTTATTATGTGTCTCAATATCGCCATCTGTTTGTCTGCCGACAAACACAGATGTCTGAATCTTTTATCTCTTGTTCTGCTCTGTCTGTATGTAGATGCTACGTTGCGGTCCGCACATGTCAATAACATCTCCGCAGATTCTGTACATTTAATCTCAGTAAGGAACTACCAATAAACCAGTTAACACCCAGCCAGTATGTCACTCAAACCCCAGTCCTTACATGTGCACTTAAGCATGAGCTAAATAATCCAGGGCTAGCTTGAGCATTACCTTATATCAAGTTAAGCGATAACTTTTTACGAGACATCTCATTTTTGGACTGAATTGTTAGCCTAGACCATGTACCCTATGACTAGATGAAATAGTAATCTGTGCTGGATGAGATGGTAACCCGGCCTTATGACTACATACTAAGGTAGGCTAATTGTGTTTTATGTAACCCATACACTTAAGTGTGAATTAAATAGTCCAGATTAGGCAGTACCCTAGATTAGAGTAAGTTACAGCCTGGTTATAATGTTACACATTAGTGAGCTACTCTCTTATACAGTAGACCAAATAGTCTAGGATTGGGTATAAACAACAACTTGGGTTAGACAAAAAAATAGTAGACTAACTATAAGGTTACATATTAATAAGTTTTCTGTTTTTATATAGCCTAGCCTATACATTTAAGAGTGATCCATAATAATAACCTAGTTTTTTACGACTCAGTAGAATGTCTGTAAGACTACATACTAGTAGTGTCTTATGTAGCCTATATCCTTACAGGTGATATAAACCTAGAACAGGCATTAGCCTAACCAGATTAAGTAGGAACTCCTTTTTAAGGAACATCCTACTATTAGCCTAAAACAGCAATGGCCAAATATCAGATGAAAGGGTAGTCTTGGCCACATAAAACAGAAAATCAGATTATAAGAGGATTCTTTTCTATATAGTTTATAACTTTAAGTTGTAAATAAGCCTAGAATAGGTTAAGCAAGAACCTTCTAAGAAATCCTCTATTCTTAGCTTACAGTAGATTATACTAGAAGCATTAACCTAAGCTATATAAAACAGTAGCTTGGGTTAGTTAAACAAATTAGTTCATAGCAGTTAGTCTGAATGGCATGACAACTGGAATTAAAAAGTTCACTCAGCCATTGCAAAAAGACTAACAGTGTATGAGTAATACAGCCATGTACAGGTATGAAAACTAATCTAAACCTTAGGGGGTTTAAGTTAACATAGATACTTAATTAAATGTATTACAACTGCACACTTGTAATCAAGTTAACATGTAACATGGAAACTATATGAGGAACCACAGAAGTGTCCCTCACTTAACAATTAATACTAACTAGCTTCTACTAACAACTTGCTTTATATCACTTTAGGCAGGATCCTCAGTTCAAGTGTTCTGTAGCAAATTGCTCGGTTCACTTTTTGCTAGTGGGTAGGGACCATACCACCTGCCACGAGCATAATCCTTGTAAAAAACAAGGGAAATTTGCTTGGTCGCTAGATGTGGGTGAGATTTGTAGTGTGCTCCTGGCAACAAGTTTTAAGGACAAAACAGCTCCTTTTAAGCTGTCTCAATAGGTCCTAGGGTTCAGTAGGGGGTAAGGATGGGGGAGATTATGTCTTTCCGGCAGAACTCCGAAAGCAGATATTTACCCTTTTCTTCTGAACAACATCAATGTTTGGGCCAAAACCCAGTAACATCAGACCCCAACACCTCCCAGGTTAAACCCCGCGGAGGAAGTAGAGGAATCTTTACATGGGGTTGACATTCTTACTAAAGAATATGAAGTGGACATTGCCACTGAAATGGCCCTGCTGAACCCAGAAGGCCCAGGGACACAAATTTTAGCTACCAATGGGAGAAACCTTCCACAAGTAATTCTAATCCCCAAGCAGCTACCATTGCTGAATAAGATCTTTTCCCAAAAAGGGATACTAGGAACCACCTAACTCCAACTGAAATTACTACATTTTCAGAGGGGTATGGAAACTTACCATGCTGAAGCTCAGTTAAATTGCGTAAACTCCCCCAAAAAGGATACACAGTTTGCAGGATTTGATCAGTTCCGTAAGGAAATTGAGTACCATCAAAGATGCCCTTGCCACAGAACGGCAATATATAAGGGACATGAAGCATGATTCCAAAAAGACAAGTAAGTCGGTCATGTACACCCCAAAATGTAAAAGTACTACATCCTGTAACCGAAAAGTGAGCGTAGATACAAATGCTGCCCAAACAAGGTCTAATGTTAGAATTCTGACCAGAAACAACAAAATGGTCAGTTTGGAGTACAGAACTTCAGATCAAAACATAATAGGAACTCCAATACTCACCCCTCATGATACTGATACTCCATGGCGAGGTGCCTCAGTGTTCATTTTCTCTCCTGATGGCAAGTATGTAATTAGTGAAATTAGTGAGAGAAAAACTATAATCGAAGTTGTACATGTAGAATTTACAAACTGGAGAAACCAGTAACAGAAACAGTTTTCTTACCTGTGCCTACAACATTAAAATCTATAGAAATCACCCTTTACCAGGTCAATGAAAAATGGATCTCTACTTCCATTTGCATAAGACCCAAGTTGCTCACCAAGTAGCCCCAGCCTTCTGTCCCTTCACTTTCAAAAATATTAATCATGTGAAGACAGATTTTCAGAATTTGTAGTGTCTAAAAACGAGAGACAATGGCAGAATTAAAACCATCTGCCACGGTCATCCCAGTTTCAGGAAATTCTACCAAGGAATGGGCAATGCTACAACTCCCTTTTGAAAGGAAAAAGCTCCCTAGATATAGCTACTCAGCAGTTTGGGACCCCTATGAAAAGACTCAGAGGGGACAGCCTTCTCAGAAATTTATGTTAGGCTCCGACTCGTTATAAAACTAACCTCTACCACCTTGCTGGAAGTTGCCACAAAAGACTTCCAGAAGATTCCAGGATAATTTTTGCTGTTGAGGCCAAAAGTCTTATGAGAACCCAATGGAAAGCACTCTGTGACTTCCTAAAATGGTGCATAAAAGCACGAATGGAAGTATTGGAGAGCTCCATCAAATCACTCTCCAATGTCACTGCATTATTACATTCTAACCCCTTCTTTAATGACCTGTTTGAGGAGTCTGTTGTGGCTCAACTTAACATGCACTCCTGCCAACAGATTTGTGCAGTGTATGCTCTTCTGGGGAAGGGGGAATTCAGGAAACAAAGAACCCAAAATTTCTCTTTACCCAACCCCAGAAAGGCTCACTTTGATCAAAAATCATATAAGCCTTCAGTCACCCCCAAGAGTTTTCCTCAAAGGAAAAAAAAAAAAAAAAAAAAAGGTAGGTGGTCAGAAGGGACAATTCCCTACAAAGGGATAATAATAACCGCAAGGGCATCCTTTTCACAAGACCCAAAACCATCTTATAGGGGAAAAACGAAAAGCAACACCTGAAATATCTATCAAAGGTGGAGGCAGACCAAGAGGAATTGTATGGTTGGGGGTCAGCTTCGACAACATCACAGACAATGGAAGTTCTCCCTGTGGGGGAACAGCATTATTTATATGCGCAGAAAGGCCCTGTTAATGGGGTCCATAAAGAAACATGCATATATTCACCACCAAGTATGTCTCTTCAGTGTCCTCAAGAAGGAGCCCTCCAAAAAGGAGAGTGATCCTCAACCAATCAACATTGAACCAGCACATTGTTTGCCAAAAGTTTTGGATAATTACCATTGCCTAAGTACATTGAATCATTCCAAAAGGGACTTGGACAGTTTCTATAGATCTGAAAGATGCATACTGGCACATCCCTATAGCCATCCCCCCCTCTGCCCCTTCCCAAGGTTCTGGATAGGGAAAAGATACGTACACACTCAAAGTCATGCCCTTCGGGCTCAACATTGCCTAAAGCATATTTTACAAAATTAGCAAAGGTATTCGTTCAAGAACTCAAACAAAAGAATGCAACTAATAGCCTACCTAGACAAGTGGTTGATCTGGGGGCCCACAAGAAAAGTGTTTGAAAAACCTAAGAGCAATGGTCAACAGACTACAGCCAAAAGGTTTTATAATAAATGTGAAAGCATCCCACTGCACGCCCAGCAGACACTTTCAGTGGCTGGTGCTGTGTTGGGATACTCTTCACGGCCTGTTGTCTCTCCCCATCATACTCAAAACAGAATAAGGTAAATCCTCAAAGGGTTCCTTGCACCGCCCCAAGTTTCCAGATGGCAATCAGAATGGGCCTGCTGCAGTTTGCATCAGTAGTAGATCCAATACTTAGATTGCAACCAAAAATGTGAGCAAATTCTGGCTATTGCATGCAAGAAAAAAGATGAGAGACCAACCTCATCAAAAGATTAAAAAAGTTGGGAGATACTTCGGCCTTGGATCTGGAAGGATTCTCTGGCAAAACAGGTCACCCTGACTCCTCTGTCTGTATGAGTGACGATACACACAGATGCCTCGTTAACAGGTTGGGAGGATCGTCAGGCGGCAGGGAGGTGATCAGCTACTCTAAGTAATTCTTATATCAATTTCCTGGAGCTGATGGCTGTCTTTTTGTCTCAAAAAACTCAAACCTCTGGAAGAGAGAGAGACAACATAACTACAACATCCTACATCAAGAGGTTGCAATCATGTTCACCTCCTCTCAATATGACAATACTAGCCATCCTTCGGATGGCGCAGGCAAGGAAGGCACGTCTGCAGTTCATCTCACAGGGGGTCTCATTGTAATAGGCTCTCTTATCAAGGAAAACGACAGCCTTAACACAGTGGATGTTGGACAACCACTGTTTTCAAATAATAGCCAGCATGGTTCCACAACCGGAAGTGGACCTGTTCACCATGTACGAGAATTACAAACTCCTAATACCGTAATACCTCGAACCTGCATGATTTGAGTTGCACGAATTCACAGACACAAGAATTTTTCATTGGAACATAACTAATGGTCATACACGCGAACATTTGCGAACACTGAGAAACCCAGCAAAAGCGTTTAATTTTTTATGTAATTTATAAGTTTTCAAGCTTTTGTGTGTAAATTAAATATAACATTAAATATTATTAAAAGTAATTTCTCTCTCTCCCTCTCTTTTAGTGAGATGAATTTTTATGGTACATGTATACAGGTGTGTTTATTTGTATGATAAACTTTTTACCTAATAATAAGTACTAATTTTCAAATAATAATAATAATAATAATAATAATAATAAAGGGATTTTGACAGAGGAAAAATCTATTTCTGAGGAAGGTCCCGTGTCACCCGGTGAAATTCCATTACAGCACGAATTTCTAGGTATAACAATGCTAGATATACCAGAGAAAAAGAGCTTTCAGGAAAGCTGGGGTTACTACCCCCAGTCGAGCGTCTTCTAGGAAGACGTCGGTATAATGAAGGGTGAGTGAAATACCACTACCACGGAAATATACTCGAAAGATCTCTCCTTATCAAAACCCCGAAAAGAGCGGTGAGCCGTTACAGCCCCCACACTCAACACCCGCCAGGACGGCGACACCAGCGCCACCTACTTCATTCCATGCTAGCACTAACCCCAGACTTGGCATGTGCAAGCAGGGGGAGTACTAGGTCAGTTAGGGGAGGGTCACGGGTGACACGGGACCTTCCTCAGAAATAGATTTTCCTCTGTCAAAATCCCTTTTCTGAGTCCAGTCCCGTGTCAGCCGGTGAAATAGTGATAGAGAATCATGCCAAGACTGCCACTACTGGGAAAAAAATGGGGGTAATCTGAAGAAAATGCAAAATTGTAACGAAAATAATTTTAATCAAGCAATCTCTTTCATGAAGCAAGAATACTAAAAAAGTAAGGTATCTTAAATCTAAGGCACATCAAAAACTTAGCACTATAAAACAAGGGGAGGTCCCGGTGTATGACGGGAAAAAACCCCAAAAATCTTAAAATTACTTAAAGGTAGTGAAAAATGAAATGTGCACAGAACAAGCAAATACAACCTTAACACTATACACGTAAACTTAGGCTAAACACGTAAGAGACAAGACTAATGAAAATTACACATACACATATCTGGGGTACGTGGAGCCAAATAAAAACCGTCCAGTACCCCATAAGAGAAAACAATTATGGCTAGTCAGATTACACTTTTCCATCAGTAGATACAAGATACATCAATATGAGGGGCTAGGCAGTGAGGCATAAACAACCAGGAGAATAAGCAGAGAAGTAAATGAGGCAGGCGGGCGGGGGGGAAAAGGAAAGGATAAGGAAATGATTATTTAAGGTGGGGAGATGACACTTCCCACTGCTATTGTAGAATATTTCAGGGCTTCGAGCGATTTTAAATAGTGGCGTTTAAACACTAGAGGTGATTTCCAACCCGTATATTTTGATAACTCTGAAAAGTCCATATTATGAAAGTAATTAATAGAAGTAGCAACTGCTCGAATATCATGAACTTTAGGAACTGAGTCTGGGTTGGCTTGTTTAATGAAATACAGAATTTGTTGCCTTATAGCGTTCAGGGAAAGAGTACCACCTTTCTCCCCTGATAAAAAGAGGACCCGACTTACTCTGTGGAGTTCTTAAGAGGTAAGATTTAAGTGTATAAACTGGACATAAAGATTGGTCTTGAGGAAGGGGCACCACCTTCCAAGGAGACCACCTGTCCTGTGGGTCTTCGTTCTTAGCTAAAAATCTAGGGTCAGGGGAAAGGAGGACCTCCCAGATGGGAGGAAGTTAACAAAACTATCACCTCTAGTGAGAGCCGACAGCTCTGAGATTCTAGCACCTGAAGCCAAGCTAATCAAAAATAAAGTCTTCCTTAACAGATCCTGATAAGAGCAATGGAAGTTATCCAACTCTGATGCTAACTTAAGGACGTCATTGAGAAACCACGTAACCGAATGTGGACGTGATACTGGTCTCAGACGAGCGCATGCTCTGGGGATGGATGAAAAATAGGAATCTGTAAGGTCGATTTTAAAGCCATAAAGAAATACTTTCTTCAATGCCGACTTGACTGTGGTAATAGTGGCGGGAGCCAGGCCTTTCTCAAACAGTGACCTAAAGAAGGAAACTCCTAAATTAGTCGTCATGATTTTGGCTTCAGATGCTTTCAGGAAGGAGGCTAATTTTTTGACTGCTGAGTCATACTGTCTAAGAGTAGACTCTCTTTTATCTGATTCTAAAAACAGAGTGTTGACAGGGTCAATGTTCGCTCCTTTTGGGCTGCGAACTTTATAAAGTCCATAAAACTAGGGCATTCTGAATCCTTGAGGAAGCTGACACAGTCTTGGTTTGTACTGTCTGGGTCAGAATGGGCTTGGGAATCCGAAGACTCCGTAATCCCAGTTCCTGAAGAAGAGGGAACCAATTGCTCTTTGGCCAGTAGGGGCTACTAGGGCTGGTTGACCCTTGAATGTCCTGAGTTTGTGTAATACTTTCAGCAGTAAATTTATTGGAGGAACAGATAAATCTTCTCCCAATTGTTCCAATCTACTGTCATTGCGTCTGTGGCGAACGCCTGAGGGTCCAGGTTGGGGGCCACGTAACAGGGAGCTTGAAGTTGCTCTCCGTTGCGAACAGATCCACTTGGAGGCCCGGAACCCGGCGGCAAATCCATTTGAAAGATTCCGCATCCAGGGACCACTCCGTCTCCAACGGGGTAGTCCTGGACAGGGAATCCGCCACCATGTTCCGGACTCCTGCTAGGTGGGTGGCTGACAGGTGCCAGTCGTGCTTGTTCGCCAGGGAGAAGATAGCTACCATTACTTGGTTTACTCGACCTGATTTGGAGCCGCCCTGTTGATGCAATGAACTACCACTGCGCTGTCTAACACCAGCCTGATATGAATCCGGTTGGGAGGGCGGATTTTCTTCAGAGTTAGAAAGACCGCCATAGCTTCCAGGGTATTTATATGGAACTGCTGAAACATTGTGGACCACGTTCCTTGTACTTTCTGTTTTGGTGAATATCCCCCCCAGCCGCTTAGAGAAGCGTCTGTGTGGATAACTAGTGCCGGAGGGGGAAATTGAAGCGGAACTGTTTTGGACAGGCCCTTGACTGTGGTCCAAGGCCGCAGTCTTGTCTTTAAGATTCGAGGGATAGAGGAGACCTTGTCCCTGAGCTTGGCATTTGCTCGACTCCGCCACACTCTGTTTATGTCTTTTAATTTGGCTTTCAAGAGCAGGTCTGTCACTGAGGCAAATTGAAGAGACCCGAGGACTCTTTCTTGAGATCGACGGGATACCGATGGATTTTTGAGAAATCTCTTGGTGAGAGATGCTATCTCTTTCCTCTTGGGAGGCGGGAGAGATAACGTGTGGGAGGACAGATCCCACTGGAGACCCAGCCACTGAAACCGGGACTCCGGAGTCAGGCGGGACTTCTCTCTGTTCAGCTGAAAACCCAGTGACTCTAAAATTGATGACTATGGACGTGGCTTCCTGACACTCCGGAACAGTTGGTGCCCAGATTATCCAATCGTCCAGGTGCGCTGCTAGGGAAATTCCTTGGGACCGAGCTGCTGTACTACCGTGTCCGCCAGCTTGGTGAATACCCTGGGTGCAATGTTCAGACCGAAGGGCATAACCCTGAAGGAGTAGGCTTGATTCCCGAGTCTGAAACCGAGGAACTGAGAGAAGTTCCACGTAATCGGGACGTGATAATAAGCGTCTGAAAGATCGATAGAGGTGGTGACGGCCCCACGCGGAAGTAGAGTCCGTACCTGAGCTACCGTAAGCATGCGAAACTTGTCGCATTTTATGTAGAGATTTAGACGCGACAGATCCAGGATCACTCTTTGCTGATCGGAGTCTTTTTTGGGAACAGTGAATAGCCTGCCTTGAAACTTTAGGTGCCTTGCTTTCTTTATTGCTTGTTTGTTGAGCAATTCTGTTACGTAATCCTGTAGGATTGATGTGGGTGGCTGATAAAATCTGGTTAGAGGGGGAGGGTTCTTGATCCAGCTCCACCCCAGTCCCTTGGACACAATGCTGTGTGCCCAAGGGCTGAAGGTCCATTGGTCCCTGAACCAATACAGGCGACCGCCTACCTGTGTTCTCTCAGTGGGAGGGAGCGGGTTTATTCCCTCTACCACGTCCAGGTCTTCCTCTTGGGGTGGTGTTAGACCTTCCTCTGTGGGGACCTTGCCCTTCCTCCCCTTGCAACCCTATTGAGGCCGTGAAAGAACCCAAGGCCCTCATATGTAGGGTTGTATGCTGGTGAGGACACATAAGAGGGCGCCGCTGGTTGGACCAACACGTACTGTTGGGGGTGGGCCTTAGAAGTAGATGGTTGGGCCACTGCCGAGACCGGGACGGCTTGGACTACCGCCTGATGGGGCCTCTTATGCCTCCTGAAGCGTTTGCCTCCTCTCGTCTGGGGGCCGGCCAATTCTGGGGTCTTGCGCTTATAAGTGGAAATGCCCCAGCGAGAGCGCAGACTCTGATTGGCCCGTGTAGCCTCAGACATAACGGATGTAACCTCGTCTTCAGGGAAGAGGTTAGGTCCCCAGATCGAGCTTTTAACGAGCTTGTTAGGCTCGTGGCGGATAGTAGCATCAGCAAAGATGAATTTCCTGCACTCCAGTCTGGCCATGATGAACTCATGCAAGTCCGACTGGAAGCTCGCCAGGAAGGACTTAGCTAGAACCTGGAAAAAGGGTTCGTCTGAGCAGGAGACGGCAGTAGCCTCTGTAAGACAGCCGGAGCTCAAGGACCGGGCTAACTTAGTCCGGGCCTCAAACTCCGCCTTCAATAAAGATTCCGGCAGCTTAGGGAGCTGTTCACTAAACTGCGTGGAAGCGCAGAGGGGGTCCAGCTTCCCGACGGTGAAAGTGGACGGGGTGTCCACCCAGAACTCATTACTTCCTGGGAATACCAGGGAAGTAGGATCTGTTTCCCTTAATTGTGGTAAGGGATTACCTTCAAAGCATGCTCGGGCCGTAGCCAGAGCAACTTTGTCCATGCAAGGAGTGGGAAGGTCTTCTCCCAGGGCGAACATCGTAAAATTGCCCTTGAAAGGGGTCAATTTCGTGTTTACTGCCTGCCACTCCGTCAGAGTGCGCAGGAGAGCCGACTGAGCCTGGTCCCTAGGGATGATGACAGTCTCCCTAGGAACCTTGTCTGACCGAATCCAGGCTTCTTCTGTGAGTCTCACGAAGCCTGGATAAGGGGGCAAGAGATCGGGGGGGAAGAACTCCAATTCCTCCAACCGTCTCGTGCCCAGACCCTCCACTGTAAGTTTGCCATCATGTTGGATGGCCCGGAGTGCGAAGCGCCAAGGGTTACCAACATCAAACGGCGGGAGGTCCGCAGTGTCGGGGATAGTATACTGTGGTTCTGCCGGAGGTTGGCGAGCCAAACCTGCCAGTATGTTGTCATAATTGGCAAACTTATCGGAGATTTTTTCAAACCTAGAATCTAGGTCCTCCGTAAACTTTTTGTAAAGTTCAGTGGCAAGGGCTTGTGCATCGAAAGAAGGTTGGCGAGGAGGGCTTGGTTTTGCAGCCCTCTTACTCGCGCCTTTGCCGGAGGAACTAGATTTGCTCCCGGAGGCTACCGGTCCTGAAACCTTAGCCTTCGACGGGGGGAAGGGCGATGCCTTCTTGGAAGTCGAGGACTTGTAGCCCTTCGCCTTCCATGAAGTCTTCAACTTCAACTTGGGGATAGCAGACGGAGCTCTATCACCCAAGGAGGAAGACTTCACAAATCCTGCAAAAGAAGACACTGATGAAGCAGGGGAGTCAAACAAAGGGGGGCCCGCCCCAACATCCTCACTTACCTCACCACTTACCACCTGGTCCTGCTCCGTATTCATTGGTTCCAGGTCGAGATTTAAGGCGGCAACATCCTCCGAGACTTCGGCGTACAAGATATCCACTTGAGGTGGCTGGGTCGCATCCCGGATTTGTTGGATGATTGGGGTGGCAAGATCTTCAGGCACTGCAGCCGCCACCCGTGCGCGCCGGGTAAAGCAAGTCCCTCAACCTGGCGTCGAGGACGTAGGGCTTCCCGGACGGAACATTCCTGCCAACCCAGCCACCCAGGCCCGGAGGGATTCCAAGGCAGACTTTTGGAAGCTTCGTCCGCCTGCAAGGAAACCAGCACTTAGTTAGGAACGAAAAGTCAGACCGAATATAAACAATATACAACATGAGGAGCATGAACCGGGGAAGGAAGACTGTCACTTACCGACTCATCCTGGATGGTTGAGCAGAGAGCAAAGCAAACCTCACAACCATCGGGGTGCCAAACAACCAGGTCGTCAAGTCGGACCGCACAACCAGCGTGGGTCCGGCATACTACGTGCCCGTAGGGTTGTTGAAGGGAGGCGGTACACCCCGGCTCCTCACAGCGAACAGTCTGTAAATATAAAAGTACATGAACCTCACACTCTAAGCAATCTAAAGCCGGCAAGGCCGGGAAACTCAACTACAACCGGAATACTCCGGCGGAGAAGAACTCCCTTATCATAAACTGGGCCAATAAGCTTTAAATGCACAGAGTGGAAGGTAAGGGTTCAGACCCCGGAGGACTCCGGGGAATGAAGGAACGAGAAACCAGGAACTAACCATAAGGGCTGCCAGAAAAATAACGGCGGAGCCCCCGGGTGTAGGACCGGACTCACGTATATATGGATAAACAGATTTATCTAAAATTAAAAACAAAATAATAATAATAATAATAATAACAAGTGATGGTAATTACTCCGGAGACCGGAGGGTCCGCTCATTACGTGATATAGAAACTTCCACCCTTACCTCCCCGCCGGAGAAACAAAACGGGTAAAGTGCTCTATGTTCATAACATAAGGCGGAGCAACACATTTCACCCTAACTTCAAGAGCCCGATGGGGAGACGAGAGGTATGAGAAAGTGATTCGAACATGTTTGAGCAAACAAACCACCCACCCCACCACAGCGAAGCTAGGGACGGTATGGGAGGGAGCGAATCCCTCTACCAATAGGAGGAGTCCCTGAACTCGGAGAAAACGCCATCTAGCGTCACCCGCACGAGTCGCAAGGCTGAGGGGGGGGGGGGGGGAGTGGAGAGGAGTAGGCTACCCGGAAGGGGACAGGAGACAGGGAGAAACATGTCACCCGCTCAACTGCATCCTTTCCTCCAAATGAACTTGGAAGGGTAGCCTACCCCAGGGAGCTACACAACCCAAAGCCCAACTCCTTGCTAGGTGAAGCCTAATATGGGCCTAACCTAGTATAGGTTAGGAAAGAGGAAGGAGTGTAAAAGGGGAGGAGGAAGCAGCAGGGAGAGAAATTTTGTGCCGAGAGCCAACCGGGATCGAGAAGGGGGGGTAAGGAGGCGACTAGCCTAGAGGAAACACATCCAAAGAACTCGATTCCCCCAAATGGAGGAAGAGAACTAAGGGGCTCACTCTATCCACCGTAAAACGACCCCGGAGGAAACAGCAACCAAAACTCCCTCAACCTGATCTCCGCACCCAGGGCAAGGGGATGGAGCTTACACTACAAAATACCATCACACATAAACAATCAAAATCAAATTAAGCTCATTAGGGAGCGTAGCCTACCTCGGGGGAGAGGCCCACCAGAGGCAAACCACACAACCAAAAAACAATAAACAAAAATAAATAAATATACTAAAAATAAAAGAAGAGCACCATCTTCAAGTATAAAATAATAGCCTACTGAGACCAAAATGAAAATGAACCCAACCTGGGGGTACTTGGACGGGGCATCACCCTAATAAAGGCCGATAGGCCGATAATGCAATTCAAAAACTAAAAAGGGAGGGGAGCCACCGCAAGGAACCACCAGGAAGGAATTCAAGGGGTTAAAATCTTTCTATAACGACGAGGAGACAACTCCAACCGAAAGAACAGAAGGAGTCGCCTCGCGGTCGACATGGCTGGCGGGGGACGCCGTGGCGTCATAAGAAGATCTCAATATTTATGAAAACACGAGACCAAAACAGCCAATAAAATAGAACAAAAACCCCACAAGAAGATGGTACTTAACTTAGAGATGGAAAAGGTGCTCGATGCCATTGTAGATGATGAAAACAATCCAAAAAAGGGGACGAGCACACAAAAGAAACGAATTTATCACGTGCTAGAAAATGGAATGAAGTAGGTGGCGCTGGTGTCGCCGTCCTGGCGGGTGTTGAGTGTGGGGGCTGTAACGGCTCACCGCTCTTTTACGGGGGTTTTGATAAGGAGAGATCTTTCGAGTATATTTCCGTGGTAGTGGTATTTCACTCACCCTTCATTATACCGACGTCTTCCTAGAAGACGCTCGACTGGGGGTAGTAACCCCAGCTTTCCTGAAAGCTCTTTTTCTCTGGTATATCTAGCATTGTTATACCTAGAAATTCGTGCTGTAATGGAATTTCACCGGCTGACACGGGACTGGACTCAGAAATAATAAATTTTATTTCAGGTCAAATGCAGTACAAGGAATATACAAGTACTGTACAGACAATAACATACACACGATGTGGAAACATGAGATGACATGATAAAAAATGATAATGGGCAATATCCACACAGTTGCTGAAGAAGTAGAGAAAACAGTATTCATAATAATAATGACAGTAATAATATTGAGAATAATAGTAAAAATATTAAAATTGATGATAATAGTAAAAATATTAAAAATGATAATTAAAAAACAGATTGTAGACAATTAATTTCCAACTAGGGACCTTAGGTGGTTACAGAAGTCAGGTTCAGAAGGCTAAATACAAAAATTGAAAATAGCAAAACTCTAAAATTATAATCACAGTACAGTAATTAAAAAAATACTAATAATAATAAACATAGAAATACAATAATAATAATAATAATAATAATAATAATAATAATAATAATAATATTTAAAAAATAGTTTTAAATTTCATGTAAAACAATGAGTAATAAAAATATAATAATATAGTAAATTTAATGCAATATTAAAATGAACATAAATATAAAACACCTTAATTGTGTTACATAAAAGTCAAAATTAGGTACTAAACATTAAAAGACAAAGGTGGGGCAACTTTCTTATGAAATACAGTATTTAAAAAACACAGACATGGTCAGGAAACAGGCTGTGAAACATGCCCATCCGCCTGGAGATGACCAAGGGGAATAAAATTCAACAGGCAGGTAGGAGGGATCTCCTTGACTGAGTACAGAAATGAATCTGTCTGGTGGGGAACTATGTTCCATAGTCGCCACCACAGTGGATTTCAGAGCTATCTGAATGATTTCAGATAGTGGAAGTTTAAAATCAGGGACTTCCACCCCGGTCAACATTTTTGAAGATCCTCGAAATTCATTAATGGAAATAGTTTGGCAATAAACCACTTGATGAAATGTCATGTACTTTTGGGACTGAATCTTCAAAAGATTGCATGTTTAATAAATACAATATCTGTTGCCTAATGGCTTCTCATAGAGATAATTCCTCCCTTTTTAAAACAGAGGCCTTCAGTTAATCTCTGGTCCTGTCTAAATAGGCTTTAAATTAAAACTGGGCATAAAGACAGGTCCTGTGGGAGGGGGATGACCTCCAGGCCACCTATCTTCCCTTAATCTTCATTTTTCCCTAGGAACTTAGGGTGAGCAACAATCACTTCACCTGATCAAGGAAATCAATTGGTTGGGAATCTTAGACAGGCAGACAGTTTTAGAAATTCTCCGTACATGCACCTGAATTTCTGGATAAAGAACTAAGGTCTTCCTCAATACCTTTAGGAAAGAAAATACCTGATTATTTATTTCTGAGGCTAACATCATCATTTAAAACCAGGAAACCGTTTTATATAGGTCGTGTTACTAAGGTCTTAAACGAAGAAACATGTATCATTACCCTTGAAGATAGATGAAAAATAGTAAGAGTCTGTTAAGTTAATAAATACCAAAAATATATTTCAAAGCTTTTTTGCTGTAGTAAAAACACCTTGGCCAAACCTTTCCAAAATAATGACCTAAAAATGAAATAGCTAAATTAGTGGTTCATTACAGATTGCAATGGATTCTTTTAAGAAGAGTGATAATGGTCTTAACTGCTGAGTCATACTGTCTAACAGAGTGGGCCTTTGATCTTCATTCTAGGAACAAAGTGTTAATGGATCAATATTAGTTTTAATTGCAAACCACAAAATTAATTGGGGCATTCTGAACTATTTTTAAAAGCTGACACAGTCTGAGTTTGTAGATTTAGTTGAAGTTTCTGGTTGGGAATTTGCAATGAACATGGAAGCTTCAGCTTTTGAAGATAAACCAGTTACTAATGAAGTTGGGACTACTTTCATCAACTATTTTATTGACCCTTGACATTAGCTTTAAACATTTTAATTTCAAAACTGACACTGAGGCAAGAGGTAGAACCTTTCCACTTGTTCTTCCCTCTCTCTTCATGGACATTGCATCTGTGGAGTGAGCTAGATGGTTCAGGTTGGGAGCAACATAACAAGGCAGTTTGTGTTGCATTCTGTTGCAAAGAGATCTACTTCGAGACCTGGAACTTGATTGCAACTGCCATTTGAATGAAGTTTTGTCCAGAGACCATTCACCGACCCACTCCAGATGGGCTTTATCTTGGATAGGGAATCTTTAAATGACATTTCTGGACCTACCCTCATTTTGGGTTTTAATGTTAACAGATGCCACCATGTTTGTTTGCTCAAGAGTCTTTGCTTCATTTACCAGTAATATGATTTACTATATAATTGTGGAACCTTTTTATAATAATAATACTACTAATAATAGGACCAATCTTATATAATCATAATGTTCAGAAAACCCTCTTTTCAGGGTAATGTTAAATGAAATTGCCATAGCATCCAGGACATTGATTTAACTTGTAACATGGTTGGACCACCCCTGGGACCTTCTTGTGTTGGAAATAATTGTACCCGCTGTACTTCAATTGTCAAATAATCATATAATGATGGAAACTCTAAGAGGTTATGATATCCAGGATTTAAAATTTGTTTTTATTTAGCATTTCCCATTTTGTGAGAGACTTCCCTCCTGAAGATGAATAACAGAGAGAACCATCAGAGAAAACATATTCCCAACAGAGTTGACACTTGGAGTTGGTTTCTCGGCTGTCTCTCTGTCAATACTGGCACACGGGAGATTTAATTTTTGAAAAATAACCCCACCCTGAGGTCCAACCTCTGAAACAAACTAATTGGTCTACCAGTTTAAATGGTTCATGTCCTTGGATGTTTCGGCTCATTGTTGGTGGAGGGTGAAGTTTTTGTTTCTGGATGAGGATTTCATTCACGCACAAGAAGGACCTTAAAAATCCATCTCCAAAACCTCACATCAGGGTGAGTCATCTCCCGTGACAGTTTTATGTGAAAAACACCATGATAATTTGGAGAGCCCCAGATTGGGGCATCTGGACTATTTCAGCTGCTCCTCATGAACAAGGTGGCTGGTCTGTCAAGACATCACAGAAGAGTACTCTTCCTTCCTGAAATATAATTGCAGAGGGCAGAATACCAAGACCTGGTTGAGGGGTGAGAATGAGAGATTGAGGACCAGTTGGAGGAGATGGGGGAATGCTAAGATTAGTGCAAATAATCCTGCCACCAATGGGAATGAAAGAGTCAGAACACCAGAATGGAAGAGATCACGCAACGATAAAAACCGGAGGAATGATGAAAAGTGTGGAAGAAATGATGAAAGGTATGCCTCAAAAGTTGTTTGGAGAAAACTGTTGGACCATTCAACTGGAGACCAGTCCCGCCCAAGAATCAAAAAAAGCAGGAAGAAGCCTGGACCCCTGCTGATCCCGACTGAAAGTGATATTGGAATAGGAAGTAATCAACATCAATGAGAGGCAGGGTAAGGAAAACACCCATTGAAACTGGGAAGGAACAGAGGGAAAATAATTGATAAGTCAGGGGAAGAAAAAAAGAAGGGACAGGGAAAGGAAAATCTATTTCTGGGGTAGAGACCTGGGAAACCAGTGAAATAACCTTTCAGCACTTATTTCAAGGTGGATGGAGGTGATTGGATAAAATGGATAAAAGAAAAGGAAAAAAGTGTAATGAGTAAGATGAATGTAAGTGCAGAAGTGGACTCTTTGGTATGGAAGAGGGTATGAAAGGACAGATTGTCACAATCACAGGCCTCCGCCCCTGAAAACCTTCCCAATGTCAAAAGTCCTGTATGTGAGGTGCCCGGTGTAAATACCCCGAATATGGAAGTAGGGATGTAAACAATTTCTTTAGGGAGTCACCCCATTTTTGTCAGGGATAAGTATGGGGAAAGTAAGAGAGTGTGGGAGGAAACATGAGAATTAGGAGAGTTTGACTGGGTTTCTCTCCCATAAATAGATTTATTATCTGTCAAAATCCTTTTTTGGGCTTCTCAAGGTGAAAGCTAGACTAGTTGAGCAAGCGGTGAAATAAAACAGAGTTAATCAAAATAATTCTGAAACAAAAGTAGATTTGATGAGGCAAGAATAAAACTAAACATCTGCAAGATGTTTTAATAACGTTAATAGTAAGAATTTGGGGATGATGGGATAATGATGACAAAATATACTTAGTTTTAGGGACAACAGATGGAGTTAGATGAATACAAAATCCTAATTGGAAGGAGAAGAAAAGGTGGACGAATGAAAGGTTGACTTGGGGAAAATTTTGGAAATTGTAGAAGATTATGAGCTTGACAAAACAATAAAAACAATACATGTAAATGTAAGGGCTGGGGTAGATGAGTAGGATAAATTTGGAAGCTTTAGGGATGCAGTGTTGAGGGGCATGCCTGACCTGGAGATGAAAGGAGTGTAAATGAGGGAGGTGCCAGGGAGGATGAATGGTGGGTTTGTAAAGAACAACATACTGGGGGTTAGGGAACTATGTTCAAAGGGGAAGGTCTGATGAAAAAGTTGAGAGTGTTTTAGATGATTTCAAAGGTAGGACATACAAAAAATGAGTGTAGGTGGGCTTTCCAGGAGCTGTGTTTTGTGACAGATCCTCAAAATTTGGTATAATGAAAATAGTTAGATAGGGGTTAAATGCCACTGCCTGATGTCATGCACTTTTGGGACTGAATGGTTGTAGGTTTGCATGTTTAATGAAATATGTGGATCTGTTGTCTAATGGGCATTTCAAAGTTCAGAACCGAGGTTCCTCCCCCTTCCCTTGGAAATGGAAGGGCCCTGAATCAAGTGTGTGTGAGGTGTGACCTGTCTGAAACTGAGTGTGAAGGGGGTTCAAATGGGTAAATCCTCCAGGATGCAAGACAGGTCCTGTGGGATGGATGATCTTGAGGGGTTGTTGCATCTAGGATCAGCAATTTGTTTTGATTTTTGGCTAGGAACTTAGAAAGGGAAGAACTAGTAACTGAATGGTCACCTGATGGAAGGAAATGCCAAGATGATTGATAAAGGTTCTCTAGACAAGGATGAATGGGATGTTCAGAATAGACCTGAAGCTAAACTAATAAAACTAAGGTGACTGAACCTTAATAAGTTAGTGAAAGAACAGTTGGAGGTATCTGTTTCTGAGTAACTTAGAGGAGCAGTGATAGAACCAGTGATTGAAAGCATGAATTAATGGTCTGCAAGAATTGGAAAGGTCAATGGCTTTGGGATAGGTTAAATAAAGAGTCTGTTAAGTTAATTTAAAACCCGTTAAAAATATAGATTTTCAGATTGTGGATGATTTTGAGAGTGGTAATAGTGAAGAAGATAGACCTGAATCTGAAAGAATGGAGGAGAAAAATGTAAATCTGAATGTTGCTGGAAGAGAGAGCTTCTGAGATTCTGATTAAAAAGAGTGCCGATCTTCTTAACTGCTGAGCATCCTAAGAGTGGGTGTCCCTTTTATCTGATTCTGAAACAAAGTGTGAAAGGATGTTGGTTAGCAAATCCTAAAAGGGGCAAAAATCATGAAATCCAGAAATTTGTTTTTATTTAGCATTTCCCAACGTTTTTGAGGAAGCTGACACAGTCTGAGTTTGTACTATTTGAGTCAGTTTTGAGTTTGGGAATTTTCAAACACAAGAGAGTTCGAGTTTCAGTTCTAGAAGAAGTGGAAACCAGTTGCTCTTTGGCCAGTTTTCGTTTTTAGGGTCTTGGCCCTTGAGGTGTCAACTGAGTTTGTGAAGGACTTTGGTCTGTTTTTGGGGAAAGAGGTAGGTTCTTTTGTTGTTCCAATCTTTTTTTTGTTGCATCTGTTGTTGAGCTGGAGGGTCCAGGTTTAAGCCACATAGTTTAGGTAGTTTGTGGTTGAACTCTGTTGCAAAGTGGACCTCCATCTCCAGACCCGAACTTGGTTGTGTTCCACCTGAAGTGTTGTTTTGTCAGGGACCATTCCGACTCAGCGGAGTTGTCCTGGACAGGGAATCTCTCAATGACATTCCGGACCCTGCAAGGTGGGTAGCAGACAGATGCCACTGGTGTTTGTTTGCTGGAGAAATATCCATTGCTAATCATAACTTGACCAATCCAAAAAAAACTTGGAAACTCTCTCTGTTCAACAATGAACCAACAAAAAAGAAGAGACACATGAACCAATCTTATATGAATCCCAAAAACAGATTGTTCCGCAGTCACTTCAGGGTTAGAAAACTGCCATGACTTCCAGAACATTGATAAAACTCCCGAAACTGACAGACAGAGAGACATGCCAGAAACCAACTCCCAACCACCAATTGTGTTGACAGTATCCTCCCTCTCCCTCTCTCACAAAACGTTGGGAAATGCTAAATCAAAACAAATTTCTGAGGAAACTGAAGGGGCACTGACTTCGATAAACTCTTGACAGTCGTCCAAGGCCAGAGTCTCTTTTTCAGAATCGGTGGAATCAGAGATACTTTGTCTCTGAACCTGACATTGGCTCGGCTCCGCCATACCCTGTTTATGTCTTTCAGTTTGGATTTCAAAAGAAGATCCGTCACTGAAGCAAACTGAAGAGAACCTAAGACTCTTTCTTGGATACGACGGGAAGCTTTCTTGTTCTTGAGGAACTGTCTGGTTGCCTTTGCTATTTCTCTCCGCTTGGCCGGGCGGAAGAGATAGTCTGTGTGCACACAGGTCCCACTGGATTCCTAACCATTGAAAGCGACTCTCGGAACTAGGCGGGATTTCTCCTTGTTTATCTGAAAGCCCAGTGATTCCAGAAAGCCGATTACTATGGCTGTTGCTTTCCGGCATTCGTTGGCGTTGGATGCCCAAACAATCCAATCGTCTAGGTATGCGGCTAGCATGATCCCCTGAGACCGGAGTTGTTGAACTACCGTATCTGCCAGTTTGGTGAAGATTCTGGGAGCTATATTGAGACCGAATGGCATGACCCTGAACGAGTATGCTTGATTTCCTAGTCTGAACCCCAGATAAGGAGAGAACCTTCTCGCAATCGGGACATGATAATAGGCGTCTGAAAGATCTACAGAGGTGGTTACGGCTCCACGGGGCAGTAGGGTCCGAACCTGCGAGATTGTAAGCATTCGAAACTTATCCCATTGAATGTAGGAATTTAGACGGGACAAGTCTAGAATTACTCTTCGTTGACTGGAACCTTTCTTTGGAACACTGAACAGTCTGCCTTGAAATTTCAGATGTCTCGCTTTCTTTATTGCCCTCTTTAATAAAAGATCTTTCACAAAGTCCTTCAGAGCCTTGGAGGGTGATTGATGGAACCTGACTGGGGGAGGACTTCTGCACCAACTCCACCCCAGTCCTTTGGAGACTATGCTCTGGGCCCAGGGACTGAAGCTCCACTGGTCCCGAAAATGGTATAACCTCCCGCCTACCTGAGATATCTCACTGGGCGGGAGAGGGTCTGCCTCCTCTGGAGCCTCTGCCTCCCCTTCCTCTGGAGGAGGAGCGGGATGTTCCTCTACCTCTGAAAGTACCCTCTAGCTCTCGTTCCTTTGCATTTTGGATTGATCGAAATGCACCCTGGCTTTCATAAGAGGCATTATAAGCTGGGGAGGAGACGTATGAAGGAGCAGCGAGAGGTTGATGGGCTGGTTGAACCAGCACATACTGAGGTTGAGGTTGAGACTGAGAGGTTGAGGATGACCAGGGACGGGGACCTGGACAGCCTGCAAGACAGTCTGAGTCGGGAAGCCGCTTAAACTTCTTGAACTTCTTCCCTGGCTTGGGGTGAGTTCTGGCGGGCTCAGACTGCTTCCTCTTGGAGGATAAACCCCATCGGGAGCGGAGACTCTGGTTGGCCCTAGTTGCCTCGGCTAGGACCGCATCAACCTCTTCCTGGGGGAAGAGATTAGCTCCCCAGATGGAGCTTTTCATGAGCCTGTTAGGCTCATGACAGATGGTGGCTGCCGAAAAGATGTGTTTTCGGCAGTTCAACCGGGCCTTAATGAAATCATACAGGTCCTGCTGAAAACTCCCTAAGAGAGATTTCGTCAGTACCTGGAAAAGAGGATCTTCGCTTATATACCACTGACGTTGCCTCTGCCAAAGTCAGAGAGTTTAAGGACCTACTAAGTCTGTCCTTAGACTCAGCTTCAGCCTTCAGGAGCGACTCGGGATCTTAGGGAGTTGTTCACTGAAGAGGTTAGAAGCGCAGTCAGGGTCCAGCCGAGTAACCGTGAAGGTGTCCGGAGCTCCTACCCAAAACTGAGAATCTCCGGGTAAGACAAGAGAATGGTGGGATCTGTCTCCCGGAGATGGGGAAGGGTTTACCCTCCATACAAGCCTGGTTGGTGAGGAGGCCACTTTAGAGGTGCATGGGTGGGGAGAACTTCCCCAGAGAGAACATTGTAAATGCACCCTTGGCCGGAGTGAGTTTGGTGTTCTCCGCCTGCCACTCCGACAAAGTCCGTAGTAGGGCTGACTGGGCCTGGTCCTCGGGAAGATGACCTTATTTGGGACCTTAACCCATGCCTCCTCAGTAAGTCTGGCATAACCTGCATAAGGTGACTTCAGGTTAGGAGGGAAGAATTCTAGTTCTTCCAGCCTGCGAGTGCCTAGGCCCTCAATAGTGAGGGTACCCTCATGCTGGGGGCAAAAGGGTCAGGCGCCAGGGTTTCCTTTATCAAAGGGAGGTAGGCTGGAGGTGTCCGGGACGGAGAAGGGTTTGTTGGCCGCTCCGCCACTCATGAACCCGGAGATTAAAGTCCTCTGAGACTTAACCTCTTCTGATAATGAGAGCATCGGAAGCATTTGAAGACAGTTGATTCGAGAGTTGCGACAGCTTGTCGTCAACCCTTTTGTCAAACTGCTTCATAAGAAGCTCAGCAAATGCTTCAGCATCAAAGGAAGGAGGGGGGGAACCTCTCACTTTGTTTAGACCATGCTCCCTTCCCAGAAGTAGAGGCCTTGCTCAGAGATGGCACGGGGCTAGGGGGCCGTGGCGTCTTTGAGGGAACCCCGGAGCGGACTTTCTGGGACTTTAAGGTCTTTTTCTTTAACTGATTTAACCTTAGGGACGGTAGACCTTGCACCGTCCATAAGGCAAGAGGATTTCACAAATCCTCTGGAAGGAAGAAGCAGTGGAAGAAGGAGAGCTAAAGAAAAAAATCACCTGCCTCACTTACCCCCTTACCTGCTTGCAAACCCAGATCAACATTCATGGGTTCTAGGTTGATTAAGAGCCGCAAACATCTTCCGTGACAACTCCGCATGCAGCGACTTCTTCCTGGGAGGGCTGCGTCATCTCCTGGATCCCAGCGATCAAGGGGGCGGCTATCTCATCCGCAACTGAAGCCGAGATCCAGGCGCCGGGAAGAGAACGTTACAGAACATCCTTGCAGAAAACGTAGGGTTTCCCTGCCCCGACGTTCCTCCCAAAGCCGCCCGACCCAGGTCTTGAGGGTCGATAAAGAAGAGTCCCGGAGCTGCGGTCAATCTGGAAGGGGGAAAAAGTCAGGTGACTGAGCCTCCTAAAAGAGAATATGTTTCAATTATCCATCAAAGACAAAACTGAGGTGAACGTGAATCGGGAAGATTTTCTTACCGACTCATCCAGAACCTGCTCATAGAAGCGTAACACACCTCACAACCATCAGGGTGCCAGACAATCAGGTCCCCTACGTGGACAGCACACCGGAGTGGGACCTGCACACTTCATGTCCGCTGGCCTGATGCAGCACAGCGGTGCACCCTGCTCCTGACAACGCACCATCTGTAAGTTGAACGGGTAAATGAGTATGCTGATAGGGCTGCCGGAGTGGTTTGCCGGAGCAGTGTCTTAGGATAATAGTTATCCAAGTAGGTCCCGCTGGAGCATAACGGGGTAAAAGGGGCCTACTGGAACATGCAAGATCAACTACCTAGAGGGACCACCGGAGTTAATCCGGAGCGACAGGAAGGTCCCAAAAGGACAGTTAAACACAAAATAATAATTAAATAAATGTGTATATATATAATAAACAGTTATCCAGATAGGACCAGCCGAGCGCACCGGGAGGTTAAAGGGGCCTACTGGAATATGCAAGATTAACTCTAAATGGGACCACCGGAGTTAATCCGGAGCCACAGGAAGATATCCCATAAGGAAAAACGTATAAACATAATATAATATAATATATAATATGAATAAAATATGTATGCATCTAGGGAAAGATAACTATAAAAGTGGATATTTCTGCTTGGGGCCGGAGAGAGTCCTGTACTCTAAAACGGTGACAGCGGAGGAGGTGTAGTGAGCACTGTCCGACCAAACACCGTCCCCACTGGAGTGGGGAAACAAGAACATCCAGACTACCTAGCAGAAAAAACAAAGATAATTAGCTGGTGGAGAGTAGATACTGGAAATAGGTGTTCTAAATGAAGAGGACAAGATAAATGTCATAACGTGTGAACAACAGAAGACAGTCAGGTGGGAAACTCTAACTGGCAACATGAACACAAATTTCCCCCTGAGATATCCCTGGGAGAACGACACTGATGGGAAAAACGCGTCTGACACAAGAAAGGAGGGGATGGTATAGGCCATGAGTGTGGGACTCCAAAGGTAGCGACCAGGGGTGGGTAGGCACTCTCCGGGCGCCATGAGATCCATCACTCTCTCCTACGATCGGACGAATATGTACGAACGATACTAAGAGAGAGAGGAAGAAAGGGGAACACTCAAAGGCCAAAAAGCAAAAAGAAAGGAAATGGGAAACAGGGGTGGGAGCACCCCGGTCCCTAACTGAGGTCTCGATTGGGTGTGACCGGATAAGGTCAGGAACCAGTGGCGAGAGAACAGACCAATCAATGCAGAGGAAGGGGATATAAGGCTATGGCGTAAGGAACAGGATAAAACTCTCGGGCCTTGGTAAGATAACATATAAATGAAAGCTAACCAAGGGTGGGAGAGGGTGAGATGGGGGAGGAAGGAGTAATGGGGTAGGAGAGGGGGTAAACATGAAGATGGAGAATAACCGAAGATGTGGTTCGGAAGAAGGTAGGCAACACGAGGACCCTCGCTATTCCAGCTTAACTATTTAGGACTCAAAGCCTAAACGGAAAGGCCGAAAATAGGGAGAGGGAAAAGCGCAAGCCCGACTCACTAACCAAACACCACACAAAGGGGGCTCAACATGAACCCTCCCCACACAAACCTTCTCCCCTAGAAAGGGAAGAAGAACGCCATAGCCAAAACCTAGGCTAACCTAACACAGCCGGTTGGCTGATGGAGGAAACCCAGGGGAAGAAGGTATCTACTCCACCAACCTAAAGTTAACCTATCCTAGGCAAAATGAAATTATCAAATAATCATCAACTAATCATAAAGAACAAGCCTATGTAGAAGGGAGGAAAAATGGCCAACCTTCCAGACAAAAATTTTTCAAATGAGCTGTAAATATCAGGAAATCCGTGCGACATAAAATAAACCAGATAAATAAACCATCTCAAACAAAACATAACACTGGAGGAAGTGATGTCCAAATTATAACATATAACAATTGATAAAGGCGGATAGGCCCAGGGGGAAAACTCGTAGCCTAAACGACAATAACCCAACTTCCCAGAGAAGGGTGAAAAAATAATAAAACCCAATTGAATATAGGATAAGCAATAAACAAAAGGCATAACATAAAAAATGAAGGGGAATAAGCCCGACATAAATTCCAACACCGAGACTGAAGGTCACATGGGGTCGGGAGAAGGTGGAATAAGACTGACAATAAATCCCCCAATTATTTAAATTAGGGGAAATAAAACATCTCAACTGCCTAAAATAAAAAATAGAGATGGTACTCAACTTAGGTGAAGAAGAATCCAATGAAGATGCCATAGTAAACTTGAAATGGAAACACAAAGAAGCGCACACGATGAGAACAGAACAATAGCGGACATCGTGCTAAAAAAGTGGAATGTGGGTGACGCTGGTTTGTTTACAGTCCAGAGTGGTGCGGGGTTTGTAACGGCACCTCACTCTGTGGGACTTTGACATTGGGAATGTTTACAGGGCGGAGGCCTGTGATTGTGACAATCTCACCCTTTCTCATACACAACTCCATTTCATGGAGCTACACGGGGTAGTAACTCCGGCTTAGCTTTTAGCTTTTCTCTGGTATATTTAGCAATAGCTTTACCTAGAAATAAGTGCTGAAAGGTTATTTCACCGGGTGACACAGGTCGGAAAACCCAGAAATAATAATAAAACTGTAATTACAAAATTTGTATTATTTTGAACAAACAAATTCTTCCCTTATCTTTTGTAAGAAGGAGGTGAAGGCAAAAGCTGTCAGACATGTCATTTGACATGACAAGGAGGGGAGTGTTGCTAATCAGTGGTCAAATTTTTCTTGTAATTCTCTCTCTCTCTCGTTCCAAGTTAGCCAACCTACGTATTACAGCATTGTTTCTCTGTATGTCTTTAACTGTACAGTAGATAATTTTGAATTGATCTAATTTTACCTGTACCGTTTACAAACTGTAAATGCGCCATTCTAAAACATAGAGACATAGAGTATTTCAGAACAAAGAGAAAGTGACAGAATAAAGAATTTTTTACAAACGAGGTTGAGAATACTTCTAAAAATAGATCGGCAGAATGGGGGAGAGAGTCACACCATTTATTTCTTTTTTTTAAGGGTAATGTATTAAGCTAACTTTTAAATGAAAATACAGTAACTTTAATTTCATTTAATAAGTTTAATACTGAATTTCCATCTTTTGATATCTAATGTAAGAATAACTCTCTCTCTCTCTCTCTCCCCGTAATAATTCATAAATAATAATTTGATATTTCAGGTAGGGACAATATATCTCTCTCTCTCTCTCTCTCTCTCGTGTTATTCTCTCAGTCTCCGTAATAAGTGATAAATAATTTCACTCTCTTAAGTAAGGACAACCCTTATTTCTCTCTCTCTCTCATTCATAGTTAGCGCTCACACATTTTTACAACTTATTAATTCTCTGTACATCTTTACCTGTACAGTAGACAGTTTAAATTCATCTAATTTGACCTGTATCGTCTCAGCAGTGAAAAAATGCGTAGTGTTGCAAATCGTTCTAAAACACAGAGACATAATAACTAAGCGTTGTATTAGAAGAAAATGTAAAACACTGTTTGTTCATGAAAAACATTTCAGAACAAAGAGCAAGACGCCAATAAAGAAGTTGTTAAAAAGAGGTTGAGATGATTCTAAAATAGATCGGTTGGGGAGAGAGAGAGAGAGAGAGAGAGAGAGAGAGAGAGAGAGAGAGAGAGAAATTTCCAAATCTCTATTTTTATGTCAACCACTTATTTCTCTTTTTAAGGGTAATGTATTAAGCTAACTTTTTAAATGAAATTACAGTAACTTTAATTTCATTTAAAAGTTAACTTAATAATTTGGGAGCATGATTAGGGTCATATTTAGTGCTTAAACTTTAGAAATAAGCATTTATTAGCCTTTTTAGAGACCATGACAAACTTACACGAAAATTCACCCTGCGCGAGGGGTTCTGGAACCTAACCTCGCGTAAGTTCGGAGTATGACTGTATATGTCTCCAAACTTGGACAGTCAAGCAACAGCAAGAGATGCCTTCCTAAAGACTGGAACAAGGGGAGGACGATGTCTTTTTCCTCCATTATCCCAGATTTCGAAGGTTTGAGCAAACTTCTAACCTTCAAAGGAACAGCTAACTTAATAGTCCCAAATTGGCCAAACAAGCATTGGTTCCTATTACTTCAACAATGGACGAAAAGATCAATTCCACTATCGACTGCTGTTCTATCCCAGACAGTGGGAGGGAAAGTCATTTATGCATCCTCCTTTCTGAGCCGAGACCTTCATGTATGGATTTTTAAATTTTTTTCTTACAGAAAACACATAGATCTCAGTAAATTTACTCTAGAATATGAAAATACAATGCAAATTATATCATATATGTTAAATCCGCAAAACAAAAACGTTCAGATACTCAACAACACCATACATGTCCGAAATAATCAGAATTTCTCAGATGACTTCGTTCACAGAAATCTAAAAAATTGTGTGAGGATATTTCGGTGTAGTGCTGTTAATCAGAACAACAATATTTACTCGTTTTCCGTTATGAACAGGCTTATTATTGCATCATCAAATGAGGTAATGATAATTTCTTTAATTTTTACACATTCATATTTGTATTTCAAGGTGTTGAAAGTCAGCTGGAATTAATGGCAGTAAATGTTGTGATAGCTAGGGTAGGTTGACCAAATGTATTTAAATCCGCAAGAGCGTTCTCTATGATGTGAGGCGCAGTGCGGGAACTTCGGTGGGAAAACATAAGTAACTGGATGTTTCTTGACGTTACCAGAGTTTCTCTCTCTCTCCCCATTGCTAAAACACACTATACAAATATAGTATCGCTCAATCTCTAAAAGAAAAAAATAATGAAATGAGTAGCTTTACATATAGGCCTAGGCTTACACAACAGCACACACTCTCTCTCTCTCTCCCTCATCATAACATTGCATTCGTTCCTTTATTGTTCCCTACGTTTTTCTTTGGACACTGCTCAAATTTAATTCTTGATTTCATTATGGAAGATCAAGTTTCCGATTATGCAAGCATTACGTACATTGTGGTGTCATAAATTCATTTGTGTAAGGTTACTTCGTAGGTTATGTCAAAAAATGTTTATTTTGCTCAGAACTGTCACTGCAAATTACAACTTGAACGAATACAGTACTGTAAAGCTTACTACTGCATTTAAGTTTCAATGATTTCAGAACAGTAGAATATGATTGAAAGTTATAGGAGGTCAAGCAAAAAACAAACACAATAAGATTGAAGCGCCTCCCCTTTCTAAAGTTGCCAGATGTCACATTATTGAGCAATATATGTCCGAAGATTTAAAAAAACTGTATCCTAACTTTCCTTGCCGAGTGTACCTAGTGCAAAAATTATGGACATCATCTATCCAACAATACCAGTCCATATGGAAGATATGGTTAGATTATATCTAAACTGAGAGCCCAGTTCAGATTTCTATAAGAAACACTTTTTATTTTTCTCATATACCCTTTTGAAGACAAATGCCTTGTGGTTACAACAGTCATGGCATACATGGCTGCATTAACAGAACCCTTGCTTTATGGATTTGGGATTGTCTCCAGTATAGAAATTGTCACTTCCCTTTTGCAGTCTTTTGCTCTACACAGACCCGCTCCTGAAAGACTTCCAATTACTTGGTCCCTGAACAAGGTGCTTAGACTTCTATCAACCCCTCAATTCAGTGGACTCAATACAACCACAACGCCCATGCTATAAAAGCTGATCTTCTTGATTGCATTAGCATCAGGAGCTTGTATTAGTGAACTGGGCTCTCTTAGACGGGGACGATGCATCATGCAAACAACTGAACATCAATTATTGTCCCCTGGCCCATCATTCCTGACCAAGAATGAGGATCCTTTAAAAAGGAAACCTATTCTTATATGAAAACTCAATTTAGCAGACAACACATTATGCCCGGTTCAAGCACTTAAGGTTTCCTAGAAGTCACGGCAGACATCCCAGAGGATCCTATTTACCTACACCCTAGCACAAACTAACTACTCTCCCTACAAGGGCTGAGAATGATTGTAGTGTTTCTCATTAAAAAGGCAAATCCACACCCCTTTCCTAGGTCACATGATATTAAGAAAGTAAGTACGTTGTTGGCCTTCTTCAGAAATGTCTCTTTCGAAGAAGTCTCCGAATGTACAGGGTGGTCATCAGTTAACTTAATGCCACGTGCTTGAACAAATTCGACTACACACTTTATCAGCAGGTGGCATGGTTAGTCTTAACCCCTAGGTGCTACGGCAGAAAACCAGGGGTCTTACTGACAGTGAGTGTGCTATCTATCGCTGGGAGAAGGACAACAGTACTGCAACCAAACCCAGCTTGCTTAGGTAAGCCACTGTAGAACTACATCCTAAAATGTAAGTTCGTGTATAGTTTCTTGTTCCTTGGTATCAAAACCTGAAGAGTACTTTGAATAAAGAAAGGGACTTGAAATCTGTAGCTTGACCTCGGACCAGAAATGTTTTTCCTTTGGGTACCGGGATTAAAAATTGGAAGTTTAAGCCTTTTTTTGTCACCTGTTAATTTCTTTGTAAAGCTCCTTGAGGACAAAACAAGCGACTATGCTATCAAAAAAACAGGTTTTGATGTACGAAAAACCTATTTTTGGTAGTTTTGACAGAAAAACTGGGTTCAGCTTTGCTGATGATAAGGGAAAGTGCCCTCTTATCTCTGAGTCCATTACATACTCCATCACATGTTATAATGTTAATCATTACGACACAATACCTGGCCAAAAAGACTACCTAAAAGAGAATTCTTTGATATTAGTTTGGTCACCATGGAGCTCTGGTAGACCATGTTGAGGACTCAACAGAGACTACCAAAAATAGGGTTTTCCTTTATCAAAACCTGTTTTTTAGAGACCGTGCCAAACTTACGCAAAAATTCACCTTGAGCAAGGGGGTCTGGAACCAAACCTTGCATAAGTTCAGGGTATGACTGTACTATACAAAATGCAAAGGACTGGTGCCCAGCCATGTAGCTTACCTGTACAGCTCGTCCATCCAGCTCATACTCTGCTGGGCCTCCAACTCTCTGTCCTCCAAGAAAGGAAAGAGAAGGAGGGTGGGGGGAACCAGTCCATCAAACACTCTCTTGCTCACTGAATACCTTAAGACGAGGTGCTACCTGTCCCATTGAGGGAGTTGGGCTAGCTACAAAGACCCAAGGAAAACATACCAAAGGACTTGTGGGCAATGTCCTACAGGTAAAAGGAGGTGACTGTGGTCTGACGAACACCAACCACCCCTGTAGTGCCTGCTGTACGTACTGGTTTTTGCAGAATGACTAGGACGGGTTAATGTCCCTGACCTTGTAAACTTTTGTCTGGACTGTACATTCACCCTCCTCACTGGACAGGTCATATGTCTGCTTGATTGTCGCACAGAGCCAGAAAGAGATTGTGATCTTGGACACCTCTTTCTTGGGTTTGCTTGTACTAACAAAGAGTCACTGACACTCAGGCCTGAGATGCAAAGTCCTATTTAGATAGTACTGCAGCAATTTAACAGGACACAGTGCCAGGGACTGACGAGTTCCGAGACTTCACTATGAAAACCAAGACAAATTTGAGCAATTCTGAACCCCATCCCTTCAAGTGCTTAACATCGAAAGATAGGCCATGAAGCCTGCCTACTCTCTTCGTCTATGCTAAGGCAAGAAGGAAAACAGTCTTTAAAGTCAGTTCCCTGTCTGTTGATCCTCTAAGAGGCTCGTATGGTCAACAAGTGAGGCTCCTTAGAGCAAGAGTCATGTCCCACTCAGGGTGTCTGAGTTCCTTGGGAGGGCAAGACTGTTTGAAACTTCTTGGGAGCAAGGGGATCTTCCATGAGGATGAGAGATCAACTCCTTGTAGTCGCAGGACCTTGACTAGGGCAGACCTATAACCTTTAACGGCCCAGACAGAGAGAAGCTTCTCTTGGCAAAGGAAGATGTGAAAATCCGGTACCTGCTGAAGATTGGCTCTGATTGGAGAGATACCCTGTTCATGACACCAACCACAGAAGAGGGCCTATTTCCCCTGGTGTACAGCAGCTGAGGGCTTATGGAAGTATCCAAACATTCCCTTCACTGTTTGGTGTGAAAAACATTTTGCCTGGAGGAAATGCTGGATAGTCTCCTGGTGATACCTCTCTACGTGTTATGGGGGGTTGCTCTCTCAGGACCTCAGGCGGCAGAGCCAGCATGTCTGGATATCACTCTGCATGTGGCCATTTTGGTGCCACCAGTGTTAGCCTGAGATTTGTAGTTGATTACCTTCTGAATCAGGCAAAATGGTGAAAAGCACGTGTCGGGGTTGTCTTCCAAGGTTGCCCAAGGATTAGGGACTATCGTGTAGAACACCAGCAACTTCCTGTGGTGCCAAGTGGCAAACAGGTCTATGCTCCAAGTCCTCTACACTTCAAATAACTTCTCTACTTCACAGGTGTGTTGAATCCACTCGGTCCCTATCACTTGAGTCTGATGCTTGAGCTTAACTGCCATTATGTTCTGAACACCCAGAATGTACCTGGCTCACAGCTCTACCAAGTGGGCCACCACCTACCCATGCACCTTCATTGTCAATTGGTACAGTGGAAATGAAACCAAACCTCCCTACTTGTTAACATATGCCACTACTGTAGTGTTGTCACTCAACATCACAGAGTGCTCCATCACATGGTCCTGGAATTCCTGCAATGTTAGAAAAGCTGCTTTCAACTCCAAGACATTGATTTGGATGTGCCAGTCATCCTGGTTCCACACAACTGACCCCAACAACTCCTCCAGATGTGTGGCCCCTCGTTTGATGTGTCTGAGAACAGAAGCATCTCCACAGGGGGAGTGCCAAGAGGCACTCCCACTGTAAGGTTCCTGTCATCTAACCACCAAGCTAGATCCTCTCTCACCTGCTGCAAGAAAGGGACTGGAAAGAAGGGAGGGTCTGTCATAGGGCACTAGAACCCTTTGAGTCTACACTGAAGGGTGAATAGGTGAAGACACCCATGAAAGACCAGCTTCTTCAAGGATGACTTGCCACCACTGAGCAGGTTGTTCTTGATAACAGGAATTTCTGCACCATCCCTCTTTAACTTGCCAATGGTAGTCTGAAGGAAAAACTTGCCGCCTACTGCTTGGGAATAAGATCTGACTTCTCATAGTTTATCATGATCCCAAATTTGCAACAAAACTGTCCCTGGCCAGTGGCAACTGTGAGTGAGAGTCTGCCAGAACTAGCCAATCGCCAAGATACCTCATCAGATGTATCCCATGTAAATGGGCCCAAGCTGAGACCAGCATGAACACCTGAGGAGCAGTCAAAAGCCCAAAAAATAGTGTCACAAACTGGAAGGCTACTCCTCTGAGTGTAAAGCAGAGACACCTCTGAGAAGACCTGTGAATGGGCATTTGGAAATACACATCCTCAGGTATATTGAAAGCACAAAGTCTGAAGGAATCTACTAGAGCCAATCAGGTCTGATGCACGAACTGGTCCAATCTATGACCAGTCTCCAGGAACAGGCAGCCATAAAACCCTTGAGACTGACCCTGTGTTCCATGGTGCCTTTCCTCAGCATTGCATTTACCTTCCCAGAAGGGTGAAATCCTTCTGCAAGTTGGGAATGTAAGTATGGAACTTGAATATTTGAAGGGGGAGACGTTATCCTTCCAGGATACCCACTACCTAGGTCTGCTCCATGTTGCCCAGTGGGTTGACAGGCAATGCCTCCCACCACTTTTTGCAGCTGGTGGGAAGGAATGCCACCCTCAGTGTCCTCCCTTCTTCTTGCCCTTGCCTTCCTTCCTAGAACAGGTGGGGGCTAAATGGAGCTTAACTGCACAAGCATTGCATTCACCTTGTTCCAAAGGGCAAGATCCTTCTGCAAGCCGGGAACATACGTCTAGAATCAGACAGGTTTGAGAATGAAGGGTGGCTGAAACTCAAGGGGTAGTTGATAACCTTCATGAAGGACATCCACTACCCAGGTCTCCGCTCCATGTTGCTGCCAAGCTGCCTAATGGCTTGACAGGAACACCCCCACCATTGGCAGCAAGTGGGAAGGAACACTGCCCCTAGTGTCCCATTCCCTTCTACTTGCCCTTGCCCCCCTTCCCTTAATGGGAGGGGGGGGATTGAAAGGGATGCAACTGTGTGCCTTTTGTTACCAGGGCAGGAGACTGAGTTCTACGTGGAGCACAGGAAGTCTGTGACTTTCTCTGACCCAACGAGGATGGGCAAGCTTGACTTGAAGGTTAGGGTGCAGCGCCACGCAAAGACCAAGAGCTCTAAGACACTGCTTGGTGAACAAGCTTGTCATTGTTTTCGAATCACAGCCTCTCCACCGTGGCCTCCACCTCATTCCAAGCAATGAGCGAGAAGGATCCCGGTACCGATCTGTTCCTGAGACAAAGCCAACTCCAGGCAAACAAACCCTGAGAACTGAGACCTAACAGTATCTCACCTCTTCAAAACCAGGTTCACTGTCTGGTGGGCAAAGATAGGTAATAGTCCTACCTCCAGACAGCATCAGTTTCTTGAAAGCTGCATCCTCCTCAGGTGTATGCCCTCCTGTAAGGGACCAGAGATCTAGCCAAGAGACTGTCTGGAAGGCTGCTAACTATGCCTGTGGGAGACTCTCTCTGCATGGAGACGGTCTAGCACCAACCCATGACAAAGATGAGTCAAGTTCAGGTCCACCTTTTTCATCAGCAATGGACTCTGAAGTTACATAATACTTCCTCTGACAAGTCAGAGGCAGAGGAAGTGTCTTATCTGCCTGACTAGACAGCAGGGAATTGTCTTGCTTAGAAACAAGAGAATTCACCTGGTCTAAAACCCCATCTGCAAGTCTAGACCATGACATGCTGATCAAAGTCTTGGGCTCCTTCTGCAGTCCCCATAGTGACTTAATGGCTGAAGGGTGGTCTGCAGGACAGGCCACAGTCTCTTCCTTAAGATCATTTAAATGATGTATCATCTCAATGATCTCTAAAAAGTGCCTCTGCAACTCAGAGGTGTATGATTCCCGGGACACAGGACCCTCGGGTTCCTCCAGTTCCTGGTCCTCCCCAAGCTGCTCCCTCTGCATGAGAGGGACACTCACCAGAGCCCTCTGGCAATCTCTCGACCACTCAGGCACATGACCTGTCTGGTCCGAGGACCCAGTCAGGTACTTAAACCTCTGTGGTAGGGCTGGGATAGGATCAAGAATGGTCCTGGTCCCAAACCCCAGCCCTGTCTAGCTCCTGGCTCCCAGAAAACCCCGAAGAGGCAGAGGGGTAGATGAGAAAGAGAAAAATTGATAAGTATCAAGACCTGAAAATCAAAAGGATATGGAATATGCCAGTGGAAGCTGTACCCATAATCATAGGAACAATAGGCATGATCCCAAGATCCCTGAAAAGGAATCTGGAAAAACTAGATGCCGAAGTAGATCCAGGACTCATGTAGAAATGTGTGCTAATAGAAACAGTACACACAGTGAGAAAAGTGATGGACTCCTAAGGAGGTAGGATGTAACCCGGAATCCCACACTATAAAAACCACCCGGTCGAATAGGATGACTGTGATAGACCAAAAAGATGATGATAATAATAATAATGATAATAATAATAATAATATAACTGTAATTACAAAATTTATACATATCTATAGTAAATTATGTGATATTTTAAACAAATAAGTATCATTTCCTGATCTTTCGTGAAACCTTTAAAGAGAGGGGCGAGGGCAAAGTGTCAAATGTCAATCGTTCCCTACAACGTGTCAAAGGATTTCTGGTACTATTTCTCTCTCTCTCTTTCTTTTTCTTTTTTCCTTCATAAATCATGAGTTTCCATCTTTTGATATCTAACGTAAGAATAACTTCTCTCTCTCTCCCATGTTCGTCTCTCTGTCTCAGTAGTAATTCATAAATAATTTAACTTGATATTTCAAGTAAGGACAACTCTCTCTCTCTCGTGTTGTTCTCTCTGTCTCCATAATAATTCATGAATAATTTAACTCTCTTAAGTAAGGACAACCCTTTTCTCTCTCTCTCTCATTCGTAGTTAGCGCTCACACATTTTTACAAATTATTTCTCTGTACGTCTTTACCTGTACAGTAGATAGTTTAAATTGATCTAATTTTACCTGTACCGTCAATGAACTGTAAATGTGCTAGTGTGGCAAATATGTTCTAAAACAGAGACATAATAACTAAGAGTTGTATTAGTCCAAATAAAAAACACTGTTTGTTCATGAAAAAACATTTAAGAACAAACAGAAAGAGACGTAAAATAAAGAAGTTTTTAAAAAGACGTTGAGAAGACTTCTAAAAATAGATCGGTCGGAAGGGGAGAGCGAGAGAAATTCTCTTCCAACTCTCTATTTTTGTGTCAATCATTTATTTCTTTTTACAAGGGTAATGTATTAAGCTAACTTGTAAATAAAATTACAATATCTTTGATTTCATTTAAAAGTTAGCTTAATAATTTGGGAGCATGATTAGGGTCATATTTAGTTTTTAAACTTTAGAAATAAGCATTTATTAGCATTTTTTGAGACTGTGCCAAACTTACGTGAAAATTCACCTTGTGCAAGGGGTTCTGGAACCTAACCTCGCATAAGTTCGGGGTATGACTGTGCTATCCTAAAATATGTACTGTACAGTAAATATTTCAAAATCATCTTACAACACAGCAAAATATCAATAAAATGTACGTAAATTATGCGGTACAGTAGACAATGTGCACAGTTACTTTAGGCAGAAGAAAATGTGCATCTGAATTATAGGGATACTTAAAGAGTAACAGTTGTAGGTGGGTACGTAATGTTGTAAGATGATTTTGAAATGATATTGGGGTGTTTTGGGATGATAGTTTGAGGTATATTTTTGTTTGAACTGTTAAGTTGGGTGATGAACTGTTAAAATAGGCAGTTATAAGCATTTTAGGGGTGTAGCCTATATACTTAAGGGTAACAGTTATAGGAGGGTAATGTAAGATGACTTTGGGTGTTTTGGAATGATGGTTTGGGGTATATTTTTGTTTGAAATGATACTAAATTGTTTTAGTATGATAATTTAGGGTATATTTTTGTTTGAACGACTAAATTAGGCAGTGAACTGTTAAAATAGGCAGATATAAGCATTTTTTTAAGGGATACATGGTATTTGGCAGTTATAAGTGATTTTAGAGGGGATTTTGCATTTCCCTGGTGAGTTCTGGAACCTATTCCCGTGAAAAAGTGGGGGAGCCCTCTATAACATATATCAACTTGAAAAAAAATTGAAGAGATGCAGGGAAGCCCACAGCTCCCTGAGCCTCTCAGACATCGACAAACCCAGAAGAAATGTCAGGTTTGTAAGAGGTCCTTCTCTCTGTCCCATGAGAGTGCTTGCCAGAGTGATTGTCTCACCCTCTTGCAGGCCCTCTGCCGAACGTTCGGTGGGAGTTGGCACGAGAGAAACTTCCCCCTTAGGGCGGGAGGAAGGAAGGTGTCCAGGAGGACCTTTGGTGTCACTGGTGGGGTATGTATTACCTTCTGGTGAGACCAGGGAGAACTACTTCTTGCTTGAGGCAAACTTGACCTTATTCAGATGGCCATTCTCAGCACTTTGAACAAGGACTGTCAAGAGTTGTATAGCCGCTTCCAACAGGAGACAAAAAGGTGTATGGATCAATCTAGACAGACAACAAAGTTTTTTCTGCTCAGATGATCCAAGCTTACATGAGTCATGAGTTTGACTCATACTCAAATCTCAATCAAATCCAAGACAAAGCTAGCAAAAGCAAGGAAAATAATTAAGTGAGCAAAAGTTTATTCAAAGCAAATACAGTGAAGGTCAGCGCAGTGTCAGGTAAGACATCTGAATTTGACAGCAGCCAGAAGCAAAGTAGAGTGCAGACCAACAAGTGGTGGTGGTGAGAGAGAGAGAGAGAGAGAGAGAGAGAGAGAGAGTTGCAGCCTTTTCTCCCCCCCCCCCATGTTGATAGCTAACTACCTCTTCAATAAGTATGAACAGCCACTTCAAGCTCACACTTGAAGCTAAATCCTATGTAAAGAACAAAAGTTTGTAGAAGTATAGGCATAAATTAAAAGTGAAATAGAACTATAAGCAAGCCCACTTCTTACTGGCTGAAGCCAAAGCTTACTGATATAGTACATGTCAAAAAATGGATATAAATCCCCGCAAGAAACAGTTCTCACCCATCTAAGATCACATAATTTTTTTTGATGACCTGACAGTCGTCAAAAGAAGGCTTTAGTAAGAAATGGTTGATACTCTTTCCTAAATGCATTAAAATTGGGGTTGAATTCAGGTAATCACAAGAAGGCTTTAGTAAGGAAATGGTTGAACAATGGCAAATAATAAATAACTTACTTGAAAATAACAGAATAGTGATCAAACTCATCTTCCACTTCCAATATGGACAGAATATCAGCTTCATGATGCTTGAAGAAATAGCTTTCAAATACATCTGTAGAATTTTAAAAATTATATGATAAAACAATGCAACAAATAAATTACAGAAAAGCATTGATATAAGTCCATAGGTACAGTACTGTATATGCAAAACCAACAGCAATATTTTTTAAAATGGAAAAGTAATTCTTTTACACAAACTCATATTTTTTAAAATAGAAAAGTAATTCTTTTACACAAACTCATATTTTTTTAAAGTAGAAAAGTAATTCTTTTACACAAACTCATCAAGCATACTATGTACAATTTGCAGTCTTGTATCTTCCCAAACCCACAACAGTTGCTTAAAGAGGCGCAAAAAATTGGGAAATACACTTCTTAAAAGCTGAATAGTAAGCAGCAAGTAAAGTGGAACTTGAAGGTGGGTACCCCCTTTTATGATTGATGGATTTGTGTGAAAATACTTTGTTTTGAAAACTCAAATTGTTTCATCATAAAATCAACTGAACTGAAACTGAATTGCAATTCAGGAGAGGTCAAGAATTTAGTCTCAGATTTCTAGCAAAGTAATCTCATGAGTTACCCAGATGTGTAGAGCAAAACAAGACCATTGTAACTGGTAAGATGTCAAAAGAATAAGCATCAACTGACCATTCAAGTGAGGCACAGATGCTCCTGGGAGCTCTATGTCTCTTGAAGTTGTATGAGGCATGATAATTTGCATTTCTCAGATATACAAACCTGAAGTCTTTTATATAGACATACCTTGGAAAAAAAGCCACTTCAATCACTGAAGCTCAGTAACCATGTAGTTAACTAACTAGCTGCAGGTGAGTAAGGGGTCTGGGGAACCACCTAGTCCACTTTTTTCTTTGACAAAAGCAACAAATACAGGGTAGGTTAGAGGTGAGATTGATAAAAGACTTCAGGTTTGTGTTTCTAGGTCAAAAACAAATCATCTTAAATTTTCAATTTGCTCCAATATAAATACAAACCTTCATCTTTCACATGGAAACTTATTTGTTAGGTGGGAGGTATTGTCCAAGGAACACGACTGCTGTTATTCTTTCATCTGGAAATGTCAGCTTACCAGTCACATAGGCCTATGTGAGCTGGGGTAATATGACTCTTGTAACCACTTGTATAATCGAGTACCCTGTGTCAAGAGTATGGTGTTTCTAACTTTACGAATGTAAGAGAACTTTGGTTTTCATGTGGAATGTGGATGTTAATGAGTGCCTTCAGTGATGCCTATGATCTCATTGCTTGTACACTAACACTGGAAAGTTATCTTTGTACTGTAAAAACAGACAGATTGTGAAAGGATAACCCAGAAAAATATATAAATGACTGTGTATTTTTAAATGTGGTTTGTGGGCCTGATAAATCTGGTTGCAGTAGGTTTGATCATGTCTCCTTTTGGCCTGGAAAACAAGATTGTTTATTATGCTGATGATGCAACACTTGTGGGTGAGTATGCACTGTGGGTGAATAATGTTGGCCCTTATGAGAAATGAAACTGCTCTCAGTCTTAATCATGACATGGAGTGGATTAGTGAATGGTGTAGTCAGTAGGGTATGAGGCTGAACCCCAGTAAAAAAAAAAAAAAAAAAAAAAAAAAAAACCACTATTGATTAGCAGATCCTGTACAGATTTTCCACCCCATCCTCCCCTTCAGGTGGATGGGACCACCCCAAGAGTCTGAAGCTTTAACTATTCTTAGTGTAACTTTTGACTCACATCTAATGCTGCACAAAGTTAGGTATTGTACTGTACGTAAGGCCTCATACATAGGTCGAACATCACTGATCTGGCATCACTGGGACCTGCAGGGTGTCTGATTAGTGATTCTCCTGGATTACAGATCGGTTAGGTTAGAAATCACTTAACCCAACATTAAACCACCTCATCCTACCTTTAAAATACTCTATAAATCAGTACAAGTTGGTTACTAAGGAAGAAAGAAATTTTGAATGAAAATCAAGTGAAATTTTAAAGAAGCACAGGCAAAATAAATGTACAGGTAATTCTGCTGACTTATACAAGAAAGTTCATAATTGACACTACCAGGGTGAAGAGCTGGAGTTTACAACTAAGCACATCTACATATTAGGTGAAGGGCTGTCCGGATTCCCATTTTCTTCACCTTGGATTTTTTTTATATATTTTATGCTATTCTCATTTATATTTTTACTGTATTTACTTTTTTTTTTTTTACATCCCAAAAGATACTGCAATCATGTGCGTATGGTACGTACGAATGCAGAAACTCATTCGCTGGCCTCAGAGAACTTGCTACAGCTTGTTTTGGTTCGTGCTGTTACGCTTATGATTTTTTAAATTTATATTTTATGCTATTCTCATTTACATTTTTACTGTATTTTCTCATTTTTTTACAGCCCAAAAGATAAACACAATCATGTGTCTAGCATATGTACGAATGCACAAACTCATTCACTGGCATTGGAGAACTTGCTACAGCTTGTTTTTGGCTGTTGTTGTTACCCTTATAATGTTTTTATTTTTATTTTATGCTATTCCCATTTAACTTTTTACTGTATTTTCTCACTCTTTATTTCTACAGCCCAAAAGATAAACACAATCGTGTGCCTAGTGTATGTATGAATGCACAAACTCATTCCATGGCATAAAAAAACTTGATACAGCTTGTTTCAGTTTGTGTTGTTACGCTTATGATTTTTCTAAATTTATATTTTATGTTATTCTCACTTATGTTCTTACTGTATTTTCTGATTTTTACTTTTCTGAAAAGAAAACTATTGTGCCAGCTTTGTCTGTCCGTCTGCACTTTTTCTGTCTGCCCTCAGATCTTAAAAACTGCTGAGGCTAGAGGGCCGCATAAAATGACATTTTTAATAGCATAGTTGATTGTTTTGTCCTAAAGGAATTACCTTCCATGGTCTACCAGAGCTCCATGGTGACCAAACTAACATTAAAGAATTCTTTTCTAGTTGGTCTTTTGGCCCGGTATTGTGTCGTAATGATTAACATCATAACACGTGATGGAGTATATAATGGACTCAAAGATAAGAGGGCACGTTCCCTTATCTTCACCGAAGCTGAACCCAGTTTTTCCGTCAAAAGAACCTGCAAGAAAGGGAAGTGACTATTGCGCATGTGCATCCGCTCTCTTGTTTACAACGAGGCCGTTAAAGACCAAGGAGTAATTAGCTCTCTTTGGTCTATAGCAAACAGTTCACGATGTTACCAGCACTCTGAAAAAATTCAACTTTTCTCTCCATTTTCATTTTCAAGGATCAAGTAAACATCAAAAATAGCAAGATAAGTTCTTAATATTAAGTTCCAGTTAAAAGGTTTAGTTTTAAACTTTTGGAATTGACAATTTCCTTGTAAAAGCTGGAACCCGGCTCATTGATTGTTACCTAGTTTTGTAAAGCAAAAACTGTTTTAAATTCTAACTAAATGTCTTAACTAAAAGAAATCTTCCACGACTTATTATTAATATAGAAAATCCTTTCAATTTATACGATGTCTACAATAATCTAGGCAGTAAGTGAGAATAATTTTTAGACTAGATTAATAGTGGATGTTGTCTGTAGCCTATTTCTTTGGATTACGTATCCTTATGTGGCCTACCTTGGACCAAGGAACCTAGGATCAGATAACAACAATATATGGGCAAAATAAATAGATAGCCTAAAAATAAGGCTACATATTAGTATAAATGTTTTCCTTTTATACAAGCCTATGCACTTTAAGCATGAGCTAAATAATCCAGGACTAGCCTAGGCATTACCTTACATCAAGTTAAGTGATAACCTTTTACAAAACATCCCATTTTTAGACTAGACTGTTAGCACAGACCATGTAACCTAGGGCTTGATGAAATAGTAATCTGTGCTAGATGAGATGATAACCTAGCCTTAAGGCTATATACTAAGGTAGGCTAATTGTGATCTATGTAACCAATACCCTTAAGTGTGAATTAAATAATCCAGATTAGGAAGCAGCCTAGATTAGAGTAAGTTGTGAGAGGGTGCAAGAGAGCAGGTAGACATTGACTGCTAGTTTATTAAGGGAGCAGGCCGCTTATAAAGTGGCGTGCGGACGTCAGTACAAAGACATACAAGGACGTACAGGTGACCCGAGGTCAATTGTTCTCAATGTGAAACAGGACAGGCAAATACAGATAACGTGACAAATAAAATTAACAGATTAGACACAACAATGCTCTGACACATGTACAATACAAAAGGGCATAAATGAGTAAGTAATAAATGCACATTTACATAAATAAAACATGGCTAGGTACCCCGACCTAAGGTCAGGGGAAAAAGGCACCATAGAAAACGGGAGGGTCACTAGAGAAAACCTGTTGAGCGGGGACTTTACAATACTCCCCCCCCCACATAGGTAATGTCTGATTAAAGCAAGTATCTGCTGGGGCACTGGAGAAGACTGCAGCTCCGTGATGTCAGCTGGGGGATGCGTTGCGTGCGGGAGGTTGGCTGCAGCGCTGCCTGGGTCCGGTACCTTACAGGGGCCGCCATGCGACTTTCTTGTGGGCGGGGTGGGCTGCGGGGGCGACGTCTCCTGCGGAGGGCGCTGAGGGGTGTCGCCGATGTCCTCCTCCAACAGTGCTGGCTTGAGGCGGTCTATCGGCACCCAGTCACTCTTCCCGTGGATGGCCAGCTGGAATGCCTTTTTGCTTCTCTCCAGCACGAGGAAGGGCTCCTGTAGGGCCTGGTTAAGGGTGGGCGGACAGCGTCGAGGCGTGAAAGGTGTCATCCTGTCGGTATACGTCCGCTGGCAGGGGGCGAACTTTCCGACCGTGTCACGGAGCCTCTGGACCGTCAGGTTGTGGCGATCCCCCATGATGAGTTTGCCCGGGACTACGAGAGACTCCCCGTAGACTTTTTCTGCTGCGGACGGGTCGCCGTTGGCTCTGGGGGTGGTCCTCAGCCTGAGGAGGACCCAGGGGAGCTGGTACTTCCAATTCTCGGCGGTGCAGCAGGCCATGAGGAACGCCTTCAGGGACCTGTGGAACCTTTCCACCAATCCATTGGCTGCGGGGTTGTAGGCGGTGGTGCTGTGGTGAGTGGTCCCCAGCAGGTGTGCCAAGGCGTTCCACAGCTCAGACAGGAAGGCTGGGCCCTTGTCTGTTATTATATGGTCTGGGACACTGAACCGGCTGATCCAGCTGGAGAGGAGGGCCTCGGCGCACGCACTGGCGGTGGCTTCTTCCATGGGCTTTGCTTCAGGCCACCTGGTGGAGCGGTCGATGACTGTCAGGAGATACCTGGCCCTGCCTGATGGGGGAAGGGGGCCTACCACGTCGACATGGATGTGTCCGAAACGCCTTCCTGGCTGGGGGAAGTCGCCCACCCCTGACTCGGTGTGGCGTCCTACTTTGCTGGTCTGGCACCAGATGCACTGCCTCGCCAAGGTCATCGCATCCTTCCATATACCGTGCCAGACGAACTTCTCTGCCAGCAGCTTGGCCGTCGTCCTGCTGGAGGGGTGGGACAGCCTGCGGATGATGTCGAAAACCAGACGGCGGTGGGGGCGGGTACCAGCGGGCGGGGGTGGCCAGTGCTTATGTCGCTCAGCAGTGATGGCCCCCCAGGGGCGAGGGGCACGTCCTTCCACTTGAGCGACGTGATGGCGGTGCGGTAAGCTGGAACCTCTGGGTCGGTGGCCTGTTCCCGGGCGAGGTCCTTGTAGTCAATCCCGAGCTGCACTGTGTTGAGTTCAATCCTCGAGAGGGCGTCTGCTACAGGGTTCTTCCTGCCGGGGAGGTACTTGATGGTGCAGGTGAACTCTGCGATGGCCGCGAGGTGCAGCTGCTGTCTGGAGGACCATGCTTTGCGAAGGCATGGACCAGCGGCTGGTGGTCCGTCCAAATTGTGATGATAGGCGTGCCCTCCAGGAGGAACTTGAAGTGGCATACCGCCCGGTACACTGCGCAGAGTTCCCTGTCGAAGGTGCTGTAGCGGGACTCGGCGGGGCTGAGCTTCATGCTGAAGAAGGCGATGGGCTGGGGGGCTCCGGTGACGACCTGCTCCAGGACGGCCCCACAGGCGATGTTGCTGGTGTCCGTCGTCAGCTGGGGTCCTGGTGGGCCAAGGCGGTTGCCTTGGCGAGGGCGGCCTTCATCAGGGAGAAGGCCCGCTGCTGGTCGGGGCCCCACACTAAGGTCTTCGGGTGGCCATTCAGGATCTCCATAAGGGGGGCCATGTGTGTGCGACCCCGGGGATGAACCTCCTGTAGTAGTTGACCATCCTGAGGAATTCCTGTACGGCCCTGATGGAGGTAGGGGTGGGGAACCTGGCAACGGCTTCGACCTTCAATGCGAGTGGGTGGACGCCTCCCAGGGATATCTCGTGGCCCAGGATGTCAACTCTTTTGACGCCGAAGGTGCATTTGTTGAACCTGACGATGAGGCCATTCTCCTGCAGGCGCTGCAGGACCTTCCAGATGTGCCGCAGGTGTTCTTTGTGGGATCTGGAAAAAATTAAAATGTCATCTATGTAACAGACGCAGAAGTTCAAGTCCCACAGGATGCTGTCCATCAGTCTCTGGAAAGTCGCCCCCGCATTCCTCAGGCCGAAGGTGCAGAAGGCGAAGACGTAGGACCCAAAGGGCATGATGATGGTGGTTTTGGGGATATCCTCTGGAGCTATTGGTACCTGGAAGTAGGATTTTAAAAGATCCAATTTAGAAAATATTTTTGCCCCGTGGAAAGAGGCCGTGAGGTCTTGCATGTTTGGGAGAGGGTAGTTATCTGGTTCTGTGGCGAGGTTGAGCCACCCGTAGTCGCTGCAAGGTCTCCAGGAGCTGTCTGGTTTCTGCACCATGTGGAGGGGGGAGGCCCATGGGCTGGAGGCCTTACTGCATATGCCCATACGCTCCATCTCGGCGAAAGTGTCCTTGGCCTCCTGAAGGCGCCGAGGGGGAAGCCTCCGGAACTTTGCTTGCGTCGGGGTGGCCCTTTGTTTTGATGTGGTGGTAAAATAACAATTTTTAAAGTAAATTGTATTTTTCCTAACTATACAAACCCGAGGTCCTTTACATTAGGAATTAGGCTGGAAACGGCCGTTAAACCCTTGAGCAAGATGGTTAGGCAGTAACTACCTCCAGGTAGGCGGGGATACCCGCCTGTCCGGATGTAAACATTCCATTATTTGTTCCGACACAACATACAAACCCTCGGTCCTTTACATTAGGAAGACTCACTGGTTGGAGGGAGGAATCTGAGTGAGTATTCTGAACTGACTGGAGTTCTACTCACCTGGGTTACTCCTCCTGGTCGAAAGAGCGAGGAGGAGTACCGTGCCTCTGACATATTGATCGGAGTGTAGGAACTGCAAGATCAAATGTCAGATACTGGACCTTTTGCATGAGTGAGGAAACGTGAACTCCTACGAAAATAGGCTGGAAGGATCTAGAGTCGGAGGCAGTAAGAAAAAGCCGAGATAGGGTTCCCTTATTGCCAGTCTCTCCTTCCTCCCCTTGCTAGAGGAAGGAGCGGAATTGCTCCTATGATTCTAAAAGAAAAATCGGAATTGCTCCTATGATTCTGAAAGAAAAATAGAACGGGTGCTCGATGTGTAGTCTTACCGCATCAGTGCCAGTTCCAGCAGCTATTGGTTCGAGTCCTATTCTCATCCCTAAGGAGGAAAAGTTGGAGGACAGAGAAGGAGGAGGAAGAGAGGCCAGTCACTCTCGGAATCCTTCTCACTTCCAGAACCAACGCCTTAGGCGAGATGTTACTCGTCCTCTTGAAAGAGCCGGGTAAGACACACAACTTGTTGAGCAGCCACCACAGAGCCAAGGAAAAAGGGTTCCAAGGGCCTGTGGGCAAGACCGAAGGAAGAAGACAAGAGTGTGGTCTAAGAGACCACGTCTTGCTTCCAGACCAACAGAAACTTCTGGAATGCAAGGGATGGACCAAGCCATCGACTTCATGAGCTCTCGGGTGAAAGGTACCGGTATCGTCGTCGTCAGCTGCCAAGTACCTCCTTTGATCGCTTCACGAAGTCAGGAGGAAGATGTGTCCTTAGACACTTCTTCCTTGGGAGAGACAGTACTAGCAAAAACGTTGACGACATCCAGATTAGGAATGTCAAACCTTTCAGAAAGTACCACAGCTCCCAATAGGACAAAGTAATGAATGATCTAGATCATCGATACCAAGTCCAAGGAGGAGGGGAACAAGAAGGACTCGAACCCGACAGTAGATGCCAATGGATTTGGAGTTCACCTACAACATCCGAGAAGGAGTCGAGGTATGATCCCCATCCCTGTTCTTCCATCTTCTACGCCAAGGCCAGGGTAAGATGAGAGATGGTCCTAAGAGGGCATATCTCTATCCGACGACTCTCGTAGGGCGCGTGCAGAGCACGGACAGGAACCCTAAACAAGAGTCGCATGCCACCCAGGAAACAGTTCCCTGGGAAAGCACGACTGAAGAAGCTTCTTGTCCGTAGCTAACTCTTGAATGAGGAGACGAAGGCTACTTCAGATAGAAGACTAGGTCGCAAGGGCCTACATTCTTCACAAATGAAAGGGAGAGAAGCAACCCTCGGCGGAGAAGACGAGGAAGTCCAGACTTGACAAGCGACTCTGACCCGAGAAGAAGTTCCGACAACAACACCACCAGCGAAGACGGATCCAGTCCCTGGGACAGTGTTGCAGAGGACTTCAAGGGATATCCAGCTATATCCGTTGCCGCTCGGCGAGAAAGCCTGTGCTTGCAAGGAAAGCTGGAAAGTCTCCCAGTCCTGAACACACAGGGATGTACTGCCTCAAGAACCGCTTCTTGTGTAGCTGCTACAGGAGGTTGGGTCAAGCGGAATTCTTCTCGATGCCTCGGCAATCAGGTCGGATGAAGGCGAAGTCTTCAAGCATTTGTCTGTAAGTCAGGGTGAGCAATGTTTGTGAACCCTTAGCGAAATGGACATATACGGAGGGAAAAAACGTCGATATTGAGTTTTCACCAAAAAGACAGCATGCCTCAACAGAGCGGCCCCTGGTCTGGTATGAAGGAGCGAGAAAAAACTACCGACTTGTGTGCAGGAAGGCAATAGAAGGACGGTAGGGATTTCTCAGTCGAGCAGTCTCTGCATGAATCTTCGTGAAGAAAGAGTGAGCAGCATGTTCCGTCCCGATCACTCAAACCCGAGGCCAGGCTTGCCTACCAATACATCCCCACTAGGAATGCATCTGATTAATTGAGCTGTCGAGTGTGCAACAGAACAACACTCGAGTACCTGCAAATGTCGAGATGAAACAGGAGGAAAAAACGATTGCCTCCTGTTTGTTGACAAATGCCACTACTGTGGTTTTGTTGTTCAACGAAACCAGTGAGTGCCGCAAAACCCATCCTGAATTCTCGGACGGCCAAAAGGCTGCCCTGAGCCCAGGACGGTAATGAGAAGGTACTAATTGTCTCGGTCACACAAATTCAAGAAAAGGTCTTACCAGTGTGCACCTATTCCTCAATCTGTGAATCCGTAAGTAGACACAAGATGTGAGGGGTATATGCAAGCATATTCGAAGGTTCCTTCAATCAAGCATTAGCCTAACTCTTTCCTCATACATAGAAGAGGAAGGAACAGAGAAAAGGAAGCAGGCTTCCATTTTCCACTAAGCGGAAGCTTCTGCAAGATGACAGGGTACTGAGGCAATTAGCTCTCGCCGGCTGGCATTTCCCGAATCGGGAGCACGGGAGAGGTGGCGGGATGGAAGTTCGATGGAAAGAATTGCCGAGACCTAAGGGAAATAGATACTTCTCCTGAAGGAATCCATTCCCAGGTCTCAGCAATGTCGCTGCCAGTTCCAGAGACTCGATAAGTATCATTTCGTCCAGGCATCAGCAGTTGCAATCTTCTTCTGAAGCCTAGAACTTCTTAGCCCTGGTGGGAACCTTGATTACCGGGTTATCTGGCAAATCTCTGAAAGAGAAAGGCAGAACCAAGTAAAGGCTCGTTCCCAAGGGTCGAGCCAACTCGGGACTTACGAAACCGGAGATCCGAATTGGGAGAAAGTCCTTCTTCTTAGCACCAGAATTGCCCAAAAAACTACAGTCGGCAAGACCCTCCGAGGCAAGAAGAATTCATATTCTGTCGAGGCAGGGGTGGAAGCTTGGTGTCTCGACCTGAATTAACTTCTTCAAGAAAAGAATTCATCAGGTCGAGAACGCTCGAAGCCAGAACCGCGGCGTCCCCTGACACTCTCGGCCCTCGGAAACTGCAAGGGTTGGGAGTGGTGAAGGTTATTCATTGGGGGAGCCGCGGTCCTGTCCCGGGGATCCTCGCCCCGACAAATCGATGTGAAGTTCTCCGAGAACACGGGGGCGATCGTAACTTGAAGAGGAAGACCCTCGCTGTTTCCGACGCGTGAAACTCCTGTACCTCTCCCCTTGGAGGGAGACCTTGACAGATCCCATGAAACCCTCCTCAGCTACCTGGTTATAATACGAGAGAATCAGGGGACCGATACCCAAAGCACACCAGGCAGCCAAACTCCGAAAAAAAAAAATTTCGTCGGAGCTCTCTCTGTCCGTCCCGCGCCTCTCAGAACAACCAAGAGGAGAAGAGAACAGGTGAGGAGAAAAGAGTATCCCTACCTGTCCTGCCAGTAAGATAAGCAGGAGAGGCGGACCATGAGCGATAATCAACCGAAGGAGATTACTGCCACACGGGGAAAGAAGAGCACGTGTGCCGTGGCAAAGAGCTTTCCTGGGAAGAGCAAAAAGTTCACTTGAACATAGCCGAGAACCCGAATTGGAAAAAAACCGAGTGGGGCCGAGCCGAGCCAATCACGCGAACGCGATCCAGCTGGTTGGTATGCGGCGGACTGGGAGGCAGGCGGGGCGAGCCGAGCCGAGCCAGTCTGGCAAGCCGAGTCGAGCCGAGCCAGACTCTTAAGCGCAACCGGGGGCCGAGTCGAGCCAATTGCTCAAACACAATCATACCTGGGCAGGCCGGACTCATCTGCTGTGAACAATTGTTAGTTTCCCGAACTCTAAACTCCTTCGAGGCCGAGGCCCCTTGAGAAGAAGGTTCAAAGGGGAATTCTGTGTCTGCTATCTTGCATGCTCGAACCCTAAAGTTCGAGACACAAGAATGAAGCCCGCCCGAGCAACCAAAGCAGCTGGCGGGCAGCATCGAAACACCTGGTGTCTCGGCACCCAGACACCCGGGTGTCTCGGCACCCTGACACCTGGGTGTCCCGGCAACCAGACACCTGGGTGTCTCGGCACTTTCTCTCGTCCTGTGCTTCTTGTAAGGAGAGCGCACGTGATTCATAGAATTCGAGCTACCCACAAGACTTCCGAAAATTGGGAGTGGCTGCTTTGTTTCCTAATAGATCGAAAGAGCCAAGCACAGAACCAGTCTTAGACGCAGACTTCCAAGACTGGCAATGAGGGCGTGGCCTCTCGAGGCCGCTCTCGCCCCAGGAAACGCAAGATCCCACAGGAGAATGCGAATCGGTCAACAAGAGAAACTTGTCTCCCGGAAGAGAGTCAGTCCCCTAGAAGTCCCGCAGGACTCCCAAAGTGAATCTCTTCCCTGCTTCTTCTGATGTTCGAACCGACAGGATCGAGACACCAGGCTGGGAACCCGACCGAGCACTGGCAAACACTCGGGGAGCGCTTGCGGTGCTGACAGGTAGAGGAGCTGAGACACCTGGGTGCCTCGGCCCTTTCTCTCGCACTGCTCCCAAACTGGGCTGAGGAAAATCTCTCCAGACCAAATCGGGATACTCGATATTCCATAGAATCTCGAGCACTCGGAGCGGTTCGCGAACGAGAGCCCGAAGCAGCCCCCATCTTAGAGGCGGAACCTCTAAGACTCGGGAATGGGATCGCAAACTGAGGTCTGCACGCCTACGGCTTCCGAAACACAAAACCCGGGGCTATGCCAATCGGTTTCCTAACCCGAAGGTCGGGAAGAACCAACGAGAGACCCACTGCCTCCTCGGAAGAAGGCAGTCCCTAGACGTCCAAGGGCATCAAGGGGAAGAAGCAGCATTCCTCTCCTTCGCCCGACGGAGGTCTGTCCAATTCTCAGGACCCCCTTGGACCTCGGGAGAGGAAGGGAAGACGCAGCAGAAGACGAAATCGAAGATAAGATGAAGAAGACTGCAGCTACTTCCACAGGGTGGCTTCCTTCACCTCCACTCCGACATCTTCTACAGGATGGTGGACACGAAACATCGTAATCTCCAGGGTAGTCCGGCAGGAACACAACGGACGCAGCCAGGACACCACCAGCAGGAGAAGCAGCAGGCATGATCAGGACAGCTGATGCAGGAGCTACGGCAGCAGTTCGGAAGGCAGGAGCTACTGCAACGGCCAGGAACATCACCTCAACAGAACGACTTCCTACATCTTCTACAGGATGGCGGACATCGTAACCCCTGGGGCAGCTGGCAGGAACATACGGAAGCAGCCCCGGGCACGACCGCCAGAAGCGGCAGGAATGATCAGGACAGCTGATGCAGGAGCTACGGTACAGGTTCGGAGGGCAGGAGCTATTGCAACGGCCAGGAACGTCACTTCCACAAGGCGACTTCCTTCCCTTCACGCCAACCTCTTCTACAGGATGGCAGACATCGTAACCTCCAGGGCAGCTGGCAGGAACACAACGGAAGCGGCCCAGGGCACGATCACTAGGAGAAGAAGCGGGCACGATCAGGACATCCGATGCAGGAGCTACGTTAGCGGTTCGGAAGGCAGGAGCTACTGCAATGGACAGAATGTCATTTGAAAGTCACAAGCAGAGACAGGAGCGATCAGGGCGGCTGCAGCAGGAGACCAGGAGAGCAGCCCAGAGACTGTCGTCAAGTTGACAAGAGCATAACACAGGGAACAGCAGGAGCAGATGGACCACAGATACGCAGAGGCATTGCAACAGTATACATGAAAACCAGCAATGACAGCGATCGATCTACATCGGCGGGAACAGACTCGGAGCGATCCCAACGTGGAAATATGTCATCTAATCAGGTATTGTGGTTGATCCCAAAGCAACACTGAATGAATGTTGGGACTGCTTCATGCGAGATATCTTGGAAAATCCAGCCAAATACTGCTGTGTCTGCGATGCTCACTGTCAACCTGAAAGAAAAGCAAAGATGATTAGTAGGGAGGCTCCTCCCGCTACAAGGGGAACTGCCCTACGCAGTGGGAGGAGGTACTCTAGACGAGATCGCCCGATAGCTCCCCCCCGCCCCACCTGGGTCTTCGCCTGACGAGCGAGCGAAGAGGGCGAAGGAGAGAGATCTACTAAAGGGGAGAAGGAAGAACCTACGGGAAGAGAAAAAAAGGACGGAGGGGAGGCCACCAAGGGCGCCGTGGAAGCGGAACTTATCGACGACGCCCGCAACCTCCCAATCGGCCCGCAATTCTCTAAGCGCAGGCGGCGAGCAACACTCAGCATAAGTAGGAGAAATTAGTGATGCCCCTTATACACGGAGGGCGGAAGCCCAAAAAGGGAACTAACTCTTACGTCCCGATGGATGTAGGGGAGAGAAGATATTGCGTCCCAAACTATATCTCTGAAAGTACAGGGGCGCCTTCAGTATTTACGTGAAGGGCTGCTGGAGAGAAGCATTACCACTTGGTTACGCTACTCCAGTTACGCCCTAGGCCGTCAAACCCAAGACACAGGCAGGGAACAACGGCTTACACAAGGTTATCACAAATCGTGGGTTTGTATTAAATATCAAACACACGTATATATATATAAAAAAAAAAAAAAACAGAAAGATCCCACCGGGATAATAAGAGCTTAACGACAGTCAGGCAGAGAGAACGAAAACACGTCAGCAACGCATGACGGCTGAAAGCAAACTGGAATGTTTACATCCGGGCAGGCGGGTATCCCCGCCTACCTGGAGGTAGTTACTGCCTAACCACCTTGCTCAAGAGTTTAACGGCCATTTCCAGCCTACGCCTGAAAGTAATTCCTAATGTAAAGGACCAAGGGTTTGTATATTGTGTCGGAAAAACTCCATGTTTGGCAGAGGCCCCGGGCACCTGACGCAGTTTGGGCTTGAATACCTCGGGGAACTCTTTCAGAAGTGAGGCGTACTGGTGTGGAGCGACGGAACAGACTGTGGGCGCGCTGGGGCCCGTCGCCAGGGGAAGGGACTGGCAGGACTTAGTGTCCAGCAGGTGCTTGCGGCTGGCGTCGACTGCCAGTCCGAAGTGGGCCAGGAAGTCCGCACCCAGGAGTGGGGTCCTCACGTCCACAACGATGAAGCTCCACTTGTACCTCTGGCCAAGGATGGAGACTGACAGGAGCTTGGTGCTGTAGGAGAGGATGGGGGACCCGTTGGCAGCCATCAGCAAGGCAGCAGGGTCCGATGGGAGTTTGTGGTCCTCTCTGGCCAGTGTTGATCAGCATCATCCTGCCGGAGATGGTGTCACAGACGTAAAAATCTACTGGTGCTGGGCTCCTGGGTGCTTCTGCTGCCACGGTGGCCTGTGATGTTGGCCGCTGCCGCCCCTGCTTTTGGATGGGCGAAAGGGCAGGGGGGCTCACAGTTCTGGGCGTCCTTGCTACCGCCAGTGGTAGTAGCAAGGCCCTGGCAATTGCTTCTTCTGGTGATGGGTTGGCTGCCTTCTGACGACGGTGTTTATCTCCTCTTCTGTGGTTTCCTCCGGCTGGAGCGAGTTGATGGGGTGTGCGGGCGTGGATGCCCGCTTCACTGCCCTCGTGGAGTCCGTCAGCTGCTGTGCCGTTTTAATCAGGTCCTCGAGGGGCAGGGTGTAAGGCTCCAAGATCTGGGTCTGAACCTCTGGGAGGAGCTGACGGAGGAAGATCTCCCTCGACAGGCTTATCTCGGTGTGCCTGCCACTGCTGTCCGTCCCGGGTAGGATGAGAAGGTCCTGGATGACGTTCCACGCCTCCAGGAGGTTCTGGTCGTGCCGGGGTTTGTTGGCGGGGTTGAGGGTGCGGGCGGCTCTCTCGGAGATTGGCAGGGAGCAGGTCTTCACGAGAGAGGCCTTCAGCTTTTGGTAGGTGGCAGAACTTGCAGCAGACACCCACGGGGCGATCTTCCTGTAAACCTCCTCCGGGAGGGCGTTGATTACGATGTCTGCCTGCAGCACTTCGTCGGTCAGGCCTGCCAACCTGAACTGCCCCTTGACCCTGTAGAGCCATGATGACGGGTTGTTGTGTGTGAATGGCGGCAGCTTTATGGCGAGGGCGGCCCTCGGTTAGTCTGTCAGGAAGGGCAGCGCATGAGAAGTGGGTGTCGGCATGGAGGAGGGTGCGAGTGGGTTTTGCGTGAGGGAGATATCAGACTCTGCAAAGTTCGCGGTTATTTGTATGTGGGAGGGAATGTCTGCGTCCATGCTCGCTTCTGCACTCTCACTCGGAGTGAGAGTTACACTTGCGTCAATACACGCTTGGGAGCGTGCCGTGTGGGTCTGCTAATAATGCCGGTGATCTGCTGACGAGGGTCGGTACGCCCGAACGCTACGTTAAAGCGCTGTAGTTAGTCCGTTAGGGGTGTGGGGTAGTTCATTGGGCTGAGACTAAGTCACCGTTTGGGTCTGTTAATGGCTCTGGGAACCACTCCGGGTTCACCACTGTGAGGGTGCAAATGAGAGAGCAGGTAGACATTGACTACTAGTTTATTAACCCTTAAATGCCGAGCCTCTATTTACAAAAGTGTCTGCCGTATGCCGGCAGTGTTCGGGAGTTAGCGCCGAAGCGGAAAAAAAGATTAAGAGTTCATTTTGGCTCCTTTTTTTGTCATTACCTGAAGTTTAGTATGCAACCATCAGAAATGAAAAAAAATATCATTATCATATATAAATATTGAAATATATAACAGCGCAAAAAAAAATTTCATATATAATTTTATACAAATCACGCTGTGAGCAAAACGGTTAAAGCTAATGAGTTTTTTTGTTGTATTGTACATTAAATTGCGATGATTTTAGTATATAACAAATTGTAAAACGATCAAAGCAACACAGAGAAAATATTATCACAAAATGATGCATGAATTCGTAAAGCGCGGAAGTAAAAAGTTTTTTTTTTTTTAAATTCACCATAAATCGAAATATTGTGCTAGAGATTTCCCGTTTGTTGCATAATGAAGGTAATTGATTGAATATTACTAGACTGTAAGTTTTTTAGCTTAGAATTGCAGTTTTCGACCATTTCGGTTGAGTTAAAGTTGACCGAAGGTCAAATTTTTTCTATTTATTGTGATTTATATGAAAATATTTCAAAACTGATAAAAGCTACAACCATGAGTTATTTTTTGTTGTATTCTACATGAAATTGCGCACATTTTCATATATAAAACTTTATGTAACAACTAATATAAAACGGTGCAAACATTACAACAAAGTGACGAAAGAATTTCAGAGATGTTCGGTAGAGTTACTGCGTGGACGTAAGGAAAAAGTTTTTTTTAAATTCACCATAAATCAAAATATTGTGCTAGAGACTTCCAATTTGTTGCAAAATGAAGGTAAATGATTGAATATTAATAGAATGTAAGAGTTTCAGCTTACAATTGTGTTTTTCGACCATTTTGGTCGAGTCAAAGTTGACCGAAGGTTGAAATTTTGGCACATCGTGATTTATATGAAAATATTTCAAAACTGATAAAAGCTACAACCATGGGTTATTTTTTGTTGTATTCTACATGAAATTGCGCACATTTTCATATATAAAACTTTATGTAATGACTAATATAAAATGGTGCAAACATTACGACAAAGTGACGAGAAGAATTTCTGAGATGTTCGGCAGAGTTACAAAGCGGATGTAAGTGAAAAAGTTTTTCAAAAATTCACCATACATCAAAATATTGTGCTAGAGACTTCCAATTTGTTGCAAAAATGAAGGTAAATGATTGAATATTACTAGAATGTAAGAGTTTTAGCTTACAATTGCGTTTTTGACCATTTGAAATCGAGTCAAAGTTGACCGAAGGTTGAAATTTTGGCACATCGTGATTTATATGAAAATATTTCAAAACTGATAAAAGCTACAACCATTTCTGAGATGTTCAGCCGAGTTACGTTACCGCGCGCTGACGTAAGGAAAGTTTTTTTTTCAAAAATTCACCATAAATCGAAATATTGTGCTAGAGACTTCCTGTTTGTTGCAAAATGAAGGTAAATGACTGAATATTACTAGAATGTAAGAGTTTTAGCTTACAATTGCATTTTTCGACCATTTCGGTCGAGTCAAAGTTGACCAAAGGTTGAAATTTTGGCACGTCGTGATTTATATGAAAATATTTCAAAACTGATAAAAGCTACAACCATTTCTGAGATGTTCGGCCGAAATTCGTTACAGCTTTGACGTAAGGAAAGTTTTTTTGCCTGGAAATTCACCATAAATCGAAATATTGTGCTAGAGACTTCCAATTTGTTGCAAAATTAAGGTAAATGATTGAATATTACTAGAATGTAAAATTTTAGCTTACAATTGAGTTTTTTTACCATTTCGGTCGAGTCAAAGTTGACCGAAGGTTGAAATTTTGGCACCATGATTTATATGAAAATATTTCAAAACTGATAAAAGCTACAACCATGAGTTATTTTTTGTTGTATTCTACATGAAATTGCGCACATTTTCATATATAAAACTTTATGTAACAACTAATATAAAACGGTGCAAACATTACAACAAAGTGACAAAAGAATTTCTGAGATGTTCGGCCGAGTTACGTTACCGCACGCTGATGTAAGGAAAAAGTTTTTTTCAAAAATTCACCATAAATCGAAATATTGTGCTAGAGACTTCCAATTTGTTGCAAAATGAAGGTAAATGATTGAATATTACTAGAATGTAAGAGTTTTAGCTTACAATTGCGTTTTTCGACCATTTCGGTCGAGTCAAAGTTGACCAAGGTTGAAATTTTGGCACATTGTGATTTATATGAAAATATTTCAAAACTGATAAAAGCTATAACCATGGGTTGTTTTTGTTGTATTTTACATGAAATTGCGCACATTTTCATATATAAAACTTTATGTAACGGCTAATATAAAACGGTGCAAAAATTACGACAAAATGACTGAAAATTTCTGAAATTTTCAGCCAAGTTACAGCAGAGACGTAAGGAAAAAGTTTTTTCAAAAATTCACCATAAATCGAAATATTGTGTTAGAGACTTCCAATTTATTGCAAAATGAAGGTAAATGATTGAATATTACTAGAATGTAAGAGTTTTAGCTTACAATTATGTTTTTCGACCATTTCGGTCAAGTCAAAGTTGACCGAAGGTTGAAATTTTTTGTAGTCGACGTACGGTACGTCCACTCGTCATCCGACAGACAATTTTAGTCGACTTACAATACGTCCAGTCAGCGTTTTAAGGGTTAAGGGAGCAGGCCGCTTATATAGCGGCATGGGGACATCAGTACAAAGACATACAGGTGACTCGAGGTCAATTGTTCTCAATGTGAAACTGGACAGGTAAATACGGATAACGCGACAAATAAAATTAACAGATTAGACACAACAATGCTCTGACACATGTACAATACAAAAGGGCATAAATGAGTAAGTAATAAATGCACATTTATACAAATAAAACATGGCTAGGTACCCCGACCTAAGATCAGGGGAAAAGGGCACCATAGAAAACGGGAAGATCACTAGAGAAAACCCGTTGAGCGGGGACTTTAAAAGCTATAGCCTAGCTATAAATTTACACATTAGTGAGTTACTGTTTTATAAACAGTAGTAGACCAAATAGCCTAGGATTGGATATAAACAACAACCTGGGTTAGACAAAAAATAGTAGACTAACTATAAGGTTACATATTATTAAGTTTTTACTTTTTATATAGCCTAGTCTATACATTTAAGAGCGATCTAAAATAATATGGATTAGGCAATACCCTATACTAAGTTAAGAATGAACAAATAAGCTTAGGATTATATATAAGTAGGGTTTTGTGTAACCTATACCCTTAAAGGTGATATAAACCTAGAACAGGCAGTAGCCTAACCAGATTAAGTAGGAGCCCCATTTTAAGGAATAACCTAATATTAGCCTAAAACAGCAATGGCCGAATATCAGATAAAAGGGTAGTCTTGACCACATAAAACAGAAAAACAGATTATAAGAGGATTATTTTCTGTAGTTTAAATCCTTAAGTTTTAAATAAGCCTAGAATAGGTTAAGCAAGAACCTTCTAAGAAATCCTCTATTCTCAGGTTAACGTAGATTATACTAGAAGCATTAACCTAAGCTATATAAAACATTGGCTTGGGTTAGTTAAACAAATTACAGTAGTTCATGGCAGTTAGTCTGAATGGCATGACAATTTGAATTAAAATTTCACTTAGCCATTGCAAAATGACGAACAGTATATAAGTAATACAGCCATATACAGGTATGAAAACTAACCTAAACATTAGAGGGTTTACGTTAACATAGATATTTAATTAAATGTATTACAATTGCACACTTGTAATCAAGTTAACCTGTAATATGGAAACTATATGGGGAACTACAGAAGTGCCACTTACTTAAAAACAATCAAAACTCCTAGTGGGAGTGAGAACAATGACCACTTTTTAAGTGGCTAAACTTGAAAGTTCATCATTCATTATGATCTAGCCATTCTTATTACGAAAGTAAGTGAGTCATTGGCCTTCTTCAGAAATGTCTCTTTCGAAGAAGTCTCCGAATGTACAGGATGGTCATCAGTTAAATTAATGCCACGTGCTCGAATAAATTTGACTACGTGTATCAGTAGGTGGCATGGTTAGTCTTAACCCCTAGGTGCTACGGCAGAAAACCAGCGGTCTTATTAACAGTGAGTGTGCTAACTATCGCTGGGAGAAGGGCAACAGTACTACAAACAAACCCAGCACGCTTAGGTAAGCCACTGTAGAGCTACATCCTAAAACATAAGTTCGTGTATAGTTTCTTGTTCCTTGGTACCAAAACCTGAAGAGTATTTGGGATAAAGAATGGGACTTGAAATCTGTGGCTTGACCTCAGACCAGAAATGTTTTTTCCTTTGGGATGTTGGGATTACAACTTGAGCGCATAAACCTTTTCGTTACCTGTTCATTTCTTTGTAAAGCTCTTTGAGGACGAAACAAGCGACTACGCTATCAAAAAACAGGTTTTGATGTAGGAAAAACCTATTTTTGGTAGTAGCTCTTGAGTCCTCAAAACCCTCTCACTTCCCTGACGAAAAGGGTGGAATTTGGGCAAGGGATCACCCTGCATTGACCAACAGAGAGTAATGGCTCCTTGGTCTTTAACAGCCCAGTTGTAAACAAGAGGGCAGATGCGCATGAGTAATAGTCACTTCTCTTTCTTTGCAGGTTCTTTTGACATTGAAAAAGCTGGGTTAAGCTTCACTGAAGATAAGGGAAAGTGCCCTCTTATCTTTGAGTCCATTACATACTCCATCACGTTATAATCTTAATCATACGACACAATACCTGGCCAAAAAGACCAAGTAAAAGAGAATTCTTTGATATTAGTTTGGTCACCATGGCGCTCTGCAGACCATGGAAGATAACTCCTTGAGGACTCAACAGCAACTACCAAAAACAGGTTTTGACGTAGGAAAAACCTGTTTTTTTATGATGAAATAAAGTTTTATATACACTTACCAAGTAATTACATAGCTATAGTTTCAACTTGCATGGCAGCTTAAATTTAAAAATTTGCAGGTAATACTTCAAATTTCAGTGCAGGTGACTGTCCCACCCACAAATGGGAATATCAGGAACGACTTAGCAGACAACCTCATTCTGTTTATGCTATATGTCCATTGGAGGGGAGGACGGAGGGCTCCGATCATGCAATTACTGTACTTGGTAAGTATATATAAAACTTTATTTTATCATAAAAATGAAGTTTTCATAATAAAACTAATATTGTAATACTTACCTGAACACCTGAATTAGCCCTGGTCACTGACCAGCCCGAACTACATCCCCATAGCTTTTACCCACTAAGTGGGTAATAAACTGTCAGCGTTACCAACGCTTACAGGAAAATCTTGTCAAATGAGTTACCTGAAGTACCGTTGGCAACACTGCTGCAAGTCCCGGCCGAGTGAGGCCGAGATCCCCAATTGCGTTATCCACTATTCAAATTGAAGTGGGGAGGAGGGTGGGAATCATTCAGGTGTTCAGGTAAGTATTACAATTAGGTCTTTCTTCTCTAGATCGAGAACGGGATATGCTGTATATCAGGTCCACAATAATATTCAATGGTATTCTTGTTAATTTTATAAAAAATTACAAAAGGTTGCAAAAGCTTTCGAACCCTGGCCTGGGTTCATCTTCAGTCGAACTAAAAATTATTGGCATAATAAGTAAATATGTTAGATTCGGTTTCAAGTGTGGAACCAGTGGACCCGACCCCAACGATGTGCTTTTCCAACGGACGCGGGCGACAAGCAGGACGGTCAACTATCCAACTAGGTGATTGCTTCTCCTCTTCCTGAATTACATGCAGAACAACAACAACCCGTGAGGAGATCAATGAAGAATTGCCACATGCATGAATATAGGAATAAAAAGAATCCAAATATAGTTGAGGAGAAGCAATCACCTAGTTGGATAGTTGACCGCCCTGCTTGTCGCCTGTCTGGAAAAGCACATCGTTGAAGGTCGTCCACTGGTTCCACACTTGAAACCGACAATCTAACATATTTACTTATTATGCCAATAATTTTTGTTCGACTGAAGATGAACCCAGGCCAGGGTTCGAAAGCTTTTGCAACCTTTTGTAACTTTTTATAAAATTAACAAGAATACCATTGAATATTATTGTGGACCTGATATACAGCAAGTATTACAATATTAGTTTTATTATAAAAACTTCATATTGCAATACACTCCCTGAACACCTGAATTAGCCTGATTAACAAAATTTAGTGGAGGTGGGATCAATCTAATTCAGCCCGACCTGCCATCAGGGAAAGCAGGTAACTCATTATTCGCCTACTCTGTATAAATGAATGTATCCTCACCTGGTTATCCCACTCGGCAGGTGAGAATGTCTGTAGAGAGAGTACCCTCGACGTCAGTCTCATGTTTAGGTACTCTCTGAGTCGAGCTACCTCTCATGTGGTATTCAAACCTCCTCATGGATAGAGAGTAGCAAAATAAAAACCAACCTACCATGAGACCAATCACAGCCTCCCATGATTAGTGGAGAACGATGAACCTCCCATGTGGCTAATCAAAGCACTCTCACTTATGGAGGGTCTGAGTCAAGCTACCTCTCATGTGGTATTCAAACCTCCTCATGGATAGAGAGTAGCAAAAAAATTAAAACCAACCTACCATGTGGCTAATCACAGCCTCCCATGATTAGTGGAGAACGATGAACCTCCCAAGTGGCTAATCAAAGCACTCTCATGTATGGAGGGGTACGATGAACCTACCATGTGGCTAATCAAAGCACTCTCATGTATGGAGGGGTACGATGAACCTCCCATGTGGCTAATCAAAGCACTCTCATGTATGGAGGGGTACGAAGAACCTCCCATGTGGCTATTGTAGCCTCTCATGTATGGAGGAGAAACTGAGTGTGCAGGATCTTGAGTTCTTAGCACTGATTTTGCCGCCGATGTCTGCGCAGAAGAGGTTGAAGAAACCAAACCTGTCCACTGGATCTGCCTATCTTCACAGTACTAAAGTCAAACTTCATATTCTCACTATGAACCCCGACTAACAGAGAATCCAAAATTCCAAATTTCCTGACTACATTCATTACCTATAGTTCCCCCCACCCTTAACATTACTACGTAATTATAAGATCGAGTTGGTCGTCGCAAAGGGAACAAGCGAGAAATTCTTCTTCGAAGAAAACAACGTTTTTAGGTAGAAGTCGTGAAAAACGACACCGACTTCCGCACTTCTAAGAACCTCCGCACTAAGAGAATACCCCCTTAGCTAAATGAACGCACCCACGATAGAAGGGTTAGCAGCTACACACGGACTAAGAGAATAACTTTCATGTAAAAAGAGAACGATGCACCTCCCAAGTGACTATTCAGAGCCTACCCATTAAGGAGGAATGAGGCAGTGAGCTGAGCCGATGACCCTCCGCCCTGCAGGTTAATGGCAAAGGCCGACAAGCGCAGAAGTATCCCAGCGCCGACTAAACAACCTAGGCTAGCCTATGAGAGCACCTCTTTGGACTCTCGTAGGTAAACTATCAAAGACTAGGATACTTAAGATACTCTGAACTTAAGTTCATGTGATTATACTATCACTGTTGCTTAAAATTCTAAAGCCTAAAAAGGAATTTCCTATTTGGTTAACCTAATAATCACAGCACTACGTGAATACTACCTTAGCTAAATGAGCGCACCCTAGATAATAGACTTCGCCGTTAAACGTGGACTAAGAGAATAACCTTCCAAGTCTTCGCACAAAGAGAATACCACCTCAGCTAACTGAACGCACCCTAGACAGGAGAATTCGCCACTAAATGCAGTGGGGCGAATTGAACGTCTCCTAAGTGAAGGAAGAAAACAAAGACGGACTCGCAAGCAACTACCTCCAGAATAGAAGACTCTGAACCATTCCTTAGAAAAGAAGATGAAGTGGACATACTCAGAATACTGTGCGGTAAGGCATAAACCTCACACCACACGAGAATCGTGAAGTGTGCCCGCACCTGTGTTCGTGAAGTGTGCCCGCAACTGTGTTCGTGAAGTGTGCCCGCAACTGTGTTCGTGAAGTGTGCCCGCAACTGTGTTCGTGTAGTGAGCGCTTATGAACCAGGAACCAGGAACCATTTCTCCGAAAGTAACTAATCGCTTCCTTCGACCGCGGACGGGAAGGATTCCGCGGAGAGACAAGAAGTGTACACGGAAGCGGACGGAGTTTATCAACCATTGATAATTAATCGCATCGGACATAAAGATATCCCCGCTGATGCCGAAACCGAACACTTGCAGATAAAGAACCTTAAACGAACGAAGAAGTGTTTAAGCCTCGCCACGACTTCGGAAGAAGAGAAATACTTATTTCCCGCCTAGAAACTGGCCTAGGAAAACTTCCCAAGCTTGCCCATTGTTTTATCTGCAGCTAAAGCCGAAAGAAAGAAATAAAACATCTAACCAATTATCTTAACATTAGAACTTCCGACAAATCTCACGAGGAGCCGAGGGAACGTAACAAGTCAAAGATCATCTTACTGCTAGAAATTTCAGGAAAATAGAAAATGTACTGCAAAGTGCTGAGCGGTAGCCAGCAATAGCCGAAAACGAAAGAATCTTGACTTTCCGAAGGAATAAGAGAAAACCAGCTATTTCAGTTATGGCAGGCCTAAAGATGGAATGACCTTCCTTACTAAACAGACTTCCCCATGTCAAGTTGACCTGGTAAAGCTACGGGTTGACTTCTGAAGCTGAAGGAAACACTGTCTAGACATAACTTTAGAGTGTCTGGACTGTCAGCTGTTCGCTCGGCAGTCGCCCGCAACTAGGTTCATCACGCACGAGTTTGGATGATAATGGTGAAAATGCGGTTGTCTACAAGATCTTCCGCATGAGGAGGAATATCGGAACTTCTGTAAGGAGCATTAGGAATTCCGGAACCGAGGGTGTTAGAGCCAGCAAGGAGCTAGAGTCACAGACGTCTTGACACTACTGCAATTCCTGATTACCTGATGAATGAGACTGAATGGCGGAAGTATACACCTCTACATTCTAATGATCTTGTTCCCCCCGATTTCTCAGATACGACACGGCAGTTATGATGTCGCAAAGCAGACCCACATTGTGTTGCGCACTAGGACTGAGAAACACCTGAGGTCTTCCTTTATAGCCTTGAGGTTCCTGAAGGTTATGACTCCTCTCGTTCCCGATCCCTCCAGAGGCCCGAAGCCTGGGTCCTCCAAGGTTGCTCCCCAACCTTGATATGAGGCATGTGAGTACAGATGACCGTCGGGAAGAGGGGAGACTATAGACCTTCCGGATGTCAGATGCCTTCTTCTGACTATCACAGACAATCTGACACCTCCAGATTATACCTGAATTCTCGATGTGGAAGTCCCAACGATTCCTGAGACATACCTGAAGAGAAAGCATGCAGAGACACAAGACCCTGGAATTAGAGAGAGAGAGAGAGAGAGAGAGAGAGAGAGAGAGGACGACATTCTTCCTAAAAGGCTTCTTCAAGTGGGTACCGGCTGTTCCCTGTTAAACAGGAACCCTCTATTCTATATTTTGTACTTTCAACGATGCATATTTGCCAAAACTGGAGACATGACTTAGAAGCAACAAGTTCGTTATACTGGCCTCATCCCTTGAACCCGGAGCAGCCACACTAAACATAGCTTGCTGTGACGCTACTGCTGACAAGGCTACACGAAAAAGACCATGGAGGAGATATCCTCCTCCCTAAAAGACTGTTGCAGAGCGCAAAAGGCGCCCACAACAGAACCCTCTCCGAATGTCCAGATAATGAGGCGGAAGCTTCAAAAGAAGCCCCTCCTCTTCTGCCAAAGAACGTTGTATAGTCAGGCGACATGTTAACCTGGTATGCCAGCCTTACTGACACCAAAGTGAAGAGGTGTCAGACAGTACCGGACCGGAGGGAGAAATCATCTTGCTTGAGCAACTACCAGTTCTGTCGCATATAGTAAATCGAACATCGTTGCTTCGGTAGTGTACGCTCCTCCGAAACCTGGATTGAGGATACTTGAGGATGAAGTCGACCATCCGCTTATACTCATTCTCATTGGCTGAAGGCGAACTAATATCCGGTACCGGATCCTCTACTTCAAATGAACAATCTTTGTCGGACTGGTTCGACCGAGCCAGAACAGGAAGAGGCAGGCCAATCCCTAGCAAACGCCGAACTCGAAAACCCGGAACTGCTACACCTGGGTGCGTGAGAAGGACACCTGATGTATCAATCGGGAACATGCTGGAGGCACCAAAGTCTAGGTTGAGCAAACCCCGCACCACCCAACAGGGATGACGCAACACCTGGGCAGACCACGCCCACTCCTGAGAGAGAAGAGGCCGCAACACCCGAACCACTCAAATCCGGATGTATCAAAACCGCATGAGAGTGGGAATCCGGAACTGAAGACCCAGAACCAACATGGATACCTAGACGGAGGGAAGAGAAAATCTGCCAGAAAGTTGAGAAAGAAGCCGAAGGAGGGAAGAAGGAAGAAGCCACACTCGGAGTAACCACCGGGGCGCCCAACGCCGACGTTGGACAGATGGAGAAGGTCCCAACCGGACCGAAACTCAAAGGAGTATTGAAGGGAAGTTACGAGTGCGAACCGAAGGTAACAGAAGAAGGTAGTTACCAACTATCCTGGAGAATGGAAAGGCTGCGGAAACTATCTGGAGCTGATACACTGAACGCTGGCGCAGGCAAATCGCCGACTACCGTAGCATCCGCAAGAATCGTGGAGGATACATTACAATGAGGAAACTATTGGTGCTGATACACTGAACGCTGGCGCAGGCGAAACGCAGACTGCCGTAGCATCCACATGAATCGCTGGAGGATACATTACAATGAGGAAATTATTGGTGCTGATACACTGAACGCTGGCGCCGGCGAATCGCCGACTGCCGTAACATCCGCAAGAATCGCGGAGGATACATTACAGTTAGGAACCCATAAAGAATGAAATAAGGAGTTGCTGACGCCTCCGCAAACAACGGAGAAGCAACTAGACCAGATGCCTGAGAAACCACCGGATTTGCAAAAGGTGATAAGACAACGGATCTGTAAAAAGTACCCTTTCCCTTAACCCCGAACAGAGAGAGGGGGGGGCCGCTGAGCTCTAAAATACAGGGTTGAAGCAAGAAAGCCTTGCTCTGCTGAGTTAAAAACCAAGAAAACAGGATGCAACAACAAAGACCCCGAGAGCCCCCAAAGAGCGAACCGAAAGAATATTGAAAAGAGCAATGGAAGAAGGCTTAGAAGAAAAAGGGGGAAAAGGAAAATTTCATGTAGCGGCCGAAGAGGCCATAGATTTCAAAGAAAATAGACTGGTTCTGTTCCCCCCCTGATAATCTTGATAGACATTATGATAATCTTGATAGACATTATCAAAACAGAAAATTCTTTAAGACATGATCATGAATATTGGAAAAACTCGATCGCCAGAATTACCACCAACGCAAGACGAACGAAATTTTAAAACCCCCAAAGGAAAAGGAACCTTGGAAGAAGGAATATTCAAGGAAAAACAAAAATTCAGAACCAGATACATCAGAAACCAAATCTGAACGACCCTCCACGGATCTGGAAACCTTTGTTGCACAGAGCACGAAGCAGGAAATAAAACCAACGATTGATCTGAATGAGAGACCTAAACCCAAGAAGACCACGCTCAACTACTTTCCTGAATACTTCCTAATTAGAATTCCTACCCTTCTGAGTGATTCCTAATTCTAAATCCACCTTAGAACTTACGCTTTAAGAGGGAAGGGGGAAAATCTGCTGCCAACACTGCCTGCTCCGGCCGGGGGGGGCGGCAGATCCTACCTTTGAGGTTTGCGGTTCTCCATGACCCCCGGCACCCGTTAGGGCTGGTTCTGGAACAGGCAGGGGGGCTGAAAAAGAACGATTAGTATCTATAACACTATTACTACTATCCTTGTCTCTAGTTTTTGTTAATTTAGTCATAAAGCTAGAAAAAATAGACTAGACACACTCAGCTAGTAACTTGTCCTCTAACTTTTTGAATAATTCTTCCATCTGATCTACCGACCAAGACTCGTCACCTATCTGACTGATACTACACTGCATCTTCCTACATAAAATACAAACAGAATGTCGATCGTGTTTGAGGGTACTCATCCTACGCTTGCAGGACGTGTAGGGGCGATGAGCGTCAGCATCTCCAGACAGTAGAAGGCCGTGTCGTCGAAGATGTAAACGAAGTTGAAGTATCGGCGCTTGTAGACGGCGACGTCTTCTTGTTTGACTTAACCAAACGAGTCCAAAGTCAAAATCGGGAGAGAAGTTCCAAATCCTATCAATAAAGTGTCCATCCAGGAGGAAATGCATTGAAAACGTCCAAATCGTGATCTGATGTCCAAATGGGGTCGGGCTAATGACCAAAAAGTTAAGCCTGATGTGGGACACACCCACACAGCATGGCGAACAAAAAGCAATTAGGATCTCGGCCTCACTCGGCCGGGACTTGCAGCAGTGTTGCCAACGGTACTTCAGGTAACTCATTTGACAAGATTTTCCTGTAAGCGTTGGTAACGCTGACAGTTTATTACCCACTTAGTGGGTAAAAGCTATGGGGATGTAGTTCGGGCTGGTCAGTGACCAGGGCTAATTCAGGTGTTCAGGGAGTGTATTGCAATATATCATTTTCATATAAGTAACTTACCAAGTAATTACATACCTGATTCCCACACTGACAGGAGGTGGGATACATGGACATATTTTACTCCAAAACATTAAGACCTGTAATGAATTTGAAACAGAAAAAGTTGCTAGCACTGAATACAATGCTTGTCATTCCTTATTAGTTAAGAGAGCCTGCAATAGAAAACTGCCTCTGGTTGGTGCTCAACTTAACCTGTAGCGACATGGTGGTATGGCCAGGAGCGCCTGCTACTTAAGTGGGAGCTTTGCAGCAAAGGAGAAGTCTGGTGGCTAGCAAAGCATCATTGGAAGTTTTGCAGCAGAGCTAACCGATGGCTAGCAAAACTTCAAAGTGCCCTTGCCCTGGGTGCAATACAACAAAAACAATCAGATAACACTGTCACCTATACTGAAATAAAAACCATGCCCCATCCACTGAGTGGTGGGTACTCCAGGTACACTGTACCCCTGGCTCCCACAAAACTCGGCAAATTACTACATTGTGAAGAGACAGTAAGGAGAAAATCCTATGCTTCCTTCCGTGGTACCATGCCAGTTACTAATAATCACAAGGTACTGCAAAAATTTAAACACTGTTTTAACTTTCCTGAAATAGTGAGGAACGAAGATGGATTACACTTCCAGAAGGTCGATTGTAGAATGGATGTAAGGGGCGTACGTTGCCTGAAGGCTAATGAGGTAGAAACTGTTCTGACATCTTTAGCTTTCGCTTAACAGTAGGCCAAATGCTCTTCTGAATCTAAGAGTGGTCTCAGAAACAATGTCCATTCACAACAAAAGGACAATACAGTCTTAGAAAGAGGGCGAAAAAGAGTCCTTGCCAGAACACTAAAGGATGAGGGGAGAGTTGGTGCCAGGCTGTAGGTGATGTCATATGAGCTGGCCACCAGGAGCTGATCACTTGGGAGCTGGCAGGCGCTCCTAAGTGTTTGGGGCATGAGCAGGAGCCAGGCGGGCTGGAGGTCAGGCAAGGTAAGAGCTCTGGAGCTGGTGGGCACTCCTAGGAGTCAGGAGCACTGTTTCTGGCTGTCAAGAAAATCTTCTCTTCCATTAAGTTCTTGAGGTAGAACGGATCTGAGACATGGAAGGGTCCTTGTTCTTGGTTAAAAAATCTCAGGATAAAAGAGCAAACCGCATTACTGAGTCTGATGTAGCTTGATACCAATAAAAGGAGGAATAGGAGAAATTCTAGCTCTCCTCTGATAAAAGAGGCAATACTGCCATGAGTCATAGGTGTCTCAGATGAAGAGACTCAGTGTCTGAGACACCTGATTCGGAAAACTGTTCACTAGATTGGTAGACTGATCTAGAAGATGACATCTGCATCTCTCAAATGCCTCTTATAGCACCTCTAGAAAAACCTCTTCTTCCTGACAAGCACCCGGACAGCCTGAAGGCTGTCTGAGCAAGAGCAGACCACCCTTGGGGGGGTTTCTAGAAGTGGGATTGTCTGAGAAGACACGAATAGTGGAAGGATTCTTGGAGAGTCCACCAACAACCGTAGCAAGTCCAGGAATCATAAATCATGGTTCAGAACGGGGCTGCAAGGGATGTCATAATGTTCTGACAAGTCTGAAAATGGTTAGACCTTCCTTGACCTTGTTGAAAGGTACAAGAGTGTAGAGGTCCAGGTTGGAACGATCCTGCAGAATGGTATCTGTTATATATATATATAAAATTAGGATTTACCAGCCCAATGAGTCTAACTAGACTCTTACAGTGCTGGCCCGAAAACATTCGGGAGGAAATGATTGAAATACACACATACAGTAAACCCACCATATTCCCATTCTCACCTATTCATGGATTTCTCTATGCAACATATATACAATTATTCATGGAAAATTTGCCCATGTGCAGTATTTTTCACTGAGAAATATTCACTAATTACTGTATTTTCATATAATTTTCATGACTAAATACACTTTTTGTGATAAAACTATTAAAACACTCAGGTATAAGCATTTTTAGGGTTTTTTTAATGGCGTAGTCGTTTGTTTCGTCCTCAAGGAGTTACCTTCCATGGTCTACCAGAGCGCCATGGTGACCAAACTATTATCAAAGAATTCTCTTCTAGTTGGTCTTTTTGGCCAGGTATTGTGTCATAATGATTAACATTATAACCACGTGATGGAGTATATATTGGACTCAAAGATAAGAGGGCACTTTCCCTTATCTTCAGCAAAGCTAAACCCAGTTTTTCCAACATCAAAAGAACCTGCAAGGAAAAGAAGTGACTATTGCGCATGTGCATCGGACCTCTTGTTTACAACCGGGCCATGAAAAGACCAAGGAGCTATTACTCTCTGTTTGGTCTACAGCGAACGGTTCACACTGTTACCAGCACTCTGAAAAAAGTTTACTTTTTTCTCCGTTTTCATTATCGAGGATCATGGAAACATAAAAAATAGCAAGATAAGTGCTCAATATTAACTTCCAGTTAAAAGTTTTAGTTTTAAACTTTTGGAATTTATAATTTGTGTGTTAAAGCTGGAACCCGGCTCGTTGATTACTAGCCTACCTAGTTTCGTAAAGCGTTGATTGCTACCTAATTTCGTAAAACGAAAGTTGTTTTAAATTCTAGCTAAATGTTTTAACTAAGAGAAATGTTCCACAACTTATTATTAATATAGAAAATCCTTTCAGGTTATGAGACATCTACAATAATCTATGCAGTAAGTGAGAATAATTCAGACTAGATTAATAGTGGATGTTGTCTTAGCCTATGTTCTTGGATTACGTATCCTAAGTGGCCTAGCTTACATCGAGGACTCTAGGATCAGATAATAACAATATCTGAGAAAAGTAAATTGATAACCTAACAATATGGCTACATATTAGTATAAATTTTTTCCCTTTTATATAAGCTTGTGCACTAAATGATCCAGGATTAGCCTAGGCATTACCTTATATCACGTTAAGTGATAACTTTTCATGAAACATCTCATTTTTGGACTAAATTGTTAGCCTAGACCATGCAACCTATGACTAGATAAAATCGTAATCTGTGCTGGATGAGATGGTAACCTGGCCTTAAGGCTACATACTAAGGTAGGCTAACTGTGTTTTATGTAACCCATACACTTAAGTGTGAATTAAATAATCCAGATTAGGAAGTAGCCTAGATTAGAGTACGTTATAGCCTAGCTATAAGGTTACACATTAGTGAGTTACTGTTTTATATAGTAGACCAAATAGCCTAAGATTGGATATAAACAACAACTTGGGTTAGACAAAAAACAGTTAACTATAAGGTTACATATTAGTAAGTTTTCTGTTTTTATATAGCCTAGCCTATACATTTAAAAGTGATCTATAATAATCTGGATTAAGTAATACCCTATATTAGGTTAAGAAAGAACAAATAAGCCTAGGATTATATATAAACAGTATCCTAGGCTCAACAAAATAATCTAGTTTTTACAACTCGGTAGCATATCTATAAGGTTGCATGCTAGTAGGGTCTTATGTAGCCTATATCCTTAAAGGTGATATAAACCTAGAACAGGCAGTAACCTAACCATATTAAGAAGGAACCCCCTTTTAATGAATATCCTACTACAGTATATATCACAAACACAGTGTAAGTTTTGTCAAATATACTGGTGTTTTAAGTAATAATTTTAGATTTAAAATCACAATTTTTAAAACTAAATTGTATTTTTCCTAACTATGCAAACCTGAGGTCCTTTACATTAGGAATTACTTTTAGTGTAGGCTGGAAACGGCCGTTGAACTTTCGAACAGGGTGGTTAGGCAGTTAACTACTGTCCAGGAGGCGGGAGTACCGCTTGCCCGGATGTAAACATTTCAATTTGCCTTTCGGCCCAGGTATCAGATTGAGGGGTGGCATGAGGTGGGCATGAAATGTAATGTAAAGGATCTCGGGTTTGTATAGTTAGGAAAAAATACAATTTACTTTTAAAAATTGTGATTTGTTCCGACACGATATACAAACCTGTCGGTCCTTTACATTAGGAAGACTCACTGGTTGGAGGGAAGAAACTGAGTGAGTCTCTATGAACTGACTGGAGTTCACCACACCTTGTCTTCCCTTCCTGGTCGATAGAGCAAGGAAGGGAAAACTGCCTCTGACAAAATGTTTGGGTTGTAAGAAATGCGGGATCAATTGTCAGACTTCTGGGTCCCTTTGCATGAAAGAGGAATAGTCAGTTCATGCAATGTAGGCTAGGAAGAACTTGGAGTTGGATGGCATTAAGGCAATCACAAGCATTGGGTTTGTCTTATTGTCATGGTCTCCTTCCCCAACTTGCAAGGGAAAGGAGTGGGGTTGTTTCTATAAACTTGAATGGAAAATAGAACGAGAGCTCCCGTTGGGTGCTTACTTGCATCGACCGCCAGATCCAGCACATAACGGCATGTCCGCTGTCTGCCCGTGGGAAGAGAGCCAGGATGGGGAGAAAGAAGAGAGGCCAGTCACACTGCATTCATTCTCCCAATCACAACCGTACATCTTAGGAGAGATGCAACCTGTCCTGTTAGAGGAGCCGGGTAAGCTACACAACTTGTTGAGCAGCCACCACAGGACCCAAGGAAAAAGTGTCCAAGGACTTTTGATCAACATCCCGTAGGTAGGAGGAGGTGAAGGTGGTCTGTTGGGACCACACACCTGCCTTCAGCACCTGCAGAACTGACATGTTCTTCCGGAATGCAAGGGACGGACAATGCTGCGAACTTCATGAGCTCTCGGACGAGGCGTACCAGTGTTGTCTTCTCCAGCAGCAGAATACGCGCTCCTTAACGTCTCACGACGACGGTGCATAACCTCCAGCCGTGAAGACACAGGGACTGCACTGTCTGGTGGTGCCACCCCACGTGGGGTTGACACAGCAGGTTGGGCCAGAGGGGGATCTCTCTCGGCGCCTCGGGAGGAGAGCTAGCAGGTCGGGATACCAAATGGCCCGCAGCCATTTGGGTGCCACCAGAATAATTCTGAGATTTGGGGTGATCATCGCTTGGCTGATCACTCGGCGAATCAGACAGAATGGAGGAAAGGCTTACATGTTGAGGTTGTCCCACGGGTGCTGGAACGAGTCCTCTGCAGCGTCCCATGGGTCCGGCACGACAGAGCAGATGACCTGGAGTTTTCTGTTGTGCTGGGTGGCGAACAGGTCGATGACTGGATGCCCCCACAGGTTGAATAGCCTTTCCGTCACTTCCGAGTGAAGGTACCATTCGGTTCCTATCACCTGATTCTGGCAGCTAAGCTTGTCTGCCACGACATTCCTCTTGCCTGGAATGTACCTGGCTGACAGCTCTACCGAGTGAGCCACGGCCCACTCGTGCACCTGCATTGTCAACTGGTGGAGCGGGAGGGATACTAGACCCCTCTGCTTGCTGATGTATGCCACTACCGTGGTATTGTCGCTCATCAGTACCACAGTGTCCCATCACTCAGGCTCGGAACTCTTGGAGAGCCAGGAAGACTGCCTTGAGTTCCAGGGTATTGATGTGAAGGTGCTTGTTGTCTCGGTGCCACACTCCCGAAGTCAGCAACTCCTCCAGGTGTGTGTCCCATCCCCCGGTCGATGTGTCTGAGAACATCAGCATGTCCGGCAGGGGAGTATGCAGGGACACTCCTATCAAGAGGTTCCTGTCGTCCATCCACCAGCGGAGGTCCTCTCTCACCTCCCTGGAAAGAGGGATGAGAAAGGACTGGGGGTCTCGGGACTGGGACCAAAACTCCTTCAGTCACCACTGTAGAGACCGCAGGTGCAGACACCCATGAGGTACCAGCTTCTACAGCGATGACAGGGGACCGATGACGACATGCCACTGCCGGGCTGACTGTTCCTGTCGTGACAGGAACAGCTGTGCTGCCTGCCTGAACCTGCCGATAAGAGAATCCGAGGGAAAGACTTTCGCTGCTACCGTGTCTAGTGGCTATCAGCATGCTCAGGTACTTTATCCCCTGCTTGGGGGTTAAGATCTGACTTCTCAAGATTCACCATGATCCCAAGATCGTGGCAAAACTCAAGGAGTCGATCCCTGTCCTGAAGCAGCTGCGAGCGGTGAGCTAGCCAGGACGAGCCAGTCGTCAAGATACCTCAATAGATGTATCCCATACGAGTGGGCCCAAGCTGACACGAGAGAGAAGACTCTCGTGAATACCTGGGAAGCGGTCGAGAGCCTGAAGCAGAGTGCCCTGAATTGGAAGACCATCTCCCCAAGGATAAAGCGGAGGTACTTGGAGGTATTTGGAAATACGCATTCTTCAAGTCCACCGTAAGCATGAAGTCGTTCTCCCTGATGGAAGCAAGCACGGATCGCACCATTTCCATCGTGAACCGAGTCTGGCGAACGAACTGGTTCAGGGGAGAGAGGTCTAAGACTGGTCTCCATCCCCCTGTGGCTTTCTCTACGAGAAAGACATGGCTGTAAAAGCCTGGAGACTGGTCTGACATGACTTCCACAGCACCCTTGCTCAGCATGGCTTGCATTTCTTGCTGTAGTACGGAGTCCTTCGGAGTTCCTGACATATGTGCGGAGACGGATCGGAGTGTAGGTGAGGGGAGGCCGAGACTCGAAGGGTAGTAGATATCCCTCCGGAAGGACATCCACTGTCCAGGTCTCGGCTGTGTCGCTGCCATGTTGCCCAATGGCTTGACAGGCACACCCCCACCTTCTTCTTCTTCCCCTTGCCCCCTTCTCCGGACTGGAAAGCAGGCTGAAAGGGGTGGGAAGACCCACCCTTTCTAGAGGAAGAAGAAGGCTGGGTGTTTCTAAGGGATCCCTTCGAAGACTGGGACTTCTTAGGGGCCAAGGAAGAACTAGCCTGACCTGAGGGCCTGGCCGCAGTGGAACGCGAACACCCGGAGGTCTTGGCCACTGCCGGGTGGACAAGCCGGTCGCTGTCAGTGGCCCGGCACTTGTCCACTGCAGCGTCCACCAACTCTTTAGGGAAGAGAGAGGTGGAACCCAGCAGCGGTCTGTTCTGCAGGGTCATTGCCGACTCAGACCCCACGGACCTGGAGAAGCAAGAAAGAACGGCATCCCTTCACTTCAGGACCAGGTTAGCCCACAGGTTTGCCGTCTGGTGGGCGAGGTAGGAGATGGCCCTACCTCCAGACTGGCATAGTCTCCCAAAGGCAGAGTCCTCCCTGGGTATCATAGCGCCTGAGGAAGCAGCCACCTTGGATGCTGTGAAGGACCACAGATCCAGCCAGGAGACTGCCTGGAAGGCCACCATGGCAGTGGCTTCCAGGGTTGCAGCTTCTTGCTGAGAGAGGGAGATGCTCTCTGCAGTAAGTTGCTGCAACAAGAGACACGGATCTAGATGAACCAGGTCCGGGTCAACCTGCTTAGGCGGCAATGACCTCTCCGACAGTGCATAGAAACGCTTCTGGCGAGGCAGAGGAGGGGGAAGAAGCTTGTCCGAGCAGTTCGATCAGAGAGAATTGTCCTGCCCAGACACAAGCCTATTCACCTGATCGAGTACCCCCTCGGCAAGTGTGGACCACGGCAGCCCCACCGAAGCCTTGGGTTCCTTCTTGGGTCCCCAGTAGGATTTGAGGCGTGATGGATGATCTACAGATGAGGCTGTGGTCCCTTCCCTGAGGTCGTTGTGCTGACGAATCAGTGTAATTACCTCAGCAAACGTTCTCTGTATCTCGGGGGTGTCCGCATCATGGGGAAGAGGACCCTCGAGTCCTTCCGGAGTGCGGTCCTCCTGATCTACTCTCCCTGCAGGAGGGAGAACCTCGGCAGACGCCCGTGATCCTCCCTGCACCACGCGGGTGTAAGACCTGGTTGAACCAAGGACCGAGCCAGGCACGTACGTCCCCAAGGTAGAACTCTGGGGAGACAACTCGCCAAAGTTCTTCTTCCTGTTCGACTTGTGCCCCCTGGAAGGAGCCCAGGAGGTAGAGGGGACAGGTGAGGAGGATCGGGTGCTCCCACTTGCCTTGCTGGCAGAACCAACAGGGGCAGTGGGCCAGAAGCGGTCACCAACCCGCAGTGGTGATGGCTGGGGACTGGGAGGAGTTGAGCACGCGGCTGGCTGGCGCAAATTTGCACTGTCCTCTTGACGCGCCCCAGTCTTCTTCGGGGCCGAAACCTCTCAAGAAGACTGAGCAGGGGACCTCTTCTCTGCTTCTCCAGGTGTCTGGACCCAAGGGACCGGTGCACCTTCCCAGGAACCTGGCTTGGTACTAGCTGGCCCAGGGGTCAGTGCAGTGGTTCCCTGATCCGTGGATCGGGAAGACCCAGCGAGAGATCCTACTGCCTTCCCTGTGGAAGGAGGCAGTCCCTTAGAGGTCTTGGTGCGAGACTTCTTAGGTGAGGGGGGGGAGAGGCAGGCTTCTTCTTCCTTGGCTAGGAAGCCTCGGAAGGAGAAGAGGAAGAAGAGGCAGCAGACAACGACGACGACGAAGATGAAAGCGACGATGACGACACCTTCCTCGATCTCTTCTTCGACTTCTTCGCCACCTTCCTCAGGATCAAAGTCAAGTCCCCAAACCACAAAGGAGCAGCAGAAGGCTCAGGAGCAGCCAGGGGGGGCCACAGAAGCAGGCGTAACCAGGAGGGCCACAGAAGCAGGAACAACCAGGGGAGGCCACAGAAGCAGGCACAACCCGGGCAGCGAAAAATGGTGCTCGGGCCAGCAGCTACTGGGGCAGATACAGCAGCGCGGGAGCCAGGAGGGTCCAGGGACGAAGTCAGGGTTGGAGGCACAGGTGGCACATGGGGAGCCAGGCCGTGCCGAGTGTCAGGGAAGCAAGGAGCCGAAACCGTGGTCACAACGAGCATGGGTCAGCAGCAACAGGAGCAAGCATTGTCTTATAAGGCACCAACGGTGTCACCATGTGCGAGGGGCCAGGCAGGGACAACGGCGCCAGGAACCCAGGAGGCAGCAGCACGGAGTGGAATGTGGCCGGCGAGGCTGAAACCTGGGTGTTGAGGTGCGAGGCCACCGTCACAGGTAGCTTGCCGAAAGACAACACAGTGACAGTCGTGGTGGTGGAAGCGGTGGCTGTGTGGGTTGTCACTGGAGCGCCAGACAAGTGTGACACCAGACCCAGCAGCAGCCAGGCACATGTCAGATCGGGTACCTGGCCAACAGAAGACGCCTCCACCCCCAAACGTGAGGACATAGTTGGATCACAGAGGGAAGCCTCTACTCGCTCCGGGGGAAGAAATTTGCCCCCGGAGTGAAGAGAGGCTCCCCCGCAGCCTTCCACACCCAATGAAATGAATGAGGAAGGGGAGGGGGAGCCCTCACCCAAGGGAGAGGCAGCAAGAAGAGGAAGCTTGCTGGGAGGGAGAAACGACCATGACGGATCAGCCACCACAGGAGTCGTCGGGGGCGTGTTACCCTCGGACGGTTCCTTGGCGGGTTTCCTACGGTAGCGTCTCATCCCCTCAAACTTCCTCCATTGCTTGGGAGACCAGGAACAACACTCGCTACATGGCGAAACATGCGAACACACACATCCCCTGAAAGTGGGGTAAAGGGCATGTGGGTCCGTGTCAACGCTAGATCTAAAGGTATGACATTTCTTGCCTCCTACCCCAGGACACACATGCTGGGGATAGGAGGGCTTAAAGGACTTATCAACATTCATACTAGAAAAACAAAAGGAAATTTCCCACCGGGAAAAAGCTCAACAGTCAGGCAGAGAGCGAGAGAAACAACGTCCGCAGTCTACGACAGCCGAAAGCAAATTGGAATGTTTACATCCGGGCAGGTGGTACTCTCGCCTCCCAGATGGTAGTTAACTGCCTAACCACCTTGTTCGAAAGTTCAACAGCCGTTTCCAGCCTACGCTGAAAAGTAATTCCTAATGTAAAAGAACAACTCTGGAGCAAGGTGGTTAGGCAGTAACTATCACCAGGCAGGCGGGAATACCTGCCTGCCCAGATGTAAACATTCCAGTTTGCCTTTCGGTCCAGGTTCAGATTGAGGGGTGGCATGAGGTGGGCATAATATGTAATGTAAAGGACCTCAGGTTTGTATAGTTAGGAAAAATACAATTTACTTTAAAAAATTGTGATTTGTTCCGACACGATGTACAAACTGTTGGTCCTTCACGTTAGGAAGACTCACTGGTAGGAGGGAGGAATCTGAGTGAGTCTCCTGAACTGACTGGAGTTCTGCACACCTAGGCTGCTACTCCTGGTCGAAAGAGTGAGGAGTACCCGAACCTCTGGCATATTGATCAGAGTGTAGGAACTGCAAGATCAAATGTCAGAAATACTGGACCTTTTCACATGAGTGAGGAAACATGACTCATACGAAATAGGCTGGAAGAATCTTAGAGTCGGGGGCAGTAAGGAAAACCTGAGACAGGGTTTCCCTTATTGCCAGACTCTCCTTTCTCCCCTTGCTAGAGGAAGGAGCAGAATTGCTTCTATGGTTCTAGGAGAAAAATAGAACAGTGCTCGATGTGTAGTCTTACCACATCAGTGCCAGGTCCAGCACGTGTTGGTTCGAGTCCTATTGTCATCCTGAAGGAAGAGAAGTACAAGGACGGGGAAGGAGGAGAAAGACAGGCCAGTCACTCTCGGAATCCTCACTTCCAGAACCAACACCTTAGGTGAGATGCTACTCGTCCTCTTGAAGGAGCCAGGTAAGAAAACACAACTTGTTGAGCAGCCACCACAGGGCCAAGGAAAAAAGGTTCCAAGGGCCTGTGGGCAAGACTATTGGAAGATAAGAGTGTGGTCTAAGAGACCACGTCTTGCTTCCAGCCGGACAGAAACTTCTGGAATGCAAGGGATGGACCAAGCCATTGACTTTGTGAGCTCTCGGGTGGAAGGTACCTGTATTGTCATCGTCAGCTGCTGAGTATCTCCCTCGATCGCTTCATGAAGCCAGGAGGAAGATGTGTCCCTAGACACTTCTTCCTTGGGAGAGTACTGGTAAAAATGTCGATGACATCCAGGTTAGGAGTGTCGAGCCTTTTCGGAAAGTACCACAGCTCCCTAAAGGACAAAGTAACCAATGATCTGGATCATCGATACAAAGTCCAAGGAGGAGGGGAACAAGAAGGACTCGAACCCGGCAACAGATGCCGAAGGATTTGGAGTCCACCTACGACATCCAAGAAGGAGTCGAGGTATTGATCCCCTTCACCTGTTCTTCCATCTTCCACGCCAAGGCCGAAGCAAGATGAGAGATGGTCCTACAAGGGCACACCTCTATCTGATGACTCTCATAAGGGCGTGTGCTGCATGGGTCAGGAACCCTAAACGAGAGTCGCGTGCCACCCAGGGAACTGTTCCCTGGGACAGCAAGACCGAAGAAGCTTCTCATCCGTAGCTAAATCTTGACTGAGGAGAAGAGGGCTACTTCAGATAGAAGACTAGGTCGCAAGAGCCTACGCTCTTCACAAAAGAAAGGGAAAGAAGCAACCCTTGGTGGAGAAGACGAGGAAGTCCAGACTTGAAGAGCGACTCTGACCCGAGAAGGAGTTCCACAACGACACCCACCAGCGAAGATGGCTCCAGTCCCTGGGATTGTTCAGAGGACTTCAAGAGATATCCAGCTACAGCAGCTGCTGCTCGGTGAGAAAGCCTATGCTTGCAAGGGAAGCTGGAAGGTCTCCCAGTCCCGAACACACAGGGATGTACTGCCCGAAGAACCGCTTCTTGTGTAGCTGCTACAGGAGGTTGGGTTGAGCAGAATTCTTCTCAGTGCCTCGGCTATCAGGTTGGGCAAGAGGCAAAGTCTTCCGGCATTTGTCTGTAATTCGGGGTAAGCAATGCTTGAGAACCCCTAGCGAAACAGACAAATACAGAGGGAAAAATGTAGATATCAAGTTTCCCAGAAAGACAGCATGCCTCGCCGTAGCGGCCCTTGGTCTGGTATGAAGGAGCGAGAAAAAACTACCGACTTGTACAGGGAAGCAACAGAAAGATGGTAGGGATTTCTCATTCGAGCAGTCTCTTCGTGAATCTTCGAGTGAGCAGCACGTTCTGTCACGATCACTCAAACCCGAGGCCAAGCTCGCCTGCCAATACATCCCCACCAGGGATGCACCTGGCTAACTGAGATGTTGAGTGTGCTATAGAACACTTGAGTACCTGCAAATGTCAACAGATGAAACAGGAGAAAAAACGATTCCCTCTTGTTTGTCGACAAATGCCACTACTGTGGTTTGTTGTTCAACGAACCACTGAGTGTCGCAAAACTCATCCTGAATTCTTGGAAGGCCAGAAGGCTGCCTTGAGCCCAGGATGGTGATGAGAAGGTACTAATCATCTCAGTTCCACACCTTCAAGACAAAGTCTTACAGGGGTGCGCCTATTCCTCAATCGGTGAATCTGTAAGTAGATACATGATGTGAGGGGAATATGCAAGCATATTCGAAGGTTCCTTCAATCAAGCATTAGCCTAACTCCTTCCTCATACTTCGAAGAGGAAAGAAGGACGGAGGAATGGAAGCAGACTTCCATTCTCCGCCATGGGGAAACTTCTGCAAGATGACTTATACCAAGACAATTAGCTCTAGCTGGGCTGGCATTTCCCGAATCAGGAGCATGGGAAAGGAAATGGAATGGAAGTTTGATGAAAAGAATTACAGAGACCTAAGGGAAATAGATACTTTTCCTGAAGGAATCCATTCCCAGGTCTCGGCAATGTCGCTGCCAGCTCCAGAGACTTGATAAGTATCATTTCATCCAGGAATCTGCAGTAGGAGAACTTCTTCCTGGTCGATACTTCTTTCTCTCTTCCCTTCATCTCTCCTCCCTTATGGGAAAGAGGGTGGAAAGAGACAGTTATGCACACTTTCCTAGAAGGGAAGGAGAGGGCTATGTTCCGCAATCTTCTATTGAAGCTAGGACTTCTTAGGAGTTGAGGGGGGAGCTGGCTTGAACTCGAGTTCGAGTCGATATGAATAAGACCCCAAGGTCTTGGCCATTGTCCAAAGGACAAGGCAGTGCCCTGGTATGAACCTTGATTACCAAGGTATCTGGCAAATCTCTGCAAGAGAAAGGCAGAACCAAGTAAGGTTCATTCCTAAGGGTCGAGCCAACCCAGGACTTATGAAACCATAGATCCGAATTGGGACAAGTCCTTCTTCTTAGCACCAGAATTGCCCACACAACTGCAGTCGGCCAGACCCTCCGAGGCAAGAAGAATTCATACTCTGTACAGGCAGGGGAGAAGCTTGGTGTCTCGGCCTGAATGAACTCCTCTGAAGAAAAGAATTCATCTGGTCGAGAATGCTCTCGGAAGCAAGGACCGCAGCGGCCCCCGACACTCTCGGCCCCTCGGGAACTGCAAGGGTTGCGAGTGATGAAGATTATTCATTGGGGGAGTTGTGGTCCTGTCCAAAAAACGAGGGCGATCGCAACTTGAAGAGGAAGACCCTTGCTGCTTCCAAAGAGTGAAACTCATGTACCTCTCTCTTTGGAGGGAGCCTTGACAGATCCCACGAAACCCTCCTCGGCTACCTGTTGTACTACGAGACAATCGGGGGACCGACACCCAAAGCATGCCAGGAAGCCCTCTCTCTGTCCGTCTCGTACCTCTCGGAACAACCGAGAGGAAGAGAACAGGTGAGGAGAAAGAGTACCCGTACCTGTCCAGTCAGTAAGACCAACAGGAGAGGCGGACCATGAGTGATAATCAACTGAAGGAGATTACAGCCACATGGGGGAAGAAGAGCACTTGTGCCATGGCAAAGCGCTTTCCTGGGAAGAGCAAAAAGTTCATTGAACAGAGCCGAGAACCAGATTCGGAAAAACCTGAGTAGGGGCAAGAGGAGCCGCAATGGAGCTGATCACGCAAACGCAATCCCATTGGGTGGTATGCGATGAACAGGAGGCAGGCAGTGCGAGCCGAGCCAGTCTCGCAAACGCGACCAAGGTGCTGGGCAGAGTGAGCAAGCCGAGCCAGTCTTGCAAGCGCGACCAAGGGCTGGGCAGGCTGGACAAGCTGCTGAGCCAGTCTGCTAGCGGGACCAAACTCTGAGCCGAGGCCGAGCCTCGAGAACACAATCGGAACTGGACAGGGCGGAACTCATCTGCCGTGAACTATTGCTAGTTTCCCGAACTCTGAACTCCTTCGAGGCTGAGACCCCTTGAGAAGAAGGTTCAAAGGGGAATTCTGTCTGCTATCCTGGGTGCTCGAACCCTAAGGTTCAATACACAAGGATGAAACCCGGCCGAGCAACTGAAGCAGTTGGAGGGCAGTATCAAGACACCTGGGTGTCTCGGCACTTCTCTTGTCTTGTGCCTCTCATCAGGAGAGCGCTCGTGATTAATAGAATTTGAGCTACCCACAAGACTCCCAAAAATCGGGAGCGGCCGCTTTCAGTTTCCTAAGAGGTCGAAAGAGCCAGGTACAGAACCAGTCTTAGATGCAGACTTCCGAGACTGGCAACGAGCGCGCGGCCTACGGAGGCCATGCCCTGAATCACCAAACCCCACAGGAGAATGAGAATCGGCTCTCGCCCGAGGGCGGGAAGAGCCAACGAGAGAAACTTGTCTCCCGGAAGAGAGCAGTCCCTTAGAAGTCCCGCACAACTCCTGAAGGGAATCTCTTCCCTGCTTCTTCTGGTGTTCGAACCAACAGGATTGAGACAACAAGCTGGGAACCCGACCGAGCACTGGCAAGCACTCGGGGAGTGCTTGTGGTACTGGCAGGAAGAGCTGAGACACCTGGGTGCCTTGGCCCTTTCTCTTGCACTGCTCCTGAACTGGGCTGAGGAAAAATAATCTCCAGACCAGATCTGGATACTCGATATTCCATAGAATCTCAAGCAATCGGAGTGGCTCGCGAGCGAGCGCCCGAAGCAGCCCCCGTCTTTGAGGCGGAACCTCTAAGACTGTGAACAGGATCGCAAACCGAGGTCTGCGTGCCCGCAGCTCCCGAAACACGAAACCCAGGGCTATGCGAATCGGTTTCCTAACCTGAAGGTCGGGAAGAGCCAACGAGAGACCCACTGCCTCCTCGGAAGGAGGCAGTCCTAGACATCCAAGGGCATCAAGGGTAAAGAAGCAGCCTTCCTCTCCTTCGGCCAATGGAGGTCTGTCCAGATTCTGGGAACCCCTTGGACCTCGGGAGAGGAAGGGAAGAGGTAGCAGAAGACGAAATCGAAGATAAGTTGAAGAAGACGGTGGCTACTTCCACAGGGCGACTTCCTTCACCTTCACTCTGACATCTACATGACGGTGGACATGAAACATCGTAACCTCCAGGGCAGCTAGGCAGGAACACAACAGAAGCAGCCCAGGACACCACCACCAGCAGAAGGAGCAGACTCAATCACGACAGCTGATGCAGGAGCTATGGCGGCGGTTCAGAAGGCAGGAGCTACCGCAACGGCCAGGAACACCACCTCAACAGGCGACTTCCTTCACCTTCACTCTGACAACTTCTACAGGATGGCAGAAATCGTAACCTCCAGGGCAGCTAGCAGGAACACAACAGGACCACCAGGAGAAGCAGCAGGCATGATCAGGACAGCCGATGCAGGAGCTATGGCAGCGGTTTGGAAGGCAAGAGCTACCGCAATGGCCAGGAACGTTGCTTCCACAGGGCGACTTCCTTCACCTTCACTCTGACAACTTCTACAGGATGGCAGAAATCGTAACCTCCAGGGCAGCTAGGCAGGAACACAACAGAAGCGACCACCAGGAGAAGCAGCAGGCATGATCAGGACAGCCGATGCAGGAGCTATGGCAGCGGTTTGGAAGGCAAGAGCTACCGCAATGGCCAGGAACGTTGCTTCCACAGGGCGACTTCCTTCACCTTCACTCTGACAACTTCTACAGGATGGCGGACATCGTAACCTCCAGGGCAGCTAGGCAGGAACACAACAGAAGCGGCCCCAGACACGACCACCAGGAGAAGCAGCAGGCACGATCAGGACAGCTGATGCAGGAGCTACGGAAGCGGTTCGGAAGGCAGGAGCTACAGCAACGGCCAGGAACATCATATGAAAGTCTCCAGCAGCGGCATGAACAATCAGGGCGGCTGCTGCAGGAGACCAGGAAGAGCTGCCCAGAGACTGTCGTTGAGTTAACAGGAGCATAACACAGGAAAACAGCAGGAGCAGATGGACCACAGATATGCCAGAGGCAGTGCCACGGCATACATGAAGGCCAGCAATGACAGCAATCAATCCACATCAGCGGGAACAGAATCGGAATGATCCTGACGTGGAACTGTCATTCCCACCAGGTACTGGGGTCAGTCCCAAAGCAACAATGAATGAACATCGGGACTCCATCATGCAAGTTATCCCCTGAGATATCCAGCCAACTACTGCTGTGTCTGTGATGCTCACTGTCAACCTGCAAGAAAAGGCAAAGATGATTAGTAGAGGGAGGCTCCTCTCGCTACGAGGGGAACTGCCCTACTTAGCGGGAGGAGGCCCCTAGAAGAGGTCGCCCGACTGCCCACCCCCCCACCTCCGCGCGGTCTTCGCCTGACGAGTGAGCGAAGAGGGCGAAGGAGAGATAAGGAAGAATCTACAGGGAGAGAGAAGGACGGAGGGGAGGCCACCAAGGGTGCTGTGGAAGTGGCTTACTGAGGACGCCCGCAACCTCTCCCTCACTGCAACTCCAAGTGCAGGCAGCGAAAATAACACTCATCACAAGTAGGAAGGAAGTAGTTATGCCCCTTGTACATGGAGGGCAGGAGCCCAGGATGGGAAGCGAATTCTTACGTCCCAATCAATGTAGGGGAGCGAAGATATTACGTCCCAATCTAATACCTCCAAATGTACAGGGGAACGCCTTCAGTATCTACATAAAGGGGTGCTGGAAGAGAAGCATTACCACTCAGTTATGTTTCTCTAAATAAGCCCTTGGCCGTCAAACCCAAGACAGCGCAGGGAACGATGGCTTATGCAAGGTTATCACAAATCGTGGGTTTGTAATAATATCAAACACACGTCATATACACACAAAATACAGAAATATCCCACCGGGAAAATAAGAGCTTAACGACAATCGGGCAGAAAGATCCGAAACCACGTCTGCAAAGCATGATGGCTGAAAGCAAATTGGAATGTTTACATGGGGGCAGGTGGGTATTCCTGCCTACCTGGTGGTAGGTACTGCCTAACCACCTTGCTCAAGAGTTTAACGGCCGTTTCCAGCCTACGCTGAAAGTAATTCCTAATGTACAGTAAAGGACCAACAGTTTGTATATCGAGTCGCAACAAATGTTGTTTTATCGTGCTGATTACAACTAAAATCTTGAGTAATAACTCTGAACATTACATATACGAGGGTAAGTCAAAAAGTTCCAGGAAAAATTCAATATACTCTTTATTTAAGGAAATTCAAACATCATTTTTCTACATATCTGCCATCTAACTCTATACAAAAATCAAATGCGCTGTTTCCACCCTGCAACCCTTCTTTGTAGAAATTTGGGGCCTTTCTATTAAACCATGTTGAAACTGCATGTTTAGCAGCATCCAAAGATTCAAACCTTTGGACTCCTCTTAAGTGTTCCTTGAGTTTTGGGAACAGGAAAAAGATCTGAAGGAGCAAGATCAGGACTATAAGGAGGATGTGGAAGAGTTTCCCACCTAAATTTTGTCATCTTCTTCTCTTTTGGACCCTAAAATGTGCTGGAACCTCCAGTTATCATGATGGAACAAAATTCTGCCCAGGTGCAACTTTTCAGAAGAAGCAGCAGCCAATGCAGTCTTCAGTTTTTGCAAAACACCTTTGTAGCAGTTCCGGTGATTGTTTTTTTGTCCTTCACCTCAATCAAAATCACTTTTGGCAGTCCCAAAACACTGTTGCCATAACCTTCTGGGCAGATCTCGCCACTTTGAACTTCACTGGTGCAGCTGGCACCTCTTGGTAACCATTGCTTTGATTGAATTTTACTTTCTGGGTCAGGAACATTGATGGATCACCAGTTTCATCTCCAGTAACAATCCGCAGCAGGAGACCAAAAACTCTGATTCATTTGATTCAATCTTAAGACAAAACTGCAAGAGAAAGTTCAGCTTTTGATGCAGTTGGTCTTCAAAGGCCAAAATGACAGCTTTCAAACCCAACGTGCTGAACAGTTTACTCAAACCAAGATTTTCATTTAAAATTGAAAATGTGGTCAACCATGGGAGATCCCAGTTTCATTAGCTATCATATCAGATAGTAATCCAGCCAACTCTTCATCCACTAGATTCTGCAACCAAAAAACCACAAAGATCTTTCATTTTTCCTCTCAGTCGATGGTCTTCCCTCTCTTGACAGGTTGTCTTTGAAAGGTCCTCCCCACCATCCTTAAATCGGTCTTAGATCCAATCATAAACAACTGATTTAGATGGAGAAGAATCTCCATAAACTTGTTGCAGAAGCTTCAATAATGGCCCTGGTTTCCAATCAAGCTTGGGCAGGGACATCTCAAAATTTTTATTTTCCATGGGTTCAAGAAGTTATGCCTCTGAAGCAGATGTTAACACCACGGTAGCAAGAGGATGACTGAGGTAATAAGTCTAACAAAGATCACTACATCACAGATAATTGTTTACTATTTGGGTTGTTTCATTCTAAATAAATCCATCATTCAACAATTTTTCCTGGAACTTTTTGACACCCCTCGTATATGCAATTAGTGTCAGCACACCGTTAAATGAGCGCTGGGATGGAAGTGTCCAATCGCCACTCAATTTTGTCTCATCATTTGAGAAGACGCCTTATTGGATTCCAAAGTGCCTTCAACACCAACACCTACAGTATTTTACGAAGACTTCACCTGCCTCTTTTAGTTTGTGTGGCAGTTTCCTGCAGCTCATTTCGTCAATGAAGCTTCAGTCTTTTGAAAGATTTAATTTCTCTGTTATTTCTCAATTAAATATTGAGTGAAAAGTGGAAATTCTGCCGCCCACGTGTCGTGTCCCAACCCTGATCATTTACCCTAGGTGCCGATGGAGGGGTCATGACAGCCTACTTTGGGGGTTCCAAGGGATGCAGAGCCTCTATACCAGGTAACTGCATCCTTTCTCCTAACCTACCCTCACAAGCCGTGCCTCCACGAGGTTAGGTTAGATAACGGTAGGTCTGGTCAGGTCATATTGCCCCTCCAGTGCGTGGCCCATCACAGTTAGCTTAATTAACCCTTAAGGGCATCAGAGACAAACTCAGGGAGGCTGCGAGCACTCTACATGGAGGGGTCAGGTGGTCAGACCTAGGCTACCCCTTAAGCTAACTGTAGTAGGTCATTCAGAAGTAATATGACCTCATCACACCTACCTTTACCTGGCCGGGATCCCCACCCCCCCAAAATCATTTCCTCTCAATCTGCAGAGGCCTCGTCTAGGCTACTCCCTTTCCCTTGGGGCAAATACAGTGAGAGGTCGGGCTGTAAAAAGCTAAGCATTCCTGTAGTGACCAACCTGCTATGGCCTCATGGCTTCAAGTAAATCCTTCAAGATCATCATTAAATTTTGACCTCCCAATGGGAGCCTGGAGTCATGCTTACCTTTAGCACGAATTTTCTGCCTCGCCTGCGAGGACATTCTTCCAGACACCTTCTGGCCTTTACGGGTCGCCTCTTTCTCTCACGAGTCACGATGACCTTATCAAATTGTCACTCGAATAATTGGGTAGTCTGGCGTAGGGTATACAGCACAATTTACTACCTTTGTTCTACCCAAAAGGCAACAACGAACGTCGTTTACTTTTCGTTTCCCGCCACGTAGTTGTAGTAGTAGTGGGCGGATTTCTCCTTTGAAATGGCTCCCTTGCTCGTTTTATTCGTCCTTTGTTTGTGTTTGTTTAAGTTTTTAGTCTCGTCACTTTGTTTGGTCTTATGTACAGCCCTCCACAGGGATAATTCCCTCTCTGGGAATTACATTTTCAAAATAAGGCGCTTCTTACATTATTTTATAAAATTGTCTTTCAGTGTTTTTTTGTCAGTATCGTAGCTCCCGCAGAAAAGGAGTCTTTAGTTCCTTTTTAAACTTGCATTCTTCTTGTATATTCTTCAATTCAGGCTGTATTTTGTTGTATAATCTAGGTTCAAGTAGCCTATAGCCTATGCTTCACTTGCATGTCTGATTACAATGTTCATTTCGGGTCTAAAGAAACTTAAACAGTTTCCCAGATATGTTGGTTCACATTTAAGTGCTTTAAAGACTGTAAGTAGTATTTTATATTCTTTTCTAGATTTTACTGGGACCCAACGTAGTTAAATTAGTATTGGGGTTATTCTGTCACGGGAACATAGTCCTTTTATTAATCTGGCGGCTCTATTTTGTACTCCTTGCAATTTTCTTCGTAGGTAGTTAGGGAGACTGTAGTAGGCTATAAAACGTTGCAGTAGTCAAAGCTTCGAAAGTATTTGGTTGCAAATTGCTGTTTTCAGAGTATCTTCGTTTAGGTATTTTCTAATTAATGCAATGTTTCTAATATGATAGTTACAGGTTTTTGTAATATGCAATACATGGTTCTTCATCGATAATTTATTATCAATAAATACTCCTAAGTTCCTCACTGCTGTCAGATCCAAATACTATACACTCAGTTTTGTCTGCATTAACCTTTAATTTCTTCGCCGACATCCATTTTTTGATATCTTTCATTATTGCATCAATTTTACTAATGGTGTCTTCTACCGTTTCGACAGAAAAATAGAACTGAGTATCATCAGCATACAGTTTATACTTAACCTTGTGCTTATTTAGAATTCTAGATAATTCAATTGTGTAAATGCCAAATAGCAGTGGACCCAGAACGCTGCTTTGGGGCACTCCTTTTGTTAGGCCCTTTTTTCTTATTTCACATTTGATATAACCACTGTAACCTTACTATTTTCTAAGTATCGAAAAGGAAGTTCACAAACAAACATGGAAAACCCTTGAAACAACTCAGCATTATACCTGATGATCAGTCAGCATACAGAAAAAAACTCAAAAGAAATTATAGCAAATGGAAAATGTGGCAACTGGTTATGCTTGGCCTAAGTGTACGTCACCTTCGATGCCTACTGCTCTCAGGTCTTCAAGCAGTAGATTGTGGTCAACTCTGTCAAACGCTGCACTTAGGCCAAACATAACCAGGTTGCCACATTTTCCATTTGCTATAATTTCTTTTGAGTGTTTTTTTCTGTATGCTGACTGATCATTAGGTATAATGTTGAGTTGTTTCAAGGGTTTCCATGTTTGTTTGTGAACTTCCTTTTCGATATAGGTCCATAGAAGCTTAGATTTTCATTATCACCTTTTCCTTTATAGGCTGGCTTTATACAAGCAAGCTTTTCACTATTTGGGAAAGATGCCTGTGGTGACAATATCAAAATATAGTTCCAGCAACTGATCAAAGTTTTTTCCCTCTTTTATATCACTTATGGGAAACGGGCCATTTTCACAATAGATTTTTTTTTTTACTTTTCTCATCGTTTTGTCAAAGTCATTCATGTTCAGTTCTTTAAACTTACTGAATTTGCTATTTCTCATTGTGATCACCGGGAGATCAGGAGGGATCTCCTTATCTAAACTATGACAGATTCTTTCAATTTTTTCTTCAAAGCAGTTCACAAAGCTATCAGCCAGGTTTTTGTAGCCACTGGTTACATCAGGTAGAACTTTTTCTTTCTTGAGTTCCAATATTCCGGCTAAATTGTCATGGATTTTGGGGGGATTTTTCTCTACACTAAACATTGTATTGTAACATATATTTTTCTTGGTTTTCATAATCAAATCGTTCAGATGAATTCTAGCTGTTTTATACAGTGACCAATTTTCACTATTTCTTGATTCTTTCGATCTTTTCCATTGATCTTCCATTTTTCTTTTCTTGTTCTTAGCTTCACGTAATTCACTGTTAAACCATATGGCATTTCTTTAAGTATTATTTACCTTGTTACTTCTGGACATTATCGTTGTAGCTTGACACCAATAAACTTTTGCTACAGAATGTAAAACAGCTTACACATACTTGGTTGCCTATCAAGATATGCCTCAAATTACACCTGCACTCCTTTAAGAGGTGCAAAAGAATGAGCAGTAGGAAAGGTACTGCTACTTTATTCATGTAGTTGTTGTTTCAGATTTAGCTGGCCTTGTGCCAGCACGGGCTCTTGCTCCTAGAGCAGGCCGTAAAACTTTATTCAGAACGCAGGCCGCTTATAAAGCGCCGTGCGGACGTCACACAGAGGAATACAATAGAATTTCGGTGACCTGAGGTCAATTACTCTTGGCAATAATAATTACAATGGATAAATACAAGTAATGTAACAATTGAGCTGACAAGGATCGACATAACAACATTCTAACACATGTACAAAAGAAGCAGATACAAATGAATTAGTAATAGATACAAATTTATATAGGAAAATATGGCTGATTCTGCTTGACCCGATCCTATAGGAGCGGTAGCCTATCGAAGAAAACGGGTCGTTGATCATAGAAGACTCGCTCAGCGGGGACTTTACACTCCTGGCTTGTTTCTCTTATTTTCTTTATGCTCTCAACAATAAATTCGTCAGCTTTAAAGTTGGTTTTGTTTCTGTAAGTGATATTTTTTTCAGTGTATAACCTTTCCAGACATTTATACGAAAAGTAACTAGTTTACGTAGGCCTAAGTAATGGAGATATCACGCATTCAGGCTCAACTTGTGTGTCACTCACAATCTCGTTGTTTTTGTTTGTATCACTATAGTACATTCACATCAGCCGTGCATTTGGTGCCTAAGGCCGTCCCTTATGACGCTCCTGATTGGCTAGTGGTCAGCCAATCACAGCACTGGAAAATGGCCAGCCTGCAGTCTCTCTCAAAGCTCCAGACAGTGAACATCTCTGCTCCGACACCTGAAGAACATCTTTCAAAAGTTATAACTTTCATTACACCTCAGTTTTACCCAAAGAATAGTAGTGTTTCCCAATTTCATCACTAAACATGTCAAGCCAATGGTTGAAGGATTATACTGATATATGAATTATTTACTTCAATAAACTTAATGGTAAGATATTTGACAGTGAAATAAACAAGAAATTTTTAATGATAAAATGTATTCTTTCATTCCTTACATGGCATCACAGTGTATTCATCATTTATCGTCTTGTGTCTCATAAAATTTCGTAGCTTAAATGTCATGGATGGCAACTACCTAAAAAGTATGGTTAAGGACTTATATCAATCAATATGAAAATAACAAGCAAGCGATTAAGAATATTAAAATGTGCGGGGATGCACGCAGACTATAGCATATATCCCGGGCAACCAGCCAGCTCTTTACACATTCCTTAGGCCTACTTCTAGAGGAATCTCTTGCTTTCGCTTGTTATTTGGTGCCACACTTGAATGACGCTTGTATGTCAGATCTTGCATTCAGGTTCAATAAACGAGCCTAGGATTATGTAATGACTCGTCCATGGCCGTCTGCAATCAGCTACACTTCTAATATTGTGAGCCTGTAAAGTCACCACATCGACGTCAGCTGAATCCTTCAGAGGCGTCATTAATTAAGTATCTGCTGAGCAAGTTTTCTTTGGTGACTTCCCACTTTCTTCGCCACACAATTCGTTACGCCTAACGTGCCAGGTCATGCATTTTTCTGCCATTTAAACTTTATATGTATTTGTTCAACTGTCATAAACTATGTATCGTATGTTTCTTTATTCGCAGGCATCAAGATTGTATCCATATTGGAATTCTGTATGTTTTTGTATTGTAAATTGTACTTGTTCGCTGTATATTATTGTTAATTGTTTTTGACCTCAGGTCACACCCAATGTCATTGTCTTCCGTGGTTCGGCGCCAGTCAGCCGCTATATAAACTGCCTGAATCTGTAATAAACCAGCAGTAACTTTTACCTGCTTGTTTCTTTTGCACCTCTTACAGTGGTGACCTCCCGGAGTATCCCGGAACCATTAGCGGACCGACACGGCGACTCAGTCTCGGCTCCAGGAACTCTCCAACGCTCTTAGTGGACTAAACACGGCGCTGTAACCAGCGTTTGAGCGTGCTGACTCTCGTCTGCAAAATCACCAGCGTCACTAACGGACTCACACAGTGCATGACGCGTTATGACGCGAGTACCCCACTCCAGTAAGAGGGCAAAGAGCGAGCATGGACGCGGACATCCCCTCCTTCCTGCAGTTAACCGCGGACCTCGCGGACTCAGAGGTCTACCTTCCTCCCATCTCACCCATGCCCGTCCCCGCACCGAGGCCCTCCCGCACCTCCACACCCAGGCCAGCACCCCGAACACTCCATGGCCCGGCAACACAGTTGCGGGCCGCCCTGTCCATAAAGTTGCCACCTTTCATACAGGGGAACCCAACGATGTGGCTGCATAGGGTCGAGAGCCACTTCAGGGTGGTGCACCTGACAGACGAAATTCTGCAGGCTGACACGGTCCTTAACGCCCTCCCGGAGGAGGTATACAGAAAACTTGTCTTGCGGGTGCCCGACACACACCCCCTCACATACAACGTTGCGAAGAAGGTCCTCCTCGAAACGTGCTCCCTACCTATTGCCGAGCGGGCCACCTGTGCTATCGACCTCGCCGTCAACCCACAGCATGACCTCAACGCAAGAGACGCATGGAGCATGGTCGAGGACCTCCTTTCACTACCAGACTTCGACGGCAGGAAAAAGCGGCAGGAAAAAGCGGCAGGAAGTAAGCCTGTCGCGGGAGATCTACCTTCGCCAGCTCCTCCCAGAGGTCCGCACCCAGATTCCTCACCCCTACACCATGCCTCTCGACGACCTCATCGAAATGGCGCAGCACCTCACGGACAGCGTGAAGGCCACACAGCAGCTAAAAGCGCCCACACAGTCAGTCAGCTCCGTCCAGCAGGAAGAAGAAACGGAGCAGGGCGTCAACGTCGTCGCCAGGAGACGTCCACCGCCCCACAACAGATGGAGTTCCCTGGGCCTCTGTTGCTACCACAAGTGGTTCGGCAAAGACGCCCGAAACTGCCTCCTGCCCTGCTCGTTCGCCCGTTCAAAAAATGGGGGTCGCCGGCCAGCAGGACAAACTGCCATGGCAACCGAAAAACCCAGGGGCCCAGAACCAGTAGGCTTTGTTTGTCTGGACACCGTCTCTGGCAGGATGATGCTGGTCGACACAGGGGCCTTTAGATCGATCTTCCCAGCATCCAGGGAGGACCGCAACCAGAAACCAGACCCGGCCGCCTTCCTGACGGCTGCCAACGGATCCCCCATCCTCTCCTACGGCACCATCCTCGGCCAGAATTACTCCTGGGACTTCATCGTCGTGGACGTAGGGACCCCGCTCCGGGGGGCTGACTTCCTTGCGCACTTGGGCCTGCTAGTTGACGTGGGGCGTAAGCGCCTCCTCGACACTGACTCCTGCCGGTCTCTCCCGATAACAGCGGGACCCAAGGCACCCACCATCAGCTCCGTCGCCCCCCACCAGTACGCACACCTGCTGACGGAGTTCCCTGAAGTATTCAAGCCCGAACTCCGCCAAGTCCCCGGGGCTCCAGCCAAACATGGCATATACCATCACATAACAACTAAAGGCCCCCCAACACATGCGAAGTTCCGAAGACTTCCCCCACAGCACCTTCAGGAGGCGAAGAGGGCATTCACAGAGATGGAGCGTGTTGGGATTTTCTTCGACTTTTATTATTTTTGTTCTGATTAGTGCCCTGATGTTATGGGCCGATGACAAGGCCTTGAGGAGGCGCACTCTCTAAAACTATCTGGGTGGGATTCAATAAAATTTGGTCAACAAATTACAGTTTTATTACAAAAAATAAACATTTAAACCCATTAACAATACTGAATCATGAATGAAAGAGCATCACGGGCGGCTAAGCCAATGTGCATCAAGAACCAACACTGATTAATCGTTAATAGCAAATTTCCACTGCACACGCAGTTTCTTAATCCAATTCAAGGAACCTGCAAGCTCTCTGGGCTTTGTTACTTGGTAGCCCTTAGGGTCTTTGATATCACGTGCTTGAAGACACTAAGTCCACGACTGGACGAAAAAACACAACAAATCGAGAACTATTTACTCTAAACTACAATTAAATGACATTCTTACACTTGCAGCTTTCGTTTGCTGCGCAAATCAAGTTCCTCATCGTAAGGATGACACATCTATACATGGATAAAGATAACTCACAGTTACTACGGAATTCGACCTGGTATGGCGATGGCTGCCAGAGAATCGAGAGAGAGACACTAAAACATCACGGTACTTACAACGTTCAGGACTAGGGCAGGAATGAGGCGTCGCTTCGCCCTACTTCAAAGGAAACTTACGCTTTCCCGCGTAAACTACAGAATCCTTGTAATTCAGGCGGGAATCATCGGTTATTTAGGCATTACAGAGATCAATGAATCTACTTTACATGTGAACAGGAAGAATGACAGTTAAGTTATCATCTGGGATCAATGAATTGACTCGAAGTTCTGGCTGAAGGCCGTAATCTGCAAATTCTTGAATGGCTACGGAGTTCTTGGCTCCAAATCTCTACATAGACAATTTAGCTCGTACTAGGGAATAGCAAATCATATTCATTAATGAAAATTCATAGTGTCTTCATTACTATAAGACGCGCTCCTTCCCCTCCAGGCATTTAAGAATTGCTTCTTAACTTTGTCGCGTATTGGACAACTTTTTTGCACAATGAACTGCCCAGTGAGATCCCTCAGTCTTGCCCCAATTTAACACAACACTTGTGAAGTTAAATGGCAGGGACTTCGAATGATCAGTTCGAAATTCCCGACATACTCCACACCCGAAGTATGGGGCGTTGAAATGCTGGACAATTCAGGAAAGACTGAGCTGGAAAAACTCTCTACATGACATGGCAAAAAAAAAAAACATCATGGCAAAAAAATCAATAATATCACACCTGGGTAATCAATGTCACACATATACAAAATATCAATGGCAGATATATACATATAAATGTACCCATTCACATAAGGTAGACATGAATCAGCATAGAAACTCATCAGGCAATGAGCCTGCAATAACATCAAAAGCATAAATGGAAATCACAATCAAGGAAACATGAATATACACTCTCATAAGGCCATCTGCCTTTAACCTTCTTCATGCAACACGCATGTTATTCTTGGCGACACGTCTTCAATAACAACTCTAGAATGTGTGCAACAAGCATAACCAGTTCGATAGGCCATTCGCCTTTAAGGAAACAGATTACACTGAATCAGTATGTACTCTTTCATGGGACACATGCCCTCAAAACTCTTTCACTTCTCTTATAAGAAGTACTCATTACTCATATACATTTTGGTAATTTACCTTGAGGGTGGGGGCTATCTCCGCACAACGCTCGACTTGTTTGCGCAAGAGGGGGCTCCCACTACCTTACGCTGACCCGACTCACTTCCATCCTCTGAGGATTCAACTCACCTACACTTACTTGGGTCCACCCTCCCTGCCTACTAGAATAAGGTACCTTCCCGTTTTCTTTCTTTTGTTTCTAGCCATAACTTACATATAGTCGCTTTCCATTAAGCGCTTCATTAACCTGTGGCTTGACCCCGACAGTTCGCTGCTTAGCAGCAGCCTTTCTCAAAGGGCGTGCGGAACGTCTTTGTCCGCCTAACTGAACGTCAACGTCACTATCACTCAATACCTCAGTATCATTCACTTCAGCACTCTCACTTACCGCATTGGTATCACTCGAATCGTTACAACATCGTCAGTGTCTTCTACGTCACTCAAGACCTTTGTGGCTGGTTGTTCGGATGTTGCAGCCATTGCCATCCCTTAGTCGTCCCCAGACGTCACAACATTTCCTGGAACACCTACTGCTGGGCTGTACGCTCCCTCGTCTCGGACCTCTTCATTGCCGTCGTCGTCACGCGCCATCTCCTCCGTCGCACCATCAACATCGTCACGCCGTTCGTCTCCAACGCCATCATCGTCATCTGAGGGGGCAAGTTCCAGGGGGACCAAGTGGCTGACAGCACGCAGGGACTCAACATCTTCGAACAATACCTTGGCGAACGCATGACACCGTCGTCGTCCGGTGCGTCTCCACGACGCGTCTTTCTTCATTCACAGGCCAAGGGGCCACGCGCCCGCTTTTGATTTTCTTGCTTTATTAACACGATGTCTCCGGGGTGTAGCTTGGTGGGTTCCCCAGACTGACAATCGTGTCGGGCTCTTAGGGCACTTAGGTACTCCTTCCTCCACCTCTCCCGGAAGGCCTTCAAAGTGTCTGTTAGCTTTAGATATCGATCCCGTAGCCTCCGGGAGGTGAAGGTAGCATTAAGGTCTTCATCTGGTAAAACAGGTGCCATTAAGTTAATTAAGTGACCTCGTATTAAATGAGAGGGGGTGAGGACCTCGTCCTCGCACTTGTCACCGCTATACATCAACGGCCTATTACTAACTACCGCCTCCGCCTCTTTCACTAGAGTTAATACGTGGGCCTCCGGCAGATACTTTTTCCCGAGGGCAATCTGAAGGGCACGCTTCGTAACACCAATTAGACGTTCGAAAAAACCGCCTTTCCACGGCGCACGGGGGGTTTGAAATCGCCATTCTACACCAGTCCTCCTCAGGAACTGCTGGACTTCATCCTCTTCATAAAGTCCCTGAAGGAGGTTGCTGGCCGTCTTGAACATTTGGTGGTTATCAGAAGTGATTAAGGTCGGGGCTCCATGCGTAGCACTGAATCTTCGAAGAGCTAGAACAAATTCCTCCGCTTCCAAGGAGGGGCAGAAATCTAAATACACGGCCCTGGTGGCCATGCACGTCACGAGGAGGATATAGCCTGGTCGTGTTTCTGTTTGTATGGCCGCGGTGTGGTCCACGCCGACTGCGGCAAATGGTTTCTGCAAGGTGATCCTTTCCTTCGGCAGTGGGGGTGGCGGTGGTTGTCTCATCAGTGGTTGGAAAGCTAGCACGCACTCTGGACACTTCCGTACAACTTTCTTAGCAATAGACCTCAGGCCCGGCGTCCAGCATTTCTGTCGAAAAATCGCCATTAGCGTATTGACATTACAATGGAGGTGTAAACAATGCAAATACTTTAAGTATGCTCTGACTAAGTGTCTTTGGCAGGCAAAAGAATTAAATGTTTCATCTCTTCAATTTGGGACACTCGTCCCCTAGTGCAAATCAATTTATCTACTATAATTAAATTTAATTGACTCACAAAATTCAGTATCTCACGAGGGGATCTGACCTCACCCTCCAAATATGCATACACAGTAGGTAAATAGAATCTTTGCTCTAATAAGACAAGAGCTCGAAAAGGATCCCTTTTCACTTTTGCAAACTTTAACACTAATCTGGTTACTCTAATCAAAATTGGAACTCAACTTCCTGAGTAGTAGGTCCCATATCCCTCCTGGGGAATAGAGCTTGTTTCTTCCCTCAGTTCCTGCACCGCTCTACACGGTTCTGATATTCGTTAGATCTGCCTCTTTGAAAGGAACAGGCTCTCCTGCGATTCTCAAGAACTCTGGACCCTGGCGCCAAAGAGGGTTCTGCTGCAATTGCTGGATTGTTGTGCCCCTAGACAAGACATCAGCAGGATTCTGTTTGCTGGGCACATACTTCACACTGAAATCACAAATCTGGTGGAGAAAAACAACTTCCGCCACACGGTTAGATATAAAGATATTTTTGTTGTCCTTGGCATCCGGGGATGCCACCCAGGCTAATGCCACTTTGCTATCTGACCAGATACTAATCTCTTGTGGCTCTATTAGTCCTTTAATCGTTTTCGCTAGCCTACAACCTAGCAGCAAAGCTAAAAGTTCTAATTTAGGGATGGTGATTTTGAGCATCCCTTTCGGAGTGATTCTCATTTTGCTGGTGAGTAATCTTACGTTACCTTCTTTATTTCTGACATACGCTACAGCACCGTATGCCCTACTACTGGCATCGGTGAATATATGGAGTTCGGATCTTCTGACTCCTGCCGCTCTAGGAAATGTTAAATCACCGACTGATTTCAACTCTGCTAACAGTTCTCGTGCTTCTTTAGCCTTTTCCTTACACAACACGTCATCCCATCCAATCTCTTGTTCCCAAAGTTGTTGGAGAAACAGCTTTCCCCTAACAAATAAAGGACTGACTAAACCTAGCGGATCGTAAATTGACACTAGTAAAGATAGTACCCTACGTTTCGTAGGTACCCATCCCTCCCCCAATTCACGAATCCTCTCACTCTCTTTCACACACAGACAGTCGACGTCTCGAGCCCATCTCAGCCCGAGCACGCTCACATCCTGGTAGGTTCTTTCCACTCTCTCTCGCTATCGAAGGCTATACTGTTCATTGCCCACCCTTCTAACGGCATTCTGGCCCTTTCCAAAATTGCATGGACAGATTCTTGTTCTTTTTTCATCTCATCCAGACTTTCAAAGGTACTAACATAGTTATTAACGTAAAATGACTTGCTTAATTCAGGTCTTCCTTCTAAACTAAAATGATGACTCAATACTTGTTGTAACAAAAAGGGACTAGCCGTGATGCCGAACACCACGACTCTGAAAGCGAAGGTCAGCGCTCGACCTGCTACCTCTCGCCACAGGAATCTTGTATATTTGGCATCACGGGGATCTAATAATACTCTATGAAATGCTTTGCTTATGTCTGCAAGCATGGCGTATTTATTCATTCGAAACTTTAGAAGCATATTATAGGCCAACTCTACTAAATTAGGCCCAGGTAACAGGCATTCATTTAATGATTTATTATTCTTAGCTTTGGATGAGGCACTGAATACGATTCTAAGGGGGGTCGTGCGGCTATCTTTTTTAATGCCGAAATGCGGCATGTAGTATCCTTCTATTTTTGAATCTTTTACTTCATATATAAATCCTGCCTCCAGGTATTTGTCGATCACTCCCTGATATTGATTATAGTATTCCTTGTCTTTCTGAAATTTGGTTTGCAGCGAATCCAGCTGTGCTACAGCATTTCTAAAGTTTGTTTCTGGCCTACCTTCTGAACGGAACGGCAAACTTACTTGATATCCCTCAGGCTTCTTTGTTACACTCTGCGAAACCTTTCGCATGGCTTCCGCTTCATGGACAGTGTACTGCTCGGATGGGGCGATGCCCACGGTATCCAAACGCCACCATTCATCAACATCAAAAGCAATTGGTTCGCTCGCGACCCTACATACCCTGAGCGTTCTCACATGATCTATCTTGTGACCTTTTAATAGCCACTGTGGCACTCTCCCGTATGGCAACATGCCATTATGGGTCAGAAAAAGACTTATCCCGTCGATCTTTCTACTCCAATAATGAAATAATTAAAGTAGTCTGCACCCACAAGAATGTGCACGTTTCGTAATTTATCGCTCTTACTGTCAGGATCTGCTAACGCGACTCCCTTCCCTACTAGGTGTTGTCTTACTCTTACATAACCTGCGTTATGAATCGGGACGTCTACGTTCTCGTGAACAACTAGTTTCATTCGAACAATTCTGTTACCCATCTCTGCCCGCAACTCACAACGTCATACTGACCACTGATTTCTGCTGAACCAAAGGGAGCAATGTTCAACGCCACTTTGCCTACCACTGGCAGGCCTAACTGCTTTGTGTTGAGTTTTAGCGGAGATAAAGCTTCGTTGACTCCCAGTGTCCAAAAACAAGCAAACCCGTTTACTCCTGCTTGTGATGGATCTCGCCATGGCCGTTGGCAAAATCGTACAGGGAAGATCTACACTAGACGTTTGGGCTACTTTGGCGCTCTTAATGGTTTTGATTCTACTTTCTCTTGGGGTGGACAGGGTTTTCTATCGTGCTGCCTGGGCGTCGCATTTACTACAGGGCGGGAGGTTGTAGCTTGACTGTTACTTACTAAACTGGGATTATTTCGGGACGAAGTGGAGGGAACGGAACGTGCTTTTCTGAAGCTGCTATTATCACAAATGGAAGTATTATGATTATTTCCACAACTTTTACATGAATTGGGGTTAGGGCATCTATCACTACGGTGACCTGACTGAAGGCAATTAAAACACAGGCCCTTCCTTAGTAGAATGCGGCGTCTGGTAGCCACGCCATTTTACTCGGCGGCATCCGTGAGGCGGGTGCCGTTCATTGCAAAAGGGACAAGAATTATTCTGCATGGGTTTCGTTTTGGGTCTAACGCTGACATCGTTTTTATCAGATTCTAATTTCTCGCCTCGCTGTAACGCTGTCATCTTCCAACATGCAATTATGAAGTCTATAGCTTCAAAAATTCTTCTAAACTATAGTCGCATTTTCTGAGGTGTTTGACCACCTTTCGATAGAGCTTACCTTCTGACAACTTCTGATTGATAAGGCTCATGACCATGCCATGGCCTATATCATTAGTACTGAGCCTCTTTATTTGCTCAATGATCACTGTTAACTCAAATCTGAACTTCTTCAGCTCTACGGGGTTCAACGAGGGTACGAATATGTTGGCAAGTTTTCGATGCAAGATCACGAGCGTTTGGTGTACATTACCATATTGCTTATCCAAGAGATCTAACACTACCTGGTAATTCGGCGGTTACACTTAGGGATTTAACGATCCTAAGCGGATCCCTGCCCAGAGTCCCTAACAAGTAAGTAAATTTGGACACGTCGTCCAAATCTGCCCCCTTCGATCCACGTGGATCGTGAACAATTCTTTGTAAGAAGCATATTCCTGCACTTCCCCTTCAAAGGTGGGGAGAGGCAGCGGTTTCAATTTGGGGAGGGAAACATTCCCTGTCTGAGTGACTTTCAGTTTATCGATTCGATTCAACAAAAGGGTAGAAGCTTGCACAGCTTCTGCTAAGGCTTGCCTGATTCTGGCATCTAAGCTAGATTCTAACTTTACAACTTGATGTTTGTACAGCTCTCGAAGCTGACCTTCTTCTTGTCTCAACTGCGTGACCAAATTTTGGTACACACTCTCAGAATACGTTTCTACTAACGCACGCTGTGATTCGGCCAGTAAGTCCGCTGTGAGACTCAGTGATGCCTCGATGTGGACAATCATAGCCAATGCCATTTTGGATTATGTACTCTACTTCTGAGGGGGGGGTTATGTAAACTAGGAAACTAGGATTTTTCTTACGTTAGAAAGACGGGGTACAAAGACTAGTGGTACGTGTGGCCAATTGCACACCGGAACAAGCTGAGCCTAGTTGTTTTGTCTGTCTCTCTCTCTCCTGATCAATCTCATCAAACGATTGAGGAACGCGTTACAGATTTCTGAATCAAAATGGACTCCGTCCCTTTGTTTGCCTTCGCGGTAGGCACGAGAGTTCATAGGCAAGTGTCGGACTCCGTACCGACTTCTTTTGTAGCTGTATTTGGAGATTATCGCATTAAAGTGCTTCACTTTCTTGACATATTCAACGGAATTGATAGCAAAACGATTATCAGGGAGATACTCTCTGATCTCTGCGTCGCAGATAGCAATGATTTCACAAATTTTCCTCAAGCGTTCGATAAGAGTACGTAAATTATCCCAAACGGTTTTGGGGTGATCGATTGCCAGGTCGTTTCCTCCTATATATAACACGACCAACTCATACCGTCTCTGCCAGAATGATAGACTACTATCTAAAAATTGACTGACCAGACCTCCTGGTCTTCTATAGATCTCAATCTGGTTATCTGAACACTGTGGCAGATTCGGTGGGAGCTGACTGTGTCCTATCAGGGCTACCCTTTAGACCATACTTTATTGAAATTTCCTTCAAGCTCTAGAGAGCACTTGTCATCCGGTTCGAAGGACCAAATGTCGGGATTTTCTTCGACTTTTATTATTTTGTTCTGATTAGTGCCCTGATGTTATGGGCGATGACAAGGCCTTGGGGAGGCGACTCTCTAAAACTATCTGGGTGGGATTCAATAAAATTTGGTCAACAAATTACAGTTTTATTACAAAAATAAACATTTAAACCCATTAACAATACTGAATCATGAATGAAAGAGCATCACGGGCAAAGCCAATGTGCATCAAGAACCAACACTGATTAATCGTTAATAGCAAATTTCCACTGCACACGCAGTTTCTTAATCCAATTCAAGGAACCTGCAAGCTCTCTGGGCTTTGTTACTTGGTAGCCCTTAGGGTCTTTGATATCACGTGCTTGAAGACACTAAGTCCACGACTGGACGAAAAAACACAACAAATCGAGAACTATTTACTCTAAACTACAATTAAATGACATTCTTACATTTGCAGCTTTTAGTTTGCTGCGCAAATCAAGTTCCTCATCGTAAGGATGACACATCTATACATGGATAAAGATAACTCACAGTTACTACGGAATTCGACCTGGTATGGCGATGGCTGCCAGAGAATCGAGAGAGAGACACTAAAACATCACGGTACTTACAACGTTCAGGACTAGGGCAGGAATGAGGCGTCGCTTCGCCCTACTTCAAAGGAAACTTACGCTTTCCCGCGTAAACTACAGAATCCTTGTAATTCAGGCGGGAATCATCGGTTATTTAGGCATTACAGAGATCAATGAATCTACTTTACATGTGAATAGGAAGAATGACAGTTAAGTTATCATCTGGGATCAATGAATTGACTCGAAGTTCTGGCTGAAGGCCGTAATCTGCAAATTCTTGAATGGCTACGGAGTCCTTGGCTCCAAATCTCTACATAGACAATTTAGCTCGTACTAGGGAATAGCAAATCATATTCATTAATGAAAATTCATAGTGTCTTCATTACTATAAGACGCGCTCCTTCCCCTCCAGGCATTTAAGAATTACTTCTTAACTTTGTCGCGTATTGGACAACTTTTTGCACAATGAACTGCCCGCGAGATCCCTCAGTCTTGCCCCAATTTAACGCAACACTTGTGAAGTTAAATGGCGGGGACTTCGAATGATCAGTTCGAAATTCCCGACAGAGCGGATGGGAATCTGCAAAAAGGCCTCCAGTCCATGGGCCTCCCCCTTCCACATGGTGCAGAAACCAGACGGCTCCTGGAGACCTTGCAGCGACTACAGACGTCTCAACATTGCAACGGAGCCCGACCACTACCCCTTGCCCGACATGCAAGACCTCACGGCCTCCTTTCACGGAGCCAAGGTATCCACTAAATTGGACCTTCTTAAATCATACTTTCAGGTGCCTGTCGCACCAGAGGATATACCAAAGACCGCCATCATCACGCCATTCGGGTCCTACGTGTTCGCCTTCTCCACCTTCGGATTGAGGAATGCCGGGGCGACCTTCCAGCGGCTCATGGACAGCATCCTCGGGGACCTGAAATTCTGCGTCTGCTACATTGATGACATCCTCATATTTTCCAGGTCTCACAGTGAACACCAAAAGCACATCCGGGCAGTCCTGCAGCGCCTCCAAGAGAATGGCCTCATCGTCCGTTTTGACAACTGCACCTTCGGCGTCCAGAGAGCCGACTTCCTGGGCCACGAGGTATCCCCAGCAGGCGTCTGCCCACTCACATCAAAAGTAGCAGCCGTCAGCAGGTTCCCCACCCCCACCTCCGTCAAGGCCGTCCAGGAGTTCCTCGGGATGGTGAACTTCTACAGGCGGTTCATCCCTGGGGTCGCACACACCACGGCCCCCCTGACGGAAGTTCTCAAAGGCCAACCAAAGTCCCTGTCTTGGGGACCCAGCCAGCAGCAGGCCTTCTCCCTGATGAAGGCCGCCCTCGCCGAGGCAACCGCCTTGACACACCAGGATCCGAAGGCCCCTCTCCAGCTGACAACGGATGCCAGCAACGTCGCCTGTGGTGCTGTCCTGGAGCAGGTCATCAATGGCGGCCCCAGCCCATCGCCTTCTTCAGCAAGAAATTCAACACCGCAGAGACCCGCTACAGCACCTTTGACAGGGAACTCTGAGCGATGTACCGCTCAGTCTGGCACTTCAAGTTCCTCCTGGAGGGGACGCCCTTCACAATCTTCACAGACCACCAGCCAATGGTTCACGCCTTCACTAAGCAGGGGGACGCATGGTCTTCCAGGCAGCAGCGCCACCTCTCAGCCATAGCCGAATTCACCTGCTCCGTCAGGTACCTCCCCGGCAGGAAAAATCCTGTAGCAGACGCCCTCTCCAGAGTCGAGCTGAACGCAGTGCAGCTTGGGGTAAACTACCAGGACCTCGCCAGGGAACAGGCCGCTGACCCAGAAACCCCAGCCTACCGCACCGCCATCACGTCCCTTAAGTGGCGGGACGTGACCCTCGACCCCGGGGGCCCAAGTCTCCTCTGCGACATCAGTACGGGTCAGCCCCGCCCCTTGGTTCCAGCCTCACGCCGCCGCCAGGTATTCGACATAATTCACGGCCTCTCACATCCCTCTGGCAGAACTATGGCCAAGCTGCTATCAAAGAAGTTCGTCTGGCACGGGGTGCAGAAGGATGCCACGTCCTGGGTGAAACAGTGCCTGCAGTGGCAAACCAGCAAGGTGGGTCGTCACGCACAGTCCAGGGTTGGCGAGTTCCAGCAGCCAGAGCGCCGTTTCAGCCACATTCATATCGACGTCGTCGGGCCCCTTCCCCCATCAGGCGGGTCCAGATACCTCCTGACGGTGGTAGACCGCTCAACAAGGTGGCCCAAAGCCACACCTATGCAAGAAGCCACCGCCAGCGCGTGCGCCAAGGCCCTGCTTTCCAGCTGGGTCAGCCGCTTCGGCGTCTTGGACCACATCACAACTGAATCATGGTCTGCCCTGGCTCAGCTGCTGGAGACCATGCATCACACCACCACGGCGTACAACCCGGCGGCCAATGGCCTGGTCGAGCGGTTCCACAGATCCCTGAAGGCGTCCCTCATGGCCCGCTGCACTGCCGAGGACTGGAAACATCAGCTGCCGTGGGTCCTCCTCAGTTTGAGAACCTCCCACAGAGCCGACGGCACCCTGTCCGCAGCCAAAAAAATCTACGGAGAGTCCCTCATGGTTCCGGACGAACTTGTGACAGAAGATCGCCTCATCCCATCACTGCAGAGGCTCTGCGATGTGGTCGGCAAGTTCGCCCCTTGCAAGCGCACATACACTGGCAGGTCGGCCACTTTCACACCGCCAGAACTGTCATCTGCCACCCATGTCTTCGTCAGGGTCGACACCGTCCGCCTGCCACTGATCAGGCCCTACAGGGGCCCCTTCCGCATGCTGGAGCGGAACAGCAAGGCGTTCCTGCTGGCACTCCCCGGGAAGAACGATTGGGTTTCAGTAGACCAGTTAAAGCCCGCCTTCCTGGAGGAGAGCACAGACGTCACCGCAGCGCACCCCCCGCCCAGCCACCCTTCGCCACAACCAGGCCCCGCAAACGGCGGGCGCGCGGCCGTCCCAGGAAGGGTCCGCCTGCACCAGCAGCCCAGCAGCCTTACGCGCGGGCCGCCCCTCCGTTGTCCTCAAGAAGCCGTGGCACCCTTCAGCATCCCAGCAGATGCGCAGATTAGTCAGACGTGTCCCACGTCTTGTGGGGGGGGTGAGTATTTTTAAAGAACCACATCGACGTCAGCTGAATCCTTCGGAGGCGTCATTAATTAAGTCTCCGCTGAGCAAGTTTTCTTTGGTGACTTCCCACTTTCTTCGCCACACAATTCGTTATGCCTAACGTGCCAGGTCATGCATTTTTCTACCATTTAAACTTTATATGTATTTGTTCAAAAAATTGGGATCTAATGCGCAGGTAGAGGTTGTGACGTCACGCGGTCTACTCACGGTCCTTGGTGATCTCTGACTGATCAGTTCGTTTACAAACAAACACGTCACGCGGTCTACTGACTGTTTAGGCCTTGCTTCCACATATTTGGTATTGATATTGTCCGTAATAGCGGCCTTATATTTTTCTCTTTCTTGCTGCAATTGAGACAGTTTAAGCGATATGAGCCAAATCTTGTGCAGTAAACGGGTACTTTGAAAATAGGAAAAAAATAGGGATCTAATTCTTCATAGATTTCCTATGGACGACAAGTGTAGTGTCGCAAAAAGATGGAGTTATGATAAAGGCACAGACGCTTTATATGAACCTAGATCAAAAGTGCAATGTGTAAAGGTCAGACCTTGGAAACAGCTTATTCATTATAATTTCGACACCGATATAACTAAAATTCTCCTATTTGAATTCATCATTAAGATAGCGAGAGCTGGATTTCCTATAGTTGGTATGGTTCATGACTTGGGGCAACAAATATAAGGTTATGGAATTCAATAGGCAATGGCGTAACTAATCCAACATTGTTAATCCTGCGGATTATTGCAGGGAAATACATGTATTTGCCGATGCTCCTCACTTGATAAAACTCATCAGAAACACTTTCTTAGACCATGGATCTAGGTTATCGGACTGTAGGACTGCTCACATTGAGTCAGGGAACTAATTAAGAAAAGTAAGAGTGATCTAATGACAACTCATAAACTATTTGAAAAGCATTTAAGTGTTACAGGTATGGAGGGTACGACAGTGAAATTAGCGTTACAGTTACTCTGCCACTCACAAAAATCTCAAACACTTCGGAGAAAAAGGTCTGATTGTGGATAGGCACTGGGAGAGTGCAAGCCAGTTCATTTGCCTTGTTGATAAGTGGTTTGATTTATTCAGTTCTGGAGTGCCTTTCGATAGAAAGTCTTCACGGAATGCTTACGGGCTAATCTTAGAAACCAAAACAAAACGTTGCAAGAGATGATACACCTATCCAGAACAATGAAAAGTCTGGGAGGAAAAGGACTTTACCCTTTCCAAAAAGGCCTTGTGATATCTTGCAAATCTCTAACGAACTTGCTAGGGATGTTAGGTGAAATTTTGCAATATCATACATCTTGACTCATAGGTTGAATCGAGATGGACTGGAACACTTTTTTGGCTGTATACGGCAAATGGGTGCATGTCATCAGCACCCATCACCTGTTGAATTTAAGCACCGAGTTAGAGCCCATCTCCTGGGAAAAGAGAGAACTCTATGAGGCGCAAAATACAATGTTGAAAATTGCATTAGCGATAATATGACTGAGGTCTCATTTTCCAACTTGATAACTAAAGAAAGCACTTCTTACGAGGCTGAAGAAACATCTCTTCAGAAAGCGTTAAGCTTATCGGCAATATTGTTTCGTTTGCCAATGGAGGAATTGCAGAATGACAATGAAGACAAAACTGTTGGAGAAGAAACGTTAGAAGATGCCACGGAAGGAGGCATGCAATATGTGGGTGGTTTTGTAGCCCGTAAGTTCCCCAAGTATGACTTTCTAGGAACTAAAGAACCGAAGGAGATGGCACAAGGCTCGGCACTATAAGTAGAACAAATGAGAAGCTAATGAAACCTGGGTGGTTTTAAAATCGATGTAAAAGATATTTATTTGTTATCATTGCATGTAAGTTTCCTCTGGAGTATGACTTTATTTCTAGGAAAATTCAAAATTCAAAGAAACGAAGGAGATGGTTCACAAAAATTCACAATAACGGTACAAGATACAAAACACAATTGGTACATCAATTTACAACTTCAATATAAAAAATAGAAGAAACTGAACGGGCATAAACCTCGACCCGAATTTTTGGAGCATTTAAAAACACAAACACATCGATGGAAAAGATATTTATTTGTTATTAATATTCTTTTAGACGCTAAACACATAACAAACGAAAAAAGATGGTTCACAAAAACATAATTTAACATTGCAAACATAATTTGTCACATAATTGTTAACCTTATGTATACATGTACTCGTATATGTGTATTTGAGTGTGAGTTGTATATTAGAGCGAAAAATGTTTTTTCGTTTTTAGATTCCAGTTGTAATTATTTGGATGAATATACGTATAGAAATGAATATGGTCAGCAAGTGCTTTATTTTCCTAAAAGAATGAATCATAATTTTTAATATTAAAAAGAGTCAAGAGGAAACAGGAGAAAAGTTTTCCCATTTGTACAGAGCTTGGGCAGAGGAGAAAGCAAGTAGACCGCGTGACGTCTTTCTTAACCCCATGTCCTTACCCCCGTTAATCCGGCGCGTTCTTAACTCCCATCTCCTTTATTGAACCCAAGATCTGACATATAAGTTAATCCTGCGCAAGTTCCTCTAGAGAAGACCTTGTATTCTCTATCCCCGGACCTGAGGTCGAAACAATAAACAATAATATGCAGTGAACGAGTACAAATTACAATACAAAACATACAGAACTTCAATATGGATACAGTCTAGATGCCTGTGAATGAAGAAACATATGATAGGCTACACAATGTGTGACATTTGTATAAATACGTATAAAGTAAAAATGGTTAAAAATGTGTGACCTGGCACGTTTTAGGCGTGACTAATTGTTTGAAGAAAATGGGAAGTCACCAAAGAAAACATGCTCAGCGGAGACTTAGTTAATGGCGCCGCCGAAACTACGCTGGCGCCGATGTGGTGACTTTACAGACATGTTCCTCAGGTCGCGGAGCGGAGATCTTTACTCTCCGGACCTTTGAGAGAGACTGCACACTGCCCCTTTTCCAGCGCTGTGATTGGCTGACCACTAGCCAATCAGGAGCGTTGTAAGGGACAGCGCTAGTCACCAAATGCACGGGTGATGTGAATGTACTATAGCAGCGCCGTCATGTGTTCTAACATGGCCTATTGTAGTATCCGGCGGCCCTTTTCCGTACGCACGGTATGATTTAACATTTTCTCTGCCGACATAACCTTTGCAGCAGCTGGCAAAGTGACCGATTTTCCAACAATTATGACACTCAACATTACCAGCTGGGCAATTCTGTCTGCCTTTAATGTGCGTGAGACCACAAAAATAACACCTTCCTTGGGCCTTACACTTCTGAATGCTTCATATTTCTGTTTCTTGTATGAGGTTTTCACTGTTGCCACTCCATCAAGCGGTGATGCCGGCATAGGCCCATTTGCCTCTGTATCATCAGCTACTCCTGCCTCGTTGAAAACATTTTCGCCCCTCGCCTATGGGATGAGGGCAAGCCTACTATACACCCACGCTCTGTCTCCTCGAAGTAACTCCTCAGATTATATGTGTTTAGGCGGCAGTAATCGTCTTGCCGACGCTTCATCTTAGTAGTATTTATTAAGTGATGGTTTTAATCCTAAATGTATGCATGGTATTTTGGCTATACAGTCCGCAATGTTCAGTTTTTTTCTTTTTTTATAATAACCTAGAGATAAAAATGATTCATTTTACTTTTGAACCCATAGACTGTCAAGCGTAGAGTTTCCATATCCTAGTTCGCGAATGGAAGAAATATTTCGAAAATAGTAGATTATTTTAACGCAAGCTATTTGATGAATATTATTATGCTGGTGATGATGATGATGATGATGTTTGTGCAGGAATCTTCCTCGTAGATATAGGTACAGTATACTATGAATACTAGTATTGATCAAGTTTTTATACATAGAAGTTTAATTAGAATTGTTGTTGCTTGGTTGCATATTAATGATACTATAATAGTATTGATCGACTGTTATTCAAAGTAGTGTTGTTGTGTGGCTGCATATTAACGAGTTGAATACTCATGTTGGTTTTCCTCTCACATATAAAATGTATAAATATTTTTTATTGGCTGGCCATGTTAATACGTTTCCCGGGAATAGTGAGGCTCGTCGTCAGAGTAAGCGTGACACCAGTTCCATTTGGGATAACATACATAAATTGAGTCTCAGAAATAATTTGCATTGGTGCAAACAGACTTACTGACTAATTTTAATAAAACAATGAGAAATAATAAAAGTATTTTTTGGGTAATAAGATTTACAGAGATACTTCATCTGAAAAGTAATAGTGAACATGGATGGCGACAAAATCTTCCTGCAGGGGTTTTGTCGACAAAACCTTCCATCTAGTCAGGTTCAGAGATCAGTAGAAATAGCAGACGTGATGACTGACATGGAGGATGACGACTGACGTGGAGTACTTCCGCGATGGTTCTGATTAGAAATGATATTATTTCCTTTATTACATGTCTTTTATTGTTGAGGGAATACACTACGCGTTGCAGGTTTAGTAAATTAGAGTTATGGAACTAAGAAATTTGCTGACAGTAACGTAGTTAAAAACTTGAAATTTCTGAAGGGGACGCTCTTTGGTGAAGCCAAATCGGACCTAGCACCTTGTCGGGGGAGACCGTCCTGCTAGAATCGTCCATAAAGCCTTAGGTAAATGAGTGTTTTTAATTCTAATTTGATCGATGCCCACCTTAGCCTTGTATTGATATGTAACATGTCACAAAGTAACACCACATTCGTAGGCTCGATCAAATCGCGATTTTTTTATAACAAAATTAGCGTAACTTTTGCGTCTTGATTGCCGCCCCCACCTGTTCCAGAATTCATCCTTTATTCCTTGTTTACTTCGTTCTTGATTGTATACCTAGCTATAATTTGAATTAACGTAAAATTATTTGAAATTTTCATATATTTTTTCATATTGACGTAGTATTATATAGTTTGGATGTGTTTTTGTATTATAGTTTATTTTTGTAACAAAACTAGGAAAATGGACTAGTGTTTGGTTTAGCCATCATCTTGTTGTGCTGGTTCGAAGGCGTTATCCTTTGACGAGTGTCCTTGCCCAGAACAGCAAGCGGGAATCGGCGTTCACTGGGTAATTGTTGGGAAAAAATCCCGACAATGTAAGCATATATGTGCCCACGTATCTTATGATAGTTTTATATGTCGCTATGGTATTCCGAAACCATTTTAAGCTGTTCAAGCATCGTTGAACTCGTGTTTCAGAGTTCGTTGAAAATTCTGTAGTTATTTGTAAGATTGTAAGGGACCGCATGGCGGTCCTACTGGCGCACGTGTGTGTGAATCGTCCATCGAACAAAACAAGACGACAAAGCATCCCGCTCTCTCTCTCTCCCTCCCGCGCATCAGCAGGGATCGCTCGAAGGAACGCAACTTCCACCATACAATATTCCTGTCTATTTCTCTCTAACCATTGTTGTCTCGATTCATGTACAATCACCACTACTTGCATTGCCATGCAAGCATTCCGATCATGTACTCATAATGTTCCACCGAATCATCTGTATCAGACTGTATGTATGTTTCTGTTTGTGAAGACACCAAACGTCTTGCCATTCCACATATATTATGCTACTGCATTGTATTCATTAATCTGTCTCGAATGTCATGCAAATGACCATATGTGGAATTTCCTGGCCTTTCCATTGATATATGGTTTATCATTGTACGTTTATTATGTCTCACAACCGCCATCTGTTTGTCTCTACAAGCACAGATGTCCGAAACATAATCTCTGTTTTCCCTTGTCTGTGTGTAAAAACTACTTTGCGGCTCGCACCAGCCAATAACAACTTCGAAGATTCTGTACATTGATTCAGTAAGGAACCACCAATAAACTAGACTACACCCAGCCAGTATGTCACTCAATACATTCCTTACAAGATCAATACTTAAGCTTATCAAATCCGTTCGACTTGTGGAGAGAATTAATATAAGTTACTGTAAGTGGTGTAGTTCCGAATCGCGATTTGATAATTCCGTCACTTAAGTACTTGCACGGTTAATACTGCTTTTGTTAATGCATTAAAACGTACCCTTATGAATGTTTGTATGGTTTCATGTGATATATAATAATAATCTTTTTTGGTTTGTTCATTTCTAATGATCTAAAACAGGATCCAGAGTGAAATATTAACAGTAAGGTAAGGTTGGACTTACCAATTAGGTGTGCTCTTATGTTACAGTCATGAAAATCAACTAGTCAGATATGTCAAGATCGGTCAGTAGGTAATTGCTGACAAAGTGTTTGTAAAAGTTAATGTCAGGATTTGTCTTCAATCTAAACTGTCCCCATTATTTGCAATGCTCTTAGCAAATAGATTGAAAGTTCAAATTTAGCAAGTCTTTATGACTCTTGAATGTTTTGTTTCTCAGTAGCATGCTTGATTTGGTTTAAATTTGTTTGAAGTTAAAAATATAACATTATTATTTTTTTTGTTTTGTTGCCATTTTATTGGGTGTATGGATGTTAACAATGGACTTCTGTTTGCAAGTTCTAAAATAATTAGTGTATTGTTTGTTGCAATAATAATAATAATAATAATAATAATAATAATAATAATAATAATAATAATAATAATAATAATAATGGCTGTTTCTACGGTATTCAATTTGTATAGTCTTTCATCAGCATGTAGCTGGTATATCAAGTATCCTAAGAACATGTAAAAGTTTTTTGTTGTCTAAATTTTATTTCCTCTAACGTTTCGACAAACGCTCTGTTGGTCATCGGGGAGAGCTACAAAGATTGAATGAACTGACATGCATGCAGGCGGGTGGGTTACAGTTGGCGGATCGGTTAGTGGACTGAATTTTTACTGGTCACAGGCATGGTTTAGGTATATAAGGTCTGCTAGTGTGGCAGATAAGAGTAATTTTTTAGAAGAATTGTGCAAATGATGATACAAGCATCAAATTTTGCACAATTGTTCTCCAAGGGATACTAATCAAATCTGCCCCATTGGCCAATTGAAAATCCAAAATGGTGGCCATTTTTCAAGATGGCCGCCAAAATAACCACCCGAAGTTGATGTTTTGCTTAGAAATGTTTGTACTTGTCCGGATTGCATGATCTAAGTGTGGATTCCTATGTTTTTAAGCCTGCTGATGTATATTTTCTAGTTTATAACATGGTTAAGGCACTGTATTAAAGGAGTGATTGTCGGGCACTACCAAGGCACATTGGTGACATCACTGCTGTGAAACTCAGCATGGGGTTCAGTGTCAGCTAAGTAGGAAATTTATGTTGGCATCATACTGCAACAACCTACTAGTATCCCAAATGCTGCCTAATCAACCCCAAATCAGTTAGGAAGCCACACCTGAATGGACAGGACATGCCAGCGTGGGAGAGCCAAACCAAGGATAACAGGGTTTTAGTTATCTGGATGGTGTACAGATCGCACAGGACTTATGACACTGGATGGACGATCGGACTAGGTGTATGGCACAGTGCAAGAACCTAGTCGTATCCCATACAGGAAAGCGCCTATTGTATATTACAGGACATAAGAGGCCTATTGTACTATTACATGTACAGGGTGGTAAAAGGATAAACCCTCGACCCTGAACGTCATCGTAATCATGGATGCGAACTCTACTGGACGATCATGGAAAACAGACTGGACTAAGTTGCCTATGTCAGGAGGTTAAAGAAGAAGATCTAAAATCTCCCCAGGACAATCCTGCCAGAAGAGGGGATGATGGATATACGAACCTGGCAAAGAATATTCCTCTGTTTCACTCACTCAATGCGCTACCAATCAAGCTAGACCCTGCAAGACTTGATGAAGGTTCTGGGATAGAGAAACGTTGAGAAAAATAAGGCACAATATCATGAGAGTTGCAGGCTTCTGTTCAACAACACAAAGTTACACTGAGCTGAAAAAAGAGCAAGTCATGTAGGTACTAGTGATGAGGGCAGTAGAAGTAAGATTCCACGAAACCTCCAAGAAACTAAAACAAAAGAGTGCTTCTTCTGTGAAACTGAAGGAGGGGAGCTTAGAGAAGCAATGACAATGCAAGTGAATAGGAGAATAAATGAATGTGCCAAAACACTCAGCGATACAAAACTTCCAGTCAAACTAAGTGCAGGAGATGTCGTAGCCCAAGAAGTGAAATATCACCCTGGCTGTTTGGTGGCATTGTATAACCAAGAACAGGCATACCTAAAGGTGTGGGAGCAAGAAAAAGCACAGGAGCACTGGAAGGATGCACATCCAACTGCTTTCTCTGAACTAGTCACCTACATCTGCGAGATGAAAAATGCCAGTGAGAGGCCACCGATTTTCAAGCTTGCTGATTTGACCAAGCTTTACAAGCAGAGGCTGGAACAGCTTGTTGTTGAATTGCCTGATGTTCATCCTACTCGACTCAAGGATCAGCTGCTTTTGCACATTCCACAGATGCAAGCTAATCGCCAAGGACGAGAAGTTCTGTTGGCTGTTGAAACTGAAGTAGGTTCAGTCCTATCAGAAGCATCCCGTTATGGTGAAGCGATCCATCTAGCAAAAGCTGCTGGGATAATAAGACAAGACATGCTCCACCAGAAGTCGAATTTCGGCAGCTGTTTTCATGAAAAAGACTTAGAACAGGCTGTGCCACCATCACTGCTTCAGGTTGTATGCATGATCGAACATAGTGCAGACATCAAGTCCCAACTCCATCATGGAGCTTCGAAATCAGACTTTGCTATATCACAACTTCTACAGTACAACTGCTTTGCCAAATACAAGGAAGGAACGGATGTCCACAGGCATTCCAAGGACTGGGAGCCACATTTTGCAGTCTACATGGGCCTGAATGTGTTTGCCAAGATGAGGAAGAGACAAATAATTGAAATGCTCCATGAGAATGGGCTCAGCATATCATATGACCAAGCCCTAGAAATCTCAGCACAGTTAGGAGAAACAGTTGTTGCACAGTATGTGGAAGATGGGGTAATCTGTCCCCCAGTCTTGAGAAAGAATTTGTTCACAACTGGAGCAGTTGACAACATAGATCATAATCCGACTGAGGCCACAGCTGAAACTTCTTTACATGGTACAAGTGTGTCCATTTTCCAGCATCCAAACACAGGAAATCCTGGTGATGAACGTGAGCCACTCAGACTAGATATAGAGTAAAAAATGAAGGTTAAAAAAGTTCCAGAGCTTCCAGAAGCATACACCAATATTCGACCAGCATACATCATCAAAAACCCCAATCCTCCTCCAGTTGCAAGCACTGAGAATGTGGCTGATGCAGTCAGCATCACATGGTCAGCATATCATGCAACGCAGAAAAGGAGCCGTCCATTTGAAGTGAGCATATCGGCAATGATGCCTATGTGGAGAGACCAAGCACACTCTGTTGCAACTATCAAGCATGCCATGGAGAAGGTCCATGATACATTGGCTTTTTTGAACCCACAGCAGACACCTGTAATTGTTGCTGACCAACCGTTGTGTGCTCTGGCGAAACAAATACAGTGGAAGTGGCAAGAATATGGAGAGGACAAGTTCGTTGTCATGTTCGGAGGCCTTCATATAGAAATGGCTTCACTGAGATTGATAGGAACATTACTATGAGACAGTGGGTGGACCAGTGCCATTGTGGAAGCAGGGGTGGCCTCATCTGGTACATCAGAGTCTTACCTGTCTGCATCCAGTGTCGCAAAGACAAGACAAGCACACCAGATTACAGCATGCAGCCTGTGCAAACTGATGAAGAAAGCATATCATGATTTCTACTCTGAAGGGTCTAGCACATCAGAAATAACCTTTGAGGGTTGGTGTGAAAAAAGGAAGAAAGAGAGCCCGCAGTTCCAATTCTGGAGTCTGGTGCTGGACATGGAACTCACGATATTCACCCTCATCCGCTCATTCAGAGGGGACTTCAACTTGTACCATGAAGCACTTTCAGAACTGGTGCCTTACTTCTTTGCAAATAACAATGTTAACTATGCCCAGTGGATCACTATTCACCTCCGAGATATGATGTCACTCGAACAACAACATCCAGACGGGGCCAAGGAGTTTCACAATGGTAACTTTGTCATGCACGAGTTGAGAAGAGAATTCTCTGGCATGGCGATTGATCAAGCGCACGAGCACAATAATGCAGTGATCAAAGGTGACGGAGGAGCAATTGGGTTGACAGAAGACCCGTCAGCACTTCGTAGGTGGATAGTCGCTGGACCTGAAGTTAGTCGTCTACTAGCTGGATACGAGGCCATACAGCAGCAGACACCACGAGCAGACACCGAGTGCCCAGAAATCTTTCTTTGAAAAGGTGAAATCACTCTCTGCAGTGATGCAGGAGATGGGTAACCCATTCCAAGAAGAATCAGCAGACCTGATGGTGTTAGATACAAAGAACATTGCAGACCCAACTCTAGCTGAAATGCTAGCTACACATCACCGGCGAGGCAAAGAGCAGTGCCTATCATTTATGAAAGGGCTAGAGGATGAAGCTGAAAGTCTTTTCTATCATCCAGTCAAGAAGAACCTGTTTCATTCTTCAAACAAGAACAGGCTGAGGGAATTTCTAAGGAGAAAGTTCTAAAAGATGACTGCCAGTTATTCTCGCGACTGTTCATCTCAAGCCAGAACAGACAGTGTGACTTGCAAGAATTCTTCAAGCACGAGAATCAGTCATACCCTGCATCTCTCAGTGACAGTGGCAAGTTTCATATGTGTCAGAAGTCAAAGCTGGTTGAAATTCTTGAAGCGCAAGTGAATGTCCCAGTGGGAGAACCAAAGGGAGATACAATCATCATTGACGGCTCAGCACTTATCATTGCCTCACTTCCACATACTTCAAAGACATTTAATGACTATGCCAAAGACATCATCATCCCAAAGGTGGAATCCTATGGTGCTTGATACAAGCGGGTGGACAGTCTTTGATGTATACAAGAAATCAAGTCTGAAATCAGAGACGAGGTCAAAATGGGGGAGAGGAATCAGAAGAAGAGTGACAGGAACAAGCAAGACACCAGGAAACTGGCAAAGCTTCCTTCGTGACCCCAGCAACAAGACTGAACTGTTTCACTTCCTGGCCGAAAAGATGTATGAAGCAGAAACGACAAGCACAGTCATCATCACAAAAGGAGAGGATGCCATTAGCAACACAGTGAAGTTTCTGGATGCTGTGTCCCCATGTTGTCACGAAGAAGCTGACAGTCGAATATTTGTTCACGCTAGGGATGCAACGTCTGACGGGAGCAAGTCTATAATCATCAAGGCTAATGACACAGATGTGCTAGTCATAGCAATATCTGTACTGCCATCCTTCCAGAAACTAGGTCTTCAGGAAATGTGGATTGCCTTTGGCCAAGGAGCCCATATACAATGGATTCCATTCCATGAGGTAGTTTCTGCAATTGGGCTTGAGAAAGCTAGAGGGATCCCCTACTTTCACGCATTCACTGGATGTGACATTGTGTCTGCCTTCCGTGGGAAAGCGAAGAAATCTGCATGGCAGACTTGGAATGTATTTGAGGATATTACTGAAATTCATCAGTCTCAGCCAGCATCCAACATTGATTCGTGATCTTGACATGCAGAGGCTGGAAAGATTCGTTGTCCTCATGTACGACAGATCAAACACAGCCACTGGTGTGGATGAAGCAAGACTAGATCTGTTTGCCCGCAAGCAGAGGCCGTACAACTCAATTCCACCAACACAGGCAGCCCTCAGAGAACATGCAAAGCTTGCAGCCTACCAGGCTGGGATCATCTGGGGCCAGGCAACCCACTGTAATCCACACATGAGCAGTCCAGCTGAATGGGGGTGGACACAGAAAGGAGAAGCATGGCAGGTACATTGGACAACACTACCACCGATTACAGCAAGCTGTCAAGAATTGACAAAGTGCTCCTGTAAGAAGGTTTGCAAAGGAAGATGCAAGTGCTCTCAGACAGAGCTTCCCTGCACATCACTCTGCAGCTGCATATGTGAACAGTAGCAGATTGAGAAACAGCAGCATGGCATGCATAACTTTGAAAATGTACTAGCCTGGACAAAACTTATGTAAAGAAAGAAAAACATCTTGGTGGTCATCTTGAGAAATATGTCTCAGAGTGCTTTTTAAACAGGAAAATATAGTTCAGCAGGCTTCAAAACATAGGAATCCACACTTAGATCATGCAAATCAGACAACTACAAATATTTCTAAGCAAAACATCTACTTTGGGTGGTTATTTTGGCGGCCATCTTGAAAATGGCTGCCATCTTGGATTTTCAATTGGCCAATCGGGCAAGGTTGATTAGTATACCTTGGAGGACACTTGTGCTAAATTTGATGCTTGTATCATCATTTGCACGATTTTTCTGTTATCTGCCCCACTATGCTGACTTGCTTACCAAAATATGAGTGGTTTGTGCATGACGTCATGTGATCCAGTGAGTGTTGCCATATTTCCTATGTCGGTTGTCACTTTCCTTTTACTGTTTGTTATTTGTTACTTCACAAAAAAGTTAGTAAAACATTAAATTCCTTAAAAACAACACCAAAAATTTATTGGTAAAAACGTATATTTCATAAAACAGCTCAGAAAAAATATATTTCTTAATCTTCTCAGACTTTTTTCTTATTCTTTTTTTTTTTTATCCAGCTCAATTTTCTTGTTTAGGTAACTCGTCCTAAAAATTACACACAGTTTGCAAAAATGACTTTATGTCAATGGAAACATCAACACTCGTTGATTTAATTTTACAAGCAAGTATTTTTATACAGTGTTTCCCTTCCCTAAGACTTGCACCATAAATGGCTTTGCAGACATTTCTCAAAAAGTTTAATTGTGAGAAAAAAATGTTCAGACAGTGTATAGAATTGACTCTTATCAATTCTATTGATCCAGAGACTTTGATCACTTTGACTGTCAGTTGCCTTTTGACCTAAATGAGAATGCCGCACTGAAAATTTGTTAGTAATGTAGCCACCTATATATCGGAAAGGTTCTTCCTCTGTTACATCAGATATCAATTTTGAATTATTTGGGTCCACTGACTAACTTTCCATATCCTCTGGAGTGTTTTCTGTATTCTCGTTCTCAAATTCTAGATCCAATTATACATTTTGAAATACGTTGTTAGTTATGCAAATTTTTAATGCAAGTTCACGCTTATTATAGGGTTTGACTTTGCTTGACGCATTCGTCGACACCAACTCAGCTGATAAGCAATCGTTATTTTCATGCTTTCTATTTCCGTTTGTTTTATCGTTAATTACTCAGTGCAACGTTCTTACCAAGAACCAACTTTCTAATTCAATATTATAGTTAACAGTGCCCGGGTGATCATGCGGTTCACTTATCTGTCAACAACAACCAAAATATGTACTAGTGGCTTCTGATTAAATTTTTGTATTAATATATATTCTGCAATGTAATTTCTGGCTAATATTTCATATAGACCCAAGAGTGAGTGATGCCACAAGATCACGTCCTTCTGGAAACTGTAATGTGTGCTTGATTTGGTGTTGCATACTCTCATTTTTGTCATTACCTTGATAACTTTATAATGAAGAGTTTTCTTCTTGATTTTACATCTCCAATCATGCATGATGAATTCATGAGACCAAACCAGTCATTTATCATAGAAATAAATTCTGCAGTAACCTTCCAGTTACTGCTTCCTAACAGCCCCCTTCTCTCCTAAATATTCAATAGACTTGCTACAGTTATTTGATATCAGCTACTAATCTTGTGATCTAGACCATACTCTGTGCTAGTCTTACTTAAAATTTCCCATATAAGAATCAGAAATCAGTATTCTATCTTCAAAACAAAACCCATTCGTTATAAAATGATTTCTCACCAGTTTTATCGTATGTGGGGCATCGGCAAATACGAGTATTCCCTTATTATGACATGGATTTTTTACTGAAACTTACTTTGATTTCCTTGAGTCTATCCAAAAGCCTTCCATAATTTAAGATTGTTCAGCCCTAGTTCATGAACAATTGCAATTACATGGTAGCCTGCATTCGCTACTTCCACAAAAATTCCAATTACCATCTCATGGACATGATTTGTCAAAATCATAATAGATGGGTTGTCTCCATTTACCAATCAGACCCCTCAGCATGATATCCTGAACTTTTCCATGAGGTTTATATAATCTATATATCTGTTTCTTTATCGTAACTCCAGTGCTTTGTAATGCTCATTTCATCAAAAGATATACCCGGCTCACAAGGGAAACTTCTAGCTCTATTTCGCATGACTTCATGTCTCGCCCCTACGGTGGACCAGGTAGCCTGTGCATCATCTGACTTTATTATAAACCTACACTGCCTAGACCGTGGTCGCAGGCTGATGACGAAATCGGTCCCGGAGGCACTGTGGTCTTCTAGGCCTAATCGGTGTCTTTTACTTAGTTTTACCAGGTCATTGAGTTAAGAGAACTCCTCTAAGGCTGGCTCTAAGAATTAGTTAGTAATCTTATGTGTAGAATTTATTGGCAATAAATTAGGTGTTATTTAAGAGGCTGCGGTGTTGTAAAAATGTTAAAATTACTTCTAGCAAAAATTTCTCATTTTCTGCTAAAACTGATTTCATTGTATTGTTTTTAAAATATAAGTTTCTCGTGCACTGATATTTCTAGCATTCCGTTAAAATATGCTTTATAGATACCTGTGTTTAACATGAGGCCCAGATCTGTTGCCGGGATCCCCAAGGCATCCTTGCCTCAAAACAAAATCTACATGATGCACTGAGTACCACCCGGAAATACAGATCCAGTGCTCCATTACGGATTTTTCAGAAGATACTTTATATCCTTGTTAGAACTGTAAGTACTAACGTATGTAAGGGATTGCAAGCTTTTCAACCATAAGTATTTGAAATCTCTTTGTAAATTGTATATAGAATTGTTAACCATTCTTCAGGTGTGAGAAAACACATCTGACTGTATATAGATGCTACTTTTACTCTTACAAGAGTTCTTGATCTGTCAGAGATTTTGTGTCAATAATTTACAATACCTTGAACCAGCCTCTTACTTGCTGCCTTGTTACACTAGTAACCACAAAGATGACCTATGCCGCTACCAGCAGCACCAGCCCATCCAGCAACAATGCTGCAGCAGCAAGCATCTGCCTACCGCCCTTCACAATCCACAACCCAGAGGCCTGGTTTTTCAGAGCAGAGACCATCTCTTCATCCTGCAAAGCTGATGCTGTCCTCGAGTTCCTGCCAGATGACGTCTTTGAGCAGATTGCAGAATGGCTCGTTGACCAACATACAACCATCACCTATGAAATGCTGAAGGCCCAACTAAGGTCATCCTTCAGCATGCTGCCTGCCCTCAGAGCTAGGAAATTTCTAGACAATGTAGGGGTAGCAATAGGAGACCAGCAGCAATCGTACGTCTACAAGCAACTGCGGTGGCAAGTCACGATCCCTGCCACAGACAGCCACCCAGATAATACGTTGGACCTTGTGAGATAGGTCCTAGTTGCAAAATTACCCCGCCAAACAGTTGTGGGCATCCCCAACATATTAACCATTGACCTCGATGATTTCCTGAAGACAGTCAACGCCGCCCCACAGCCATAGCATCAGACCAACACAGAGACGAACAGTAACCCAGAGGACCCCACTGCTCCCATACTCCTCTACAGACCTGGTGGAAAAACAAACCCAAGTGCAAGACCAAAACAGAAGAACGTTCTAAGGGCATTTGTTTCTACCACTGGAGGTTAGGGAGTGAAGCCCAAAAATGTGAAAATGATTGCTGCATGTCAAAAAGCATGTAAAGGGATCGCAGCAGTGACCCAGCAAAATAAACATCAGCAGTGGGCAGACCAGTTACCTCTTAAGAGAAACCGTGCCTGCTTTCAACTGTCTTTCTTTCAGGTACAGACAAAAAGACTCGATGTGTTTTTCACTGTAGACGAAAGATCAAATACGGAGTTCCTGGTCGACAGTGGCGCATGCAAATCATTCATGCCAGCCAGCCCACACGAACGCCTCAGTCCAACCCCCAGCACTCTACAGGTGTCCACTGCCAGTGGAGCCCCACTGAAAATATATGGGAAAAGGACAATGAATTTGTCATTTGGCTGGAAGCAATACAACTGGACATTCATCACAGCAGACATGACAATCGCACTTTTAGGAGCAGACTTCCTAAAAGCCCACAACATAGCAAAACAGCAGCTGATCACACTATCCACCCCCATAGCCCCAATCACACCGACTCCAGTAACAGAGATAAGTTGCCTCATACAGGAGTTCTTGGAGGTATTTAAGGATGCCTTGCAGCACGACCTGACCAAACCCACAAAGCATGATGTCCAACACCACATAGTCACCGAAGGTCCCCCAGTGCATGCCCGTTTTAGACGTTTTGCCCCGGAAAAACTCGTCCATGCCAGACAGGCTTTCTGGTACACAGAACGGGCAGGAATATGCCAAAAGGCCTCCAGCCCCTGGGCATCTCCCCTACACATGGTACCAAAACCTGGTGGCACATGTCGGCCATGTGGCAACTACTGGAGACTCAACATCAAGACAGTACGTGACAGGTACCCACTGCCGAACATCGCCAACATAACCAACCAGATGGAGGGCGCCAAAATATTTACAAAGATCGACCTGTTGAAGGGATACTTCCAAGTCCCGGTCGTGAGGGAGGACAAAAAAAAACAACAATTATCACCCCCCTTTGGCACATACACCTTCAATTACAGCTGCTTCGGCCTTTGGAACTCAGGTGCGATCTTCCAACATCTGATGGACGAAATCCTGGGCAACCTACCCTTACGTGTTGTCTACATCGATGACATACTGATATTCAGCCCCAACATTAAACAACCCATGAAAGACACCAGGCGGGTGCTGCAAATACTTAAAGAAAATGGACTTATAGTCCAAAAAGAAATGTGAATGGGAAAAACCAGTAGTGGCATTCCTGGGATACCAAATAAGCCCCAAAGGTGTCACGCCCCTCCTGACGAAGGTCCAAGCAATCACCAACTTCCCAAAACCATCAACAATCAAAGCAGCTCAAGAATTCATGGGAATGATTAACTATTACCACCGTTTCATACCCAACCTTGCTGAAGTAATGGCCCCAGTGTATGATTGTTTAAAAGGAAAACCTAAAAAAAACTATGTTGGTATGGAAAAAAAAGATAAAGCCTTCGCACTAGCTAAAAAAAGCAATCACCTATGATACCACACTAATCTTTCCTTTACCCCATAGGTCCCTCACCCTAACAATGGATGTGGGTGGCACAGTGATAGGCGCAGTACTCGAACAAGACACAGACAACGATCATTGCCTGTTGGCATTCTTCAGCAAGAAGTTATCGCCAGCAGAACAAAAATACTCACAGTCCACAGAGCCATCTGCCACTTCCGACACATGGTAGAAGGATGACAATTCATGGTACAGATGGATCACCAACTGCTGGTATAAGCCTTCACCAAAAACGGAGATGGGTGGTCAACAAGATAGCAGCATTACCTATCGTAGATAGTAGAACACTCCTGCATCATCAGATACTTAACAGGCTCTTCCAACAATGTGGCAGATGCCCTTTCCTGAAACTCCATCAACACTGTCCAGATCGGGATATCATATCCCGAAATAGCATCAGCTCAGAAGGATGACGTGGACCTACAACTTTGACAGGAGAAACTCACCCTTACTTGGAGTGACCTCTCCATCAATGATGGAGAGACAACCATTGCCTGCGAGATGAGTACCAGACGCCCTTGCTCATACCTTCTGTTTGGGTTGAGAAAGAAAGCCATCAACCTCGCCCCCAACCTGTCCCACCCATTGGGCAGATCCACTGCACTAACCTTGTCGGAGCGGTACATCTGGTGGGGAATGAAGGCAGACATCAAAAAGTGGGCAAGAGAATGCCTCCCATGCCAAACATAAAAAATAACAAGGCACACAGAGACAGGGATAGGAGAATTCCAGACAACACAGTGATGGCTGGCCCACATCCATGTCGACATTGTGGGACCCCTGCCCCCTTCCGAGGGGTACATGTATCTCTTCACGATCATCGACAGGAACACCAGATAGCCAGAAGCAATACCAGTAAGGCAGCAGACAGCAGAGAGTTGTGTGAAAGCACAAATAGACTAGGTCAGCTGTCATGGAGCACCGCAATACTTAACAAGCAACAGAGGAGCTAACTTCACCTCCACCTTAATGAGCTCCCTCACTGCCAGTCTCAGGACAAAACTCATTCACACAACAGCATACAACCCAGAAGAGAACGGCATGGTAGAGCGACTGCACTGGTCTCTCAAATCAGCACTCGCTGCCAGATGTCAAGGTGGGAGTTGGAGAAAGGAATTACTGTGGGTCTTACTGGGACTAAGAACAGCCCCACACACAGCATTCAACGCATAGCTGGCTGAAGCACTCTATGGCCAAGAGTTGACAATACTGGCAGACGTTTTTCAAAACATGAGAGAGCTCATGACCCCTCCAGGCATCTGTAGAGCAATGGAAAATATCATACCAGCGAAGACAACGCATGAAGTAGCAATAAAACAATACGTCCCCGAAGACCTTAAAAGAGCAAAGTATGCATTCATAGGAATACATGCATACAAGCCCCCCCTCTCTCCAGCCTACTCGGAACCACACTGCATACTACAGTGCAGAGACAAAGTTTATCAGCTGACGGTGGATGGGGGAATCACCTGGGTCTCCACCGACAGATTAAAACCAGCCTATATCTCAGACTGCGACCACTTCCCTGGGCTTACTTTCGCGGGGAGGGAGAATGTGAGGTCCAGATCTGTCACAGGACATCCTCATTTCAAAACAAAATCTACATGACACACCGAGTACTCTCAGGAAACACATCCAGTGCTCCTGATTCAAACAATCTTTTATGCATATTTCGGAAGATACTTTATGTCCTTGTTAGAACTGTAGTTACTAATGTATGTAAGGTATTACATGCTTTCTAACCATATGTATTTGAGATCTCTTTGTAAATTGTATATAGAATTGTTAACCATTCTTCAGGTGTGAGGAAACACATCTGACTATATATAGATGTCCCTGTTTTTCCCTAATGTCAAATGCTACTTTTATGCTCACAAGAGTTCTTGACCTGTCAGAGATTTTGTGTCAATAAATTAGAATACCTTGAACCTGTCTCTTACTCGCTGCCTCGTTATAGACGTATATCACAAATTGGTGACAGATTGTTTGGTGTGCACATTAAAAAACTGCTAGATTACCGTCCCATTCTTAACCTTGTTGAGAGTACTTTTTGTTTTCTATTATTTCTTGATGTTGGTCATTCTCTGGTACTCTAGTTCTGTTGTCATTTATCCTATATCACTGAGTTAATTACATTTAGCCAGGCCTTGAATGGAAGATGGAATTAAAAGATGGGTAATCTTATTGCTTCTCTTGCTGTAAAATCCGTCTTTTCATTTCTGTCAACTCCTATATGTGATGGAATTTAGCATACTATTTTTTATATGCATTTGTTTCATTCTGTGTAGCATAATTTTAATATCAGGTACTAAGGGATGCTTTAAAATATACGATTTTATGGCTTCAACTGCGCTCTTTGTATATTATAACATCATTCAACTTCTTTATGGAGATTGTCTCTCTTGTATTTTTATGATATATAATTCTGCTTTATATACAGTTGCTCGTAATGGCAAAGAATTCTGCATTTTAAAATAACAAGATATCACTGAATAGCCAACCCCTCATGTGGTTTGGATCCATCTGTGCAGGCTACACTTCATATTTTCCATTATGCGTCTTCATGTGTTCAAGTACATATTGTTTTATTACCATCCAAGTGTGACTGCCTTTTTCACACCATTATGTAGGTTGATGCAAACATCAGCCTGAATGATCCCCCAAGGCACTATATTATTATGTGACTTATAAGTTTTAATATCTGATAGGTTATTGCTGGAAAAGGGTGATGGATGTCGACAGAAATCTTCCACAGGGATTTTGCCAACAAAGCCTTCTATTTAGTTAGCTTTAGAGATCAATTAAAATAGCAAACGAGACATAATGACTTAATTGGCGAGAAATGACTGGCGTGGAGAACTTACGCAATGATTCTGATTCAAATTGACACTGCTATTTCTTTTGTTGCATGCCTTTTATTATTGAGGAATATACTATAGGTTGCACTTTTGATTAATTAGAGTTATGGAACCAAGAAAAACTTGAGATTTTTGAAGAGGACTCGTTCCTTGGCAAAGCCAAGCGACGTCGCTCGCCAGTCATCTTGTAAAGACATTTGTAAAGTCATTCGTGACATCTCTGCTAAAAGTGTTAGCTGTAAAGTCTCTGCTGAGCAAGTTTTCTGTGGTGATGTCCCATTTTCTTTGCTTACAATTAGTCATGCATAACGCGCTAGGTCACGCAAAGTTCAATCATTTAAACTATGTATATATTTTGTTTACCTGCTGTCAAAAATGTATCACATGTTTCTTCTTTCACAGGCATCAAGATTGTATCCAATTCCATTTCTGTCTGTTCTTACATTGTAAAGTGTACTGGTTCACTGTATTTATTGTTATTTATTATTGACATCAGGTCACTGAGGTTTCCATTGTATTCTGCGGCGCGATGCCAGTCTGCCGCTATATAAACTGCCTGGATCATGAATAAAGTAGCAGTAACCTTATCCTGCTCGTTTCTTTCGCACCTCTTAAAGTGGTGACCCTGGAGTGGTTCCTGAAGCCATTAGCGGACCCATACAGTGACTCAGTCTTGGCTTCAGGAACTTACTCACACCCTTAGCGGACTAATTACGGTGCTGAACCAGTGTTTGGGCGTGCTGACTCTTGTCGGCAAAATCACCAGCGTCATTAGCGGACTCAAACGGCGCGCTTCCAAGTGCGTTTGGCGCGAGTACCCTACTCCAGTTAAGAGGGAAAAGAGTCAGTATGGACGCGGACATCCCTTCCCTCGTTCAGTTAACCGCTAACTTCATGGATTCGGATGTCTACCTCCCCCCCATATCACCCACGTCTGCCCCGCACTGAGGCTCTCACGCTCCTCCACACCCCTGCCCGTGCCCCGCATTCTTCCCTGCCCGGGGCCCTGCCCGGCAGGACAATCACGGGTCGGCCTGAACTTAAAACTGCCGCCGTTCACACAGGGGAACCCATCGTCATGGCTGTACAGGGTTGAGAGCCAGCTCCGGATGGCAGAACTCACCGATGGGGTGCTGCAGGTGGATACCGTGCTTAACGCCCTGCCGGAGGAAATCTACAAAAAGCTTGTCCCGTGGGTGTCCGACGCATGCCCCCTCACCTACCACCTCCTGAAGAAGTCCCTACTCGAGGCATTCTCCCTGCCGGTCGCTGAGCGGGCCGCCCGCGGCCTCGACCTCGCCGTCAGCCCGCGGCGGAGCAGAGTGTCATGGAATCATGGGGCATGATAAAGGACCTCCTCACCCTCCCAGACACCGACAGCACTGGAAAACAAAGCGAAATAAGCCTGTTGCGGGAGCTCCTCCTTCGTCAGCTCCTCCCGGAGGTCCAGACACAAATCCCTGAGCCCTACGCCATGCCCCTCAACGACCTGATCCGCACGGCGCAGAACCTGACGGACTCCGTGAGGGCAACGAAGCGGGTACCAGCACCCGCACTACCAGTCAGCACCATCCAGCAGGAGGAGGGCGCAGAGCAGGAAGTCAACGCCGTCGCCAGGAGGCGCCCAGCGCCTCACAACAGGTGGAATTCCCCGGGGCTGTGCCACTACCATAGGTGGTTCGGCAGGGACCCCTGGAACTGCCTGCCGCCCTGTTCATTCACCCGTTCAAAAAACGGGGGTGGTGGCAGCCAGCAGGACGGGGTGCCATGCCAGCAGAAGAACCCAGGGGCCCAGAATCAGTAGGCTTCTATGTCCGTGACACCGTCTCCGGCAGGATGATGCTGGTCGACACGGGGGCCATTAGATCAATCTTCCCGGCATCCAGAGAGGACCTCAAGCGAGAATCGGACCCGGCTACCTCCCTGACGGCCGCCAATGGGTCCCCCATCCTCTCCTATGGCACCAGGCCCCTGTCGATCTCCATCCTTTGCAGGAGATATTCCTGGGACTTCGTCATCGCGGACGTGAGGACCCCGCTCTTGGGTGCGGATTTCCTTGCCCACTTCGGGCTGGCAGTTGACGTCGGTAGGAAGCGCCTCCTCGACACCGACTCCTGCCAGTCCCTCCCATTGGCAACGGGACCCAAGGCACCCATCATCTGTTCCACCGCCCCCCAACAGTACGCACAGCTGCTGACGGAGTTCCTGGAAGTTTTCAGGCCCAAGCTCCGCCAAGTCCCCAGGGCCCCAGCCAAACATGGCATCTACCATCACATAAAGACAAAGGGGCCCCCTGCAAATGCGAGGTTCCGGAGGCTTCCCCCGCAGTGCCTACAGGAGGCCAAGGATGCATTCGCTGAAATGGAGCAGATGGGAATCTGCAAGAAGGCCTCCAGCCCGTGGGCGTCCCCCCTCCACATGGTGCAGAAACCAGACAGTTCCTGGAGACCCTGCGGCGACTACAGGCGGCTTAACCTCACAACGGAACCTGACCATTACCCCCTGCCGAACATGCAGGACCTAACGGCTTCCTTCCCCGGGGCCAAAATTTTTACTAAGTTGGATCTCTTGAAATCCTATTTTCAGGTACCAGTCGCGCCAGAGGACATACCAAAGACTGCCATCATCACGCCTTTCGGGTCCTCGTAAGGGGAGGAGACGCGGCTGCCCCAGAAAAAGCCAGCCCACACCTGCAGTCAGGCAAACCCACACAGAGGGTGTTCCCCCGATGTCCTCACGCAGCCAGGGCCCCCTGAAGCGCCCCAGCAGATACGCCGACTAATCAGACGTTACCCACGTCTTGTGGGGGGGGGAGTATTTGTAAAGACATTTTTAAAGTCATTCGTGAAGTCTCTGCTAAAAGTGTTAGTTGTAAAGTCTCTGCTGAGCAAGTTTTCTGTGGTGACGTCCCATTTTCTTTGCCTACAATTAGTCATGCCTAATGCGCCAGGTCACGCAAAGTTCAATCATTTAAACTATGCATATATTTTGTTTACCTACTGTCAAAAATGTATCACATGTTTCTTCTTTCACAGGCATCAAGATTGTATCCAATTCCATTTCTGTCTGTTCTTTCATTGTAAAGTGTACTGGTTTGCTGTATTTATTGTTACTTATTATTGACCTCAGGTCACTGAGGTTTCCATTGTATTCTGCGGCGCGACGCCAGTCTGCCGCTATGTAAACCGCCTGGATCATGAATAAAGTAGCAGTAACCTTATCCTGCTTTTTTCTTTCGCACCTCTGAAAATCTTCTAACACTAGCGTAAATCAGATGTGTTGTTGTGCGTCCTGTCTTTCCCGGGCGGCCACCTGCTGGATTGACCATGAGGCTTTAGGTAATTATAGTAATTGTAATCCAATTAAACTGATGCCCATCTCAGCTATTACGTTGAATTGTAACATGTTGTGAAGTAGCATAGCATTGGTGAGCCCAATGGGCAAAATTCTAGGCTCAATTAAATAGCAATATCAGTAAAATTGTAGCAAACTTAACATAACTTTTGTGCCACCACGTCTTCCAGAAATTCATCCTTTGTTCCTCGTTCATAATTTGTAGTAACGTGAAGTTATTGTAAATTTTCATGTATTTTTCATAGTAATGTAACTTTAGATAGCTTCAGTATGTTTTTTGTATAATAGTTTATTTTTCTAATAAAATTTGGAAAATATACTTGAGTTTTGTGTAGCCGCCAACTTGTTGTGCTGGTTCGAAGCCGTTGTTCTCTGATTGTATATACTCGCCCAGAACAATGGGCGAGAGCCATCATTAACTGAGTTATCATTGGGAGAAATTCGCAACATTTGGTTCTTCGACCGAGTATACATAGGTAATAAGCCAGGATGCATGCGGCTAGGCTATGCCATTCTGGATAGCCTTAAAGTAATGAGGAATTCTGGATACGTATGTATAATTTCATTGTCTTTAGAGACGTATCAGGATCTCATTCAAAAGATCGACTGAGATCATGATGAACTTGCCGACATTTTTAGATCTGGTGTTAAGTTAGAGGATGTCTCTAATGAAGACGTGTGCATTGCACTCAGCGAGTCTCATAGCTTTCCCAGACATATCAACCGTCTCAATGGAAATTAAGGGAGATTAAATTATCTGTCTTTAAAAGGGATATGAGCGAGTATGTAACCTTCAAACAGTTTTTTGATGTCTATGTGTATAAATGTTCATAACTAAATTCGATCACCAAGTTCACACACTTACTTAGCATGCTAGAAGATGAGCCACTTAGGTTGGTAAAGTCGCTGAGTGTCACCATGGAGAACTATGATGTAGCAATCTGTTTGTTAGACAAATTGTATGGTAACTCACAACAGACATTGGCTCTGTTATTCAATTGCCTCAGGGACTTACCTACCCGTACCTTTAAGCATGAAAGCCTCAAAAAGTTTTGAATCGAACTTGCAAGAGACCTATCGCACTGATGGTGGTCTCTTTCGAGCACGTGTGTGTGTGAGTTTGTCATACCTTCGGAGGGACCCAGACAAAGAGAAAAACAAAAGCATCCCATTTTCTCTCACTCAAGGAACGCAACTTCTACCATACAATATTTCCGTCTGTTTCTCCCTAACCATTGTTGTCTCAATTTATATACAATCACCACTAATCATGTACTCATAATGTTCCACCAAATCTTCCGTATCAAACTGTATGTATGTTTCTGTTTGTGAAGATGCCAAACATCTCGCCATTTCACATATATTATGCTACTGCACTGTATTCATTAATCTGTCTTGAATCTCATGCAACTGTCCATATGTGGAATTTCCTGGCCTTTCCATTGATATATGTTTTATCACTGTACGTTTATTATGTCTCTCACAATCGCCATCTGTTTTTCTGCCGACAAACACAGATGTCCGAAACATTACCTCTGTTTTGCCCTGTCTGTGTGTAGATGCTACTTTGCAGCTTGCACCAGCCAATAACAACTTCGAAGATTCTGTACATCCATTCAGTAAGGAACCACCAATAAATCAGTCAACACCCAGCCAGTATGTCACTCTATCCCGTCCTTGCACTGGTGACCCCGGAGTGACACAAAGGAGGTGATGGCAGATGGCCGACCCAAGATGACGACCCACGCGCCAACAGACCCTTCGCCGCCTCCCCGCTCCCTGCCGTTCCCCAGCCCTCAGTAGATGTCCGACCCTCCGAGATGACCCACCCCACCACAGGAACCCTGGACACCTCCTCCAGGCAGCATGCCACCGTCCCCGAACTTGTACCAGACGACCTGACCAACGAAGGACCAGCCAACATCAGCCGACGTCATCCTTCAACCTGCTACCATCCTCGAGTTCCTGCCAGCCCCCGAACTCGTACCGGACGACCTGACCAACGAAGGACCAGCCAATGTCAGCCAACGTCATCCTTCAACCTGCTACCGTCCTCGAGTTCCTGCCGGCCAGCGCCGCCCTTCAGCCTCCTACCTGCCCCTAGCCCAAGCCCTTCGCGCCCATTCCAACTGTCAGCAAGATGATTTCTGCATCGACGCCTTCCTTGTGGGGGGTGGGGTATTGTAAGAGACCTATTGCACCAATGGTGGTCTCTTTCGAGCACACGTGTGTGTGCGTTTGTCATACCTTCAGAGGGACTCAGACAAAGAGAAAAACAAAAGCATCCGATTTTCTCTCACTCGAGGAATGCAAATTCTACCATACAATATTTCCGTCTGTTTCTCCCTAACCATTGTTGTCTCGATTTATATACAATCACCACTACTTGCATTGCCATGCAAGCATTCTAATCATGTACTCATAATGTTCCACCGAATCTTCTGTGTCAAACTGTATGTATGTTTCTGTTTGTGAAAACGCCAAGCATCTCACCATTTCACATGTATTATGCTACTGCATTGTATTCATTAATCTGTCTTGAATCTCATGCACCTGTCCATATGTGGAATTTCCTGGCCTTTTCGTTGATATATGTTTTATCACTGCACGTTTATTATGTCTCTCACAATTGCCATCTGTTTTTCTGCCAACAAACACAGATGTCCGAAACATTACCTCTGTTTTGCCTTGTCTGTGTGTAGATGCTACTTTGCGGCTTGCACCAGCCAATAACAACTTCGAAGATTCTGTACATTCATTCAGTAAGGAACCACCAATAAACCAGTCAACACCCAGCCAGTATGTCACTCTATCCCGTACTTACAAATTTGTCATTGTATTGGAACAAACTGACAAACTCAGTCTCATGTTAGGCTGGGAAAGGATAGTACTTAACTTAGTAAACAAGAAACTTGTTGCAGGAGTAGTCTATCCTCAAGTTGTCAACTTTTTGTGTAAGTTGGATTATTCAATAACTGAAATGTATGACGCTCTACACTTCCACATTCGTACTTTGAGCAACGTTGTGATTATGACGCCATCTTTGAACTCCTCAAAGCCTACAGCCGAAGAGCCATCAGCTGCTGCTTGTCAAATCTTGCCTCTTTTGCAACAAAGGGCATTCTCCAAATGACTGTTGCAATTTTATCTGCGTAAACAGCCGTAAGAGGGTCTTAATGCAAAACCAGCAATGTTTCAATTGCTTTCTGAAAGGATGTCATAGTCATGAGTGCTGTGGTAATCAAAATTGCAAAATTTGTAGAGGACATCACCATACCCTCATTTGTTCCAATAACATAATATCTAATAAAAATCTTAACGAAGCTTCACCTAGTAACACCGTTCCTAGATCCAACCTTGTGTCTAACACCACCACTCAGATCCAGACCCAGAAAAAGAGAGCCTGAAGAGAAAGCTTAATGTAAACAATCAATGTAACAAATCAGATGAGAAGCTGTCTGTTAATGCTAAACTATTGAATTCCCTAGTAGCATGGACTTGCCACCTACTTTATTGTCAACTGCTTCAGCTACCATTTGTGGCAATAATAATAATAAGGAATGTGTGACCCAAGTATTTTTCGACACTGGAAGCCAAAGGAGCTTTATTTGTATCCATTTGGCAGCTGAATTGGACCTCCCCATTGTCAAAAAGGTTGCATTGAATATTGCACCCTTTGCAGCTGACGTGATGGAGGGGAAGCTTTACCTAGTAGCGTGCCAGCTGAGAACAGTGTAGAGCGTCATACATTTCAGTTACTGAATAATCCTGAGGTTATGGTTGTTAGTTCACGACAAGGTAAATACACCCATTCATAATGTTGGGCTGATGACTGTAAGAGAGTATTTGGAGCAGAAAGGTTACACACTTGCAGATCAGTAGGTTGAAAGCGACGCTCTTTAAAATGTGCAAATTTTAACTGGAGCTGATTATTTCAGCTATTTTGTGTATGGATTACAAAAGTGTGATGGAGTCAGCTTATTTGTCACACCTAATGGAGTATCTCCTTATGGGAGACTGCCAGGATGGGCTAGAGAGGTCACTGATAGGTTTGTTGTAAGAACTACATGTGTGTAGCATTCAAGAGACTTAGCATGATGTTGGTAAGTGGTGGAGACTAGACATGCTGGGCATTCAGCCTGATGAGCAATTCACTATTGCACACAATGCTGCTATGTGACATGTTGTGAGCAAGGTCTACTGTTCCATGATCGCGAGAAGCTGACTACCAACTATAAGCTTGCAATTGCTCAAATGAAGTCATTAGAAGCTTGTTTCAGTTATGATCCCGTGTACTGTCGGCAATATTCTGATGTGATCCAAACTTATGTAGATAACAGGTTCATTTGAAAAATGCCTAGCCCAGTCGTTGAGGGCTATTATGTGCCTCTCTTTGGGGTAGTTAAGGAAAACACGACCACACCACTCCAAGTAGTGTTTAATGCTTCTTCAAAGCACAATGGTGGGCTGTCACTTAATGAGTGCCTATATGCCGTCCCTAACTTGGTAGAAGTGTTATTTGATTTGTTATTAAGATTCAGGTCCAAGCCTTAAGCTGTCACTGCCAATATTTCTAAGGTGTTATACTAGACACCAAAGATGCCAAATATGCTCATTTTCTGTTGCCAGAAAATCCCTCTAAAATTACCACCTTTGAATTCAAAATAGTCGTATTGGTGTAACCTCAAGCCCTTACTTCTTGCAGCAAGTCTTGCAAACTCATCTACAGAGGGAGGGAAGAGATGAGCTCTTAAAGTACTTTTACTTTGACACTTTTATTAAGGTGTATGATTCAGTTGAGAAAATGATGCAAGATTCAGTTCAAGTCAAAGCAATTTTGGAATGTGCTCACATGCAACTCAGGGGATGGGCTAGTAACAAGTCACAATTTGATTCTGAAGTTCATGTTGAAATGCCAAATCTTGGAATAATATGGAACCACGAGTCCGACACCATGTCATTTAAACCATTCAAGGGAAAGGGAGTGATAAATAGGAAATGGGTACCCACCAAACGAAAGATCTTGTCCTTATTTGTGTCCAACTTTAACCCTTTAGGCCTTGTATCCCCAATTTTTGTCGGAAGTAAAACTTTTTTGCAAGTTCTGTGGAATGAGAAAGTGGGTTGGGACTATGTCCTAACTCCTGAGAGAGCAGCAGAAGTGAGAGAAATAATCTCTGATTTTATTGATCATTTAAAGTTCAAAAGGGGGTTAGTTCCAGAGAATGCAGAATTGCATGTTTTTTGTGATGCTTCCATGAAAGCTTATGGGGGAGTAACTTATGCTAGACTCATCAATGGGGAGACTTACCTGTTAACAGCAAAACTTAGAATTGCCCCTCGAAAGAAACACATGCTAATGATCCCACAATTAGAGCTAATGGCTTTACTTGTCGGGGCCAGATTAGCAAAGTATCTCAGCCAAGCCTTTAAATTTAGTAAAGTAATGATCTGGGGAGATAGTGAAGTAGCTATTTCACGGGTGAGTAGCAAAATTGAAAACAAGAATAAATTCATAGCCAACAGGGCATGGGAAGTATCCTTTATTCTACAGGAGTGAAGATTCAACTTGTAGTATTTTACCACCAAGCAGAATCCTGAGGATGTGGTGTCCCGAGGAGCACATATCAAGCAACTTCAAGAGCAATCCTTGTGGGCAAGAGGCCCAGCCATGTTACATAACCCAGGTCCTATACCAGCAATTGATGACTCTTGAGACGATACAGCTTTGTCAATAGCAATGTCTGCAATACCAGAGTTGCAGAAGGAACTTCAGCCAGCACCTCCTGCTCTGTTATTTCACTTTTGGGAGAGTATATCCAACTACAGCTCTCTTTACAATATAATGAAACAGATATGTAAATTTCAGAAAATTAGAGATAATCCCTTAACCAAGGTAACATATGCAGAAGAAAAATTTCTGAAAATTAGAGATAATCCCTTAACCAAACTAGCATATGAAGAAGAATGCCATCATTGGTCCACTTTGTGTAGATATTTGAAGAAAGGTGGAGAAGCTTCTCATGAAATAGTTAATTTTACCAGACAATTAAATTTAGTTTTTTTAATCAGTAATGTCATATATTCTAGATATCATTTGAAAATGCTAGTAGTGCAATGAATGACTTGATCCTGTTGCCCCCTAAGGGCGAACTTGTAATGTATCTCAAACATATACACCGAATTCATCTTCACTGTGGCGTCAATACAGTTATCTCACTTTTCAGACAGTGTTGGATGTCAGCAGTGAGAATGCTGGTTAAGTGTGTCGTCAGTCAATGTTTAGAGTGTAAGTGGATGCTCAGAGCTCCATTGTTGCCGTCTCCTCAACCCCAGCTACAGAACCCTTGTGTGACTCTGATGATGCTGTTCACAACATAGGACTTGACCATGCAGGTCCAATCAACATCCATTAGGGTCAGTCATACATCCTCCTAATTACATGTCTCAGCACTTGTGCCGTCTACCTGGATCTGGTGAACCTCAGCTGACACCTCTATCCTGTGTCTTCGTAGATTTGCCACCTGTCACAGTGCCCTAACCACAATCTACTCTGATAACCATGTAACCTTCAAGTCGGCAAGCAACTTGTTAGCTGATCTCTGCGAAGAGGACGTGACTCAGTTGTACTTGAGAGTAAGAGGGATACGGTGGTATTTCCAAACTCCACATTTGCCTGGGAAGGCCGGACTTTTTGAGAGACTAATTGAGTTGACGAAGCTTGCCCTGGTGGTCTCACTTGGTAGTCTTGTTCAATGAGGAACAGGCAAGAACACTAGCTACAGAGACAGAGTGTGTCATCAACAACCACCCTCTTACTTATTGTGGTGACACCCATGAGGTTGAGGTTCTTAGTCTGTTGCATCTCTTATGAGGTAGGATCATCCAGTTGCTGCCTGCCGTTGCCCCGAATGGAAGCATGCCTGATACCTTCACAATGAAGAAGATTCGAGCTGAATATTTCAAGCTAGATGTGTAAAGACATCTGTAAAGTCATTCGTGAAGTTTCTGCTAAAAGTGTTAGTCGTAAAGTCTCTGCTGAGCAAGTTTTCTGTGGTAACGTCCCGTTTTCTTTGCCTACAATTAGTCATGCCTAACGTGCCAGGTCATGCAAAGTTCAATCACTTAAACTATGTATATATTTTGTTTACTTGCTGTCAAAAATGTATCACATGTTTCTTGTTTCACAGGCATCAAGATTGTATCCAATTCCATTTCTGTCTGTTCTTACATTGTAAAGTGTACTGGTTCGCTGTATTTATTGTTATTTATTATCGATGTCAGGTCACTGAGGTTTCCGTTGTATTCCGCGGCGCGATGCCAGTCTGCCACTATATAAACTGCCTGGATCATGAATAAAGTAGCAGTAACCTTATCCTGCTCGTTTCTTTCGCACCTCTTAAAGTGGTGACCCTGGAGTGGTTCTCGAAGCCATTAGCGGACCCATACGGCGACTCAGTCTTGGCTTCAGGAACTTTCTCACGCCCTTAGCGGACTAATCACAGCGCTGAACCAGCGTTTGGGCGTGCTGACTCTCGTCGGCAAAATCGCCAGCGTCATTAGCGGACTCACACGGCGTGCTTCCAAGTGCGTTTTGGAGCAAGTACCCTACTCCAGTTAGAGGGCAAAGAGCGAGTATGGACTCGGACATCCCTTCCCTTGTTCAGTTAACCGCTAACCTCACGGATTCGGATGTCTACCTCCCCCCCATATCACCTGCGCCTGCCCCCTCACTGAGGCTCTCACGCTCCTCCACACCCCTGCCCGCGCCCCGCACTCTTCCCAGCCCGGGGCCCTGCCTGGCAGGACAACCACGGGTTGGTCTGACCTTAAAATTGCCGCCGTTCACGCAAGGGAACCGATCGTCATGGCTGTACAGGGTCGAGAGCCAGTTCTGGATGGCGGAACTCACCGATGGGGTGCTGCAGGCGGATACCATACTTAACGCCCTGCTGGAGGAAATCTGAAAAAAGCTTGTCCCGTGGGTGTCCGATGCACGCCCCTCACCTACCATCTCCTGAAGAAGTCCCTCTTCGAGGCATGCTCGCTGCTGGTCGCCGAGCGGGCCGCCCGCGCCCTCAACCTCGCCGTCAGCCTGTGGCAGGAGCAGAGCTCCATGGAGTCATGGGGCATGATAAAGGACGTCCTACCCCTCCCAGACACCGATGGCACCGGAAAACAAAACGAAATAAGCCTGTCGCGGGAGCTCTTCCTTTGTCAGCTCCTCCTGGAGGTCTGGACACAAATCCCTGAGCTACCAGCACCCGCACTACCAGTTAGCACCATCCAGCAGGAGGAGGGCGCAGAGCAGGAAGTCAGTGCCATTGCCAGGAGAGGTGGAATTCCCCGGGGCTGTGCCACTACCACAGGCAGTTCGGCAAGGACGCCCGGAACTGCCTGCCGCCCTGTTCATTCACCTGTTCAAAAAACGGGGGTGGTGGCGGCCAGCAGGACAGGCCGCCATGGCAGCACAAGAACCCAGGGGCCCAGAACCAGTAGGCTTCTACGTCCACGACACCGTCTCCGGCAGGATGATGCTGGTCGATACAGGGGCCATTAGATCAATCTTCCCGGCATCCAGAGAGGACCTCAAGCAAGAATCGGACCCGGCTGCCTTCCTGACGGCCGCCAATGGGTCCCCCATCCTCTCCTACGACACCAGGCCCCTGTCGATCTCCATCCTTGGCCGGAGATATTCCAGGGACTTTGTCATCGCGGACGTGAGGACCCCGCTCCTGGGTGCGGATTTCCTTGCCCACTTCGGGCTGGCAGTCGACGTCGGTAGGAAGCGCCTCCTTGACACCGACTCCTGCCAGTCCCTCCTGTTGGCAACGGGACCCAAGGCACCCACCATCTGTTCCCCCGCCCCCCACCAGTATGCACAGCTGCTGACGGAGCTCCCGGAAGTTTTCAGGCCCAAGCTCCGCCAAGTCCCCGGGGCCCCAGCCAAACATGGCATCTACCATCACATAAAGACAAAGGGCCCCCCGCACATGCAAGGTTCCGGAGGCTTCCCCCGCGGCGCCTACAGGAGGCCAAGAACACATTCACCAAAATGGAGCGGATGGGAATCTGCCAGAAGGCCTCCAGCCCGTGGGCTTCCCCCCTCCACATGGTGCAGAAAGCAGACGGCTCCTGGAGACACTGTGGCGACTACAGGCGGCTTAACCTCACAACGGAACCTAACCATTACCCCCTACCGAACATGCAGGACCTAACGGCTTCCTTCCACGGGGCCCAAATTTTTACTAAGTTGGATCTCTTGAAATCCTATTTTCAGGTACCAGTCGCACCAGAGGACATACCAAAGACCGCCATCATCACACCTTTCGGGTCCTATGTGTTCGCCTTCTCCACCTTCGGCCTGAGGAACGCCGGGGCGACTTTCCAGCAGCTCATGGACAGCATCCTGGGGGACCTGAAGTTCTGCGTCTGCTACGTAGATGATATCCGTATATTTACCAGGTCCCACAAGGAGCACCAGAAACACATCCGGGCAGTCCTGCAGTGCCTGCAGGAAAACAGCCTCGTCATACGTTTCGACAAGTGCACCTTCGGCGCCCAGAAAGCCGGTTTTCTGGGCCACGAGATGTCTCTGGATGGTGTCCGCCCGCTCACATCCAAAGTCGCAGCTGTCACCAGGTTCCCCGTTCCCACCTCCGTCAAGGCCGTCCAGGAGTTCCTCGGGATGGTGAACTGCTATAGGAGGTTCATCCTCGGGATGGTGAACTGCTATAGGAGGTTCATCCCTGGGATCGCGCACACCATGGCCCCTCTGACGGAAACACTCAAAGACCAACCAAAGTCCTTGTTGTGAGGCCCCAGCCAGCAGCAGGGCTCCCCCTGACGAAGGCCGCCCTCGCCGAGGCAACTGCCTTGGCCCACCAGGATCACAACGCCCCACTCCAGCTGACGACGGAGGCCAGCAACGTCGCCTGTGGTGCTGTCTTGGAACAGGTCATCGACGGCGCCCCTCAGCCCATCGCCTTCTTCGGCAAGAAATTCAACCCCGCAGAGGCCCGTTACAGCACCTTCGACCGGGAACTCTGTGCAGTGTGCCATGCAGTCCGGCATTTCAAGTTCCTCCTGGAGGGCACTCCCTTCACAATCTACACGGACTACCAGCCACTGGTACACGCCTTCACAAAGCAAAGGGACGCATGGTCTTCCAGGCAGCAGCGACATCTCTTGGCCATCGCCAAGTTCACCTGCTCCATCAAGTACCTCCCCGGCAGGACGAACCCTGTGGCAGACGCCCTCTCCAGAGTCGAGATGAACGTGGTGCAGCTTGGGATCAACTACGAAGACCTTGCCAGGGAACAGGCCGCCGACCCAGAGACCCCAGCCTACCGCACCGCCATCACGTCCCTGAAGTGGCGGGACGTGCCCCTCGCCCCTGGGCGCCCAAGTCTCCTCTGCAATGTCAGTACCGGCCAGCCCCGCCCCCTGGTGCCAGCCTTCTGCCGCTGCCAGGTATTTGACGTCATCCACGGCCTCTCACACCCCTCCGGCAGGACGACGGCCAAGCTGCTGTCAGGGAAGTTCGCCTGGCACGGAATGCAGGAGGACGCGAGGTCCTGGGCAAGGCAGTGCCTGCAGTGCCAAACCAGCAAGGTGGGGCATCACACCGAGTCCGGGGTAGGTGAGTTCCTGCAGCCAGAGCGACGCTTCGGCCACATCCACATCGACATCGTCGGGCCCCTTCCCCCATCCGACAGGTCCAGATACCTCCTGATGGACGTAGACCACTCAACGCGGTGGCCCAAAGCCACGCCAATGCACGAAGCAACCACCAGCTCACGTGCCGAGGCCCTGCTCTCCAGCTGGATCAGCCGCTTCAGCGTCCCAGACCACATCACAACCGAAAGGGGTCCCGCTTTCCTGTCCAAATTGTGGTCCGCCCTGACTCGGCTGCTGGGGACAACGCATCATACCACCATGGCCTACAACCCAGCGGCCAACGGCTTGGTCGAGAGGTTTCATAGGTCGCTGAAGGCATCCCTTATGGCCTGCTGCACCGCCGAGGACTGGAAGTACCAGCTGCCGTGGGTCCTCCTCGGGTTGAGAACCGCCCCCAGGGCCGACGGCACCCCGTCCGTGGCTAAGAAAACCTACGGCGAGCCCCTCGTAGTCCTGGGTGAGCTCGTGACATAGGATCGCCACAACCCATCGGTCCAGAGGCTTCGCGACATAGTCCGCATGTTCGCCCCCTGCAAGCGGATATATACCGACAGGTCAGCCACCTTCACGCTTGCCAGTCATCTTGTAAAGACATCTGTAAAGTCATTCGTGATGTCTCTGCTAAAAGTGTTAGCTGTAAAGTCTCTGCTGAGCAAGTTTTCTGTGGTGACGTCCCATTTTCTTTGCCTAAAATTAGTCACACCTAACGCGCTAGGTCACGCAAAGTTCAATCATTTAAACTATGTATATATTTTGTTTACCTGCTGTCAAAAATGTATCACATGTTTCTTCTTTCACAGGCATCAAGATTGTATCCAATTCCATTTCTGTCTGTTCTTACATTGTAAAGTGTACTGGTTCGCTGTATTTATTGTTATTTATTATTGACCTCAGGTCACTGAGGTTTCCATTGTATTCCGCGGTGCGATGCAGTCTGCCGCTATATAAACTACCTGGATCATGAATAAAGTAGCAGTAACCTTATCCTGCTCGTTTCTTTCACACCTCTTAAAGATGATGCTCTATTTGCCTTTCAGCTACTTGGAGCACCAAATACCTACAGGCACTATGCCAATGTCATGATTTTGGCCTTGGCGCGCTGACTCCATTCAGATGCAATGACGTTGTCATAAATTCTGGCCTCTTGGAAGAATTATGCAACTCTACTCCGGAGAGGATGATGTTGTTCAATCTATGGAAGCCCTGTTTGAAGTTGAAGAATATCTCGTACTAATCGAACACATTATCATGTTGGAAGTAAATGACAGACATGAAGACCGCAACTGTGATATCGTGTGAAGTAAAGTGAACAACGATACCGAACTTGTAAATGTTGAAAGTGGTAAAGACAGTAACATGCATGACAATGAAAGTATGGCATTGAACACTGACAATCACGAACTAATTGATAATGATTCAGAGACAGTGGGTGAAGATAGTAGAGAAAGACAGAATATAGTGAATGTAGACAGAACTCTGTGTAGACCCAAAAGAAAAGTGGCTCTAACCCAGTGATGAAAAATGGGACAGTGGCTCTGTGAGGGCCAACTATAGTGTTGTATAAGGACATTTATTCCTTGAGGAGGAATGATATGGAACTGTGAGAAGGTCCAGGATAGGATGCTTATTCTATGTGTTAATAAGAGAGAGGAGCGCCATTGTGCAATTTATTCATATTCTCACTGTTCTTATGTGCTGTGTTATGTAGTTGTAAGCCACGCAGTAGTGTCCAGTACCATGTTTGTGCTGCGAGCCAGCTGTGACTGTGAGGCCTCCAGTATGAGTTGGGCTGTAATTCAGACCCGAGCGTTGTCTCCTCTCAGACGTCATTCTCATTCTTCTTTCCCTGGCTGTTAGAATCCTCTGGCTGGGAGGATGTTGACAAAATCTTCTGTAGGGATTTTGCTAACAAAACCTTCTATCTAGTGTGGCTTAGAGAGCAGTAGAAATAGCAAACGAGATGTAATGACTTATGTGGCGAGAAATGACTGAAGTGGGGGACTTACACGATGGTTCTGATTGAAATGATATGGCTATTCCTTTTGTTGCATGTCTTTTATTATTGAGGAATACACCATATGTTGCACTTTTGATTAATTAGAGTTATGGAACCAAGAAATTTGCTTACAGAAACTTAGTTAAAAACTTGAGATTTCTGAACGGGACATTCCTTGGCAAAGCCAAGCGACGTTGCTCACCACTCATCTTCTAACACTAACGTAAATCAGACATGTTTTGTGTGTCATGTCTTCCCCGGGCGGCCACCTGCTGGATCGACCACGAGGCTTTATGTAATTATAGTAATTGTAATCCAATTTAATCGATGCCCATTTCAGCTATTACGTTGAATTGTAACGTGTTGCGAAGTAGCGCAGCATGGGTGAGCCCGATGGGCAAAATTCTAGGCACGATTAAATACCAATACCAGTGACATTGTAGCAAACTTAACATAACTTTTGTGCCTTGATTTAACTGCCACATGTTCCAGAAATTCATCCATTGTTCCTCGTTCAGTTCGCTCTTGACTGTAAACCCAGCTATAGTTTGTAATAACATAAAGTTGTTGTAAATTTGCATATATTTTTCATAGTAACGTAATTTTAAATAGCTTGGGTATGTTTTTTGTACTATAGTTTATTTTTGTAATAAAATTTAGAAAATGTGCTCGTGTTTTGTGTAGCCGTCATTTTTGTTGTGCTGGTTCGAAGTCACTGTCCTTTGGTTGTGTATCCTCGCCCATGAATAACGGGCGAGAGCCATTATTAACCGAGTTATCGTTGGGAGAAATTCTCGACAATGGGCGTTTTACATTTCGAAGTACGTCATGTTAAAAAAAAACATTGCTTTTGTTGGAGATGATCCTATTCTAATTTCCAAGCCTCTTGCATTGTTAAAATTTCTAGTCGGTATGAAAGGCTCTTGTTCCAAGTCTAAGGTCCAAATGATGGGCAGGACCTAATGATTTCAACACAGACTTGGAAGCTGAGGTAGCCTATACATTGGACTTCCGTATTTTAGAATTGTTAAGACAGACGCTTTATATAACTTCAACATGGTGTGCCTATCAGCACTCCAAGTGGTATGAACTAATTTTTAAAGTAAATTAAGTGCTTCCCCTTTATGTAATTTGTGTGTGCTTTCCAGTTTAAATGTTGATCGGAAAACAAATCTAAAAATTTTCCTTAATCATAAAGTTACTAATCTGTCATCGATTTTTAATTCTATTTTCTGACCATTTATCCATCTTTTATCATTATAAAACATTACAGCTTTTGTCTTTTCAACTGAAAATTGGAAGCCTACTGACTTGGCTCAAGCATGAATTTTAATAATTGCAGTACTTAGTATTCTTTGTACATGTTTTAAGTTGTGTGAAGTACAAACTATTGCAAAATCACCATCACACAAACTGTTATTAGCTCATTGAGATAAAGTGTTAACAACATTTCTTATCGCTAAAGAAATTAATGTCCCACTCAACAAGCTTCCTTGTGGAACACCTTTGTCTCAGCTACAAGTTTAGGAGATAGTTGTATCTATCTTTGTTTGAAATGTTCTTTCATTTACGAAGTTTTCAATTAAAAATTGGCATTTCGCCCCTTCAACCATTTTTATAAAGGGATTTTAATATTGAATATTTCATTGTTGTAATGTATGCTTTTCGTATGTCGAAATTGCTAATATTAATTTACGTTGTGCAAAACCACCTCTTATTTGGTTTTCTAAACATGTTAGAGGATCTACACTAAGGTTGCTTTCCCTACTCTTGATCCAGACTGTGTTCAGTCAAGATTTTATTTTCCTCTAAACACCAAATAAATCCGTTGTGAACCATTTTTTCCATTACTTTACATAAACAGCTAGTGAAGAAAATAGGTCGATAATGATTTACAATAGATGGGTCTTTCCCTGGTTTAGCAATTGGAACAATTAGTGTGTGGCTCCATCGTTTTCGAATAATAATTTTAAGCCACAGATCATTGTAAAAGTTTAGTAAATATTTTTTACGGCATGATTTCAATGTTTAATAACCTCAAATGGCAAGATATCTAACATATCAATTGGATATAAAAAAATACATGTACACAAACACACACACAGACATATATATATAATATATATATATATATATATATATATATATATATATATATATATATATATATATATATATATATTGTCAAGACTTAACAACCTTCTTAACTTTTTGTGCTAAGGCAGGCTCTTTCAAATTTTGACTAAAGCCCTTACATAAAAAAAGAAGAAAAAAAAAAGCTCAATATTTAGGACTCAATAGCCAGCCACATGGCATTACTGAAGTAATCAATGACGGCAAAGGACAGTGAGGGAGTATGATACAAAATAATAATTTTTAAAGTAAACTGTATTTTTCCTAACTATACAAACCTGAGGTCCTATACATTAGGAATTACTTTCAGGTGTAGGCTGGAAACGGCCGTTAAACTCTTGAGCAAGGTGGTTAGGCAGTAACTACCGCCAGGTAGGCGGGGATACCCGCCTGCTCGGATGTAAACATTCCAGTTTGCCTTTCGGTCCAGGTTCAGATTGAGGGGTGGCATGAGGTGGGCATAAAGTCTAAAGGACCTCGGGTTTGTATAGTTAGGAAAAATACAATTTACTTTAAAAATTATTTGTTCCGACACAATATACAAACCCTCGGTCCTTTACATTAGGAAGACTCATTGGTTGGAGGGAGGAATCTGAGTGAGTCTCCTGAACTGACTGGAGTTCTACACACCTGGGTTACTCCTCCTGGTCGAAAGAGCGAGGAGGAGTACCGTGCCTCTGACATATTGATCGGAGTGTAGGAACTGCAAGATCAAATGTCAGATACTGGACATTTTCGCATGAGTGAGGAAACGTAACTCCTAAGAAATAGGCTGGAAGGATCTAGAGTCGGAGGCAGTAAGGAAAAGCCGAGATAGGGTTCCCTTATTGCCAGTCTCTCCTTCCTCCCCTTGCTAGAGGAAGGAGCGGAATTGCTCCTATGATTCTATAAGAAAAATAGAACGGGTGCTCGATGTGTAGTCTTACCGCATCAGTGCAAGTTCCAGCAGGTATTGGTTCGAGTCCTATTCTCATCCCTAAGGAGGAGAAGGTGGAGGACGGGGAAGGAGGAGGAAGAGAGGCCAGTCACTCTCGGAATCCTTCTCACTTCCAGAACCAACGCCTTAGGCGAGATGCTACTCGTCCTCTTGAAGGAGCCGGGTAAGACACACAACTTGTTTAGCAGCCACCACAGAGCCAAGGAAAAAGGGTTCCAAGGGCCTGTGGGCAAGACCGAAGGAAGAAGACAAGAGTGTGGTCTAAGAGACCACGTCTTGCTTCCAGACCAACAGAAACTTCCGGAATGCGAAGGATGGACCAAGCCATCGACTTCGTGAGGTCTCAGGTGAAAGGTACCGGTATCATCGTCGTCAGCTGCCAAGTACCTCCTTTGATCGCTTCACGAAGTCAGGAGGAAGATGTGTCCTTAGACACTTCTTCCTTGGGAGAGACAGTACTAGCGAAAACGTTGACGACATCCAGGTTAGGTATGTCGAGCCTCTCGGAAAGTACCACAGCTCCCAATAGGACAAAGTAACGAATGATCTGGATCATCGACACCAAGTCCAAGGAGGAGGGGAATAAGAAGGACTCGAACCTGACAGTCGATGCCAATTGATTTGGAGTCCACCTATGACATCCGAGAAGGAGTCGAGGTATGATCCCCACCCCTGTTCTTCCATCTTCTACGCCAAGGCCAGGGTAAGATGAGAGATGGTCCTAAGAGGGCATATCTCTATCCGACGACTCTCGTAGGGCGCGTGCAGAGCACGGACATGAACCCTAAACAAGAGTCGCATGCCACCCAGGAAACAGTTCCCTGGGACAGCACGAATGAAGAAGCTTCTCGTCCGTAGCTAACTCTCGACTGAGGAGACGAAGGCTACTTCAGATAGAAGACTAGGTCGCAAGGGCCTACGTTCTTCACAAATGAAAGGGAGAGAAGCAACCCTCGGTGGAGAAGACGAGGAAGTCCAGACTTGACGAGTGACTCTGACTCGAGAAGAAGTTCCGACAACGACACCACCAGCGAAGACGGATCCAGTCCCTGGGACAGTGTTGCAGAGGACTTCAAGGGATATCCAGCTATATCCATTGCTGCTCGGCAAGAAAGCCTGTGCTTGCAAGGAAAGCTGGAAAGTCTCCCAGTCCTGAACACACAGGGATGTACTGCCTCAAGAACCGCTTCTTGCGTAGCTGCTACAGGAGATTGGGTCAAGCGGAATTCTTCTCGATGCCTTGGCAATCAGGTCGGATGAAGGCGAAGTCTTCAAGTATTTGTCTGTAACTCGGGGTGAGCAATGTTTGTGAACCCCTAGCGAAACGGACAAATATGGAGGGAAAAAACGTCGATATCGAGTTTTCACCAAAAAGACAGCATGCCTCAACAGAGTGGCCGCTGGTCTGGTATGAAGGAGCGAGAAAAAACTACCGACTTGTGTGCAGGGAGGCAACAAGGTCGGTAGGGATTTCTCAGCCGAGCAGTCTCTGCATGAATCTTCGTGAAGAAAGAGTGCGCAGCATGTTCCGTCCTGATCACTCAAACCTGAGGCCAGGCTTGCCTACCAATACATCCCCACCAGGAATGCATCTGGTTAATTGAGCTGTCGAGTGTGCAACAGAACAACACTCAAGTACCTGCAAATGTCGAGATGAAACAGGAGGAAAAAACGATTGCCTCTTGTTTGTCGACAAATGCCACTACTGTGGTTTTGTTGTTCAATGAAACCAGTGAGTGCCGCAAAACCCATCCTGAATTCTCGGACGGCCAAAAGGCTGCCCTGAGCCCAGGATGGTGATGAGAAGGTACTAATCGTCTCGGTCACACAAATTCAAGACAAGGTCTTACCAGTGTGCACCTATTCCTCAATCTGTGAATCCGTAAGTAGACACAAGATGTGAGGGGAATATGCAAGCATATTCGAAGGTTCCTTCAATCAAGCATTAGCCTAACTCTTTCCTCATACATTGAAGAGGAAAGAAAGGAGGAAAGGAAGCAGACTTCCATTCTCCACCATGGGGAGGCTTCTGCAAGATGACAGGGTACCGTGGCAATTAGCTCTAGCCAGCTGGCATTTCCTGAATCAGGAGCACGGAAGAGGTGGCGGGATAGAAGTTCAATGGAAAGAATTGCTGAGACATAAAGGAAATAGATACTTCTCCTGAAGGAATCCATTCCTAGGTCTCGGCAATGTCGCTGCCAGTTCCAGAGACTTGATAAGTATCATTTCGTTCATGCATCAGCAGTTGCAATCTTCTTCTGAAGCCTAGGACTTATTAGCTAAGGAGTTGAGGGGGGCTGGCTTGAACTCAAGGTCGAGTTGAGATGACTAAGACCCAAAGTTCTTGGCCATTGTCCAAAGGACAACTCAGTGCCTTGGTGGGAACCTTGATTACCGGGGTATCTGACAAATCTCTGAAAGAGAAAGGCAGAACCAAGTAAAGGTTTGTTCCCAAGGGTCGAGCCAACTCGGGACTTACGAAACCGGAGATCCGAATTGGGACAAGGTCCTTCTTCTTAGCACCAGAATTGCCCAAAAAACTGCAGTCGGCAAGACCCTCCGAGGCAAGAAGAATTCATATTCTGTCAAGGCAGGGGTGGAAGCTTGGTGTCTCGACCTGAATTAACTCTGAAGAAAAGAATTCATTAGGTCGAGATCGCTCTCGGAAGCCAGGACCACAGCAGTGCACGATACTGTTGGTCCTTCGGGAACTGCAAGGGTTGCGAGTGATGAAGGTTATTCATTTGGGGAGCTGCGGTCCTGTCTCGGGGATCCTCGTGCCAATTCATCGGCGTGAATTTCTCTGAAACACGGGGGCGATCGTAACTTGAAGAGGAAGACCCTCGCTGTTTCCGACGCGTGAAACTCCTGTACCTCTCCCCTTGGAGGGAGACCTTGACAGATCCCATGAAACTCTCCTCAGCTACCTGGTTATAATACGAGAGAATCAGGGGACCGATACCCAAAGCACGCCAAGCAGCCGAACTCCGAAAGAAAATTTCGTCGGAGCTCTCTCTGTCCGTCTCGCGTCTCTCGGAACCGAGAGGAGAAAAGAACAGGTGAGGAGAAAAGAGTACCCCTACCTGTCCTGCCAGTAAGATAAGCAGGAGAGGGGGACCATGAGCGATAATCAACCAAAGGAGATTACTGCTACACAGGGAAAGAAGAGCACTTGTGCCGTGGCAAAGCGCTTTCCTGGGCAGAGCAAAATGTTCACTCGAACATAGCTGAGAACCCGAATTGGAAAAAACCGAGTAAGGCCATTCCGAGCCGATCAAGCGAACGCGATCCAGCTGGTTGGTATGCGGTGGACTGGGAGGCAGGCGGGGCGAGCCGAGCCGAGCTGAGCCAGTCTGGCAAGCCGAGTCGAGCCGAGCCAGTCTCATAAGTGTGACCGGGGGCTGAGCCGACACCCGGGCGTCTCGGCACCCAGACACCCTGGTGTCTCGGCACCCAGACACCTGGGTGTCCCGGCAACCAGACACCTGGGTGTCCCGGCAACCAGACACCTGGGTGTCCCGGCAACCAGACACCTGGGTGTATCGGCACTTTCTCTCGTCCTGTGCCTCTCGTAAGGAAAGCGCTCGTGATTCATAGAATTCGAGCTACCCACGAGACTTCCGAAAATCGGGAGCGGCTGTTTTGTTTCCTAATAGATCAAAAGAGCCAAGCACAGAACCAGTCTTAGACGCAGACTTCCAAGACTGGCAACGAGGGTGTGGCCTAGAGAGGCCGCGCTCTCGCGGCCCCCGAAATGCAAGAACCCACAGGAGAAAGCAAATCGGTTCCCGCCCGAGGGCAGGAAGAGCCAACGAGAGAAACTTGTCTCCCGGAAGAGAGTCAGTCCCTTAGAAGTCCCGCAGGACTTCCAAAGTGAATCTCTTCCCTGCTTCTTCTGATGTTCGAACCGACAGGATCGAGACACCAGGCTGGGAACCCGACCGAGCACTGGCAAACACTCGGGGAGCGCTTGCGGTGCTGGCAGGAAGAGGAGCCGAGACACCTGGGTGCCTCGGCCCTTTCTCTCGCACTGCTCCCGAACTGGGCTGAGGAAAATCTCTCCAGACCAGATCGGGATACTCGACATTCCATAGAATCTCGAGCACTCGGAGCGGCTCGCGAACGAGCGCCCGAAGCAGCCCCCATCTTAGAGGCAGAACCTCTAAGACTCGGGAACGGGATCACAAACTGAGGTCTCGGCGCCACGCGGCTTCCGAAACACAAAACCCAGGGCTATGCCAATCGGTTTCCTAACCCGAAGGTCAGGAAGAGCCAATGAGAGACCCACTGCCTCCTCGGAAGGAGGCAGTCCCTAGACGTCCAAGGGCATCAAGGGGAAGAAGCAGCATTCCTCTCCTTCAGCCGACGGAGGTCTGTCCGATTCTCGGGACCCCCTTGGACCTTGGGAGAGGAAGGGAAGATGCAGAAGACGACAAAATCGAAGATAAGATGAAGAAGACGGAGGCTACTTCCACAGGGTGGCTTCCTTCACCTCCACTCCAACATCTACAGGATGGTGGGCACGAAACACCTTCACCTTCAGGGTAGTCTGGCAGGAACACAACGGATGCAGCCAGGACACCACCACCAGGAGAAGCAGCAGGCATGATCAGGACAGCCGATGCAGGAGCTACGGCAGCGGTTCGGAAGGCAGGAGCTACTGCAACGGCCAGGAACATCACCTCAACAGGACGACTTCCTACATCTTCACGCCTACATCTTCTACAGGATGGCGGACATTGTAACCCCTGGGGCAGCTGGCAGGAACGCACGGAAGCGGCCCGGGGCATGACCGCCAGAAACGGCAGGAATGATCAGGACAGCCAATGCAGGAGCTACGGCACAGGTTCGGAGGGCAGGAGCTATTGCAACGGCCAGGAACGTCACTTCCACAAGGCGACTTCCTTCCCTTTCACACCAACATCTTCTACAGGATGGCAGACATTGTAACCTCCAGGGCAGCTGGCAGGAACACAATGGAAGTGGCCCCGGGCACGATCACTAGGAGAAGAAGTGGACACGATCAGGACATCCGATGCAGGAGCTACGTTCGCGGTTCGGAAGGCAGGAGCTACTGCAATGGACAGAATGTCATTTGAAAGTCACCAGCAGTGACAGGAGCGATCAGGGAGGCTGTGGCAGGAGACCAGGAAGAGCAGCTCAGAGACTGTCGTCGAGTTGACAAGAGCATAACACAGGGAACAGCAGGAGCAGATGGACCACAGATACGCAGGAGGCATTGCAACAGCATACATGAAAACCAGCAATGACAGCGATCGATCTACATCGGCAGGAACATAGTCAGAGTGATCCCGACGTGGAAATATGTCATCTAATCAGGTATTGTGGTCGATCCCGAAGCAACACTGAATGAATGTCGGGACTGCTTCATGCGAAATATTCTTTGACATATCCAGCCAACTACTGCTGTGTCTGCGATGCTCACTGTCAACCTGAAAGAAAAGCAATGATGATTAGTAGAGGGAGGCTCCTCCCGCTACAAGGGGAACTGCCCTACGCAGCGGAGGAGGTACTGTAGACGAGGTCGCCCGATAGCTCCCCGCCCCTGGTCTTCGCCCGACGAGCGAGCGAAGAGGGCGAAGGAGAGAGATCTACTAAAGGGGAGAAGGAAGAACCTACGGGATGAGAAAAAAGGATGGAGGGGAGGCCACCAAGGGCGCTGTGGAAGCAGAACTTATCGACGACACCCGCAACCTCCCACTCGGCCCGCAATTCTCTAGGCGCAGGCAGTGAGCAACACTCAGCATAAGTAGGAAGAAATTAGTGATGCCCCTTATACACGAAGGGCGGGAGCCCAAGAAGGGAACTAACTCTTACGTCCCGATGGATGTAGGGGAGTGAAGATATTGGGTCCCAAACTATATCTCCGAAAGTACAGGGACTCCTTCAGTATTTACATAAAGGGCTGCTGGAGAGAAGCATTACCACTTGGTTACACTACTCCAGTTACCCCTTGGCCGTCAAACCCAAGACACAGGCAGGGAACGACGGCTTATACAAGGTTATCACAAATCGTGGGTTTGTATTAATGAATATCAAACACACGTAGCCTATATATAAACAAAAAAACAGAAAGATCCCACCGGGATAATAAGAGCTTAACGACAGTCAGGTGGAGAGAACAAAAACACGTCAGCAACGCATGACGGCCGAAAGCAAACTGCAGCGCTTCCACTTTATAAAATCACATTTCCTTGATGGAGCTTCAGGATTTCCTTAGATTTCCTTGACTCAGCGTTTCATTTCCTTGAAAATTTCCTTGTGTATGGTAGTGATTTTCTAAGCAAGTTAAATGGAAAATATAACAACACAGTGAACAAAATGAAAAAATATATATTTAATAATTAACAAAAATTTACACTTTTTTTTTCAAAATTCTAATTAACGAAAATTAAAGTCCTTTTTTCTCAGAAAACCTTAGAATTAACTAAAAATTACAATAAATTTATTTCAAACTGCTTCGAAGGACGAAGTTAAAAGAAAATAATCTTTGTTGTGTTGTTTCACATGGTGCCTGTAAAACGAGAAATGACCCATGGTTAGTAACAAAGTGCATAAAAATTATTCACCTATTCGCCAGTTCTTTACTTTTTACAAAGGTCTCACTAACAACGTTTAAAGGGACCATTACATAAATACTTTTTTACAATACTGCAAATGAAATTAACTAATGTGGATTCTAAATTTGGAGCATCAAGATCAAAGTAAATTAATTACTTACCGAAAATAATGTTATGAAAACATGTAGCCTGGTTAGGCCTAGCCTAATCAGAATCCAGGAAATAAAATCATAAACATTTACGTTTTTTTTCTGGAAGTTAAGAAAAATATGTTTTAGTTCTTGAGTGAAACGACACGATCGTAGAAAGAGCTATTAGCCTACTATACTTTCATGATTTGTGATATGATTTATTATATTGGTTTACTGGTGGCCTAAATGTTTCATGGCTTTATCCATAGAAAATATGCTACACAAATCCAAGTTTGCTATGCTATACAAGATGAAAGCAAAAGTCGAGAGAGACGAGAGAGAGAGAGAGAGAGAGAGAGAGAGAGAGAGAGAGAGAGAGAGAGAGAATATTAAGGAACTGGACATAAAATTGGCTACTTGGCTATTACAACTCCTTTTTGCTTGTTTTATGCATATATGTCCTGGGTTTGTTTATATATATATATATATATATATATATATATATATATATATATATATATATATATATATATATATATATATATATATATATATATATCAAAGTGAAGGGGGCAGCATGTATTAGACTCACCTCTTTGAAATTTACTTCTTATTTAAATTTTCTAAGAACTGTTTTCGAAGATCAATGCTTCCTTGTCATCGGCATTGGATTTCATTCTTGAATGCAGCTTAATCATCTCTTTTGAAGGGTCTAGATGGGCAGCCTGATTATCTCCTTTTGACTGAAATGAAAGTTTTGCGTGAAGGAGACCAAGTAGACTTTCTTGCTTCAGTGCAGTTCGAAGATCGTCTTTTATCAATTTCAGTTGACTAAATAGCCTTTCGACTGAAGCATTCGAAAAAGGAAATGACATCAATGTACCCATTAATTTCACAAGATGTGGGTATGAACGTCTTCCGGCAGAATTTCTGGCAGCAAAAACAGTTTTCCAATAATCACTAAAATTCATATTCACATGAAGGTTAATGGTAATTGTTTGAAGATAGGTGACAAGGATGGAATAGTTAGGTTATATGCAACATCTGGTGATAAACATGAAAAAAAGTCAAAATGCTTAATTCCATCAAATCTTGTCAGAATTTGATCAACACATTCCATAAGAAATTCTTTGCACTGGGTGTAAAACAACTTAACATCCTTATGATTATTTCCTATATCTTTAGCAATGCTGCTAATGGTTTCGGTAGCAGCTAATCCAACATAAACCTTGTGTAAGGGGACGTGATTCAATTCATTTCTTGGATTGATATCTTCGATTTTGGTATCCCGTACATACTGAAGTGTCATGAAATCCGAGCATAGATTCATAACAAGGGTGGTAGTTTCCTTATTAAGTTGATGTAGGAGAGGAAGCTCACTTTGAAACAATGTATTAAATGATACTAATCTTCCTAGGTTAAAAGAAAGGAATTCTAGATATGCTTGCGTGAACTTGTTATGAAGATTTTCCACGATGCTATCGTGAGTATGTGTGGGGTCTTCAATGGCCACTTGTGTAAAATACAGTTTTAAGGGTTCGTACTGCTGTAATATTCGGTCCACACACATTTTCATTGATAGCCATCGTGTTCGTCCTGCTCGAAGAATGCTGTTTTTCAACATGAAAAAACTCCTGAAATTCGTGGAATTATTCAGTCCTTTTGGATGACAAACTAAAATGAGAATAAACATTTCTGCATAAATCTTCCAATGATTTTGGAAGCTTTAGTGAAGCATAAGACGCACATAAGTGTATTAAGTGACATGAGCATTTAACAGTTATAATCCATGGACAGTCTTTAGTCAATAGTTGTGATACTGAATGATGTTTTCCAAACATCACATTGCACAATATCAGCACAGAATCCTATCACGTTCTCCATAGGGATTTTTCTTTCATTCATGCAGTCTTGAATTTTACCATATATGGTATCAGCTTTACCATTGGGGATCTCAATAAGATCAATAAAGATGAAAATCATTTTAAACATCTCTATATCAAAGTATGTCCCCATCAGTGCCAGTTGAGATGTGGTGGATTTATCGGTTGTTTCATCGATAATGAGGGAAATTTTTTTTTTGCTGTAATTGCTCTATTCCCTCTTGCATGAAGTAAAATCCAAGCACTTGCCGTATGGTATTACTAGCTTTCTGTTTACCAACTGTAATTTTCTTTAGGACATTATCTGTTGGAAACACACTTCGCAGGAATGGGATAAACTTTTCACATAAGCTTATGGGCAAGTTATTTTCTGCAATGAAACTACAAATCTTTATTTCCATTTTTGCAGCAGCTTCTTTAGATGGGTCTAGAAACGAGCTGACACTGGGTTGAGATTTTTCTAATGCAATACTTTTTTTCTGAGACTCTTGATGAGCCTTGCTTTCACCATGACGAGAAATAGCCGATTTAGCACACGTTATCTTTATATTACAAACACCACAAAAGGCACATCTTTTCCTGTCACAGTCTTTTTACTAGCCATGTTTTAAACTGTGGGTTTGTCAGCCATGAATCTACAAACTTTTGTTCAAATTTTTTGCTTCTCTTCGCACTAGGAAGATCTTTCTTTTCTTTGTCTGTATCATATTCACTATCACAGTCACTGCTTGGATATTTTGATGCCATTTTGTAGTTGCTTTAACACATATGCCGACACACAGTATAATGGAGAAGCCTGGCGCTGGACTTCAACCGGTGGCTTACTCTGAAGTCTGAACTAAACAGAAGTGTTGCGCACAATTTCGTTATTTTCGTCACCGTCACAATGACACGTATGAGTCACCAACATGACTGAAACATGTATAGCGTACGGTCACCCACGGCCGGGCAGAACCAAAGATCAAAAGATAGAATATGGTTTACACAGAGGCTGAGTGCTGACGTATTGGAATTATATTATAATGCTAAGGAATTCTATACAAAGCCTAGTTTCATACTTTGTCGGTAAAAAAAAAAAAAAAAAAAAAAAAAAAATATATATATATATATATATATATATATATATATATATATATATATATATATATATGATATCCTAAGTCAAATTTCCTTGAAATTACCTTGAAATACCTCGATTTCCTTGAAATTTCCTTGAATTTTCCATTTCCTTGATTCCTTCCTTGTGACCTCCAGATTTCCTTGAAACAAGGAAATTTCCTTGAAAGTGGAAACATTCCAGTGGAATGTTTACATCCGGGCAGGCGGGTATCCCCGCCTACCTGGCGGTAGTTACTGCCTAACCACCTTGCTCAAGACTTTAACGGCCGTTTCCAGCCTACGCCTGAAAGTAATTCCTAATGTAAAGGACCGAGGGTTTGTATATTGTGTCGGAACAAATATATATATATACATATATATATATATATATATATATATATATATATATATATATATATATATATATATATATATATAAAACATTTATTTAAAAAAAAACTAATTGAATAACGGTTGACACGAGTATCAGGCCACCGCAGCGAGAACTGAATACCACTTTGCAATTGAATGCTGCCGCAGCTCTAAAAATGGAGGACAGTTGCTAATTCCAATACTTAACTCCTTGAGAGGTCTTATAAATGAAGTTGCCGTTGCAGTAGCAGCAGCGAGGGTCCAAGGTGATGACAAATATAGGCTGATATATACAGTATATCTTCTCCCGAGTTTGTCATGCGTTAATCATAGATGAACTGATGTTCCAATCGTCCAGTTGAGGAACGAAGGTGGTACTGGGAATGCGATGAAACCGTGGCTGCACCTCGAAGTCGAAAGTCCATGCATTAGCAGATGGAGAATGTCGAAAGGGCGAGACAGTAACGATGAGTAGAAAACTCCACAAGCAGGCGGTGGTGGTGAGTAAAGGAAGACACTACAAACACAAGCTGCTACCCTCAGTAGATAAATTCCTCTCAGAGGTAATCCCTAACCTCTTTATCCATCAGAGGATCACTCATCCCGCGAACTTATGCTGGTTCCGGAAGTCTCTCTCTTTACCTCCACGTCACCATGTAAAGGAAAAAATCATTGGATTAGAACTATCCTCCTTAACTACCGCAAAACACTCGAACAAGCAAACAGCACCCAACTACCAACAAGCAGTAATCATACTGACTGTGTGACCTGAAAGTAACATTAAAAATAAATAAATAAATAAACGAACGAAAATACTTCCGGGCGTGATACCCCCAACCTAATAGGTAAAAAATTATGAAAATTTTTTACAACTCTTTAGCAAGTTCAAACTAATTTTACAGCTCAACACACTGAAAGAAAAAAACTAACAGCAACGTTAGATAACATTAAGATGTGAAAACTATCACTTCCATCAAAAAGAATACTATCGGTGACGAACAATGAAAGAACGAGATGCTGCATTTAAAACACACACTACCGGACTGAAAATTCGCGGTTTGCGAAGGCTAACGACTTCTAGCCTGAAGAGATTTGCCGGGGGACATTCAAACCATACACAACTGAAAAAAATAAAAATAAAACGAAAATACAAAGAGAAAAAATTAAAGTGAAAAAGACATCACAGATTTCTCGAGAGGGCATCATCGACGACATTGTCCTTTCCTTTAACATGTTTGATGATCAAATTATATTCCTGAAGCATAAGACTCCAGTTAGTAAGCCTTCTGTTTTTGTTTTTAAATTTGTTCACAAATTTTAATGGATTGTGATCTGAATACACAACAACTGGATCAATACTAGTAGTTACATAAATTTCGAGATGCTGTAAAGCTAAAATTAAAGCTAAGGCTTCCTTTTCGATGGTGCTATATTTCTTTTGATGGTCATTAAGTCTCCTGGAAAAATATGAAACAGGGTGTTCAAGACCTTCACTATCGTCTTGCAACAGCACTGCCCCTACTCCGACATCACTAGCATCCACCATCAACTTAAAACTCTTTTGAAAGTCGGGTGACTTCAAAATGGGGTAGGTGCTTAAAACGCCCTTTAATTTATCAAAGGCTTGTTGACATGTATCACTCCACAGGAATTTAGTTTTCTCTCTTAAAAGATCAGTTAATGGAGTTACTATTTCAGAAAAACTGGGGACAAATCGACGATAGTAACCAGCGAGACCAACACATTGCCTTACATTTTTCCGTGTTTTTGGAGTGGGAAAAGCTATTACAGCCTCAATGTTCTTTTCCTTGGGTAATACTTTACCTTGCCCCACCTGATGGTCTAGGTAGATAACTTCAGCTTTTCCAAATTCGCATTGTCACTGAAAATAATTATATCATTCAGATAAACGACACAACCCTTTAATCCTCTTGCGATCGTCCACCTCATTCTCTGGAAGGTACTGGCAGCATTGCGCATGCCAAAGGGCATCACTTTACATTCAAATAAACCTTCAGGTGTTATAAAGGCGGATATTTTCCGTGCATGTTCAGTCAAAGGAACTTGCCAGTAACCTTTTAAGAGGTCTAAATTGCTAATATATTTGGCATTACCAATCTTATCTATGCGATCTTTTATGCGAGGCAGAGGGAAATTGTCAGCACCTGTTAAGTCATTGACCTTCCTGTAGTCAAAACACAACCTGTCTTGTCTATTTTCCTTTTTTACCAATACAACAGGGGAACTCCAAGGGCTGCTACTTTGAGTTATCAAGTTATTCTCCAACATATAACTGACTTCCTTTCTCACAGCTTCAGCTTTCTGGGGATTTAGCCTGTAATGGGGTTGTCGAATTGGCTGGGCATTTGGCTTCAGTACCACATCATGTTGCAAACTTCGCACAGGACCGGGAGCATCCTTAAATATTGATGGATGCTCTTTGAATTAATCCCTAATATCAGCAGCTTGCTGGGTATTCAAATGTTTAAGCAAACTTTCTGGGTTACGCAAAATTTTAGAGTTTTCGCCATTCCATCCATAATCTTTGCTCTCCACTTCTTGTCCCTTGCATTCTTTAGGTGCAACAGCTGAAACAGATTTAATATTATAAGCCCTGGAAAAATATTTCTTCATAATGTTAATATGACACAGCTGATACTTTTTCCTCCTCCCTGGAATTTCAACGAAGTAATCAACTTCATTTATTTTTTTCTTAACCACTGCAGGACCTACAAACTGAGCCTTGAACTGACCTGGAACAGGAAGTAATACTAGTACTTGATCTCCTTCCTCAAAATTCCTAACTTGAGACCTTTTATCGTAGTGGGTTTTCATTTTAGCCTGTGAAGTAGAAAGATTATTTTGGGCCCATTCCCAAATACATCTTAACTTTTCTTTGAAAGACAAAATATACTCGAGGGAATTCACTTTATCAGTTCTCCCCTCCCAATGTTCCTTTAATAAATCAAGAGGTCCTCTTACATTGTGTCCATAAACCATCTGAAAAGGAGAAAAACCTAAAGATTCATTGGGGGCTGATCTCAAAGGAAAAAGCAATAAAGGCAAGTCTTTATCCCACTCTTGAACATGATCTAGACAATACTTAGTCAAAGCATTCTCCAGAGTGGAATGAAATCTTTCAAGTATCCCCTGACTTTCAGGATGATATGAAGCTGCCAAGTTGTGTTTAATACCAAGTTCCTTCATTTTGGCCTGGAACTCCCTACTAGTAAAATTAGTACCTTGATCTGACTGTACCTCTCGAGGTAAACCATAACGAGAAAAGAAGTCCATGAGATGCTTAATAATGATACCACTCCTAATATCTCTAACAGGTACTACCTCTGGAAATCTAGTTGTTCTATCCTTTATAGTTAACATGTACTGAAAACCGGTCTTAGTTTTAGGTAAAGGACCCACAATGTCAATAACAATTTGCGTGAATGGCTCTTCAACTGCTGGGATAGGAATCAAAGGCGCTTTAGTAGTTTTCTGGTTGGGTTTTCCAACCATTTGGCACTGGTGACATGTCTTGCAATGTCTGACGACGTCTTTCTTTACAGAAGGCCAAAAGAAATTCCCTTTTATTTTAGACAGTGTTTTTCGTATTCCTAAATGACCACCCCACTCACTTTCATGGGCCTCCTGTAAAATAAAATGCCTAAACTTACTGGGTACTACAATTTGTTCCCTTACCTTCCACTCTTCATCAGAAGATGCAGATATTGGACGAATTAATCTATATAACACATCATTCTTTAATACATAACTGGCTTCACTTAAATCTTCCTGTTCCTTTAACTGTTCTGCTTCTTCATACAAACTTTTCAGTTCTCCATCTTCCTTTTGAGCACTAATGAGTGTTTGCTTATCTGGGAACATGCAGCTAGAATCATTAGCAAGGTTTTCAGACGTATTAACTACAGACTTTATCCGTTTGGACTTACCTTTCTTTGTTTTAGGTTGAGTTTTGGTTTGGAAGCAGTTTTCCAAATTTACATCTACTTCTCCACCTTTGATTTTCTCCTTAGATTGGGCGCGGGTTACAGGAACAACAGGTTTAACATTCACCATAACACGTCCATCAGCCACACTAGCCCCTTTTCTACCTTCTGATGCACAGGCTGTGCCACTACCTTGCATCACATCATTGCCTATCAACAAATCCACACCACTCACAGGCAATGCACTAACTACAGCCAGTTTCAACTACCAGTTACCAAAGGAGATTTTGGGAGAGAGGTCTCCAGGATACAGGATTGGCATGAGCCAGTGTCCCGTAGCAATGCTACTATATTACTATCAGTTGCCTCAGGCCCAATTTTTACCATACCTCTAAAGGCAAAATCTTCAAAAACCTTAGCATAAGGCTTGCTCCCACTTACTTCTCCTTCAAGACCAGAAGACATTGGCGGCACTGACCTACAATCTACTAGCATAACTGATTTTACTGACTTAGTTACTTCAGGACAATGTGACTTAACATGACCTTTCTTACCACACTTATAACAAACAATGTCCCGGACCTGCCTTGCACCCCTCGAAGGAGATGAAAGACTTTCTTTACCCTTTACTACTTCCACCACACCTGCTTCCAAATGAGTCCTCTTCTTACCATATTGCTTGTGTGATAAAACAAACCTGTCTGCTGCCTTTGCTGCCTCATTCACATTACCAATATTAAATTCTTCAATATGAATGCGAACTTCTTTGGGAAGATTATTTTTAAAATCTTCTAACAAAACCAGTTCTCGTAACTCGGCAAATGTAGTTACTTCCTCTGCAGCCAACGACTCATCAAATTTAACTGCTTTCTTGCATGCCCATTCTACAAATGTTTGGTTAAACATTTTACGCCAGGACCTGAATTTTTGACGGTAAGCTTCTGGGATTAGCTGTATGCATTTAAAACTGCCTTTTTCACAATATCATAATCACTGGAATCTTCTGCACTTAGAGCTGCATAAACTACTTGTGCCTTTCCAAAGAATGCAGACTGCACTAACACAGCCCAGAGCTCCTTAGGCCAAGCCAACTGATGAGCTACTTTCTCAAAAGCAACGAAAAATTTACCAACATCTAACTCACTAAACTTAGGAATTAGCTTAGTTCCCCATTTATCACTGAACTTACCTGGAACAGCATCACACATAGAAGTTTCGTTGGACTGTAACGATTTTAAAGTTATTTCTAACGGAAGAGTTTTACCTTGTTCTTCCAGCCTTTCTTTATCAGCTTCCATAAGAGCTCTCTTTTCAGCCAAGATGGCTTTTTTAGCTTCCATCTGCTCTTTTTCAGCTTCTCTTTGCTCTTTTTAAGCTTCTCTCTGCTCTTTTTCAGCTTCTCTCCGCTCTTTTTCAGCTTCTCTCCGCTCTTTTTCAGCTTCTCTCCGCTCTTTTTCAGCTTCTCTCCGCTCTTTTTCAGCTTCTCTCCGCTCTTTTTCAGCTTCTCTCCGCTCTTTTTCAGTTTCTCTCTGCTCTTTTTCAGCTTCTCTCTGCTGTGCTCGTTTAGCACGTTCGAGCTCGTGTTGCTCTTTTAAGAAATTTGCTAAGTCAAAACCTGACAATCCAAGTTTCTCACCAATGGCAGTTAACTCCACTAAAGTAGCCATTTCATTATACTAGCAATTATTACTCAAAACACAAAAAGCCTATTAAATTGCCTCGAAGTTAACCTATTCACACACTACCTCACTGACCAATTGCCATCCTGTCACAGTAGCCATTTTATGTCACGACTTAACAACCTTCTTAACTTTTTGTGCTAAGGCAGGCTCTTTCAAATTTTGACTAAAGCCGTTGCATAAAAAAAAAAAAAAAAGCTCAATATTTAGGATTCGATAACCAGCCACAACATGGCATTACTGAAGTAATCAATGACGGCAAAGGACAGTGAAGGAGTATGATACAAAATATATATATATAAATATGTATTAAAAAAAAAACTAATTGAATAACGGTTGACACGAGTATCAGGCCACCGCAGCGAGAACTGAATACCACTTTGCAATTGAATGCTGCCGCAGCTCTAAAAATGGAGGACAGTTGCTAATTCCAATACTTAACTCCTTGAGAGGTCTTATAAATGAAGTTGCCATTGCAGTAGCAGCAGCGAGGGTCCAAGGTGATGACAAATATAGGCTGATATATACAGTATATCTTCTCCCGAGTTTGTCATGCATTAATCATAGATGAACTGATGTTCCAATCGTCCAGTTGAGGAACGAAGGTGGTACTGGGAATGCGATGAAACCGTGGCTGCACCTCGAAGTCGAAAGTCCATGCATTAGCAGATGGAGAATGTCGAAAGGGCGAGACAGTACGATGCGTAGAAAACTCCACAAGCAGGCGGTGGTGGTGAGTAAAGGAAGACACTACAAACACAAGCTGCTACCCTCAGTAGATAAATTCCTCTCAGAGGTAATCCCTAACCTCTTTATCCATCAGAGGATCACTCACCCTGCGAACTTATGCTGGTTCCGAAAGTCTCTCTCTTTGCCTCCACATCACCATGTAAAGGAAAAAATCATTGGGTTAGAACTATCCTCCTTAACTACCGCAGAACACTCGAACAAGCAAACAGCACCCAACTACCAACAAGCAGTAATCATACTGACTGTGTGACCTGAAAGTAAAATTAAAAATAAATAAATAAATAAAAGAACGAAAATACTTTCAATGATAATATATATATATATATATATATATATATATATATATATATATATATATATATATATAAATATATATATATATATATATATATATATATATATATATATATATATATATATATATATATATATATATATATATATATATATATATATATATATATATATATATTATATATATTTTATGAATTTCCTGGGTTTATGGTATTTTTACAGGCTGGCAACAGAAACTTTATTTGATTGGCTTTTGAGTTCTGACTTACGTAACGGGAAATTGTAAAGGACAAAGAAAAAAGGGGTGATTTTAGGAGCTGAAGGCTCTACTTCATAAGAAAATGTTACATAAACACTTGGGATAACTTAAGGAATTATATTTACAAAAGAAAGCATTTGAAGGGAAAATGGATAAGTAAATTGTTATTAAAGGGCTTGCAACGCCTGAAGATCCTTCTACTGGAGTCTTGACTAAGAGCCAGGCACAGTCCAAGATGAGTCCACTGCGAATAGGTCCCTTTGCAAGAGAGATTTACACATTACACGCCAGTACGGGAACAATATAACACAGAATATGACTCGAGTCTGCACTGAGGGTGCCAAGGACTCGAGGAATGCACACTTGAACATAGGACACTGGAAATGGCACTGGATAAACTGGCACAAGGACATAGGGGAAATACTGGGACCCCAATAACTTTCTAAAGGAGAAACTGTCGTGACTGAAGAGTCTTTACTCACACTTTACCTTAGAGGAAGCAGGTCTCTGGCAAAGGCTGACGAGGGACGATGGCGATGCACTCGAGGATGACTGAGGTCTGGAGTCGGACCGGGGGGAATGAATGATCTCTCAGCAAATGTATCACTCGCCCGTGTGTGTGTGGCTACTGGCCCTCTACTGCTATTGCACTGCTCACACGACTAACTGCCCCTCAGATCTCCTGTCTTTCCCTTTTAAGGCCGTGGTCGTGTCGTGGCCACGTGCAAACTTCTGCCGATAACTGGGGCCGTGTGCAAATGATGTGTCATTTGCCAGGTGGTCAGCGATCGGTTGCCTCTTCCCAGGTATTCTGCGGAAAGACAATTCAGTGGCTTAATTTGCCTTTAGAAAGGTTGTTTTAAGCAGCTTAGTTGGGCTAAGCTGCTTGAGGGAGCGGCATTCAGCCTTGTATCTTGCCTTTTTACCCGTGCCATCTCAATATCTGTTCCAGGTAAAAAGAAGGACAGATTGAAATGTTGATAACTTTGCTCTGATATCTAGGTCAACTACGACTGGCCATGTGGCGACGACTCTGTTCTCAATAAACAAAGGGCAAATTAGGTGGGCGGGGGAGGCGCACTGTGCAGCGACTTCTTAGTAAATTATAATAATATATATATACAAGTATATATATGTAACAGAGATAAGAGATAGAAAAATATTATCAAGTGTGCAATGTCTAATAATCTTGGCATAGCACTGATCTTAATGGCGTTCTGGTTTGTAGAGCGACAATGCAAAGTCAGTGCCTTTAGCTGTCCGTTACTGCAGGTCAAGGTTCCTCTAATGAATGAGGCCTTGATTGCCTCTGAAAAACGTATTGTGAGTAGCCAGTGTAGCGCCAATTTGTTGCTGACCCATATGTGTTATAAGTGACTAATCAACTGATAAATAAAGAGTTCGTCTACTGTTGTTTTACTCTGTTTGTAAGTTACTATTTATGTTTCACATACAAATTACACTTGCAATGCCTAACTTTGTTTCCTACATGATTTACTAACCTTACCTCTGACCTGAGTTCATTGTTTTTTATTTAATACTAATGTATTTTTAGAAATTACTTTATAAGATTTATGAATTTTAATCCTAGTAAGAAAATTGATCTTACTGTATATTTATAGTTGGTAATTAATTTCTTGCCAAATAAAATGTTCTTCCTCCCTAACCTTCGTAAAGTTATCCATCACCAAGTTAATATTTTCATCTAGCCTCCTAGCAGACTCACTGTACTGCACACACACACACACACACACACACACACACACACATATATATATATATATATATATATATATATATATATATATATATATATATATATATATATATATATATATAAAGATTAGCGCCAAAATAAAGCCATGAAAATGCGCCCGCCTTTCTGCTTTGCTCGGCCGATAGATAGGCCTCTGTCTATTTTGAACCAGTGAGAGGTAGTGGATACTGGCTTGGGTTAGTTTGAACCAGTGGAAGTCAGGGGTATAAGGGCTCAGAGATATAATCTTTTGGGCAGTAAATGGCTTTGCACCGTTTTCTTAGGTACAGGAGTGGAAGCCATTTTCTT